>NC_080595.1:71930827-72540671 GCF_027887145.1 Ammospiza caudacuta
TATCTATCACCTAACTTTCTTCATGTTTCTACTTGTTTTATTTCTAGCATATTATCAAGTTTCACCGTGCCTCAAAAGCAAATAAAAAGCCCATGCAGTTGCCAAGATCTATGGTTAAATCCCTCCTCTACCAGATCCTCGATGGAATCCATTACCTCCATGCAAACTGGGTGCTTCACAGAGACCTGGTAAGTGTGGCATGTGATTCCTGTCCCAGAGCGCTCCACGTGCGTGTCATTGGGGAGGACAAGAAAAGCCCTGTTCATAATCTGGCGTATCGATCCCTACAGCTCTTCCTGTTATTGTTGCAGGAGCCCAGTTGTGACTTTAAACATGAAAACAAACTATGCTTTCACATTGTTTTTATCTGAGTCATCTGAGCTCGGACAATGATGCCAGATCCAGTAAAGGGATTGCAGATATCAATATCCAAAAACAGTACGTGAGACAGCTGATACATGTTGGGTGAACATTCTTACAACTTTTCACATGACTTTGAAAAGGCATCTAAATAGGAGAGTGATTGATACCCTTTTACGTTGTTTGGCTTACGTGCAACTTAGCATAAAAGCTAGTGAAAGAGTAGTTTTTTCATGGAGTATTTCTTTTCCATGTGGTATTTTTTCTGACCGTGGGAAGAGAACTATAAAAGAGTTATCATCTTGAAGTTTCTCATGACCTGGAGTAGCTCTTGAAGTTGATTACAGATTACAAGGGCAGCCAGTTGCCTTGTCTTAGTTCCCCTTTTCCCCTTAAAAGTTTTCCATCGCTCGTCATAATTACGTGAAGTGCTACCATGGTTTATGAAAAGAATACTAATACAGGTGTGCTTCCACTTGCATTCTAACTGGAATGTTTGGCATAAAGCAGTGTGATGGTTAATATGCCAAACAATGCTGTTAGGTATGGTAACCTGTGTATAAAGTCACTGCTTTTATTTTGGTTATTTTTGGTTTTTCATAATTGCCCCAGCATGTCAAAATAGGGCTGTCTGTCCAGAAACTTACAGTCACTAATTGTTCTTGAGTTTTTGATAGTAAGTAGGGACTTTGATTAATCTTTAGTTGTAGACCAAATTTTTTTTTTAATAATAAGTAAAAAGTAAGGCAGGGCCTGCAATACAAATCACAAACATTTTTTGAACAGAATTTTATTTAATTTTTTTGTGATACCTAACAACAGTGGCCAAAGCAGGTTTCAGTTTCCATTATGGAACTTTTTTTTTTCACTCTGTTCCTTGGTTGTTTATCATTGTTTTTTCTGTTAAATTCCAGATGTTAGTATATTTGGGGAGGGATGGGGGGTGTGGTTTGCCTTTGGAATAGTAGCCAGGACCAAAAAACAGGAAGCATGAACAACTCTGATTTTCACGTTACAATTACTACTCTCCTAAAGAGTCAGGTGCTGCTTTGGCAGAGTGCTCAGCTGTGATTAGCTCCAGCTTGAGAAGTAACACCTGGAAAGTCTATATCCAGCTCTAAGGGTGACACACCTCTTCATGGAACTGTTAATTACATATACACTTAAATGCCATACATGAACTCGTTATTTTGATAGGAAATACGAGATAGTATTTAAGATAATAACAACAAATGGCCTTGAGAATTTTCTTGCTGGTGTTATTTTCAGCCTGCAGCACCAGGTGTTTTGCATGACTGGTGCTGCTGCTTTGCAGTTCTTACCTGTTGCTGATGACTTGCAGCAAAGCTGTTGTCTAATGTCTTTGTCTTTTCTTTTGGAATCTTGGGAGATGATGGTTTCCACTGTGAAGACGACTATATTTTTTGGTTCTGAAATGATAGTGCTTGAATGATGTTAGCATTATTGAGAAGGGAGAAGAATAGTAATTTGTGAAGTCTTAGTGTGTTCTTGGTCTGCAAATAAATGTAAGCTGATGGATTCTAGGATGCCCCAGTAAGACAAAGGAAACCATTTCAAAATGATTTGAAATGATTTAAAAGTATAATCAGAATCCTTTGCCTTTTAAATTTTTTTCTGGATTTCTGAAGAATTCAGGTACGTCAAATAGTTATATCTTGACCATGGTAAGAAAAAAAATGTTATTCTGGATGTGTCCTTGTGTCTGCACTTGAAATTAGAGGTTAATATAACTAGCAACCAGTTTAAATCCTGGATTAACCAAGATTTTTTTTTTAATCTTTAATTTTTATTTGTATGCTTGTGCTTGTTTTTTTTGCTACTAAGAATGATACTCAGATACAGTTTCAGTGGCATCAGTTCCTTGCATAATACATAAATACCAGCTCCTCAGTGTCTTCTTAAGATGTGGAACAGTTTTTCTGGTGGTTTTCTCTTAGCTGTTTGAATTTACAGCTGCTGGAAAAAATATTTTTCTATGTTATGTAAACCAAGATTTGCATCAAAACACCTTGTCCTTCCTTGGTTTAATATAACTCTGTTCTTACTATTTTTAACCTCTATTTGGATGAAGACCAAAAGTGGTGACATCCATAAAAGTCATGTTATGTTTATTTCATTGCTCAATAAAATTAGGTTCTCCGAGAATATTTATCATAATATTAGTCAAATTCTCCTGAGCCATGGAAATTATCTCTGTAATTGATTTAACAAATGTTGTTGTGAAAAACCAGAAACCTGGGAGGTTAAGTATTTGCTTAGAGGTATTTGAAGAACATTGTTTAAATCTTAATTTACTACTGCCTTAAATCAAAGAGGTTTTTGAAAAAGCTGGAATACCAAATTCTTTGCTTAAATACCTTAGAATTACTAAGATATTTTTTAGTTAAATCATTTTTAAGATCAGCTGTAGCAGGTAAGTGCATGACAGGGTGATAAAAGTGGTGAACAATGTGAACTTGCCATGTGTCCTTTCCTTGGGCTGAGCTCATGGATGGCTGTTACCACAAGGACAGAGTCTCCTTCCCCTCTTCACTGCCTGGCAGGGGACACTCACCTGGCTCCTGGTGAGCTCATTCAGGGAGTTAAACCCACACCAAGTGTCACAGGAAGCTTTTCACCTGCAGAGCTTGTTTTCTGCAGGGTTAGGTCACAGAGGGACCACACTGGGGGCTTAGCTGGATGTGCAGGAGCTGGTGCAGAGGCAGCGTGAGGCAGGAGGTGGTGGCACAAAGCTCAACAGAGGCCATTCAGCATCACCTGTCATTAGATCTGGTTATTTTATTGTTAAAATGCACTATTTTGATTCTTAAGAGGGAGTGCAGGTGTTCTTATAAGATTAAATTGGTGAAACTTTGTAATGCAAGACTTACAGCAGTTTAAGACGGCCAGTGCAAGTTCAGTTTAAGCAACGTGCTCAAATTGAGGCAAACACCAAATAGACTTGTACTCATGCTTCAAGAAATTGGAAACTAATTTAGTGTTGTGTATCTTTCAATTGTTTGTAATATTTGGGTTATTTTGAGTCTGGCTTTTGTATCCTGAGAGTAGCTGTAGGTGCTAAGTTACTTTCTAGGTATTTTTTTTAAGCTAAGCTCTTAATTTCTCTCAGTTAAAAACCATTCAGCCTTTTTGGGAAGATTCAAACAAGTATAGAGTATGGGACAGAAATACTGGGTTACTGATTTCTTTGAATAGCCTTGTGTCAGTTTATACACCTTGGAATTGCCTTAAATCTGTGAAAATCCATACATTTGTTTTCCTGTGAGCCCCTTTGAGTGGAATTTTGCTGTTGAATTGCATGTCATTGGGCAATGATAATTTTACCTTTTCAGCATAGCAGTGCTCCTGAAAGCTGTGTGCAAGAGGAGGGAAGATTTGCTGGCTTTGCTAGCTGCTGGAGTGTTTCATTATGAACAAGAGGTTAATAGAGATAGATATTAGAGAAAAAAAACCTTTGAGTGTTATGCTTTTGGCTTTTTAAAATACTCTATATACACTGTGGGCTGTCTGCTTAAAGGGTGTCTAACTGGCGCTCCTCCATACCTTGAGGTAAGAGCAAGCACTTGAAGTACACTATTTCAGAGTGTTCTGAGGTCTTTGTCCCCTCCTCTCCTAGAAGGGAAATATTTAGATTATACAGGATTTTCAGCAAAGGTCTTAGCTTGCCAAGATGTCAAAAAATGGAGCTCTTCCATATAGTGTTTGCAATGTCTGTTCATGTTAGCAACCGAAAGGATTTGAGCACTTTCTTGTTCTAGCAATTCTTCTGTAGATTAGTTGCTTAAGGTCAAAAGCAGATAGAGACCATATCCTTTATAACCTGATAAAAGCTATTTCTATTTGTAACAGAATGTATTTTCCTGAAGGGAGGTGTTATCTGTGGGATGTTTGAAGTGCACAGAATCCAAATGGAGAAATTAATTTAAGATTCCACTTACATACCTTGGGCATTTCTTTAGACTATTGCTTAATATTAAAATGACTGGTTAAAAAATGAATGTTGGAAATCAAACTCAGCAGAGAAATGCAGATTTCTTCTTCCCCTCCCCAGGGAGTTAAATGGTTGCTCTAAGGATTCTGAAATAGAAAACTTGCTTGTGATGGTCATATAAAGTAACTTTGTAAAATGAGCAGTTGTTTAAGTATTTATATAATATAAACATTAATCTGGGCACATCTATGCCTGTGTGGGGTTTTCTCAGTGTAACCCATTCTCTCCAATCTTATCAGTTTAATTTCACTAATTCACTAAGGAGAGGGAGGAGGAATCAAGTTATGGTAAAGACTTTGCTAGTGATTTCCTATATTCAGCTTTTTTATTACCATCTCCTTGTCTCTTAAAGAAGGATGAAATAATATCTGTGTTCTGTAGTTTGTTTCACTATGTCATCTCTATTGGGAGAAGCTATTTTCATTGTGTGCTTAAGCTAAGTGGTTTCTGTTTCTTTATGGAGTGGATTAAGAAGGATCTGTGTGCTTCTCCCACCTTCCGAATTTATGCAGAGCTAATCTGGGCAGTTTTGGTGAAAGGACATAGCAGAAAATTGAGGCTGCCATAATTTTGACTCTGCATGCCTGTCTGTATAGTAAATATCTATATGCAGCCTTTAGGGTGCTCAGATATGTGAGTTGTTGGATTCTGGCTTCTTAACAATACCCTGATACCCAGCTGGTGTAGGAACAGGAAGCCAAGGGTATCTTTCCAAGGGTGAATTTTGAGCAGAGCCAAGAGATGCTGGTGTGGTGTGTGGCTCCAGCTGGCTGTGATTGCACTCAGGGCAGGCTGTCTTCTCCAGTGGTCCTGCTCCACATCTCTTGTGGAACTGTGCAGAGTGGACAGTGCAGTATTACTGTCTCTCTGGGTTTTCTGGAAACTGCAGCCATCTGGAACCTGGGTTTTCTCTGTCAGAAGTAAAGCACAAAGGGAAAGCCCAAACTGAAGTGGTCAAACAAAAAATTTTCTGTGGGAATCTGCAACTTCTGTCTCCATACAAGCACAGCCTGTTCAGAAATGATTGAACTAAATGGGTTTTCATCATCTAACTCTGATAATTTATGGGGTTTTAAAAAAAATATTTTTGTTTATTCAAAATAAGCATTTTAAATGACCCATTACAATGTTTCTGTAGAATATCAACATTTTAGTACATTTTTAGTAATTCAACGATATCAAGTTCAATAAAGCTCTAACAGTTTTCAGGCTTTTAATTGATTGACTTCTAGTTTAGGAAAAAAAACATGTCATTTTCTCATAGTAATCCTTTTCTAGCCAGCATGTACATATGGAGTCTCTTACCGTGGACCTATACTTGGACCCTGCTCTAAAACTTTGTTCCCACATTACACAACTCACTTAACCTGTCTTTGCCTCTGTTTCCCAATCTGTTACCTGTTTATGGGTCTATTTCATAACTCGCTGCTTAATGTGTTATGGAATTGATTTTGTATGGTATGGCTTATATAGGTGATTATTTTTGCTGTGTGTTGCTCTTCTTCTAAAAATAAAAATAATTGCATGTTGTTTGAAGGCACCATAAGATAGATATTCACTTTTTGCTTCTGCTTTTATGCTTTCTTTACAAAGCTTTTGATAAATAAATGCTCATTATTACTAGTTTATGTCACTTAAATATTTCCCCCACTTCCTCCCTGTGCGCTCCCAAGATTTTCCAGTAAATGATTAGAAAAGTTATGCAAAAAGCAGCACTGAAGTGGCTTTTAAATTTCTCACTTGCATTTTGCTATGCAAGCAAACTGTGGGTTTGAAAAATAAAATGTAAATGGATGAGTGTGGGAAACTCCCTTTTTACTAGCAATTCTAAAATGGGATTTTTATGCGCTGATATCAAAAGTAAATTTAGGTCCAGGTTCATGCATCCCTCTCTTGACAGGCAGCTGCTGTGTTGGAATGTAGAACTGTTGGGTCCTGCCTTCTGCCAGTAATTTTGTACTGGCTTGAAAAGCTTCATGGCCCTGTTGCACCCATTTGAGCATGCACATGACTCCTATAAATAAATATCGAGTCAACCTGTCTACCAGTTTCTTTAAACTTTTCAAACCCACTGTAATTGTAATCCCACCATTCTGTGTCATCGTGTGTGCGCGTGCATGGGAAGGGTGCTGGAATATGTCCGGACATGCACTCCTCACTCGTATTCTTCCCAAGCTGTGTTTGGGTTCAGGCCTCCAATCATTTATTTTTCCATCTGCATGATCTCTTTGGAATGGAGGACACTTTCCACAGTATCAGAGAACCATACGAATGATCATACTCAGCTTGCAGATTTCCCAAAAGAAAGAAAATGCAGGCTAAACCCACATATTTCAAGAAATAAGACTCCATTGATGACTTTAGAAAGTGACTTGAATTTACTAACCGAAAGGTCAACACATTTTTCTTCTTTTTCTTCTTTCATATCTGGTTACAGAGAAGATAAATTCTTTTATTTATTAGTGAGGAAAGGCAGTATGTAGGTGCCTATACATGTATCTCTACATGCTTCTAGATAGATAAATCAACCAGAAATTTTACATGCTGATTAACAAACTGAGTTTTATCAGCATATCCTTTTATTTTTTTTTTTTTAATCTTAAGTGTATATTGAGGGCACCTCTTAAAAATGGTGCATTTCTCATTACTTGGAACTTTGCTGTTGTCCTTCAGTCATAAAAACTAATCTTTACATGATTAAAAAGAGTATGTGAAGATGTGCAGATCGTTACCTGTGTTGTGTACATGGAAACAGCAATTTTTCCATGGCTGACTAATGCATACCTTTTGGTTTGTGGCAAGAGTATTAAGATGTTTGTAGATTATTTTTTACTAATAAAAATAATTACGGTTGAAGAGAAATGCTTTACCTCAGGTTCTGAAACAAGCTTATGCTCATAAAACTCTGACTGGATATAAATTCAGATGAGTCAGAAGAGACAAAGGGACTGATTTAATGTTCTTTTGGCTGTGTTTTGCTGCTAAAGTCAACAGATGACATATGGCCTGTGAACTTATCTCTTTTCCTGAGATGGAAAAAGGGTGACAAGGAAGTGAAAGTATTAAAATAATTTTAGAATTTATTTGGTTTTCTTTTCCTGATACAGAATAAACAGATTGAAAACGTCATCTTTTCTAATAGTCCCAGTTTAGCTTACCATCTGCCATAAGGAGGTTTCTAGTAAATACGTGATGTATTTTAGCTTACTGTTGCAGCAGGCTGTTTAGAGTGAGCAAACTGAGCTTTACCTTCTAAATAAAAATGCAAATGTTAGAAGCTGCTTTTAGAAGTTTTTCTTTTATAAAAGTATTACTATTTATTACTATTTTCTTCTGTTTTCTTTTTTTTTTTCCTCTACTTTTCTCTGAAAGTACCCTTGGGATAATGGGATTGGCTGCAAGTGCATTTATGGAATTATTTCTGTTTGGACTCATTACCCCTTCTGAATAAGGCTACAGAGGTTGGCATCATGTTGTTTTATAGTAATAGAAATTAGTGATGCTTAAGAAAAGTATGTTACAATCAGTGAATACAACTCATGTAACAACTTATAATCAAGAACAAAAAGAAAAAAGGCATTTTTTTCTCCATGTTGCTTGCCATCTTGTGCTTTCTCATGTGCATTTCTCTTCATTTGTAGATATGCTGTAGTTATTGCTCCTCTACTAAGCAGTTGCAGTAACATTGCAGATTGTCTTGCATTTAAATTAAGCATCTTTGATTAATGATCCAGGAAGCTGCAGTGACTAGCAAAGGATGTTAGTTTATTTCTTATATTACTATGTGTGAACTTTGTCAAAGAAGCTGTCTGTGCTGCAGAAAATGACTGATCAGCTGGTGTTTCCCAGATGGCTTCTCTCAGGACCTCTGTCTTCTCCAGCCTCCATGCTGCCTGGAAATGCTTCAGAAATCACTGGCTTTATGGTAGCTCTTAAGACCGAATACCGCAGTTATGTCACTTAAAACAAAGGAAATTCTTTGCATAATCTGTCAAGTGACCCTACTGTGTGAAGTGATCCTCTCAGAAACTGGGCATTAGACCTTCAGATTCATCTTTAGGGAGGATTCTGAATTTCACATAAAGCCATCTTGGAATTAAAATTTCAAGACATTTTATTTAATGCAGGAAGAGTTCCTTCAAGATATCTGGACCACTGGTAAACTACTTATATTATTCTGTCACTTCTTTTAACAGTGAAGCAGCAAAGCTTTCAAGACAAAAAAGGCTTCTCACAGTGCAAGTAGTCAAAAACACAATTTTCTGAATACCAAACCTCAGTACTAACAGAATTTTTTAAACTGCCAATCTCTGTTGTTTTCCTTCCCTCTGGAAGCTAAAGCCCATGTGAATATGACAGTTGTTTTGACAGACCCCATTCCACGTTGTTCAGCACCTCAGTGGTGTTAGAGCACAGGTCACCTTGTGGTTTCCTCCGAGTGGCTTGTAGAAGCACTTCCAAGCAGTTCAGTAACTTTTGTGTGCTACCATGTGAAGTAGTTGAAAACTGTGGAAATTCTTTTATTCTGTGTAAGTTAGCTGGTGGCATCTGAAAAATGTTCTTTATATTGGACTTAATTATATTTTCCTGCAACCCTTACCTCCCACCCCTAAGCTAGCCCTCCATCTGTGACATTTGGGCTCCTACTGCTGTAGTAATCTTTGAACATAAGTTGAGGCTATTTTTCTATTAGTTTATTTCTACTTAACCAATTCTGGTGTGTTGGGGATAGTGTTTGTGGGTTTTTTTTGGTTGAAGTATTTTACCTAACCAAAAAAAATAGTCATAAAAATGAAGTCAGATTGTACTAGGATTTTATGCCTGCTTGTTTTGCTAGTTTAAATATTGAGCCCAAATCCCAAAATTTAGCATGGTAATGTTCTCTGTAGCTGGTGTTCTCAAACATAACTAATGAAAAATAAAATTCCATAGCAAATATTTTGCATTCCTGAAAATCCTCTTGGAATGGGGGATTTCAGCTACTCAAGCCATTTTGTCTTACACTGTAGTTGTTGCCAAATAGAAGATTTTTCAGAAGTGTCTTCTGTTCTGCATTCTTCTCTAATCCATGAAATGCACTTGTACATTTTTACTTTGATATACCTTTCAAGTAGTTACTTTTGATGTAACAGTTGTGGATGATGACTGTTAGAATCATTAAATAAATGCAAACTCCAGTAGGACACATTTTAATGAACTGATGCTGATTTTTAATGCTATAAAAACTGGATTTTGGCTGTTTAACTGTGAGTTAACGATTAGTTATTTGCCAGCTCAGATGAAATACAATTTCTTAAATAAGATGTTTAAAGTTTGGTTTGTTTCTTGAGTGTGAATCCTAGTCTCAGCCCTAAAACTGTTTATCAAGTAAATATTGAGTTCTTGATAGCTAAACCAAATAGAATTGCAGACCCATTTAGGTTTTGGGTAGGGCGTGTGCTTGAAATTCTGGTTATAGCTGGATCATATAATACATTTTCAGGGGCTTCTTAGTAATCTTGCTGTCGGCAAATTTATTTACTGGCTGGCTGCTGCTCTTTTCTAGGATGCAGGATTTACTTAAGTTTCTTTCTCTGTGCACATCTCCTTGCTCTGGTGAGGAGCTCTTCTTTGGTGCCAGTTTCTGTAGTGCATTGGGAAGAGCTTGCAGTAACAGTAAGCCTTTTAGGGGACCTAAAAGTGATCTTTTCTATCTACCAGAAGAGTGCCTGAGTGTATATTGCAAGTGGTTTGATGTGTTTGAAAAAATGTGAGGTCAAGCTGTTTTCTTGTTTATCTCATTTAAAGATTTTTTTTTTTCCTTCTGCAATGTGAAGTTTTGATTCTTATTTTTTCCCCTCTCTATAGGGATATGTGTTCCTATTCCTTTACACTCCTTTTTAAATTCCTTTATAACTTGTAGCTTACTGAAGTGCTGTTCCCCACAGTTCTGCTCACTTCAGGACTTTTCTTTTTGCTTCATTGGAAAAATACTAGATGCTAATCTCGCTTCTTCACTCTCATGGGTGGTGTTCATGGGGACACTCAAGAAAGTATGCATAAAGTCTTGAACTAGATTAGCTAAACTGCATTAAACTTGTTTTGTGGCTCTTCTGAGTGGTGTGGAAAGTACCTGTTTGGCCGTTCTGAAAGGGGTCTGTGCCCAGTCCAGCTGTGCCAGTGCATGGCAGCGGTGTCCCTGCCCAGCTCTTTGCGGCACTGGGGGCGATGCTGGGTGCTCAGTGAGGTGAGGGTGCTTCTCCACTGTGTGACCCAGCCCATGGTCCCAGTGCTGCCTTTGAGGTGCTAAAAGTGGACTGGAGTGCTGCAGCAGAGGAGCTCATCCACTCCAGCCATCTGCTGCCTGGGTGATTGTTTCCAGCAAGACAGCGTGGGCTGTTGGAGGCAGCAACATTTTAAACTATACAGCTGTTTTTCTTGGTGCACATGATGTGGAACCATTTTTAGGATTTTTGTAGTTTTAATGTAGTTGAAAACCTGAAACTAATGCAGAGGGTATGACTACATGAACAAGTTACAGCAAGGTAGTCTAGGGTGTGGATTTACTCTGCGTTAGGTGCTCTGTAGTATCTGCTCACCTGCATGTTTTTATTCTGCAGAAAGTGCATAGTTCTTTGATATTTCACTCCTTAATAGGGTGAGATAAAATTGTCCTATTTACTAGCATTAAAACTGGACAGCTATTTCATTAATTTCCAAGTGCTTTACATTGTTTCTGAGAGTGATTTTATTAAATGCAAGTGACTAAAATGTCAGTGTAGTAATAATGACAGTATGATATTGAGTTTTTCTGACTGGTACCCATATGCTGAGCTTGTAGAACAATGCAGCCTTTTGGGCACAGTTCTCCTACAGTGTATGTCTAGTTTAGGCTTCAGTGTGCAAGGAGCACTTCAGTCTTAGAAAAAATTTTGTTCAGAATTGAAGGTGTGAGTGTCTCTTTTAATCTTATTAATGTTAGATTTCAAGTTGTTAAATGTATTGATGGCTTTGGGATTTTTAATTGTAGGAACATTGCAGCCGTTAAATCTTTATCAGAATTATTATTGCCTCCAATAAAGCTTCCATAAACTTTAATCCTGGTCCTAAGTTTGTGACTATTCTCAAAATTGATGTTGCAGTTTATAGACAAGAATTTCAGTTGATGAGCATAGACAATACAAAACATGGGAAAGACTAACAGGAAGTATAAAGTGCTCTGATGTTGTGTTCTGAAAGCCAGGGATTTTCTCAAAGGCATTTTGTTACACAGTAAACTTTTCAAAAGTCATAATCTGGCTTTGAGTAACAGGACTTGAGTGTCTAGCCTGCTTATGCAGTTTGAAAAAAGAAAATAACAATTTCCACAGGGAGTTTGTTTGCATTTTAAGCAACTTGATTTTTATGAGAATATCTAAAGTCTTATTGGCAACATCAACAGTGAGGTAAATCTTAAGACTTGAGCACTGAAAACATAGTTATTTTATCTAGTAAGCTGAGGCAAATTTGCTGTAGTAAGTACAGTTGTGTCTTACTTTAAAAAAAAAAAGTGTGATATGTGTTTGGAGTTGTCTAATTTTAAAAAAATTAAAATTAAAAACATTAGGGCAGCTTGACCTGCCACTCTTTAACGTGCTCGTGTTTTTGACATGAATCACAATGTTTCTCAGGAATCTCACAGCCATTGCATGTCTATGCAGGTTGTTTTTCATTTTTTAAAAGTGCATAATTATTGAATGGAAAAATATTATAATTAGTTCTGAACTACTTCAGATTTTGTTTTCGGCACGTAGAACATTCACAACTATTCTTCTGGTTTTTTTTCTTGACAAAAATCTTTCATTTGCTTCCAACTTCCTTCTCCTCTGCCCACGTTCCATATCTGTTGATCTGCCTTTTGCCACTTCTTTAACATTACTCATATAACCTTGACTCAGCTTTGACTTTCCTAAAATACTCCTCTATCTCACCTTCACAATCTTAATTATCGCTCTTCCCTTTGGCCTCTGTAACTTTGAATCCTGTGGCTGGTACAGGTACAATGCTGTGTTTCATAACTTGACCCCCATGCAGGAAAAGCTCACACATTCCAGGTGGAGGGACTCTCCTTTGTTTTAGGTTCTCATTAAAAGTACCATGCTCATACAAAAACTTTACCCACTCATTAAAACTTAGTCTCTGGATTCTGAATTCAGTGACACTCCTTACTGTGGTGGTTCTGCCTCAGAAAAGATGTTGAGACTGACTTTTCTAAGGCTTTTGTTTCCCAAAACAGCTTTCTGTGTTTCTCCACTCAAAATTATATGTACTAAATCTTCTATCCCTATCTTTTCTAGCTTTTAGCTTCCATTAGTAGCTTTATGTGTGAAAATAGTCATGTATGTTTAAACTGCTACAATCTATAGTTCTGATATGTCTTAGTCTTTATGCAATTCTTCTAAACTAAAACATTTGGAAATCATTGGGAAAATAGTATACAAAATAAAAGGGGGTTTATCCATTTTGGATTTGGCAGACTTTATTTTTTTAAACAGCAAATAACTTTTTTGTCAGTACAGTTAAAAAAAAAATCAAACTTCCCAGAAATGTTTGTGATATTTATATTATCACAAGTATATGTATTACTGACTGCACGGTTTTTGCATGAAAGTTGAGAATCTTCAACCACAGACTTCAATCTAGAATCAGCCTTGATTGACAATTGATTGAAAAAACTTTTAGTAGTTGGTGCTGTAAACTTGTCTGCAGGCATTCCAAGTCAATAATTAATCAGCCATTCCACGTGGTGTTAGATACAGCACAGCTACTTCAGTGTGTAAAAGGCGTCTTGATGCTCACTACAAAACTATGGTAAAACTGCTGCAAATAACTCCAGAGATATTAAAGAGGCTTTATTTAAATGCTAATGTGTTGAATTAAATTTTTCTGAGGTGACTTAATGATTTCTTTGTTTTGTGCTATATGTGTCATTTGGAAAGAGCCTAATCTTCAAAAGTAGTTAACAGACTCTCACGTCTTGTCTTAAGCTGGTTCATCTAAAATATTTAAGCATCATGCATTAATATCCTGCCAAGAAATGCTTTTTGGTTTGCATTAATGAGGACAAGTAATACTAATACCTAATGCATTTGTTCATGAAAGCATCTCTTAACATAATTGTCTTCTGATGCATTTTTGTTAGGTAGTAAAATAAAAAATGAAGATTCTGGCAATATACTACAGAAACAAAATTTTAAGAATCTGAAATGCCGTGTTGTAGCATTTGTATGTTACACTATGTAAATATATTTATTGTATTTTCTTTCCCCTAAAAAAGCTCTTCTACACTTCTGAAGAAAGGAGATAAAGAAACAACTTGCTTCTTGTATAACTTATTCCAGCCTAGTTGCCATCACTGCTTCCTCAAATATATTTTTTTCTTCTTTTTGCATTCATAAATCAAGATGTTTTTAGGACAGAAGATTAGCATTTTGCTTCAGATACTGTGCAGCTTTTAATAAACTGTAGTAATTTCCATTAACACTTCAAGTCACTGTATCAGGTATGTTCAATACAAACATTCTTCTTTATTTACCTAGGTTATTTTAAATTTAAGGGCTGAAAAGCTTCCATATGTGTTATGGAAGCCTAAATGGAATACTCATGCATCTGACAGTGTGTCATCACCTCAATCCCATCTTGGCTTCATGAACACTGTAAGATATTGGGTCAAGTGGATAAACTCATTATTAATCTGGAGAGATTTCATCACTGATCTGCTGCACCTCAGTTTTCATTTCAGCTATTAATGTAGTCTCTAACCTGAGCAACCTCTTGCTCTGAGACTTGCAGTTTAGAGTATAAGCATGTTTTCTTGAAGGAGATGTTATTGTGTGAGATGGGGAATATGAACTCAAAGCCCTTCAGTTGCTCTACTTGCTTGTGAGCACAGTTTTTTTACCAGTGGAATTGTGTGGTAAATACAAGAAATGTTTATGCCTCCATGAAAAGGAGTAGGTTGCTTAGTGCTTAATGCAAGATGCCACATAAGAGCATGCCCATGGCAGTTACCTGCATGTAGGTGGAGCTGCTGACAGCTCCTGCTTTCATTTAGCCTGATTTGTTCATCTAGCTGCATGAATATCTAAGGCTACTCCAAATGTGTTACTCTGCATGTGAAAATGCCTATTACAAATACAAAGAATGTAACAAAACTGTTAATTGTATTGTATATATATGTTTAATAAATGTGTTTATGAACAATTTTTAAGTGGGATCTCACTCATTTATGCTACGGAGAAGTTTGCCATTGAAAACCTACTGATTTTGGTTATTCAAGCAAATATATGAGGGGTCCTGGCAGCTTTCCACTAGCACAGAGTGCAGTGAGAGCTCTTTGTGGCCAGAGTTATTAGGTTCAAAAACAGGTTGTCTAAGCTCTTGTCAAGTTTTTTGGCCCTCAAACACAATCTCATTGCTAGCAACAGATGCATAGACTGAAAGGAGGGAGCAGTGATACCAGCTCTGAAGTCATGGTGGTGTGAGTTAGGAACCTTCCTTGCATGTGTCCACTGTACTTTGCTGCAGCATCTTTATTTTGAAATTTTGGAGGTGCTGGTTTGAAATGAATGGCTGCAAGTATTCTGTAGAAAGACTCTTCTGAATAAGTGATGTTTTTCTGTGTGAAAATCTGGAAACTGGATAAACAGGCAAAAATGCCCAAGGTGGCAGGGTACATAACTACTTAAAGCCTTTGCTTCGAGGCTGTGACTGTTGAGTTGATACTAAAACGCAAATTACAAATGTCATTCTTTAAAGTGAAACTTTGTGATTTTCAATAATAGCTTTTAAAATATAAATATTTATCAAGCTGTGTAAATAATATGATATCTGGGAAAGGAATATATTTTTCTTTTCCAAGGCAAGAAAACTTAGCAATCTTGGACTATACCTACAGTAGCTAAATAGCTGGGATAAGTGCTCAGGAGTCTTAAAAGATAATTTTGTGGTCTCCATAATTTTTTAATTGGCATATTAAATCTTAACTTTAAATAGTTTTCCTTTTCTTCAACCAATTTCAGGTTTTCAGTCTCTGTATTCAGAGCCTTTTTTCTCCTTTGTTCTTATACACCTTTCACAGCCTTCACCAGCTATGCCTGTGGCTGGAGAAGCCTTCCTTGGTCTCTGTCCCTTGCTCCTCCCAGTTTCAATGTTTTATGTGTCAGTCTTTGCTTGAAAGCACCTCTCTGGTTGCTGTTCAAGTTCTGTCCCTCCCTGAAGCCAAAGCCCTGAGCTGTGCAGGTGCAGCTGTGTCTTCCTTACACAGCGTGCGCTGCTCTCCATTTGCTCCAGTGTTGGCCTTTCCCAGCCTCGAGCTTTCCAAAGCAGGAGCTGTTTTTCAGTACTTTAGATATTGTGCCCTTTGTGCAAGAAAGGCTGCATTAACAAACAAACAAACACTTGAATTGGGTTGTTGTGTAGGCAGTGTTCACTCATGTTTGGAATAGCAGTATTCCACATCTATGCCTTTCAGTTGCTTATGGTAATTTTGGGAAGTACATTCTGTATTGAAAGGGTTCGTGCTTGTTCCTGCCTGGCCTGTTAGAAAATTATTTTAATCGGTGTAAAACCTTCCAAACACAGATGACCTTTATTTATGTGAATAATTGTTGTGATGACATGCTTTTAAATTGTTTTGAGCTGCTGATAGTTCTGAATTAGTGCTGATTTAAGGGTTAGGTCTTCAGTTCCTCACATCTAGACCATCTAGACCGTTATTGTTACACTGAATTTATAATGATTGAAGCTTATGCCACAAAAGGAACACCATACAAATTTGAATCCCAGCTGAACATTAAGCTCCTTTCCCTACCATTTCCTGATTAAATGAGAAAAAATGGAATGCAGGGTTTTCAAAAGTTTAGGGTGCATTTGTATTGAGAAACATTACCAAGATATCGTGAGTGTAAACACATGCAGATGTGCTACTTAGTATCTCTTAATCTCATCTGTGTGTGGGAGTAATGGCAGGTAATGAATCCATCCCAGACTTCAGAAAAAACAAGTAGAAATACTATAACTTATGAATCTATCTACAAACTTAGCCTTTGTTACCTCTTTCTGACTTTTTCTTCTACAAGAAAAGACCTAAAAAGATTTCAGATAATCATCCTATCTTGTTTACTAACTTTGTAATATTGAAGTCTAATACTGAATGCTGCTATAGCAGTATATCCAGAGATGTTTTCCTGTGTCTCCTGTGAGGTTCACTGCCTCATAAAATCTCATCAGTGTCATTTCATCCAAGGAAATTGTTGCAGGCCCGTCCATGACAGAGCACCTTGAGCACATGAGCAGGGATGAGCACTGCAGCTACCCAGGGACCCTGCCTTGAGGAGTACAGTAATGGAGATGTGGGCTGCAGAGGCAGAACAACTCTTGAGATGGAATGGGGATTCTGCTCTCCTGTAATCTGGTTAATGCTGTGAAACAAGTGCTCTTTTGAAGAACAGTGGAAATTACTGTCTGTGACCTTGTTTTAGCATGCCATTTGGCTGGCTGCATTTACTGGTTACTTAAAAGACTTCATAGCTGCTTGTTCATGTGGAGACACTTTTGGAAAACTTCCAAGAGAAAACTAGGAGCACAAGACTTCTCTGACTTAATGTTGCGAGACTAGGTCTGAACTTTTGTTGAAGAAGCTGGCCATTGATGCTTGTCTTCTTAAAAATCAGTCTTCATGAGCCTGAAGGTCTCCCAGAAGTCAGGAAGCTGAGAACTGACTGAGAGATAAAGAGAGATTTGATCTGAGTCCTGAGGTGAACAGGCTGATGGTGATAAAATAGCAAAAAAGTTTCTGTTAGGATGGGTTTCAAAGGTTATGTTTTATTTAGCTTTGTTTGTAATGCACATGTCAGCTGAACAGTGGTACTATCTGCTTGCTTTGGGGTCTGCATTTGCTTTTATTCTACTGCAAGACAGCTGAGGTTGTGCTGCCTCAAGTGATACATGAGGTAATTGCCTAAACATGGTAACTGGATGGTGAGTTTGAGACCTTAAGGTCCAGAGGACTGTTAAGTTCCAGTCAGTATTGCTGTAGGAACAAGGCTTGTATTTAGGTGATAAAATTTCTTCTTGAAACCTGAAAACTGATCTGCTGGACAAATCATGAGGAAAAAGGGACACTTAACCTAGCCCTGCAAATAGTGGAATCTGGGAACTTGCTTTAAGATGGTGTAATAAAGACTATGTATAAGGATTTGGCTTACATTATAAATCACTGATCTAGATTGTTTTCATACAGAGAAGAAGGTTGATGCTACAGTATAACAGGCATTTGAATTGCTCATGTAGGTAAGGGTTAGTTTTAGTCTTTAGACTCAACATCAAGGAAGGAAGAGAGAAGAGATGGCATTTCACTTTTTTATTCTTGAGATAATGAGCATAGAAAAACTGCATATGTGAAAATGGATTAAAAAAGGTAGCTTGATGCTGCAAAATTTCACACTTAAGAAACTGACAAGAGCTAATGAAAATATATTAAATATTATTAGACCTAAACCTTTGATTGTTAAAGTTGTGTAAAATGTTTTTATTGCTTTTCTGAATCTTGCCAAGTTTATACTCTAATAATAAAAAAAAATGTATTCCATAGTTCTGAGTCCCTTCAGCTAAATTTTCATGCCCATATGCAGACAAAAGGGGACTTGTTAAGACCCACTCAGCATGGAAGTAACCACTTCAGGTAATCATGCTACCCTATTCTTTTCCTCTTTTGAAATTTCCATTAAAGGGCTTTTAATATTTCAACCTAATTCAGTCAATCTAAGCTATCCAAGCAGAAGCTTGTTTGTAATGAAAATGGATTACATTTATATCTATTAATCTGGTACTATATTATTTATTGCAGTCAGAAAGGCTTTGTTAAGAATTTGACTCTACCACACTCTTGGGGGAATGGAGGTATTGGAGTTTTACTGCCAAAAATACTTTGTGAAAGGCAATTAAGAAAATGTTTTATGATGGTGTCACCAGTCTCACTTTCTGTCATTTATTGTTTGATTGGATAGTGGCTTCATGCTTCTGTCTTAACTCAATTAAGAGGAGTTGTCAGAATATAAAACAAATACCAGATTTTGGCTGTGGTGGAATTTAGTGCCTGAACTGAAAGAATTAGCGGTTATGGTATCTAATTTTCATGCTGCTGTAACAGAAACAAAGTAATGCAAGGAACAGGTGAGAATTGCATCATGTCATTTCCCCCTTCTCTTAAATTCTAGTCCTAATCTCAATACAGGCATAGGCTTTCTTACGTTAATGTTCTGTCAGACTTACTGTCTCCTGGCTTTTGCCTTTAAAAAGGTGAAGAAAATGGTAGTGTTGGTAATGTTTCATGTGTGCGCGGATCTTCTCAGTTTATTTGCCTTTGGGTTATTATTCTGAGTAAAGATTATGTGTGAAGAATGTGTTATGAGAACTTGATAGCAGAGATGCAAAGACTTGGCTTGACCACAGTATCTTGGGGCATTTAGGATGTATTTTAAAGGCCCAGCAGAGGAAGAGTTTGACTGTGCTTTTATAGAACAAAATTTATCCCCTCTGTTTTTTGGGGTTTTTTTGTAATGCATTAAAAGCAGAACATTCTTCCAAAGTATTCCTGAGGTGAGTCTTTCTTCTGTTCTCAGGCATTCTGGGCCTGCACATCTTACTGTTCAGAAATGGGGTAGCGAGGTTGGACAATCTGTCTTGTCCTGTGCTGTGCTTGGTGCTCCCAAAGAGCCCAGGCAAGGTCTGAAAACAAGGCCTAGATGGTTGCTGGGTATCTTCATGGGAATTTTGCTGGAGTGTGTACTGCAATGTGTTGAAAATCCCAGGGACAATGTGAATTCAGCATATTATTTGAACATTTGCTTTATGACCTTTTATTTTTCATTGAAAATTTATGATCATATTTGTGTCTTTGTTTCTAACTTCCCCCTTCTTTGCCCTTCTCAAGGTTACATGTAACATTTTAAGTTCAAGTATGCTATTGCAGCCCTGGTAACAGCAGAATGCTTTGGATAATGTTGCATAGCAACATCAAATTTAATTTGTGACAAATGTTTTGGCATTCTCCAAATGTGACTTTTTTCATCCTTTTCTTTTTCACTTAAACTGTATTGCCATTGATTGGGGTGAAACTTGGTATACTGGAACATTGTGAAGATTGTTTTAATCAAAGCAATGCCCAGAATCCAAAATTGTCTGGAGTTTTCATTTTTGTCTTGCATTGGTTTAACACCCTGTCAGCCATAAGAAACCTGAAATGGTGTATGAAAGGAAGATTGTTGCATTTCTGAACTTTTATGCAGGCCAAAATTATATTCTCTTCTTGTGATTACTCTTATTTCATATTCTCCTTGTGTGTACAGTCAATTTTCCAATGACATAAGTGCAACTATATTATCCAGGGAATAGAGTTGGTGAATAGTCTTTTCCTGCTTCAGCAAAGCATGTTGAGTTTATAAATCAAATATTTTTTCTAGAAATTGCCTAAGAAACCATTGTTCCAAATGGATTTTAAACCAGAGTATTCTTATAAGGAGCATGGATATTTTGGCCTTTCTGGGGAAGGCCTAGATAGAAATGAGGGGAGTGAATTTAAAGAATTAATGTCTCTTGAAGTATATGCTTAATTACATCTCAAGAGAACATCTGACCTACGAAAAATCAAGTCAAACAGAGACATGAATATTCTACCTGACCACTGATTTAATTGTGTATATATGAGAGTAACTGAAGAAGCAGCAACTTAATTAGAATGTATATCTGTGTGTGATTTGGTTAAAATGCAGGCAGAGTGGAAAAGTCTGACTTTCCCTTTGGTGAGATACTTCAGCAGTGAGTGTGTTCTAGAGACTGGACTTCCAGGCTGACACTGTCATCTCAGATATGTTTTTCTGTGGCTAAATGTGTGATTCTGGAGCTGTTCAGCCAAAGGTGCAGTAGGCTTGGTTACAGCAGGGTGACAGAGATGGCTCTCTGAGCCTCAGTTGTCCTACCATGCAGCTAGGCAGCATGAGTGGTTTGAGGAGACTTGAGCTGCGAGGGCTGTAGAAATGCGAGGGCTATTTCTCTTAAGGGAAATATGCAGAAGGAGGAGAGGGAACCACATCCATGTTTTAACAAGAGACATTTTGATTAGGTGCTGGGAAACAATTTTTTTTGTCAGACAGTGCCAGGTGTTCCCCACCAGAAGGGCTTGGTAACCTCCACTGTTAGAGACTTGCAGCTCCCTTGGTCATGATACTGAGCAATTTGATGCAGCTTCAAATTTGGATTTGTTTTGGACTGCAAAATGTCCAGATGACCTCTAGAGGTCCTATCTAGCTCAAAGCACTCTATGATTTTGGCTGATCCTCCAGATGAATATCCGGATCCTTGGGCTGTTGAAATCAGTCTGTAATGAAGTGTGTGTAGTGACATCTTTGCTTTTGTTGAAGGATACGTCAGCTTAAGCTTAATTCATGGACTTCGAAAAAAAAAAAATAAAATGCAGATCTATGGTTGCACTGTGGCCAAAGTTTGCTTTTTTCTGCGTTCCTTTACCTTTGTTTTTTATGCCAGGTTTTATAAGAGTATATAAACATGAAAAGGTTTCTTTGATAACTAGCTTCTATATGAAAACAGCACATTTCCCCTTTCAACACATAATGAGTACAAGCAAGGAATATGTTTAACCAAAATCTTTACCTAAGGCATTCCAAAGAAATATTTCAGGTATATTCTGTACATTTTGTTCCTACTCCTAGTTAGTAATATGTTTTGCCATCAGTCTCAGGTAAATTCTGCAAATGTAGTTGCTATAGAATTCATGGTAGCTGGAGTGAAATGACTATTTTGACCGCATCTGTTCAGCTGCTATGAAATGCATAAGTCACTACCATAATCTGACAGCATGGTTTGTGTCTGAGTATGCAGTTTCATATCTAAGATTCCCGCAAGAGCATTTTTTCCTTATCAGTTCTGAACACATTTCATTTTAAAATTATTTTAGAAGGACCAAGAGTGGAGATAAAAAGTAACCATGCATTTTTAAATCTGTATCTGTTGTCACTAATATCCCTCTAATGGCAATAAAATTAATTTTGGGAACTTTTTAGAGACACAGTCTGATGACACTTAGCTGTAAAATTTTGTGTGCCATTTTATGGTGGTTGGACCTGGGTTGGGTGCCTGGTACCCACCAAAGCGCCCTCAACTGGATAGGCGAGAGAAAAGAGGAAAAAAAAGGCGGATGGGGTGAGAGAAAGGAATAGGGAGAGATCACTTACCAGTTGCCACCACAGGCAAACCAGACTTAACTTAAGGAAATTAGTTGAATTCATTCCCAATCAAAATCAGAGCTGCATGATGAGAAGTAAAACAAATCCTAAAACCATATCCCCTGCTCTCCTGCTTGGGATTAACTTTGTTCCCAATTCTCTACCTCCTCCCCACACTCAGTGGCACAGGGAGCTAGGGAATGGGGTTAGCAGCGAGTTAATCCTGTGTTGGTTCTGCCACTGCTTCCTCCTCAGGGCAGGAGTCCTTCCCCTGCTCCACTGCCGTGTCCCTCTCACGGGAGGCACTCTTCCATGAACTTCTCTGAAGAGTCTTTCCCACAGATTTCTGTTCTTCACAGACTGCTCCAGCATGAGTCCTTCCTTTTTTTCTTTCCATGAAGTGCAGCATTCCAGGAACAGGCTGCTCCAGCATGGGTCCCCCATGGGATCACAAGTCCTGGGTCATAATTGTCTTTTGGGCATCCACCTGCTCCAGTGTGGGCTTCTCCACAGGCTACAGATGGATCTCATGGTCTGCACCACAGGCTGCAGGAGAATTTTGGCTCCAGAGACTGGATCACCTCCTGCTCCTCCTTCTTCACTGATCTTGGTGTCTGCAGAATTTCTCTTATAGATTCCCACTCTTCTCTAGACTGACCTCAATTACTTCTCTGCAATAACATTTTTTTTCCTTTTAAAATCTGTTATCGCAGAGGCACAAGCACTCTGCTTAATGGGATAAAAGCATTCTGTGGTACTCCTTGTTTCCTGTGTTCTTTTTATTTACTTAATGTATTTACCTCTTATTTTTTTTTCCTCCTTTTCAGATTTAAATAAGTTTTGAGTTCAGTTGAATAATCTACCATTTCAAAGCATTTTGTATGCCTTGAGATTTTTCTAACTCTTTAGATCATGTGCTGTTGTAATCAGCTTTATGTTTGGCCTTTTGATAATTTGATAATATGTGTTATTACATTATTGATTCAAATGAAATTATAATTATCTTGATGTTAAAGATATTATTTTGTTAAAGTAATTTGCTAAAGATACTACTTTGCAAAGTCAATCATTTCAACAGAATAGAGAAACAGTGGAAGAAAATTGTATGAATTACAAACCTAGGCCAAAGATGTAATGAAATATGGTTGGGTTTTTGTAACATTAAGGATAACAACTGATAAAAACCAAACTGAAAGTGATGTTATGTAATCAGAGTAGTGACTCTCATATGAGTTTGCAGTGTGTAAGGCTAAAGAGGAGCAGATGTGAAGATATTTTACTGTATATTTTATACTTCTGTCTAGTGCTTCAGTATCAGAAAAATGTTGATCAAACAGTTTTCTAAAAAAAGAGAAGTGGGGATAACAATTTTCCTACCTGCATTTCAATATATGGAAATATTTTAAATGGAAGTGGTAATGATTTAGAGATTTGCAGTGCATAATACAATATTTTAAGAACCTTTCATTTTTAAAATTAAATTTAATTAGCTCAATTGTTAGCAGCAGTGCTAGTACCTATGTGGGAATTTATTGATCTGAGCAAAGTCTGATTTTGAACAGTGTTGGTTTAAGGCAGGGAAATGACTACATTTCCTTACAGATGAGAAGATCAAAAGCTTTGTTTACAAATTTCAGTGAACAATCAGCGTCTCCCTCTTACCCTTGAACTGACTCAGTTGTATTTGGAGTAGTGCCTGCAGAGTGGAACATGGCCATCTCACTCAGGACCTTTGTCATTTGGGGAGCAGCATGCTGAAAGCTGAGACAAAAATATTATTGCTCTCTTCTTGCTTGTGAAATGAAAGTGTCTTTATGTATCAACACTGGGCTGTTTACAATTGTTTTTTTAAATAATGGAGACTTGAAAAGACCTCATTGCAAGGCAGTGTCAGTAACTGGGGAGAGCCTTTATCTGTAAGGCTTGCAATCTTTTACAATAGAAGCCTCCTAATTTGATATTATTCTTTTTCCAGTGGCACATTCCAAAAGGGAAACACATTTGTTTGGACATAAACAATAAAGAATTGTGTATGGAAACTGGTGTATCCCTATGGACATTTTTTCATAGGACTGTAATTCTGCACCAAATCTCTTATGAATTGTGTCACTGCTGTACTTAAGGAGATCACAACAACCATTAAAACTGAGGTATTGCCATCTATTGTTAGGTTGTTGTTCCTGTTTTGAACTATTATAATCTTTTAATAACATAGATGGTTTCGTTTCTTTCAACCTTTCTTCTGTTTTACTGTCTAAATATTAAAATTAGAAGTGTATCTTCACATAAATGTCTGTATGAGTCCCAGTTGTGACTCTTCTTGTATTTGTGAAAACACACTTGTTAATCCAACATTTTAATTTCTCTCCCATCAAGATTTTTAAAATTCCTTTATTCCCTCTCCCCCACTAATGTAGAAAAATAAATGTTATTATCAATGCTTATTGAACCTATTGTAAAGACTTGTAAAGAATTGTCATCTTCATCCCTTTTTGCAAATATTTCAGATTTTTGCTTCCGTTATTTGTTACTGTTAACCTTGCTCTTTTTGCAAATGTTTTTTTAGACAGTCAAACCTCAACTGAATTTCTCAGCAGGGATTTGCCTGTTCATTTTTATAGCTTATATTAAATGTGAGACTCCTTATTCTTACTGTTTCTGTTGTTCCTATAGCAACTAGATAGGGGGAGATGCAGCAGCATCACTTTGCTTCCCAGCTGGTGTTTGTGTTCTCAGTGAGGGGGGGAGAGTATGAGGAAAATAGAGGATCAATTAGAATGTAACTGCTTGAAAAGTGTACTCCTTGTTGGGTTGTCTCACCCAACTGCTACTCTAGAGGAGTTAGATAATGATTTTAAGCAGGGCTTCTCAAACTTTGTTTATTAAAATTTTGTCCTCTTGTATACAGACACAATTTACTCTTAAGTATGTGCCAGCTTTTGGTCTTTTAGCTGCTGCTTGGTTCTTGATGGTTCCTTCCAGCTAAAACACTGTTTTCTTCATCAAATGGCTGACAGTAGGATTTGTGTCAGGAACCAGACTGGTGCTTATGACTTATATATAGCTGAACATAAATGAAGTGTGGGGCTTTTTCATTCCTGCTTTTTAGTCTGATTTTTGCAGCTGTCCAGTAACTATAGTACACTAGGCTGTAGTTTTATTGTCATCTAAGTGATGATCTTGGAGTAAAATGTTTTAATATTTAAATGCTACATTTTCCATTTTCAGAGATTACTAAGAACTAAGGTAGAGCTAACATGTTCTACCTTCTCCAAGAAGCAGAGGTCATTAGAATTCTCCTTCAGTAGTCCTTTCTCTTATCTCATGATGGAAACCTTCCTAACATAGTTTCCTGAGGATCTCTGGTGCCAAATTATTCCCTCTGAAGTAAACCAAAAAGCTTTCTTCCATACCTGAGTACCTGAAATTCTGCTGCTCTGCCTTGGTGCCTCTTTTTTAGCCAAAGGGTTGTGTTTCTCTCACCATGGTATGTGCAATGTGAAGGCTCTGGGAAGAGTTTTACAATATTCAAGCCATTATTATATAAAACAACCACAAAATATTTGACCTATATTTTAAGCTCCTCTGAAGCTGCTTATTTTTATTAAATAAAAATTCATGGGCACAGGAACTGGATATTATACATTGCATCTCAAGAAGCTGGGTCCCATCTGGTTTAGCATATGTACATTGAAAAGCCTTTCCTAGCCAGAACAGCTCTGATTAGCGAGAGGAACTTAGAAAGTGCTGATTAGTAGATTATCAAGTGGTTAATTTGCTCATGTGGGAAATAAGAAGTTGGGATGTAGGCTTCTTGTTACTTAAGAAACAGGTTGGAACCAAGACTTCTCACCTCTCGGGAAGATGCCACAATGAAAGGTGTTACTGGCACAGCGGGGATCCTGCGGGCATCAGGTTGCCATCCATGAAATCCCTGCTGTCTTCACACTGGGGGTGGTGCCTCAGGAGAAGTGCTTGCTCTTTTGCTCAATTAAAGTTTTTAATTATTTCCCATTTAATCCCTTCCCTGTTTCCCCTGCCCCTGACTCTCTCAGAGGGGTTCACAAGAGCTAATGAACGTGACATCTGCTAAGTTCATAAATCACTTAGTTTCTCTGCTGGCTGCCTAAGGAGGGTTCCGATCCTCAGTGGATTATATATTAGAACAGATTTAAATTTTAATCAGAACAACATCTCTTCTAAACATTCTGGCTTCAAAAATACATAAATGGACAAATCTCTTGCTTCCATAGACCCTGACCTAGTATATCTCCTGTACTCATGGGACCACTAAGGCTCCTAGGGCTTTGGGGAATCTTGCTGAGGCTGAGGATGCTGGGGCTATTCAATCTCCAGAAGAGAAGGCTCATGTGGGATCTTATCAATGTGTATATGTGCCTGATAAGTGTGAATAAAGAAAGCTGAGCCAGACTCCTTGCAGTGCTATCCAGTGGTAGAACAGGAGGCAGTAGATGTAAATATACTCTACTGATAAACCTTTTTTACTGTCACAGGGGTCAAACACTGAAGTTTCAGAGAGAGTCTCCATCTGTGGAGAAGTTTAAAACCCAACTTGGCTCAGGCCCGAGCAATCTGCTGTAATTTGTAACCCTGCCTTAGGCTTGTTATTTCCAGAGGTCCTTTCCAACCTGAAATATTCTGTGAATATTTGTGGATAAGGTCAGCAGATTAAAAAGTTGGGAGCTTTTTTTCTGTGAATAAATTGCTATTTGGAGAATATTATATTGCCAGAGATAAAATACGGCTCTTGTGAGTTGTTCTGAAAGTCCTTTCTGCTGAAGTTAGAATGTTTATTTCTTACAACCTAATTCTTTTATTAGAAACAACCTCACCTATAAATCAGTGCAGTAAAATCATTTTTATCAGCTTGCTTCACTTGACAAGTAAATGCATTTTTATAGTGCTTAAAATCCAATCCTGAGTGTAAAGGTCTGTTGAAGTAGTTTTGATTCATAGAATCATTACGATTGGAAAGTCCTACTAAGATTGAGTCCAACATTAACCTCACACTACCACCACCATGTGTAGAACTAAACCGTGCCTGCAAGTGCAAATCCTCATTTTTTTGAACACTTCTGGGGATGGTGATTCTACCAGTTTCTTGGGCAGCCTGTTCCAATGCCTGCAGCTGCAGCTTCCCAGCCACTTTTCCCCAGCCTGCAGCACTGTGTGGGATTGTTGTGACCCAAGGGCAGGAATCAGCACTTTGACTTGTTGAACCTCATACATTTGGCTTTGGCACATCAATCCAGCAAACTTATGATACCCAACTCTGAATCAGTTGCTAGGCAGAAGTTTAGGAAGAAGTTCATCAAGAAAACTGGAGTTCTGCTCTCTTGGTTAGCACAGTTATATCCATATGATTTCTAACAGAGGTAAAATGTGAACTTGCATGCATCTCTTGCTGCCTGGTTACTGAATATGCAGAAAGTGATTATTCTGTTCTCTGGAATATTCAATTCAGGGTAATACATAAATGTACAACCAGAGTTCAACAATTGCCTTGAGGTGTTGATTTTATTGTCATTAAATATTAGCCAAGAGCGAGCTTCATCTTTCTCTTTCCTAGATTTGCTGGTGTTTGCTCAAGGTCAGTTGAAATCAGTTGTGTTTTCCAAGAAGGGAGTGCATATTGCCTCTCGAATGGTTCCAGCATATGTTGGGGAATTAAAAGTCAGTGATGTTGTTGAGAATTACAGATTAAAAAAGGAAGAATAAAAGAGGCATCTGGAAAGAGAGGCAATGGTTGGAGCCAGGGAAGAACCAAAGTAAGCACTGGGAGTGGGATGGGAAGAACAGCTTCCTGGGGGAAGGAAAAAGAATAGGTGAAGTAGAGTGCTTTTTTTGTTTGTTTCCTTTTTCAAAAAAGCTAAAGGTGTGTAATTTTGAGTCAAATTAGAAACCCTAGTTTGAGTGTCTCATTTCAGGTAAATAGTGGCAAGGAACTGAGAATTTAAGTGAGATTCTGACATTGGTTTTCTGGACATTTCTTTCAGATTCTTGAACAAATCCTGCTTGAGCAGGTGCCTCTGCAGGCATTAAGGATTTAGATATAATTATTGTTTGAATAATATTCCAAAAATCCTGCTTTGAAGCTTTGTTATGCATCTCTTCATTCAAATCACTTAATGTTTTCAATCTTGTTTACTTTTTACAGCTGTTAACACAATAGGACAAAAGCTTCCAAGGAATGACTGTTGATGTTTGAGGGAACCTAGATCCTAATTGCAGAACAATTGCTGTGATGTCATGTGCAGATTTTATGTGGTGTTCACAAACAGCTGGTTGCAAACAAATAGATTGCAAAAAATGCCTATAAAGGTTTTGTTCTACTTGTAAAGCTGCTGTCTGCACTATCAAAACCTTTTGGGATATAGCTGTGCGTGAATACTCCTGTTTCAAGAGAATTCTCATAGCATGAAATCAACTTTGTGGGGAAAAAAGTGTTTTTACCCATGTGATTTTTATCATTCATACACTAAAAACAAGCACAGCTCTAAAATGTAGTTATATAGGATGAAAACAAAAGTGGCTCTCAACTATGCATTTGTATACCAAGATTTGGCATCACTTGAAATAAGTTATACCAGTAAAAGTGGTTCTTGCCAGATTGTTAATGTGTAGCATAAAAGTTAAGCTAATGTAAAACTTTCCTCTAGAAGAAAATCTCTCCAGTGATTAGAATTATTCTAGTAACAATAGAAATGCACATTTACTTAAAGATGGCATTTCTTACTGTGAAATGTCAAAGTATGTTTCTGTTTTCTAATTGTGAAATTGGTAGCTAGAAATAAAAACTAAATGTCAGCAAGATAAAGGTATGGTACTTTCAGACTTCTAAGGATGTTTCCAGAGATGTTTTCATCATAAAATAAATGTATATATTATATTATACTCAAAAATAATCATCAAAGGCTGATCAGCTAAAAATTCTGCTTTTGTTTTCCAGAAACCAGCAAACATTTTGGTAATGGGTGAAGGTCCTGAAAGAGGAAGAGTCAAAATAGGTAAACTTTTTGAGAAAATTTAATTGTGCAGCTAAGACATTACTATAATAGAAAAAATGCATCTTTTGTGTAAGATAGAAACGGATCTTCAGTATTCTTTGAGTGTATGTATCTACAACCTTTAGTTCAGTTTTAAATCTCATTCACTGACTTTACAGACTTAAGAAATTCCAAATATATTGTTAGGCTTTTCTAAACTTGCCAAGGGTATAACATGAAACATAAAAGCATCTGTATGAAACAAAAAAGTAATAACCACAGAGAACAGTGGTGATGACCAGGGTTCTTTAGACTTCTACTATGATTAGTTAGCATAAGTTAGTATTGTTACTTATAAATGGTGTTTGGTTTTTTATTTTTTATATACATGACATTACTGCACATGTTTGTAGAGATACAAAGGTTTGTTATGCAAAAGTTATTTAGTGTCAAGGTGAGTAACATATGTAGCTGTGATGGTCTTTATCCAAAATCTAATTCCCTTCTCAGTTTCAGTGATGTGGATATTACCTTTTTTAAATAAATCATGTGGCAATACTGAAGTTTGTGTGAAAGAAAAGTTTCAGATTTCAATTGGATTTAAAATGTGTGGGTTTGACAATGTACCAAATTTTGTGCTTTCCCATCTAGCATTTCTTACTGTTACTTACCAGGCTCATTCTGAGGAGAATTTTTGAGTTCCATAGAATGAATGCTTAGTTTTAAAATACACCTCTGTAACAGTGCCCACTGACTGACTCTGGAGCTCATTCCTCCAAAACATGTAGGAGGCATGCCTTGAAAAATAGTGCAAAAAACAATTTACACTGCAGTCATTTTAATTTTGCACTTTGGGTAAATATATAGCTGTCACAAGGACTCACAGTTTTGTAAGCATATGTAAAAATAAAGGAGAAAATGTACATTAGAGACCTACTAACCTGTTGACTTTGGTTAAGTTTCTGTTAGAGTTCAAAAAAATGAACAGGCATCTGTGTTATGTAAAGTTTTACAATACCATGATCAAAACACATCAGATGTTATCCTTCATTTTAGGAATGGACTAAATTGAATTTAGCCTTAGAAAAATTTGATCCAGTATTGTTGTAAGTAGTTTTTGTTTTGTTAGAAACTTTGATTTGTAATTTTTAATGATTTTGAGCTGTTGTTGTAATTGCTTTTGACAATACTATTGAATTTTGATTTATTTGTATTAGAATTTAAATAATCTTCTCATTTTTTCTCCCCATTCCCCAGCTGATATGGGTTTTGCAAGATTGTTTAACTCACCTTTGAAGCCATTGGCAGACTTGGATCCTGTTGTGGTGACATTCTGGTACAGAGCTCCAGAGCTGTTACTTGGGGCCAGACATTACACAAAGGCCATTGGTGAGTTGTCCTGAAGAAAGACACTTGCCTGCAAGTTCTGTAAGGACAGTATCCTTATAATACAGAGGATTGTCAGCTGGCCAGCTAGTTTTAAGGTTTTTTCACTGAAGTAGCTTCAGATGATCCCATCCATAAAGGATTAATCAAGATGAAAACTTTTTGAGGGCTGTGCTTTTATTTTCAATATAACCTAGGCATTTTAAATATCTAGTTTGTTTTGTTTTTGAAACAAAAATATCCTTTGAATTGGTTTATATGTTTTCTTATTATTGATTTAGAAAACTTGTAATGTTGTAAAACTTCAAAAGGGAAAGAGCTGTGGCATTTTTGTAGAGTGTTTCATGTCCAGATGCTTCTATGAAATGTATGTCTTGATAAGCAGAAGGCTGGACTCCTGTGCTGTGCATAATCTGCAAATCATTTCTTCCCGATGACTTACAAAGCTCCATGTTCAGGAAATGCTGGTAGCCAGGTTCTTTTCTGCCCTAGTAAGTTCCAGAAGCACAATCAGCCTCTGTGCCCAGCTGTTTGGAGAATTAAAGCATTGAGGTGCATGGGAGGCATGCTTGGATTATATATTGAACTGCAAAGAAAACATGACCCTTTGTTAATAGTGTTAAATCATTCCTGTGAGTACACAGGTGGCTTTCTTGGCAGGCATTTTTCTGTTGCAGAAGTTTTTGGAGATGCTTTGTGGGCCTTTGTTCAGAGAGTTACAAAATACTGTGTTGTACTGGCACCTCAGTTTGAGTGTTCTCTTGGGCGGACCAGCACTTTTAAGGCTCACTGTGTGTTTTTTTTAAAACTCCTGTTTATTCATCTACCATATACAGCAAAAGGTTTGGAGAATTAATGAACTGACACCTGACTTTTTGATGTAGACTTGCATTTGCCAATTCTTTATTGCTTTTCAACTTCCATTTGGAATTCTCCAGTGCAGGAATTTATTTGTGAACTCTAGGAGAACTCTGCAACAAAAGCTGAAGTATCAGAAGTGAGGAAAATCTGATCCATTTCAAAACAAAAAACCTGGTCCAAAGAGAAGTAATAACTGCAGACAGATTCAGTCAGGTCAAAAGGGACCCTGGGAGGTTTCTTGTTCATCCTCCTGTTGAAAACAATGCCCACTATGAATTCTGCCTGGTTTGTTGGCGGGTTTGTCCAGCTACGTCTTGAAAACCTCTAAGAACAAAGATTTCACACCCTCTCTGGTTAACCTGTTCCACTGCAAAATCATCCTCATAGCAAAGAAATTTTTTTTATACTTAGTTACAACTTTTTGTTTTGGTTTATGCTGATAATCTCTCACTCTCCTGTTGTATGCCATTGTCAGAGCCTAGTTCCATCATCGTGGTCACCTCTGTGTAGGTTCTGGTGGGGCTGCTTTTAGATTCCTCTTCAGTCTGAACAAGCTATGTCCCTCATTATCCTCTCCTGGAGCAGGTTCTCCAGCTTCTAACCATGCTGGGTACCTCTGCCTCTTGCCTTTGTTACTCCACTGTTTCATGGTTGTTACAGCCAAGGCTGCCATTGATTATCATATCCCTAGCCAGGTTCTTCTTCTTCCTCAGCAGCAGATCTGAGGGATGACTCATACAGTTTACCCACAAGTCCACTAGAAATCTTTTCAGTATCCCTGAAGTGACCCTGTTTATGTTCTGTTTGTTCTCCATGATGCCCCATGGTCTGTTCACCTCCTTCCACAGCTCCTTTTGCTGGTGTCCCCGTGCCCCAACCAGAGTGTCTCTCCCAGTGTGAGGCCAGTGTCACCTTGCAGACCGACTTCTGCATGGCAGCACACTCCCTCTGCAGCTCTACCTCACCTGAGACAGAGGCATCCCAGGGGATCTGCTCCAGTGGGAGCTGGGGATGGAGCCTTGTAATGCCCCTGTCCCCTGCATGCCTCTGGCACAGTGTCGGAACCTAGGACATCCCTCTGGCTGTCCTGAGCAGCCAGGACCCCTGCCAGGGGGCTCAGAGACCCTGGGGCAGAGCCCAGAATGCCTGTGGTTTTGATTATGACCCGTGGAGCAAGCTACCAACCTTAGATGAAGATCTGCAAGCCATGACAAATTAAGTAGAATAATAGTGAATTTATCATGAGGTGAAAAAGTAGATTTTGGGGTTTTTTAGAATGGGGCTTCAGGGGAGCAAGATGGAGGGATGTGGGTGTGTCCTGCTTTTCTCCTTCTTCTTGTTGGCTTCCATCTTCTGCTGTGATTGGTTTAGAGTAGAAGCTCACAGTCTAACATAGGTGATAGGTATTGGAAAGTAATTGTAAACATTTTATACGTAGTGTACAATGTTTTTAGTATAAAGACATAACACCGCCCTGGGGGCAGGCAGAGTGCCTGGACTGTCTTGCTGAGTGTATCTCAGCTGGACAGGAGAAAATATTTTATAGATGAGGAACAATAAACAACCTTGAGACCAAGAACTGAAGAGCTCTGCCTCCTTCTTCAAGCGCTGGGCTGGGAAAAGAGACTTTCGAACATTTCTCGGGGTCACTCTGACCAGCGAGAGACCCTGAGACAGCACAGTCCCATGGTGACAGGAGCAAACTCTTAGGGCCTGCTTTGCATCTCCCACTATGCAGAATGGGATGCTAACTACTAAGTCTGTGTTTGCTGGAGTGTTTTAAAGAAAATACCAAGGGGATTGCCTCCAACACCTGCAAATTAGCTGCTTAAATTGCCCTATGTTCATAGTGGAAAACACTGATGTGAAGGGACCAGATTACTGAGTGACCTGCGTGTGTGGTACAGGGAAGTTACCTCTGCTGACAGCTACCTGCTTTTGATAGATGGCATATTGTTTGGAGATTTGGGTGAGTGATATGTACCACTATCTCAGGGTATCTCTTTGAAGGGTGAATTAGTATAATGCTGTTGTTTGTTTAATTATGTCATAAATAACTTGGTTCTTGCCCTGAGGGATCTCTAGTCTATACTAAAACACAGGCAAGAAGTTCCTACGAAACTTCAGGGGATGATGGTACTTTGGAGAGATCTGGTTTTGCTAGTAGTTTATTATTTCTGAGGCTTTTATTTCTTGTATCACACCAGTGAGTCACCCAGGAGGGGTGGGAATGGTTACATAGTACCTGGCATGCAGCGTGAGTGCTGAGGGGACTCAAAACTATTTGTAAAATAAAAATAAGGAAATGAAAACAAGAAGAGTTGCAAGTTGAGATTTGTAGGCTGACTGAAGGATTAGAGGAGCATGTGATTGAAGAGAAGAGATAAGCAAAAAGGCACATGGGGCTGATCTATGTGCAGCTTTAAGGCAAAGAAGTGAGTAAGAAAATGACAGTAGTGATGATGTTCATGCAGTTTATTGAGTCCAGACTTGTGTTTTGCTTCCAGCGCTATGTGCACTTAAAATAAGGCCATTTTCATGAGCTAAGCATGCTAGTGAGAATTTAATTCAAATGCTAATGGTTTTTGGCAAAAGATGCAACTCTTAAAACTTTCTCTTAAATCTCTGTGGAAGAAATACAATTTTTAGATCTCTTAATATTATGCAATTCTCAGGAAGTCTAATGTGTTGCTTTTAGTAATAACTCAGAAATTAAGTAAGATTTAACTGCTCTGGAGTTGGAAACAATAATTTAGAAGGAAGGTGATTAGCTATAGCAAATTATGGGAAAAAAAGATTATTTAGTATAGCTACTTGTTTTCCATAGCTATTCTCCCGTGTCTAATACATAACTTTTATTGATTAATAAATACAAATAAGATAAGGCTGAAAGTAGAATTTTCTCTTTCAGTTTTGTCATAGTGAGAAATATTTTTGTTTGAATTTACTAGGAAATCATTGTCATCAGTTCTCTTCTGCAACATTATCCAAGAGTGATTCAGATGTTTGCTTAGGTTTTTACTGACTTTGTCTTGATTTTACTTTATTTTAAATGTATTTTTTGTATTCTACATGTAATACTCTCTTCCTTATTTTGGTTTCACATATATCTAATTATTAGCAGTGTATTCAAAATATCCTAGGTACTGTCTACTATAGTGTCCAGTTTGGTTTTATTCTTGTAATGAAGTCTTTAGGTGTGCTTCTTTGCATGTGAATAATTCTCATACAAGATCAAAGACTGAAATTGGAATTTGACTTTTGACTTCTTCAGGATTTTTGTCTTTGATTTTTGGACCTGATCTTAGTTACATTTTATGGGTTTAACTTTGAGGGAAAATTAAAGTAAATACTTTAACTTTGAGGGAAAATTAAATAAATCTGTTTAGAAAGTGCTATATATTACACAAAACCATACATAAGCATATTTTATTATTTTAGGGGTGATTTGTCAGTGATATTTGTCCTTTATTCAGTTTGTCTCTTCCTACTAATTAAATATTCTACTTTTAATTTATTTCCTTGCAGAACAGATAGTTGTTCATACTATATATAACATCATCTTTTAAAGAGATATAGGAATCAGGAAAATACTGTTGTTGAACAACAGAAAAAGCTTTTGCTTTCTGTGTGTTAAAAGGATAATAAAAAGCCCATGTTAGGGTTTCATGGAGAGGAATATTTCATTTCCTGAATTGTGAATGTTTATAATGTAAGCCCTACTTGTTAATAAAAGCAATATTAATATTAAAAAGTAAATGTATTGAAATATTAAAAGTAAATGTATTAAAAGTAATATTAATAAGCAATATTACACATGTAATACCTGGTACCATAGTTACAAGTAACTTACCAGATGAATGCAAATTGGGAAAATGGTGTTGTAGAAGCCAAAGTTCATTCTTTATTCCATTACTGCAATATGAATTTGTACTAAATTCACTATAGCCTGTGAAGGTTTCCTGCATTTTCTGCATCAAAATTCAAAACCAGAATATGTTTCTCTGTGTTCATTAGGTCTTCATACTTTAGCAAAAATGTAAAACCTGCAAACAAAAGTAACTTGAACAAGCTTCAGGAGAAACCAAGTAGCTGCAAAAATGTAATTCCTTGCGAACATGGAAACTTTAATAAAATTACTGAACAACTAGAAAGTCCAGCACAACAGAAAATACTTTAAAATACTCAAAATACTTAAAAAACAAGGTTCAAGTAAGTGGCAGGATACAGTGCTCCTTTCATGCAAAGACTTCTGCAGTTTAATTTTAAGGAAACTAAAGGAAATTACTGTGCTAAAAGGAAGGAAAAGTTAAGCTGACTTTGAGCTTGAAAGGAGACATTAATCAGAGTGGATTTTTTCACTCTGGGAACATCAGATTAGAAAAGAATGTTTTAGTAGGTAAAGCAAATAGTAAGAACTCTTTCATCATAGGTTTTTAGGAAAACATGTGGCAGTCTCCAATATGATTCATTCTGGGGCATCTTGTAGCATATCAAGGTAATAACATAATTATGACTTGTTTTTATCAAGCTGCAGCTTGTTTAGTTATCAGTGCTATCAAACAAGCCTGTTATCTTGCCTCTCTTTACCGCTTGCCTTAATTAAAGCAATAGCATGTTTGATAAATGTCATCAGATGACTTATAGTATTTTAGATGGTTTGGATTTTGTTGACAAAAGAATTCTTTAAAGTGATCATTCAGCCACCCATTAAGCAAGGCTAAAACACTGTCCTGAACAAAAAAAAAAAAAAAAAAAAAAGGATGGGCTTGTTTATAGTGAAAAAATAAACCTAGAAATCTGAGAAATCCCCATTTCTTAGGTACCTTTTTGCCCTTGTGTAAATTATAGGCCGTCAGAAATGTCAGTAATGGCCCTGTGGTAACTGCATTTCCCAACCCAAATGAGACTTAGGTGTAGAGAAACTGTAATTCAAAGCCTGGGTAGTGCACTGTCACCTCATTCTATTTCCAGAGTACCATGCAGTTATGGAAGCTGAAAATGTGTGAAAGGTGTAAGCAGATACCAAAATGCCTTTGGAAGCAAATGTCACAGGAAAATATTTGGTGTATCAGAAGGAATGAATTTATAATGTATGCTGGGATCCGTCAGAGTTTGAACAATACTATTTGACCTCATGCAGGAATAAAAGAGAGGGAAATATCTGGGGAGTATTATGTAGGATTTAGGATGGAAATATGTGCATATGTGTTCCATATTGCCTATGCAGTGAGTCCTACACATTCCGAGTGCATCAGATGTCCCTACTGTGCATGCACAGATTGTTGGCATGCTGGGCAGCCTGTGGGGCCTCTGGAAATCTTGGACTGATGCCTGAAACTCTTTTGGTCTCATGTTCTGGGAGGGTTGGAAGGAAAAAAAAAGTAAGACCTATCTGGAAAATCTGGTAAGCCAGAAATTACAGGTGGGATCAGCCAAAAAACTGAAAACTCTTCAGAAAAAAGGAAAGGGGAGATTCCCACCTGTCGTCTGTGGAGCCACAGGAGCAGGGGACTGCTTTTAAGCATCCATGAGAAATATTAAGAAGAAATCCATAGTCAGTCAGCATTTGATTGCTGCATAGGAATCTACAGTCTTGTTTGTGAGAGGTTGTGATTTGAGGAAGGAGTTGTGGAAAAACTAGAAAAATAAAGTAAATTAGAGAGATTTAGAAAATATTCATTTATGTGTGCTGAAAAGAAAATCTCAGGCTGCACCAAGAAGGAAGCCTTGTTCATGCCTTGGGAACTGTTATACAACATGAGGGGTAATTGGATTCAGATGATGTTTTGTGGTAAACTTGTTTTGGCATGTGGTAAACTTTCTTAATTTTGATTATCAAAGTTGTTCTTATGCTTTTTCTGAGAGGCAAAATATTTCAATACCAAGGATTAATTGTTGCTCTGTTATGTAGTTATTGCAGGTACTGGATGATTTACTGCTGTTTTTTCTTCTTGTTCTCTAAAATAACAAAATATGTCTAAAATAATATAAAAGGTTCTTCTATTAAAAAATAGAAAGCATTTTCTACTACAATAATCTAAGAAATATGAAGTTATGTAAAGGATTATTAGATCACCTAATAGAACATTTTAAAACTATATTAGTATTTTGGGAAGCTTGGGATGCTGACAGCAACTCAAGGAATACTGTCTGCAGGATTGTTGCACGCTTTACCCATTGACTGTTTTGTGCTTTAGTTCTTCCTTCTTCTTACTCCTCTATTAATCTTGCTTCTCAAATATGTTATGTGTTAAGTCTGGCAATTAGTTGGCGGTCATTGTCAACTCTGAAGAGTCTGAGAGGTGTGTAGTAGTTTAACAGTGAAAAGAATGAGAACGATGCTGTGACTTTGACCTGTCTCTGCTAGTGTAAGACCAATGCATGTACTGTAATGTGGGCCAGGCTGTTCTTAGAACAGTAAACTGGGTCTCAAAAGACTTGGCTTTAAATACTGATTCAGTCCCAAGGGTTCTGTGTAGTTGGCCACATTTAATTTATTCCATCCCTAGTGTTGTTTCATTATCTATAAAATGAGGACACTACTTAATGGTATTGTATTATCCTGAAGATAAGGTCAGTTAAGGATAATAGGGAACTCCAGTACAAGTGTGCTGTAAATTGTTTTTGTTAACTCAGTGAGTGGATTGTTTGTCTGAGAACCTGGGATGTCACTTGGCATCTGCAATTAACTTGAGAAATTTACAAAAAGGAAAGAAAAGGAAAACAAAACCACTAAATCTTCAACAAAGCTACAGTCTGCTAATTGTCCTGATTTGGATTGCTTGATAAATTGACCTGTAAACTTCCACATCTGGTTACCCACTACTTTTTCTATTCTTATGACTCTCTCCCCTTGCAACACTTACAAAGGGACATACAGGATGCTTTTGCCATTTTGTTTACTATTTTGACAGATTTGCTGCTGCATGATGATTACTGTGACTTAACTGTATATGGCTTATTTTAGAGCAGGAAAAATAATATAAAAATACTCAGAAGGCAGAATATCCTCTATAGCAATAGCTTTAGTCCTCTATAGCTTTGAGTTAAAACCCCTCTTTTGACCAAGAGGTGCCTTTAAAAATCTGTCTACACTTAGTCCCATGTACATCAAGAATCATCAATGATTTGTGGGCCAAAAATCCCCCATACTGGTCATAGTTTTAGTTCCATGTCTTTTTTCCTTCTAACTGTTTTTCCCTCCAAGTATCAGATTTGTGGTCTTCCAAACTATTAATAATCATGGGTACTCACATGGGTAAGCTTATTCTTCCCTAGGATCTCACTGACTTTGCCCTTTACCAGACAGATGAGCTTTGCAGCTGCATGTTGATTCTCTAATCTTCCTGAGCAACATATGCCATGAACTCAGTTTTAAAAGAAATTTTTTTTTTTAAAGAAAGATTACTTAGGGAAGGAAGACAGTTTTTCTCATGAAAGTTGGTTTCATAAACATGTTACCTTCACTATACTATGCAGTAATGAGTGTACTTTTTGCCACCAAATCTGAAAAGCTGGCTCCTCAAAGTTGATTTTGGCTGAAAACCAAATGCCTGCTATCCTAACAAGATGCATACTTCTGGTGCAGAGGAGTTGTTTTAGCTGATCCTTCAGTTTGATTATCAAGCATAATTACTTCAGCAATATCAACTGAAACTTTCAACATTACAGCACTGATTGAGTAGAATGACTGGTTTTCAGGACAGGTGTGATTGCTTCACATGTTGACTTCTTGTCAATAACTGTGATTGACAGCAGAATAGCTCTTCACACCAGTTTGTTTCATGTATTATCCAATGGAGTTGCTTATTATGCTTTGGAGTTATTGTCAGTGCCTTACTAGAAATAGTTGTAAGGCTGAAAACGTTAGTAACAAACATGTTAAGATATTATAAAGTAAAACACTATTTGGAAGGACAAAGAAGCTTCTCCAATGGTACTGTCAGGGAGGCAAGGTTTCTTCATGCACATTCCTCACCATTAACTGAAATAAAGTTGGCATCAAAAGCTTTGATAACTTCTGGAAAAGACTGTCATGGCTTGTGAATTGAAACAGTCCAATAAAGTATTCTTCAGAGATGTTCCTTGTTACAACTCAATCTACCAGATAGCAGCGATTTTGCTCACCTTATGTTAGCTCTGAAGGTGCTGACACATTGGATCTATTAAAAAGTTGTAATAGTTAAAGACACAAGCCAAGTGAGAGCACACAACAGATAACAAACTCACTGTTCCTCTTTAGTTAGCGTGGAGTTACCTGCAAAGAGTTCCACTGTCTACAAAAAAGCTGGTTTATTAAAATTTTTTGCATTTAATTAGAAAAAAGTATATTTGCCTTTCAAAGAATATGTACTGCTTTCTTATTTGTTATTGTCAGTAATTTTTTCACATTATTTTATGAAATACAGAGCTGTGAATATTTCCTGAAAATTTTTGTAAATACCATTTTACCTAACAGTGGCTAATCTTGCCTGTTCTTTAGTCTGTCATCATTATAGGAGGAAATACTAAAAGTTTCTGTATTAGACCTGCCTAATACTTTGCAATATAAGAGAGATTCGTGACCTTTGCAGTAAGTTTTCATACTTCCTTTACTTGCTGCAGTTTGATACTTGGTAGTGGGAAGTTGCCCCAAAGCTACAAAGCTGCCTTTTGTCATCCATTACGTTCCTCAGGCTTTTGAAGAGTTGTCACTAAAAGGCCATTTTTCTTTTTTCCCTCATTTCCATGAAGCTTGCCAGGGTACCTCTTGTACCCTTGGAGGTAGAAGCATGGCTATTGCTGAAACAAAAGTAGCAGTATGTTCTTTACTAAATCTTGGAGGTGATGGAGTTGTCATAATGTTCCTCTGCTACCTCCAACCATCTAAAGATTTAGGACTAAGAAAAAAGCAAGACTGTAATACCCTTTCCATGCCAGTACTAAGGGCTTGTCCCACTGACCCAATTCCTTGCCCTGAAATGGCACCACCTGAGGCTGGAGGAACTGAGGGGGGAAAGAAGATGGAACTGTCACTCTATTCTGCATTCATGCAGCCATCACTCAGTGCTCCTGGGGGAGTTAGCTGCTCTACTCTTAGCTAATGTAGTGGCTCATCTGGTTTATGCAGCGGTAGTCTTGGAGACACGAGTGAGGAATTAAAGAATTACTGATGACAATGTGGTGTAGAGGATTCATGGGCTGGGGAGAGAGGACTCTTTGAGAAGACAGTTACTGGAAATCCTTGCAAAAGCAATATGATGTTGGGGTTTAGTTCTCAAGGTACTGATGGTGGCAGAAGTCAAATTCTTAGACTCTGGAGTTACAGTTGTTGGTAAGATTTCAGTCTTGATGATTCCTGTCTTCAGGAATCTACACATTTTAAATACAAGATTTCATATAGAACCATAAACCCGAAATTTCCAAATTATTTGATATGAAATTCTGTAAACTAAAGATTAAGTTTTTTTACAGGATTTTGCTGTTTGAAATCATATTTTTGCTGCGTGAAAGGACTACTTAGGGCCTCTGGATTTGTTGCCATTCCCTGTATTAAATGTATTGTACCTGTGTTGTCAAGCTTAGCACAGTAATTTTAGTATAATGTTCCAAGCTATATAATGTATCTAATGCATAGCAGAAGTCTGAAATCATATAATCCAGGATCTTCATTTAATGATATACTGAGGAGTAGAAATTTAAGTGGGAAAATAAGGTATTTTGATAACCTTGAATACTTTTGTTAAGAGAGAATGTTGGAAGCCTGGCCCATTAAAGCACTGCAGAAAATAACAATTGATTTAAGTGAACTCAGAATTTCAGTCAAGATACTTTAAATTTTTTTGGTATTAATTGAAATTAATGAAGTTTTTAGTGCAAACATGAGAAGGCAGCTTAGTTTAAAATGCTAGGATGGAGGCATAGAGGTAAAAAGTAAGGACGGTGCATTTCATTATTAATTTAAGTTAGTATGGTTTTGCAGTTTAAAGTTTTGAATTATCTTGACATTACATCACGGCACAGATGGTGCACTTTTGAAATAAAACATTGTTCTTAGATACATGGTTGGCTGGCTGTGAACATCCCTCGGATTAGTGAGAGGTGTTGCTTCTGTCTGCAGCACAGTCATCTTTGTGGCTTTACAGTGTAAGTTATTCTTCAGTCAGGGTCTGTTGAGATGCTGTTTGTTAAAAATTGGTCAACATTTCCTAACATCAATGAGTGAAAGCAAATTTCTGACCTTTAACCACTGGCACATTTTTGCTTCCCCTTGAAAAGCCTGTCACATGAAAATGTTTGACCCCATTTTCAGTTCTTCATAGAAGGTGTCAAGTGTAAAAAGCTGGTAACTACTTCCTCAACCTTCTGTTTTGCTGACTAAAGTTTAAATGAAGCACATCAAAATTGGGACCTTAATGTATGAATGGGAAGGTCTTTCTCTTTTGTATATGTATGATAACAGAACATATGTAACAGGCATGTTCTGTACACTTTACCAGACCAAAGAAATCCCTGTTTAAGGGTGTATTATTTTCTTAAATCTAATTTCTAATGCTAAAACCATAAAAATTAATAAACTATTTTTCTATACTCTCTCTGTGCTCCTAGACTCTTGCGTATAAAGATTCCAGGTAAGTCTAGAATGTGCTGTTGTGCTCAGCATGAGATGGAATTTTTTTTTAATAAGAGGTTTTATCTTTTCATTAGACCAATTGATGGCTATTTGAAAAACTTAGACACATTTGCCTGTACAGCCTCATTTTAGGTTTCCAGTCCGTTGGTGTGTTTGAAGTCCTTGCCTTGAATGGAAAGTTTTGGAGGATCTTAAGTAAATGCTGTGGCTCTTACAGGTGGCCTGAAAAGCCCTCTTTGGGCTACGGTCTTGCTAACTAGCTCTTGGGGAGCCTGGTTGTTGCATTAGCCCCTGGCAGGTGCAGGGAACCTGTATTCTGCTGTCTGTCCTTCTGCTCTTCACTGCCTTTACCAGCATTCACTTGTGCCCAAGAGTGTAGACTTTGTGTTCCAAATGTTCAAAACAACAACAGGAAAAAAGCACTTTGGTTGAGTACTGATGCTATTATGCTAAACCTACCTAATGATGAATTCCTCTGATTGATTGCACCTAAATAGATGTTTTCCAAGTCTTTACTTGCTTTTTTAAAAGAGAATTTTATTAAAGTTCTATGAGACTAAGAGACCATTTATTTATTTCTTTTATTGGTTATAGTTAAGAATTATGATGTATTTAATCTTGGATTCTGTCCTGTGTTCACTGAAAAGTTTTGCTTAATATGCATGGGAAAAGATGTTTCCTTTTATGAGTCAAGGCTATTGCTTAATAAATTGTCTTATTGTTTTAAGTGGTCATCCTATCTCAAAGAATGTTTCCAAGATACTGGAACAAATACAGAATGAGATTATTGTTCCATAGAAATGAAAGAATACACGAGCATTTGTCTGCTTAATCAGCCCTATCATTGAAACAGCATCCCTTTGTTCTTGCTTCTTGGCTACAGTGCTAGAGTAGAGCAAGACATGCAGGATTTTCTCAGCTGACCTATAAAGCTGTCAGAGTCCCAGATTTTAAAACTGGAACATAGACAGCCATACAAATATTTTAATAATCTGTGCACACAGCCATTTATATAGGAAGTCTGTTTACCAATCACAAGTGTCCATCCATAAAAGGCTGCGGTTTATTTCTTTTCATAAAATTCTATGGTACTTGAGAAGTATTGTCATAGTGAAGGATATTTCAGTGGAGAACAGGTTTGAATGAAACCTGAGGAAGTTGTGTGTTTAAGAGTCACTCCTACCCCTCTTTCCAGAGCCAGAGAACAAAATTGGGTTGCACTGGGCTCCAGTGTAAACTTGAGGAAAGTGAGGACTTTGTAAGTCTTGGGGGTGGAGGAGAACATCAGCAAAACAACACAGCCCAACAGACAGTAAAAACCTGTTACCATGGATCAGTCCTGAAGCCTATTGACAGTGGAAGAGACTGTAGGAAATAGAACCATCTTTACAGGAATGGTTGTGTTACTCTGGTAAACTTATTAGCATCCCGCCAAGACATCAGGATGGGAAAACATTTCCTCCCAAGATGGGAAAACAATTAGTACCCAGTGCAATTCTGTAGGACTTTTGTGTCCCAGTTTTCAGTGGGTCTGGGACATTACAAATGGACACCTTCAGTAGTTTTAGCTTTGGCTCAGGAGCAGTGAGGCCACTCACCATCTTGATCATTAGTAGAGGGGAGAGGAGAGAATTAATTGTTGGATAATTTTTGCCACTTATATTGGTGCTTGCTTTTTAAAAAAAGTTTTATTTATAATTAATTTTTTAATTTAACATTATAAGAAGTTCCTTTCGTGCTAGAGACAGATGATATGCATTAGAATAATAAAACACTGTACTTGAAAAATATTACTTGTGTACTTTAAGGTTTGCTCTTTCATTGTCCACTACTGAGGAGTAGTAGGTGCTACTTGGAATATATTTGAAGTAGATGTAATAATCATTAATTTTTAGGGGTCATAAATGGAAAACCTTAGATGGCACTAGGCAAGGACTTTTTTCCCATAGTTAGACCTATAACATGTATTTGGTTGACTACTGTGAACAATGTAGGATATAAATACCTATTAAGATTGCTTGTATCTATGAAGTGTTTAAACTTAGCAGAATTATTGAAGCATTCCTGCTAGGAAAAGTGCCACAATGTGGTACATTATTATTGCAAATTATGAATGTTTTTTAGAAGAAACAAACAAAAGGACTAGCTAATCTTGGCAGAAAATCATTAACTGTGAATGGTATCAATATATGCCAAGGATGTGTTCCAGATCAGGTTACATGAAAGGTTCAGGAAGAGAAGACCCTGACCTGCTTGAGCTGCATGGCTGCAAGGCCTTTTCCATATATTTAATATTTTCTTGCATAAATTAAAGCTTCAGGTTTTCTGTACCAAGTCTTTTGGGTTACTTTATATTAATTCTTCAGAGATTAAGAATATCTGGCAGGAAACATAAAGGGTTGAACCCCACCATATGAACTGCTAGAGAATATAACAATTGGTCAGAGTTAAAGTAGTATCATGTTTGACTTGCCCAGTAATGCTATCCCACAGAAAATTATAACACCATCTTGGGAGTTTCCAGTGTTTATACAGATGTAACATCCAGTTGGTACAATGTTTGTCTTTCTGAATTGAATTAAAATGCACTCTCTATACACTCTATAGTGGCTCTTCTCTCACACGGTGCGGGTGATGAAGGAAAAACTGTTTTGAAGTTTGCTGTGTCACATCAGGGAGATTTCCTAGTTTGCTGTCAGGGAGAATACTAGATTACTAGGTTTTACCTTTTTTTTCATTAAGATGAAAAGGTCAGTCTGGATAGAGCAGTTAATAATGTCATAATGAGCAGTGGCCCAGCCTCTCCCTCACAATGTGATGGATAGTGAGCACTGTAGAAAGCCATGAAAACTAAAAGAGCTGCAATTCTTTTGGCCTCTAGATAAGCCATCTCCAACAGGATTTGCTATAATATGAAAATGAGTGAAGAGATACTGTTAAATGAAGATTTCATTCTTCAATTAATAAGTAATTTCCATTCTGGAGTAGATAATTTATGCCTACTGCCCAGGCAGCAATTGTGATTAATATGCTGCATTAGTTGCCTGAGTAGATAAAATCTCAACAGCTGAAGATCTTGTTTTCATGCAGATAAGCCTAATAGGGAAATCAAAGGAAGATAAAACCTTGAGAATGTGATGTAATGCACAGAGCAAGTTATACCCTGTCAAAACTGTAAAGCCTGAATGAAATGTTATCAGATTTTCCTGTAAGGGAGCTTGGAAGAAAGGGTTATGTATTGGGACACCTCAAGCTCCACACCTGTAACAGGATGGAAATGGAGCTGACCAGTTTTGGCAAATAGAGTGTGATGGCTCATTTCTTTGTTTCCTACATAAGGAGAGCAGTGCTTTTTCTTAAGGAGACCCTCTGTCTCATAGGCAGCATGAGCTAGACACCACCATTGACAGCAAGTGGGGTTTGGAGTCTCAGATTAATTGCAACAACCAAGAGGCTTTTCTTGTTTTCTTCAGTCTGAATCCAGTAAACTAAACTCTGTTAAAAGAATTTTGTATCTCTTAGACTTATAAATTAAATTGCTTTTTGCATTTATTCTGTTAAATTAGAAAAAAATATAACAGTTTTCCTTGGGTCATCTAATTTAACTTCACTTACTACTCAAGTCTCCACACTCTTGTCTTCAGCAGACTATGCTTATTATTAATCTGTTCTCAAGACCATCTCCAAAGTGTCCCAGACACATATTTATCACTGTAGCAAATCCTTAAATCCTTTTTTTGGTGGGTTTGGTTTGGTTTGGGTTGGGTTTTTTTGCTTTTTTCTTGGTTTTGGGTTTGGGTTTTTTGGGGTTTTTTGTTTGCTTGCTTGCTTGTTTGTTTTTTCTGTTTTAGTCTTCTTCTCACTGTCAAATTCACACTTTCATTTTAAGATGCATAGTAAATCCATATTTGGGTCATACAGAACACTAGGATGAATGGCAATGAACAGTAACTAGAATGGTAATGAGCAGTAACTAGAATGCATGCATGTAATCTGAAAAACTATTCTCTCATAAATTAATGTTTTGGTCCACAATAGATTTAATCTAAAAAAGTATATTAATGAGAGTTTTATGAAATAGAAGTTTTGGGTTTTTTTCTTTCAGTATATAGAATCTTTAAGGTAGAAAAGATCTCTAAGATCATCAAGTCCAACTCTCAGATATCATGCTGTTGTTTTCTTTATGTACATGAGATGTAGATGATACAGTTAAAGTATTGTTGCTGTGGGAGTCAGTTGTCGAGTAGGATTTTAATTTTTTTCAAAGTTTTGTACTCACTCTTCTACACTTGATTAAAATTAGGATCTTTTTTCCCTCATTTTAACTAGCTTGCACCATTTGGTTAAACATATGAGCCATTAGTCTTTTCTTTAGTATTTATTTGGTTCTCAGTTATCTGTTTGGAATTGTTCTGAAATATGTGGTAGTAGTATTATTGCAATGTATCTTTGATCAGCTGAATGCCCTTTAAGCTATGTTGTAAGCAAATATTGTGTAGGTTTCTGACATAACTGTGAATATTTTAAGTGCTGGGCTGCCAGGGTGCAAATTGGAATTTGAGAGTTTAATTTTGGTTCATAGAAAGCATATCTCCAGATTTTACCCTTTTTAATGTGTTATGTTAATGCATTGTTTTTAAATGTGAAGTATTTTGTCTTAATGTGGTTATACAGGTTGAGAAATCGTGCAGAAACAAAAAACAGAACAATTGAGTACAGCAAATTTTCACTAGTTATCCTCCCTCTTTTGTAGATATTTGGGCTATTGGCTGCATATTTGCTGAACTATTGACTTCAGAACCTATATTTCACTGTCGCCAGGAGGACATCAAAACAAGTAATCCTTTTCATCACGATCAGCTAGACCGCATTTTCAGTGTAATGGGATTCCCTGCAGGTAATTTATTTTCATTAAAGCAGCAGGCATAATGCTAGTGAGTTGTTTGTTGTTTTTTTTTTCCTAAAGGAAATTGCTAGTTGTTTGTATAGGTATGAAGAAACTGTCAGTTTGATGGATTTGGAAATGCTGGCAATTAAAGAACAATAGCACTGGCCAACAAACAGAAAGTCAAACAACTCCTCTAGTTATTTCTTCCTGAGTATTACTTAACCAACACATTCAGAATTGTAAATGTTTTCTCTTTTTTCCACACTACTGAAGATAAAGACTGGGAAGACATAAGGAAGATGCCAGAATATCCAACTCTTCAGAAAGATTTTAGAAGAACAACGTAAGTGATGATCATGTAACAACAGTTCATTGAATGAGGGGGAGGCAGAGATCAGCTCCTATGCTCTGACTTCTTGGGGATTTTGAAGTATTTGGGTTCTAACACTGTGGCAGCTGTCCTGTTTGAATTAGCTGGTTTACATGAATGGTGTTCTCTCCCTCAGCTGCTTGTTAAGAACATGAACTGAGTGGCCTCCTCATTTCTCTGGAAGGATTTGCTATAAGTGTAATTTAATCTATGGCAGGCACAGACAAATGAGCTTCCTTAATCCATTTCTATTACATATTCAAGACAGTGTTGTTCATTTTGTGTGAGAAGAATAGGGAAGCACTGGTATTTTTGACAAGTGGATATGTGGGGGCAGCAATGTATTGGACAGAAATTTCTATTGAAGGTAACATGTTCAATAGATTGAGATTCAAAGCCTGTCCAGGATCTGAGAATTTTCCACTTTCACTGTTTCCTGGTGCTTTGGCTAAATCAGTCAAGTGGTGATAATAGATCAGAGCTGGTAATGAGTCACATGGACTCCTTAAAGTAAGGTAGAGGACATAGATTTGGGAGTTTTGGATTCTGTTTCCAGCTCTGACAAGGATTCATTACACTGGCTTTACACAAAATATGAAGCTTCTTTTTTTTGAAAGTGGCTGTAGATAACCTCTGGAGCTGTGAATTAAAGGCAAGGCACATGGTCATAGGTATTTAGGGCAGTTTTGAGCTTGGGATCTGTAAGGACTATATGGTTTTCTGGAGGTTGGGGAGACAGAATGGTAATCTAACTGCTCTGCCAAGTTCTAACCAGAAACAATAGCTTAAATGTTGAGCTGCGATGAGCTGCTGAATGCTTTCTGTGGCAGAGTTGCTTTGGAAAATACAGTATCAGCTTCAAGTTGTCTCTGTCATTGTCCTTATCAACAGCTTATCCATATAACATAAAAGTTTCATGGAGATAATCTTTACACAGTTGATAGCACTCTTGCTGGTGAAAAGCACACTTTATGTGTGCAACTGCTAGATGAATATCTGACATGTCTTCTGATAGCAGTTCTTTTTACAGTTTACTTCCTGAGGGTTGGGAGATGTTTCTGTGGTCACTTGATAGAGTTCCGTGTTTTTAATGCACTATTATTTCAGACATGTTTTTCTTTAACCTATTTTTCAGATATGCCAATAGTAGCCTCATAAAATACATGGAGAAACACAAAGTCAAGCCTGACAGCAAAGTTTTTCTTTTGGTAGGTGCAACTTGAAAATTGCTGTGATGACAGGAATGAAATTTCATTTCTGAGGGTAATATCTGTGTCTGTTTTCCTATCTCGTTCTAATGAACACCAATGTTAAAGAAAGCTATTTATCACTAACTGGCCATTTTTGAAATGTGTTTTCTTCATACACAAATTGCTTAAACTGCTGGAATTGAAGATCTGAGAGTCTTCTCTAGTTAAGATCTGCAAGACACTTGTATACCCAGCCTTACCTTTAGGCCTGCTGTGCAAATAAGAGAGTGAGTTTAATATGTGTCTTGATTCTGTGTGGCTTCAGAGACCTAAAGAGCCCCCAAAATCTACAGAGTTTTGTGAAGAAAGGGAAGAGGAAAGGAGAAATTTATTTCCTGTAGTAATTTGGTTTTCTTTTTCTTCCCTCTAACAGTAGTCCACCACTGTTCTGGGGATGATTCCAAACAAAATCCCTAAACATATATTTGCTGGTTGCCTAGTTGAGTCATGCATTGTCAGCCAACACAGGGTTGCTCTGTCTAATACAGCACAATTTCTGGATGTCTCTGTGATGACTTAGTGCTGTCTAAATTTAGGAATGAAGTTCAAAGTGACTTTGCAAATGCTGTGTACAGGGAGCTCTGTAATGAGGCTCTTGGTGCAGCTTGACTTTCAGTGGTCTGTTTTCAGTTACAAATTCAGCATAGCAATCATCTCTCTACATCCTGGCAAAGATTTGCTCTTTGACTCATTAGTTGCTGCTGGATGATGACACAAATAGCTGTGGAAACAGAATAGGTTGGTCCCAAGTAGGTGGAAGGGAAGAATTTCCATAAGAACAGTGCAACTTGAAGAAAAATGAATTAAAATTTCTTAAACTCAACTTACTGGGCACACATTGGAATCACCTGGAGGGTAAGCCTAACTGAAAAGATGACAATTAGAGACATCATTAGTTAGCACATGAATTTCCATGTTTTCCTACCAAAAGTGGAGTCCACCAGAAAACCTGTTTGCTGTCATCTTATTTTACTGATTCTCTAAGGCTGAACACTGAGTTCAGAATCATCTTGGGTGGGTTGGCTGCTTTTCCTAGGGGAAATATTAAGCAGATCTCTGAAGAACAACAAAACCAACCGTACTTTGCCCTTCTTTCTGAACATCGTGACAAAGACTTAGTTCTCTAAGTAACGTAGTTTGTTAGATTTTTCTCACAGCTCAAGGAGTGAATAAGGGTGGCTTAATGATCAGCTACAGAGGCAGAGGCTGATCTCAAATAGGTCAGTCTCCCAAAGCTCTGAATAAGAATGCCCACTAGTATGGGATACCTTCCTGATATCTCATTGCTGTACATTGGAGGTACATATATTGTGAAGCAGACTCCTTAAAACTCCTTGTTCATATCCAAGGTAGTTATTTTTATGAGATGATCTCCATCTTGCAGGGTGACCTCTGAAGATGTTTGCTTTGTAGCAGTCATTGATTGTGACTGTGCTAATGAGTACAGGAAGTGTGGTTCATGGGGAACAGATGGCATCAAGTAGATCAGTGCAGGATAGCAAGTGACTCTTGACAAAGAGAATGATATTATGCCATTCTGCTGATTGACATTGAATGATAATGTCTACATGAAGGGCAGAATGTTTTCCATTCGAGAAGATGCATCTGTTCTTGCTGTCCTGGAAAAGTTACAAGCATAGTATTCATAGCTGTCATGTCAGGCCAGTGGAGCCTAAGAGCTTGAGACCTGATGGGAAGTATGAGATTTTGATGAAATCTAGTCTCATTGGTTTTGTTTCCTATGTTGTCTTAGCACCTGCTGCCCTAAAAACAAACTGTCTCCAGACTTTTTTTAAATTCATTTTCCCAGAAGCTATAGATAATCAGATTTTCTCAAAGTTGGTTCACAGTAGCATCAGCAATAGGCAGATTATCTTGCTGGGAGTGATATTGTGTGTGGTATTACTTGGAATGGGCTAGCTGATTGTATCCTCTGGAGTGAAGCAGGAATGCTAAGGGAAGGAGTCCAGGGGGCAGAGGCTGATGCCCTGTGCTCTTCTGTCAACGATGACATCTGGTGACAGGAGTGACCTTGTACAGATTATGCATTTTTGTCTCTACAAGTCACTGTTGAGGAACTCGGAAATTTGTATAACCTGTAATGGAGCCAGCTCTAGCTGACAAAAACTTTTCATGTAGGGAAAGGTGATTTGAAGTAAAGATACTGAGTACCAAACTCTTGTCTGTATTGTATTGTGTGAGGTCACTATGTAGAGAGCTAACATGTCATTAGATGCACAGAAAATGTAAGGTTAAGAGTTATCTGACCACACAAAAATACAGTAAATAAGTGCCCATTCAAACCCTCCAGGTGTATACAATGCAGGAATAACTTGAGTTGTATCTCTAGGCAAGCAGCAGAAACCCATTTAGGAGCTAGTTGCAAATGAACTGATGGGTGGAGAGACAGCCCAAATGGCTCTGTTTTGCTGTGTCTTTTGAGGTTTGTGGCCCATAAAGTATATGAATAAGTGTTGGGAAGGAAATGGCATAAGTACAGAGAGTTTTGAGACCTAATCTATCAAGTAGGGTTAATTTCAACTATTGAAAAATTCCTTGTGTTTCCTTTCTTGAGGAGGGTGAGTGCTTTTACTGAGGCTGTTTACTGTCACATCTATATCTAGAATATAGAATTGTATGTCAGGTTTTTAATTTATTGGAATAAAAAGCCCCAAATACTCATGCCAAAATCACATTCTTTTGTTGAATATCCAGGCAGTTTTTGTTGGAGACCTGAAAGAGAGTTTGAGCTGAGATGTCCTTTACAGAAGGAAATTTATTTTCACTACTGGCTTGAATTGAAAGAGTATTGTGTGAGAGCAGGATGCTGTATAATGTGAGCACCCAAATTTCCTGCTGTAAGTTTATCAGAATGTGATAAATAAGTAACTATTTTAAATGATATGATATGTCCATAATTCCTATTTTATACTACTAATATATTATAATCCTCTTTCATAGCCTGCTGCGGTCAGAACAATTCTAGCTAATAAATTTGTGCTTGTTTTCCCCCTAGCAAGGAAGAAAGGTTACTAGGAAGGGTCTGTTCCTTCTCATTTTTTTACCAATTAGAGTGGGTTTGGGAGCTGCATGAGTAGCAGAGTGCTCTGATTCTGGAATGTTGCCAGTGCAAGAAATGAAGATTTATTGTTTCGCTCCCTAAAACTATCAGTCATGTTCAGTCCATTCTAACACTTTTTTCCTTTTGTGTCAGCAGTGTAGAACAGTATAAAAGCCATACATGTACCACAACAAAAAGCTATTATTTAGAAAGAATGTTTTATCAACCTGTAATAGCTGAATTTAGCATTGCTTTAGTGCAGTGGTTCAGCCTGAGCAATTAATACTGCTACACTTAACTGTTTATTACGTGAGAAGTGCTTCACAACCACAGTACTTTGATGGATGTGCATTGCAGTTCTTGGGAACTTCACTGAACAAGCAATGCTAACTTAGGCTTGTCTGGACAAGCCAGAAATAGTTTAGTAATCCACGATCCAAGACATACAAGTCATAGTTTGAAAAATGATAGTTTGATAAGCTTTTTGCTATTTTTGTTGTTATGCTTTGCAGCTTCAGAAGCTTCTTACTATGGACCCTACAAAGAGAATTACCTCAGAGCAGGCTTTGCAGGACCCCTACTTTCAAGAGGATCCTCTGCCTACATCAGAGTATGTATTTGCTCTTCTATGAACATCTGGGGTGACTCCTTTCTGCTATATGCTAGTCCCTGGAATGACATGACAGCTGAAAAATTCACATATATACCTACCTATGTACACAAGAAGTAACAGCTCAGCCATGCTCAGTAAAAACTACAAGTGTAGTACAGAAGTGTCTGTATGTACTGGTGTCAGAACTGAGTGGTCATGAAAAATAACCCAGTACCACAGTAGTGTTGTAATTCTGAACACACTACCAACGCCAGAGTTACAACATTACTGCAGCATTTAGTGAATCAATCTCTGCCTCACACAGCCTCACAGAGCACTGGTCTCCATTGCCTGGTTGACTGTGCCTCTCCCTAGCAGTGGGACAGTTCTCTCACCTACAGCCCATTCCCATGCCCTCTTTTCACAGGGTAACAGTATAAGAAAAGTGAAGAGATAAATGACTGTCTAAAATCCCACAAATCCCTTGTTCAGAAGGCTTGAGAGAATATTTTGTTGTCATGAAAAGTTCAGATGACATACTCAGTTCCAGCTGGCAGACTTTGTCAGTTTCTCTTCCCAGTTTTCAGAAGCATGGTGGTGCATGGCGTTATGATCTGTATGAACTTGATGCAGGTAGACTTCTACCTTTGCTTTCACTGTTTCCTCAACTAGCAGGCAACACCAAAAGGAAGGAACAGTCACTGGAATAAAAAAGGAGTCTCATTGATACTAGTTGGGGTTTTAAAACTTCTTTTTCTGTTTGAAAAAATGAAACACTATGTAGCAAGTTTAAGAACTGTTTACACCCTTTTAAAGACCACGTCATGTTGATTGTGTTCTGAATGTTGGCACAGAAATGTAAGAAACTGATACTGGTCAAGATCTACCAGTAATTTTCTGCTTAGTGTTTATCTGATGCTATCCTGTGGAGAACTGTAGCTCCCCGTGGATTACAGGATAACATTATGGTAAGGTCTCTGCCATAAACATTAAGGAATGTTCCAAATTCCATTGGTCAGATGAATTTTAAAGTGATTTTTTTTCCTAAACAAGACCTGAGAAGCTTAGGGAAAGTAACTCTGCAGTTGTGATTGGCAAACATATTGAAGCCTGTTGTAAGCCAAGGCAGGCTCATAAGACACTAATACTCTTTGGATCAGTCCCTTCATTCAGTGAGCCATGCATGTTCCAACTGGGTGTTGTGGAACCTCTGACACTGTGGTTGTTCATTTTACCATCTGGATCAACGAGTGGTCGTTCTGGCATTTGGACATGTTCAACCATGCCATGATTTCTAAATGACAGCCCTGTGCCAACAGCAAAGAGATCTGACATTACAATCAACACCTACTTTGGGTGCTCACACTGCCACTCATTTGTGGAAACAAGATTTGTCAAATACAAGAAATGAAGTTGTGTTGTACGCACTTGTTCTTAACACAGTATTAAGTAAATGTATGCCATGTGTACATATTTGTGGAGTGTTTACTGTGTTTCAGTGTGTTTGCTGGCTGCCAGATTCCATATCCGAAAAGAGAATTCCTCAATGAAGATGAACCTGAAGAGAAAGGGGATAAGGTATAGTAAACTTCTTGTTTGGCTGGGGCTTTTTTACTTTCAAGTATGCAATAAGAAAGCATCATGGTTCCAAATGAAAACTAATGAAACATGAAGAGTTAACCAAAAATGAAACATGAAGAATTAACAAAAATGTGTTTCCCAGGCAAAGCTCTATTAAAACGGCTTCTCAGACAGCTGAAGAGTTTCAGATGCCTCGGGGTGTCTCAGGTAGTATCACCAGCACGGTTTGCTCTGACCTGTGGGGAATGAGCTGGATGGGCTGTTGGTCAGCTGCAGCCTGCTCTCAGTTGCTGTGTTCCAAGAAGACCTTGCTGCCTCCTGCAGCATCACATGAAGAAAATACGTTGTGAGCACATGAAAAGAATGGCATTTTCATTGTATGACTGGCATCCATCCAGCCATTTGAATGTAGATGGCTGTCAGGGTCTCAAATTAATAGTGGCAGCCTGCTTCTGGCACTACATCAGAACATTTCATCCATCTGCATGCAGTTTCCTGACCGTGTTCTAAGGGCCCTCAGACAAAGGAGTAATAAGGATTCTGAACTGTTCTGGTAGCAACAATCTGCTCTGAATATTCTCTTTTCCATAGCCCCATAGACATGAGCGAGAACTTGTTTGTGTGCATAATAAATTCTGGGGTGTTTGCAACATAATCTGCTCTGCTTGGTGCGTGTAGCTCAGCTGTGCTGTGTGACCACAGCCATTGTCCCATAGTGCTGGGAAGGCTGGACAATGGTGCCACAGTGTAGGAAACAGCGTGTTATTTTCAGGGAACAGGGTACAATGAGGCACCAACAGTGATGTATAGCTAACCAAATGTGAAGAGAACAGTCTTGAACTGTAGTTATCTGAGAACTATGTGAGAAGGGCTGTTGTCTTTCAGAGAAACCATTTGAGGACATGAATAATCTGTTTTCAATTTTCTGCGTAGCGTGACTAGCTGAGTTTAAACCTGTATTTTGTTTTCAACACCGATATTGCAGATTCTTCTTTACTGGGAACAAGTGTTAGTATCCATGATTTTTGTGTCCAGATGTTTTTTTCCAGAGGAGGAAACAGACCCCTGAACAAAAATAAAATTAAATTCATGATACTAATTTTATTGTAATTTAGTTACTAGTTTTGCTTCAACTCTCACAGCCTCAAAAAAACAAAAGAAACCTTATGAATTAAAATTACTCTGGCTTTTTTATATTTAAGTCAGTGTACTTGAAAGGAAATATCTGTCTTTTCCCTGGGAATGTTGCAGGGGTGATGACAATGGCATGTTTATATTTAAACAGCCAATATATAAATGATCTTTGAGATTGTTGAGGACAGTCAGGTATTTATATGCAGTCCAAATCAAACTTTTTCTTAAACCATTTAGGTAGTACAAGTCCCACATTACTCATTGAATGTAGAAATGTAGATTACTCAGTGTAGAAAATGTGGAGGTAAAGGCTATTCTGAAAGTTGAATCTGTTCCATGTTTTGTTGCTTTATGATGTTATTGTAAATGAAAGGTTTTATTTTTTTCGACTGGTTTGTTACTGGTTTGTTTTTAAAACTGAAAATATCTGTACAATCATTTGGAAACCTGGAGAAGTTGTCTCTGTTTATTTGGAACTTTTATCTGAATTAAATAACATTTAGCATAAGCATCCATTCTTCAAAATGGTTAATTGTTGGTTAGCAAGACTAAAATGAGGATTTGTGAAACAAACTGAATTTTTTTTTTTATCATTTAAATTCTGTTAGGCAAGTTTCTGCTAGGTTTGTTTCTAGGTAGGACGGAAATTTCATTTTGGTAATTTATGCCTGAGAGGTGACATATGACAATGAGTTGCTAAGTGTAGACCTTTCATGAGTTTAGTCATTTAGGAACTACCATGAACCAGACTGACCTGAGGATGAGGTTGTTGCTTGTCAAAAAAGCCATTTTTTGTGCAGTTAGGTGGTGCAGCCAGGCCTCAGCTGGAGACTGACAGGGCAGGTCAGTCTCTAGCCAGGCAGTAGCAGTAGTAGTTCCACACAAGAGCAAATTCCAGCTAGTCAACTAAATTTTGTGCTAAAATCTGAAGCACAAAACCTGGGACCTACAACAAGCTCTTGCCTTTAATTGTGTGTCCCTTCAATATCTATTTACACACTAAAAAATTGAAGTTTTTTAGCTCATACAATTATCAAAAACAGGGCACCCCTGACTCAGGGAATTATTGGCATCTGACTCCATTGATTCAGAAGGCTGAACAATTGCTTTATTAAACTATATTATATTACATTATACTATACTATAACTATACTACAAAGAATACTAAAGAATACTAAAGAAAACTTGTGACTGTCTTGAGACAGCCAGGATGCAGCTTTGAGCCAATTGGCCAAGGAAACAAAACAATCCTCAGCCAAATCCAATTGACAAATCACTTCAGGTAAACAATCTCCCCAAAACATTCCACATGTGCAAAACAACAGGAGCAGCAAGTAGAGATAAGAATTGTTTCTCTTCTTCTCTCTGTGCTTCTCCAGGAAAAAGCCCTGAGAGAGAAAATTGTCTCTCTCTGTTCAGAGAATGTGACTGCCACACCCAATAGTAACTAACTTACTTGCATCCAAACACTCCTATGAATACACAAATTTCAGAATTGTAACACAAATATACGTTAGTTATTGGTGTTTTGTTTGCGTAAGTGAAGCTAAAACCATTATTAAAAATAAATTGCTTCTTGATAGCTTTTTTTTTACAAGCTAGTTTCATTAACTTTTTAGATTACTGAGGTCTAAATCTCCCAGGAAGTAGAAGTGGAGTGAGGTGGGATTTGAAGACTGCATGCAGGAGGATACAGTATAGGTTCTGCTAAATGTGAAATGGAATTTCAGGCCATCTCTTAAGTCCTTGAAGATGCAAGTCTTCTTTATAGTCTTAAATGAACACATCATTGCAAATTTTGTTGGAATGTATCTTGGGAGACTATTGTGATGAATGGCATAGATGCAGATCTTTTATGTCATTTATCTGAGGTAACTAAAAGCCTCAAGGTGAAGGGGACATTAAGAATTTTCTGCTAGTGGCAACTGGCTGTCATATCTTCTGAGAAACTAATAAAGTAAGGTTTTAATTAAAAGGCTGCCATACTAAAACTTTGGTCATTACATAAGCAGATATTCTACAGAAGAAAACCCCAAACCTATCCTGGAAGGTTCCCTACAGTATGCTTGGGGAAAGATAGCAAGGTTTTTTAATTCAATCCATGTCAGTTGAAGGTTTTTGTCATGATGAGCAAGTGACATCTTTCCCAGAACTGCAACCATGGAGGACAGAGTTGCACTCAGTTCATTTTCTGACCTTCCCTCCACTTTCTCAAATACTCCTTTTAGTCTGTAGCCTTCTGAAGCCAGAAGAGCTCTCAATATCTTTTGTTCTTGTGTTTTTCCTCTCAACCTTTTTTTCCCTTCTGTGACACTCTTCTCTGTTTATTTTCCTTCTAGGAACCAGTGTCATCTTAATTATCTGGCTTCTCTTCCTTTGCTAGTCTCCTCCTTCCCTTGCCAGATTCTTCTTTCAGTGGTTTCCTCCTCTTTTGTCTTCAAAATTTCTGGTTTATTTTCACTTTTCTGCTATTTCAGTAAGATTTTCTGACCGTATATGTTGTGCACTTTGCTGGGCCCTCTTCCCAGTACAGCACTCTTTACAAGGTGCTTAAAAGCATGGGAAACAAAAATGGTAATGAAACCTATTTCTGGTTTTGCCGCAGAATTTCCTTGCAACCAGGAAGATATGATAAAATTCATTTGGTCTCAATGTGCTTACCTTTCTGGCAGTAATGCTGTCAGCATTCTTCAGGTGAAAAGTGAAAGTTTGAAATGTGGTTTTGATTCTGTGTGAACAAGGCCATTGAACCTCTTAGAACAACTTATTCTGGGTTCCCCATGTCTGCCACTGAGCACTAGTGAAATTCTGGGTGCTTTGATTTATTTCATTGGGTGATTACTGCTTTATAAAAGGTTCCTTTTATCCTCTTTGAGCACTTGGTGTCTTGGTTTGAAAAAGACAAATGTCCTCTAATAGAGGCAGGGGCCTTCCTTGAAATGGAAAATGTAAACTCCCTCTCTCTGAATTATTATAATTGAAATTTTTGAAATTGAGAGGCTCTCAGGCAAAGATATGGGAATAGGAATAACAGTTCTTTACTAGGAAAAATAAAAGTACAAATGCAATAGTAAAAACAAAAAAACCCCAACACTGACAGAGTTAGAATATGACCTGACACCCTGTTGGTCAGGGTGTTGGTAGCAGTCTGACTAAATGGTGGCTGCGGCTCTCTTGCAGTGACAGGTGTGGTTCTGCTGAAACAGTGATTGTGTAGAAGGGTGTAGTTTTCCTCTGAACATTCAGTGGTAGTGTAGATGGGCCTGATCTTCCTCTGGGAATCCAGTGGAGAAGAAAGCTGCTCCTCTTGGAATCCAGTGGAAAAGGCTGCCTATGGTGTTCCAAATCACAGATTATATCCAGGTAGGAATGCTTGGCTCTTCCCCCTGTGCGGGGCATCTCACAATGGGATGATGTAATTTCATCAGTGAGGCTCAATGGCCCATTGACAGCAGATGTCTCCCCAGAGGGGAGGATTGGTTGTGAAAGAGATAAACTGCACAATTAACAGAAGATAACTGCCCCACCTCTAGCAGATGATAACAGAATATACAACTCCACCCACATCTTGCAACCCAGGACACCTAGGTAGCTGTAAGAGGCATTTGACTGTCCTTCCAGTTTAAGTCCTGCTTGTTTCATTAAAAAAAGCAAAATGATCACAAGTGGGACACCCCACAGGTGTGCAGGTCTGTTCACTGGGGGTGAACTTCTCCCAGCACTCAGCTTTGCTGTGTTTTCCCATCACATGAGGGTCTGCCTCCCCCTCGGTGCCAGGGGGTTGGCAGCTCCATGAAGCTCACAGCAAGTGACCGTGTTGTGTGGCTTCTTCCCTCAGAATCAGCAGCAGCAGAATCAGCATCAGCAGCAAGCAGCACCTCAGCAGCAGGCGCAGGCGGTGCCGCAGCAGCCGCAGCCGCAGCAGCAGAGCAGCAGCCAGACCAACGGGACGGCGGCGGGCGCCGGCGCGGCCACGGGGGGCGCGGGCGCAGGGCTCCAGCACAGCCAGGACTCCGGCCTCAGCCAGGTGCCTCCCAACAAGAAACCACGCATAGGGCCTTCAGGCGCTAACTCAGGCGGGCCTGTCATGCCTTCAGATTATCAGGTACCTCTGGAAATGTTGCTGCTTCTGATGCTATAGGGCTGAGGGCCAAAACGTCATTTTCACCACTTCCCAGCTGCAAGAACAGATAGCGTTTTAATGAACTTTTGATGTAACCTGAGGCATGCTGAGGTTTTGTTCTGTGATTAGTAATTTTCAATAGAATACCAGTTTGAGTTGTACTGCACCCTGTAAAGTGTTGAGGACTAGTCCACTCCTGGAATCACCCAAATATTTGCTTAACTTTATATTTTAGAGTAATCTTGCTGAAGCCAGTGGATGTAAATGCTGCATTGCATCAAGTTCAGTATACTTGAGTCTTGGCAATATTAAATCCCATGTGAGGCACAGATGTGAGACAATCCTGAGAAGAAGGAACAAAGTTTGAACCAGGCTCTCCCGTTTCATTCTTCCTATTGTCACATGTATGAAGTGGTTCTGTAGTTTATTCTGGTATCTTTCTAAGACTACTTCTAATGTTAAAGAAAAAAAAAATGCATGTAAGCACAGGAATGACAATTTGATTCAGTTCATCCATTTGATTCATGCCAGACTAGGGCACAAAGACATGCACTGTTTCTAATGTGACCAAAGTAGAACAGATTTCATGTTTTCTGGTACAGTAGCATTAATTAGGAAAGCACTGTCACTGAATATTTTTTGAATTAGCATATTTGTCTTTGATTACTAGAATTATATTTTCCACTGAAAAAGTTACTTACATTAAATATAGAAAGTATTGAACTTTCCAGTATCTTCAGTACTTCAAGGTTTATACTTGCTGGAGCAGTAATTAGTTGAAAGAAAAAAAAAAGTTAGATATTAAGGGTAAATTTTAAATTATGCTAGGGATTCTGTTGGCTCCTAGCCTCCAAGAGGGTCCTGCTTTGGAGAATGGTCTTTTCAGGCTGCTTTAAAGTTAAAATAAGTAGGGTTTAAGCTCTACAGTTGTCTTGACTTAGCCCTCCAGATCTTCTCCACAGACAATTGATTACTCAGTGCCAGACATATTTCTCCCATTTTTGTTTAACTCCTTTAATTACAAATTGTCATGAAGGCATTGAGGGCAATTTAAGGGGAAAGACAACTAGGTTTCTTTTTTGAAAAGTTCCAGACAGGCTTGAGGCCTGGACAGGTCAGTACATCTGTCTGACTGCACAGTATTTATGGCTGGTCTGGTTTGGTCTTTACTTTGAGGACTGGTGTGCTGCATTTGATGATATCCATCATAGAATTCTTATCCAGTTCTCTGAATTGTTGGCAAACTTCCCTCTTACAAGTTGCTAGTAGTCTAAATATTCTTTTTTTCAGATTTTTTTTGCCCTCTGTGACGCTTTCCTTCTAAACTGTAACAGCACAGGCTTCAAAATCATCATCTGTATGTTTCTTTTACGTCATGCACTAAATTGTATGGGCTGATTATCCATTTTTACACTTGTGTTTGGCTATCTGCCTTTAACTTCTAGCTGACTATCTTCTGTTCCAGAAAGGAATGTCTGCAATTTGTCCAAGTCTGACTTTATTAAAAACTAGTTCTCCTATGTGAAACAAAAATAAGCATGGGCAAGTTAAAGCATTCTTCTAGTCTTAAGGCAGTAATTTTACTCCATTTTATCTTATTTGGAAGATTCTCTTTGCTTTGAGTTTCATTTAGCTTGTGGTCTGAAGTCTCTGTTGAAGTTTTTTTTTTGTCATTCACCAACCTCAGTATCTGTTGCTTCCACAAATGACAGTGCAAAGCTCTTTGTTGAATTTTACTGAGCCTTCCTTATGTGACCTCGGGTATTTTGCTTGCCATGGTGAGCTGGTGCTTTTCATCCAGAAAGAGCACCTGTAAAATCATAGAATTTATCACAATTCTTTTTTTTCCATTAGAAATTGAAAAACTTCCTAGAATTTTGAGAAAAATTTCATGTTTCAGACACTGTGTAACACAACCAGCCTTATCATGGGATTGTGGTGGGGTTTGCCTTGCTGGACAGTCTCCTGTCCATTGAGCAGTACTTCTCATGCCAAGTGATTTTGCATCTTGCATTATTGGGCAGCTCACAATTAATTCTGGATGGGAAATGGTTATGATAATGAAAGGGCAAATTCAGCAGGCTGGAGACTGCAAGATCCACAAATTTGTCTTGCTGAGGTTGGAGTCCACTAAGCTGACAGTCCCAAACTGTGGAGGGGAAAAAAAAATACTCAGAAAAATGAATGTTAGGTTATGTACATACCCATACCCATTTTTAAGCAGTTGTCCTTGTTTGCAGTAGTTAGGTAGCAGGTTAAAAGACTCACTTAATATTCTATTATTTAATCTTAATGGACAATTTTTCATTTAGATAAATTGAGTAGTAGTCATGGTTGCCTTTTTCTCAGAAAAGAATAAAATGTTTATAACACTTAGTATTGCCTATCTTGGGACAGATGTTTGTAGCCTTAGCATTAACAGCATTTGAATTAATAGCATTTACAATAATGATAGATATAAGTTTAAGGAACAGATGAATTTTGAAAGGGAGTCTGCTCTCTTTGTCTCTTGTGTATTTTTTCTTTAGAAAATGGGTGTGTACATGCTGTACTTTTAGGTGTCTCCAAGGGTTCTTGTAGATTTTGTGTCCTGTTTTAAAGCTGATTGCAGATCAGAATGATGAGTAGGCTTTTATGGGACCCTAAAAAGTAGCACTATTTAGTCAGTTTCCCCAACAATCATATTTTAATGAGCACCAGAGAGGTTAAAAATTTCCTGAGCTGCACGGTCCTAGCAGGCTGGACCTGTGATGATCATTCCTTTGATCCCTCTCTTTTTTTCCTGCAGCACTCCAGCTCGCGCCTGAGTTACCAAAGCAACATTCAGGGATCTTCTCAGTCCCAGAGTACAATGGGCTATTCCACATCATCTCAGCAGAGCTCTCAGTATCACCAATCTCATCAGTCTCACAGGTACTGAGGGGCCTGCCAGGCTGCACTCAGAAAGGAATGGACTAGAAGCCAGAAGACTCCAGCAATATGAAGTTCATAATGATGAGAAGACCAAAAATACAAACTATGATGCAGAATTAAAATTCATGATGATAAAAGGAAAACTTCACTCACTGAAGACTTCCCCCATCCCTTCCCCATCCCTTTATTGCCATAAAGGAGATTCTTGTGAAGTTTTCCTTCCTTCCTGCCCTTGCATGTGCTCCATTGTGGTTACTCTAATGAACCCTTCTGATCTGAACCCAGCACTTAACTTCTTTAACCTTTGGAATTTTGAAGGATTCCTGGTGCACCTTCCTTATGCTGTAGTGATTGCCATAAATCTGTCTTTTCAATCTCTTTGATGGGATTTTAAAGTTTTAAAATCTTGAACTCCAAGGCTTTCAAGCTTGTATATAGTTAGTTTTATACTAGGCGAACCAGTTTAGCTATACAGGTATATTGCACCTTTTTAAAGCACTATGTTATTTTCACAGGATATTACTGTTTTGCTCATGGATGTCAAGAACAGCAAAATTTTACTGTTCCAGAGTATTTTACTATTCTGTTTTTATTAGTCTAGTTTTCAGGCAAAGTATTAAAAATAAAAAATTTTAAAAATTAATAAAATGAAAAAAGAAAAATGAAAAAAGAAAAAAAAACCCCACCCAAGTCTCTGCAGCGACAGATATGCTTCATGCTACTGGACTGAACGCCAAACAGAAGATTGCTGATATTTCTTAACTCATTCACATTGAATTCTTGAAATCACAGTGATCATGCTCTGACTAGTTTTAAATTAAGCATTACTTTAAATGAAACCAGGACAGGCACATGAAAAGGAGATGCTTTCAGGATCTGTTGGAACAGAAGAATGGAATGTCTTCCCAGGCTGGACACCAAAATAGTCAGGAAAAAGTATTTACTGCCCTCAAGCCTCAGTAGGAATGTGGATGGGCTTTTTCTGTATTTCTGCAAAGTAGCTTATTAATGTGTGTGAGAGTTCTATAAATTTTAGCTTTCTTTCACATTCCTGAGTCAGTTCTCAAAATTTAAAGGTGACAGAAGTACTAAGACTTGCAAAAACAACTGCATTTAATCATTTTATGTTGGAATTTATAATTAAGAGAAATTATTGTGCAGTTTGAAAAGCATGTTGAAAATTGTTCTTTTTTCTTGTTTATAATGCATATTCTGTGTCCCTCGCATTGCTGTGATTAACCAGATTAGTTACACCAGATGCGCTTGATTGCACTGAAATGTTTCTTTTTCCCTAGAGCAAACATGTTTTGATTGTGCCTAAGGGACTGTAAGTGGATGGGTAGCTGGCAGAAAATCCCTAGTAATTAAGCAAGAGTTCAGAAGCATAATCAGAGGATTATTGTCCAACTTCTGGAACCACAGTTATTCAGAGAGACACAATATGTAATTTGGGACAGCTTCGTTTTTGCTTCAGCCTTCAGAAATAAGGCTGGCTCTCGTGGCAGAAAACCTGGAGGAATGCATTTAGAGAGCTACTGGCAGTGTAACATCAGAGAGCTTCTGCAGCTGGTGTCCAGAGAAGAGGTGACAGGAGTTCAGGTGTAAATGGTCAGTGGTAACAGGTTTTTATACTGCAGAGTGTTCTCTTCCCTGTCCTGTGCCCACACACAAAAAAGGTGTACCTGTGCACATTCACACTGAAGTTGTGATCTGATGTAGCAGGATGAGTAAATCTGTTTGCTCTGAGGAGAATGCTTTTCATCACATATATGTTCTACTGGTTTGATCTCCCAGTCGTGTTTAGTGCCCCCTTCCTCCTCAAACTTGTGCTTTTTTCCTGCTTTGTGTGAGAAGTTGGCTTGCTTTGGCAATACCTACCATCATGTGATTTTGACAACACCCAGCTGCTACAGAAAAGCAGTTAAAACCTGCTTTTGTCATCAAATGGATAAGAAGGTGGTGAAAAACTAAATGAAGCAATTGAAGGGAAAAATTCTTTCTGGGGAAAAATAATCTCCCAAAGGATACTTTCAGTGTATAACCCTTGAAATGCTACATTTTACTGTAGTGCTCTGAAAGGACAGGTTTTAATTGTTCCTTTATTTCAGTGACTGTGGGGTGACATTCTTTCTGTCTTCCCCCTTACTGATGTTAAGATGAGGTACTTTTGATCAAATGGGTATTTGGCCAATGCTTCTTTTATGCTTGTGCGATTTGAATGTCACATTTCCGGAAATTAACTTATGGCAGAGTAATTTTTGTCCCCTTGTGTTCTTTTCATCCTTCTGTTCTCTCAAAATTATTTTGTCTTTTCTACTACAATTATCTAACATTTCTTTTCCCTGCTGTGACCTGCAGCTAATCATCAAAATTCATACAAGATCAGGAGGTGGCAGGGGACCATTGGTTAATTAAGGTGGGCTCTTGTGCCAATAAGGCAAAATCATGGTGTAGATTAATCTGTATGTAGAGTGTGGAACTTCACAGCAATGTAAGGTACTTTAATTGACTGAACTTCCAGCTTCTAGAGTGACTGCCACAACCTCTCTCAGCTGCATTTGCATTTCTTGTCCTGGTTGGGTTGATAGATGACCACATGCTGCTCCTCTCTAGCTTTTATGCGCACAGGTGAAACTGAGCTGTCTTCCTCTGTTCCTCCAAAATTCACAGCCAGGAGGAGAGGGAATAAAAGCAACAGCACTGGCTGCAAAATGTAGGCTCTGCACACTCTTGTAGTTTCTTCACTGGGGTGAAATAATTTGCCTTTTCTTGGGAGCTTGATGCATGCTGCCAGGGTTGGTAGCAGTCATATTGGAAGAAGCCTTGCTGCCTAGGGGTTATCCCATGAGGTAAAATCTCTCCGCTTTCAGAAGTGAATTGTGCAGTTTGTCGTGGGAAACCAGGACCATGTCATTTTTATGGGTTTCTTTTTTGCCTGTGCAGTTTCTTTATTATTCGGCTCTGTCTCTGCCCATAATCTATAGACCCTCAGCAAAGTGTTTCACACCTGTACTGAGAGGCACAGAGCTGTCTTCTCCATCCTGGTGGGAGAACAGGCTGCTGAGCACAGCTTTTCATGTTGTGGCTCAGAGGAAACAAACACATGGGAAATTAATGGGATGAGCAGCCTGGTCCACGTTGGTGAAGTTTATGTAGCACAAACTGCACAATGAAGGAAAAATATAGGGAAAGCTGCGATTCCTGCACTGTATCTGTGACACTGTATCTGGGGAGGGGGAGGGAAGTGCATTCGTAGCGGGAGGGGTGGCGGGAAGCTAGAAGTGTTCAAATATGTATGATATTTTATATAAACATAATAAGCTTAGTTCCCCTTCATAATCTTCAGGAATGGTACTTTAACACCATTAAGTAAAGAATTGTTTTAGGATTAAATAAATGTATTGTACATAAGGCCATACGTAATCTTCTAAAAATGTCGCCAGACAGGAGCGATGTGTATTACAATATGAAAAAAGTCCTTAATGCACTGTTATCTCCTAAATATTTAGTAGTAAATTAATGCTATTTAATTTTTTTAAAAATTTGTCTTGTGTAGACACTAAAAAGTATTACACAAAATCTGGACAGAACGTGTCCTTTTTAACAGCAATTTAAAGAACTTTTTATATATGTAAGGTAGTAACTTTTCAAATTGTTCTAGTTGTATATTCCCATGTTTACTATTTGTGGAAGTGTGCCTGTCTCTACTCAGTTATTTTTTTTCCTAATAATTTCATGCACGCATCTTTCATTTTTGTAGTTTCCATTAGAAATTACTGTGTATGCGCCTGGTGCTGCCACAAAACTTTCCCGCTCTAGATCTGTGGTGGCCGCATTCAGTAGTGCCCATGCCAATGGGCTACCAAAACCACGAAGCAAAATACTTGTTTCTCATTCTAGAGTTGAGAGTTTACTGCTTTTAAGTTGTCCTGATGTCACTCTTGAAATGACTGTTAAAACTAAGCTATGAGTTCATTGCATTTATTTTATATTCTTGGTTGTAATGAAATGGAATTGAATTTGCTTTAGTGTGAATTTTTTTAATAAAATAATATACATTTGTAATAATAATAAAAAGTTCAAATCAAGTAAGTGTGCAGAAGAGTTTTTGTAAATGTCAACTTTGGGCTACCAGTAAGGAAAATACAGCCCACAAAATTGCAATTGTAATTATATTCAGGATGTTTATGATATCATGCACCACAGAAAACAAAGCTTGCAAAACCTCAGAGTTGAAATTACAGTTTTTAAAATGCCCACGAGGATATTCACAGCTATGTCTATCAAAATAGAATGAAGCCTTATGGAAAGCAGGATGGGATGAAGTGTTCTCTTAGGCTTTGCTCTCTGCCTGTAAGCGTGCGGGTATGCCACACTGATGACACTCGTTGAGATTCATTATTACTTGCATGACAATCCTGTAGATGCATCTTCTGAAAAAGAAAGCTGGTTTACTCTGTTCTGGAAATAAAGGCTTTCCTGCTTTCTCCTTCTGCTGGATCTTGGAGCATTTCAAGTATTTCAGGTGGCAACATGGAAAGTATGAGCTAGAGCATTATTGGTGGGTTTTTGCAGTGAGATTTTGTGTGCTTTGCTGGTCTGCATGTGGATGGATGGATGGATGGATGGATGGATGGATGGATGGATGGATAACTTCTTCCAAAAATTCTACTTGTCTTTTCCATAACAGTTGTATGGGTAAGAACGGTTGAGATTTACTTGCACTGCCCATTGCGTTAAGAAAGAGGCTTTGTTTTTTGATGTGCCTTTTACACAAGGGTAGGAATAGGAGTGGCCTTTTGACAAAAAGCTCAGTCTGCATCTCTGACACCTCAAGACAGCCTCACTGCAACTGAATATTCCCAACTCTGTAAACTTCAGGGTTTCTGCTTCTGTTGTCCTTTTGTTGATATGATTGTGCTTAGTAAACACCTTTGACTTTCATGTTTCTGAAACCTCCTATGCCAGCTCTGTCTCAGTCTCCATTCTTTTACAGCACATCTCTCTCTGGTTTTCCTGCCTGGTCATTTGGTTTACAGTCTAATCCAGCCTGATCATACTGATCTGAATTAATGGTGTCCTTTTTTGTCCTTGACAGCTAAACAACTTTGATTTCACAGCCACTGAGAAAGTTGCAGAATGGGTTGTTTATTAGTCTTTTGCTTTGACTTGTTGCTTCTTGCCTTGTGTTATTGCCTTGGCTCTGGCATCTCTGTTGCATTAGCTGTAAAGCTTCTCTCTTCACTTGCTCATGACTGCCAAAGCCTACTGTTACACCATCCCTCTTACTCAAAACAAGACGTTATGTAAGTTATCTCTGGGTCTCATTGTCCCACCAGGTCAGCCTCTGCACCCTTCATTTTCAGACTTCTAAATAAGCATTTTAAGCCTCTGTTTCCAATTGCCCGTTGTTTCTGAAGAGATGTTGCATAAAATTCTGAAAAATTCCCTCCTTGGTGTCTTCTGCATTCCTCATTAAAGCCCCCCGGTGTTGATGTATACAGAAGTTTAGTATTTTTCACTACTGCTGTGCAAGGAGTCATATCTATTGTGTACATGAAAACTGTTCCAGTGTTCATTCTACCTTCCAGTCTGTCTGCATCCATCACTTCCCTGCATGCCCCTTGCAAGCTCCCTGTGACAAGAACAGTCATTTTGGTCTGATACAGTAGTTTCATGACTGGGGCTTGCAGCACTCTAGAATATGAATAATAATCACTGTAATATCATGGTGTTTTACTGCTGGACAATACACAGTAGTAGTGTTGCCACTTTCCATGTGCTTTTTCAACACAAGAAGCAGCATGTTAGTGCCAAACACCAATTTAATTTGGCTCATCACAGAACCTGAGCAAGCAGTGTTCCAATAGCTAGCAAAAGTTAATGATGGTGTTCTTCTAATGTTGTTTTAATAAGTAGATTCTGCTTTTTTACTTGCCAGGGAGCTTCATATCCTTGATTATGATCACAGAAAAAAACAGCAGCTTTGGCTTATTTTGGTAGGTTTATAGTAATTTAGAAAATTATTATGGCATAATTACTACAATGATTTTTTTCATTTGCAAGAAATATTTATTAGAACAGCAGTTGTTGAGGTAGATTAGAATCGCCAACAAGGTTGTGAAAGATGTGTGTACAGTCATAACTGAGCTGCTGAAATTGCTGGGGGAGTACCACAACTGTTATGTAACAGATTGCCAAGTTAATCCAGAATAGGTGTTTAAAAAATTATTATTGTTAGTATTACTATCATTATTATTGCAAGTCAGAAAGTAATACTAACCTACCTAATATTTTTTTTATATAATGTACTTGCCTTGGAATAGGATCAATTTTTCCAGCTTGGTGTATTGGCACACTGCTATGTGTATTGTAGGGTCTGTAACAAGCAATTTCTATGATTATTTTGTGTTCTTTGAAGCCTTATGAAGAGGACAGCCTGAGAGTATTTAACTTCTACATATGCATTGCATGCACAGAAAATGTGGCTGGATGAAGTATTCAGCAATACATTCTCTTAGCTAAAATGTCTTATGATGTTGTTCAATAAGAAGTTGTTTGAAAAAGCTGGTATATGAAATCATTACAGAAAGGACACCTTTGCCCCAGTGCATTCCCAGAATGGAATTTTGCTTTTGCTTGCACTGTCAGTAAACACAGTAAATAAATTAGTAAAGGAAAATATTTATATACTACTTTTAAAAAATTAGTTCTTTGCTACTGAATCTTGGATATGATGTGATAGCCAGCAATAATATATTTTATGCCATCTCCATCCCACAAAATATAATGTCTCAAATACCAAAAAGCCTGATATGTGAAGCACTGAAGAAAGGAATTCTTCATACCTATCAGCAGCAGACAGAGTTTTAATTATGAACCAAATATGCCAAATGAGATATGGCCCAGACATCCTTTCTGTGTCCTGCAGGTAAGCCTACATTGGTAAGATTCTTCCCTGTATCCACAAATAGGAATTCCCTGGGATGTTGTGGAGGGAAAAGGAGTGGGAAGCATGCAGCCTTTAGATTTTGTAAAAAAGTTTTAATGCTATCAAATTTAGGTATCTGAAGTTCTCCAGTTCATAATGAAATTCTAAATACTTTTAAGTATGTATTTTTAACATTTGTTAAAAGTGTTTTCTGCCTTTGTCTGGGCAATGTGGTACAGCCCTGCTCTGAAAAGATAACCTCAGCTGTGCATTCATGACCTGGTCAGGGGCACGGTTGTCAATTCAGTCTTGCAGACAGTTTACACAGGTGGACACTGAACTTTAACCTGTAAGTTCAGGCCACACAGGTTTGTGGAAAAGCAATCAGCTTTTACAGAAAACACACTTCCTTAGCTGAAAGGTGAGCCAGAGCACCGCAAAATTAAAGGCTTAAAGTCTTATGCAAAAGGCTCCTGTGGCCCCCCAGTTTGACAGACAGTATTATGAGATGATTGTAAATTATCAGATCATATAATTGCTGCAAGGCTGTGCAGTTCTAAAACATCTATTGTTCTAAAACATCTTGCCATTATCTAGTATGACGTGGAATGAGTAATTTGTGAAAGTGTAATTATGATTTTCAGTTTTCAACCTTTTGTAATTGTATTACTTGTTTTTGCAGTGGTACAGAAGAAAGAAGGACAGTTTCCAGTAGTTTGGTTTTGGCAGTAAAACTCAGAACATTAATTTGCGATGGAAGAGGACCCAAAGGAGATCAGGCATCTCCCTTGCTGGTGTCAGTCCTTCTACTGCAGCTGAGGACATTCAAGGAGGCAGATCATACCATGACATTGTGTAGGAACTGCAACACTTGCTTTTGAACGAAATATTTATGAGTGCATCATCACAACTGTAGAAAGTGTACTTAGCAAAGTTGATGCGAGTCACCTTTATGAAATTCCCTGCACACAGCAAGCAGACTGACTTGATCATGTGAAGAATTTTATAGACTTTGGTCTTACCTACCCATAAATAGTTTGTGGTTTCAGAGTAATGGTAATAATGGAGCTTTTCTTTAAGCATCTGAAAGTTTTCTTGTAGCTTGCAGTATCCCACAAGCACAGAAATAAATCCCTACTCATTTAAGAAACAATGGGGACATCTACTAACACACCCTGGTGGTATGTCCCAATGGGGATTATCAAGAGTTGCTACTACATCATGCTGCTGCTAGATGAAAGCTGGAAGTCCCCTGTGACTTTGAAACAGTTGGTTCTGGAAAGTAGGAAGAAAGCAGCTTCTCTTATCATCCAGAGCAATATTAGAGGTATTTTAAGTGCATTTGAGTAATCTGAGATTGTGACATGTATCATTTGAACAGTGGCCATACACTTCCAACTCCAAGAACTCAGTCTCGCACGATAACATTTACATATATTGTCTGTGGAGACATGCTCAGCTGTGACTTGCTAACTTAAATCTTAGGAAATACTTGTCAGTGGATCCTGTGTGCTGGAGGATGTAAGGAACAACCTGCCAGCTCTATCAGACCCAGGCATATTCTCTTCCCACCTAACGTGCCAAGCTCATAAATCAGTCGCAGTGCGTCATGCTTTTATTAATACACAGTGGTTGTACTATTCCAGGACTGCATTATCACTGCTGCTTCTCGTGCATCAAAGATGTGGTAATCCATCTGTATTCTGCCTAACTCCTTTGGGATGTTTCATGTGTGGCTGTGGGGAGACCAGCAATGCACTGGCCCTGACTCTGGATAGCCTATATATCCATTACCTTGGAAATGAACTCAAAGGAGCACCACAGCAGCATTCAGTCTTGTCCTTGTGTGGGCTGAAATTCCAGTACATGCAACATGACATGCTTACAGAGGGGAAGAAAGTGGGAATTACGCCTGTTTCTGTGAGATTAGGGATGATTTCTGGATATGCTATGTGTGAATATGAAAACAAAACACACTTTTGCTTTGGAATTTCAGGATCTTACTCTACAGGTGAATTCCAGGATTATGCAGGTTTAAATTATTGGGATATGTCCTAAGTTTGTTTAGATCAGCGTGATTAGTGAAACTATGTTGACATTGATAGTTGCTATCATTTCTTAAACCAAAAAACCTAAGGAAGTTTCCTATGCCTTGCTGCTCTCATGCACATATCCAAATGTGGAGCTAAGGAATAACTGCTTTCCCAAAAATGCCCTGAGAAAACAGGATACCCTGTGTAGCCAGCATAGCTATGCATCCTAAATATAACAGTGCTGAGCATTCACAGAGCAGGGTTCAGGTTTACCGCACGTATGGCAGCCTGGCATGTTCAGGGCCAGACGTCCCCACCATGTAATGTGAGCAGCTTCCTTGGCAGCTGCTGGCTGGGAGTGCAGTTCCCTGACCCACCTCCTCCCAGCTGGAACCATCCCTTCTGCAAGGGGAGGTGGTGTGTGGCATGGGCAGGTCCCTCAGCCCCTGCACAGACCTGATGTGGAGGTTTGCTGCTGTTGATGGATGTGAGCTGTTGGGTTGGTGCGCTGGGCTCTGGTGTGGGCGCAGAGGTCCCCTCTTGGTGGTGCATGCAAGGGGTGGTGAACGCAATGTGCCACCATGGAGCAGCTCCAAAGCAGGGCCCACGTGCAGAGATGGGAAGGAAGGTTGCCCGGCCCCCAGGAGCCTGCGTCCCCACCTTGTGCAAGCTGTCTGCACACGTTGCAGCAGTGGGCGTCCTGGGACGGTGCCGGCAGTGCCTGGGGCGGCCTGGAAGTGAGTAGTGCTGCTGGTGTGCCACTCCTGTCTGGGACAGAGGGGCTCTGGCACCAGGCTCCTCTCTTATGGACACTTTACAAACACCATGGTGCCTCCTAGAAACTCGCTGGGCCTCCTGAAGCCCCATGGCAAATGCCAGCCTTGCAAAGTGGGGCACGAGCAGCTGGAAGCGTGAAGAAGGCCGGTGCCAGCAGCAAGGTGCCAGCACAGCACAGCACAGCAGCCATGGGCATGTTGTGCATCGCTTCCCCCCACGCACGCCGCTCCCCAGGGCCTCCGGGGAGAGCAGAGGGGAAGGTGCCACGTGCAGAGCAGCTCACTCCTGCCTGGGAGGGTGGCGCACTGGGGTGCCCAGCTCCGAGGTTGCGTGCCTCCATGGAGTGGGGCTGCGGTACCCATCTTCCAACATGTTTTTGGCCCTGAGATTTTTTGGATAGTCTTATGAGTCCCACGTGTGGGTAAGGGTAGGACTTTGGGAAGTTTTGGGAAGCGTGCTCTGCTACTCTGCAGAACCCCAGATACAGATCTTGTTTTGCTGTGCTGTCCCACAGGAGGGTCTCAGAGTAACTGACAGTTCACTGGATTTGGGTGGACTTGAGGAAGGTTTGATCCCTTCCAATCCCTTTTTTCCCTGCTCTGTTCTCAGCTGCTAGGGCTGCTCTAAGCTTTGGCAAAAGTTCCCTTTTTCATATTATGGCTTAGCTTTGCCCAGTGCTACACAAAGCCTCTCTTGTCCAGAGACATGGCAATCTGTACCTGAGGTGACCATTTTATGGTTAATGGCAGATTGTCTGTCAGGATATCTAACATGACAGCATGTATTTCAGAGCACAGTCTGAGCCCTCTTGGGATTATAGTCTTCAAATTTTCTTACATATGATATACCATTGTGGATTAAAGCATGGTGTGTCTCATTGGAGATGACTGAGGAAGCTGTGAAGAAGACAATAGTCCTACTTGGGCAGAGTTAGGCAGTTCAGCAGTATGGCAGGCATCATCTGCCATGAAGCTGGATCCTCTACTTGGGGAACACAAGTCTTGCTGAGGAAATCCATCTCATTGACCTGCAAGTTAAACAGCAAGGGCTGATGGAAACCTGGATTCCTTGGCCATGGCAGGCAAAAGGAATTCTCCAGATACTGTGCTTGTGTGGGGCTCCAGATGGCCCACCTGGACTAGGCAAGGTGTGGTTTGTGCAAGCCCTGTGCAAGCAGGAAGCTGCTGCCTCCTTAAATCATTTGGTGGGCAGGCAGTCAGCCTCTGCAGAGAGAAGGGAGGTAGCAGAGGGTCTGAAGCAAGAAGGAGGTCTCCAGCCTATTTTTGCAGGGCTAAAGGATGATAATTTCCTCAGACATCAAGGAGGGGACTGGCTGCACCCCGTGCTCTGCAGAGCGGGACCCTGAGCACCCACCAGCATCATCATCCTGCTCTCCTCTCTCTCTAGTCTGACCTTGCCCCAAAGTCCCAGGTGGCAGCTGCTTTGGAGCAAGATTCCCAGCTAATGACTCAAATGACTTTCCCATTTGGGGAGAAGAGGGTGAGAGCTAGACCCTCTTCCAGAAAACCCTTGAAAATGTCCGTTTTTGCTTCCCTTTGAGATGCAGGCAGGGAACAAGGACAGGGTCATTTAGGGAGGATCTGAACAAACCCTGACAGAATCCATCAGAGAGACTGACATCCCAGCAGGGGGAGAGAGGTGGGGCAGGCTGCTAGGCCTCAGGGGGTGCTCTTTTATATTTCATTTATGAACTCTTGATTTGTATCTGGCTGGGGTTTGAGCCCATATGAGTCACATTCACACGGGAGGGTGGGAGTGGCTTCATTATTTTCTCTTGAATCACCCCACATTTCTCTGTCACCAGAACTTGCTTTAACAGCCACGTGCATGTGGGTATTTGTGGTGTGTGCCAGACCCAGCCAACCTGCTGGGAATGGGCTCAGCTGACTTTGCCTCAGCTTGGTGGACTTGGCTGTGTTTGCCTTACAGTTGGACTTGCTGATCTTGAAGGTCTCTTTCAACCTCAACAAAGCTAAGATTTTATGATATGTGAACTGTGGTATTATTAAGTGTGAGCAAATGCCATTCCACAGGAGTTTCTCACTGCTTGTTTTTTACACAAGGCTCTCCAGTGAGGGGTCAGGACCCCTTTTTTGACTCCTCTACTGGATTCTTGGAACACCAGTGTGCTTTCTCTCTTTGCTTTGTAGCTGGACAGCATGAGCCTATAGCAGTCACTGCTGTTGGACCTCAGTAGTGCTACTGTCACCACCGACCTGCAGAATCATAGAATGGTTTGTTTTGGAAGGGACCTTAAAGATCATCCAGTTCACCCTGGACACCTTCCACTAGATCAGGTTGCTCAGGTACCTGTCCAACCTGACCTTGAACACTTTCAGGGATGGGACAGCCACAAATCTCTGGGCAACGTTTCAGTGCCTCACTACCCTTACACTGAAGAGTTCTTCCTTATATCTAATCTAGACCTGGCCTCTTTCAGTTTAAAACTATTGGCCCTTGTTCTGTCACTATCTGCCCACATAAGGTCTCTCCGCCTTCTTTTTGTAAGCCCTCTTGAGGTACTGGAAGGCCACAAGGAGGTCTCCCTGTGGCCTTCTTTTCTCCAGGCTGAGCAATCCCAGCTCACTCAGCCTGTCTGGGCAGGAGAGGTGCTCCATCCCTCTGATCATCTTCATGGCCTCCTCTGGGCTCCCTCAGGCTCACACCTTGTGCTGGAAACCCAAGCTGGATGCAGCACTCCAGGTGGGGACTGAGAGAGCAGAGGGACAGAATCACCTCCCTTGACCTGCTGACAACACCTCTTGATACAGCCCAGGATGTGTTTGGCTTTCTGGGCTGCAAGTGCTCAGCTGGCTTATGTCCAGCTTTTCATTGATGAGAACCCCAAATCCTTCTCCAAGGGCTGATCTCTGTTCTTCTTCCAGTCTGTACTCACCTCTGGGATTGTCCTGACCCTACAGTGCCTTGCACCTGGCCTTGTTGAACCTCAGGAGGTTCTCATGCTCCCACATCTCCAGTTTATCCAGGTTCCTCTGGATGGCATCCCTTCCCTCTGTTGTGCCAACTGCAGTGCTCAACTTTGTGTCATCTGCAAATTTGCCAAGGATGAATTTCACCCCATTTTCTATGTTCTTGATGAAGAGTTTGAAGAGCATTGGTCCCAAAATAAGAGCCCTGAAAGGGCCTGATATCTCTCTGAGCCACTGGCCTGAGGGCACAGGACCATCACAGGCAGACAAGGTGTAGGGCTGCCCAGTGCTGGGGCTGCAGCAGGACCAGGTGTGGAGGGATAGAATGTAAGAAAATAGTGCAGAAGGTAGTCTCACCCCTGAGGAGTTGCAGCTGTACTAATCACCAAAGATTAGGAACAGGCCTGCCCTTAATAGGCCACAGCTGTGTCCAATTAGAAGCCGAGTGCCACAAAAGAGTGGGTCAGCTGGGTGAGGAGAGAGTTGGAGTTTGTTGGTTGTGCTTTAAAGAGGGTTGGAGTTTGTTGGCTATGCTGTTAAGATGGTGGGGGTCAGTGCTGTGAGGATCTGCCCATGAGAAATCACTGAGAAGGTATGGAACTTTTGAAATAAGTTGACAACAACCAGGCATCTGGGCAGTAGATCTGTCACTGTCTCAAAACCCAAATCTAGCTTTGCTCATAGGAGTGATGGCTGTCCTGGCTTGGAGCAGCTGCTGCAGGCCCTGGGAAAACATGTATGGAAGTTGAGAGGTACGGGGTAGCACAGGCCCTGTGAGGGCTGTGCCATAGCTCCTGATGTTCTTGGAGAGGAGAGTAGCCTTTCAACCATGCTGGGAGCACACCATGCTGCAAACTGTGTGTGTGAACAGGGCAGAGGCAGCCAGGCCAGTGGGTGCTGTGCCCTGCAGTCCCCTCACACTCCAGCTGGCTCCTGGTGATGCCAATGGGAGGGCAAAAATCCAGCAGTCTGCTGTGTCCACTGAGAGATGTGGCCTCTGAGCTGCTGCATGTGCACCTGCAAATGGGGACCTGCAGTGAGAAGCACCTCAGGATGTGCCCAGGCCTTGCCCATCCCGGCTGCCAGAGCAGGAATGAGGCACGGGGAATGTGTGACAGCCTTTGGCAGCTGGTCAGAGTGTGGTGCGAGCTGGAGGAAGGAGAAGAGCCATGAGGCCCTGCTGCCTAGCCCAGCAGCCCACAGATATGGAATGGCCACAGAGCCAGCTCTGTCCCACCAGAGCCACAACTCTGATAAGCCTGGGAGAGCTGGGGCTTGCAGGCCTGCCAGTGGAGGGGTGGCTTGTCAGGAAGAGGGTGCTGTGTATTTGTTAGGGGGTTTTTGGTGGGTTTTCCCCTCTTAAGACACCCACAGTCAAATATGAAATTCACATTTCTCTACAAGACTTTAGCTAAATACTCTCTAACACATAAACCACAAAAAATTTGAACACAGTTCTGAGCCAGCTCCTTTCCTAGGACCTTTCACAGCAGGCTTGTCCCTGGTTCCTCTGGGAGCTTTCAGGGCAAAACTGTTGCATCCTGGCTTTGATTTTGCTAACAGCTTCTTGAGGCTTGAAAAAGAAATGCCTGTCCCAGCTGTTGCCATTTTCAGCTTGCTGTGCTTGGCAAGAGTCTGTGCCAGCAGAGATCCTCCCTGGTGTCATGATGGGTTTGTGAAAGTGATTTGTGTTGGCCCTTGTCCTGGGCAGTGACCAGGGTGGGCAGGTACAGGGCCCCGAGTCTGCAGTCTGTGGTGCAGTATCTGTTTGCTCCTTGGTGTAGGCATGGAGTGTTTGACAATGGGCCTCTTCTTCCTCAAATATAGAACTTGGGAAGGGGCCAGAGAGCTAGGAGTCGACCTTTCTGCTATTCAGAAAGGTACTGTACTTGTATTCTGTTGTACTACTGAGGAGTTCAGTAGCCAAAAGCAGCTGGCCAAGACTTCTGTGACTGGCTGCTGAGGATCTCTGCCAGGGGTTGCCTGCCATCTGCTGGCAAATCCCATGGGATGGACAGAGCCCAGGAGAGTGCTGCAAAGGGAAAGTTGCTGTGGTTAGATAGTATTGCTCTGGCCAGAGACAATTTTTCTGACAGGATCAAGGGCTGAGGGTTCATCACTCTGTTGCTCCAGCTGGTGAGACTGAAGACTGCATTATTGTCCAGTACAGTTCCATAACCCCATTGCTCTGGACAGGTTGCAGAGGTGTAAAACCTTCAAAAAGGAGCCCTGAAATTCCTGATTTGCCCCTGCCTGGCATTCACATACATCCTGATGCCAGCACCTTCTCTGTATGATGCCAGCTTCTGTCCAGCACCACCAGGGCCTGCGGTGACCCCCATCCCAGACTCAGCCTGTTCTCTGCAGTTTTGTAGCCCTGAGCTGTGATGGATCAGGGCTGTGGCACTCTCTTGCCAAAGCAGGCATCACCAGGACCTTTCCTTCAGGCCCACAGGAGGATGAGATGAGGGTGATGCCACAGGGGAGCATTGGATGTGGGGTCAGCAGGGCAAGACCACAAGAGAAGAAGGACCTGCCCAGGCTGGGACCAGCACCACAGCCAAGGGTGATCCCTGCAGGCAAGGAGGAGCTGCTGAAGTGCCCGGCTGGGGCAGGCAGAGCAGCGGGGTCTGTGTAGGCAAGGGGGAGCAGGCAGCTGGGCACTGCAGTGACACAATGGGGCAGATGTTGGTGAGTTCAGAGTGGCCAGCTGGGAGTTCTGTGCCTCTGAGTAGCAGTGCCTGGATCTATTCACATGCCAGAATGCTCCTGTGGTCTGGGGCGCAGGCAAAGAGGAGGTGTACATGCTCCTGGGGCAGAAAGGGCAACGCTGTGGTTTACAGCAAGTGCCTCCCCTCCCCTATCTCTGCCATGGAGATAGGCACTGTTTTGCCTGAGCCCTGCTGTTTGCACAGGGAACCTGTTTTCCAGATTACTCTACAGGTATTTTGCCTTCTTCATGTCTGAGCTGTCAGATAATGCTGGAGGCTGAGTTAGTGTGCAGAGCAGAGGCACGGTGAGGGCCCACCCAGCCTGCTGGGTCAAGCACCATTAGCACCATCGGCAGGAGCAGCAGATTGGCCCTCATGCCAAGGGCTGCTGCAGCTGATCCCTGCTCTGAGCTCCCTGCCACGTTTCCTCCTCTGCTCCCTGCCCCTTGGCTGCAGACAGTGAATCCCACGGGCAGTGAGGACACCGGGCAGCCCAGGCAGCATGTGATGGCTTCTGCAGGAGAGCACGGACCTGCCCAGGGGGGCTCTTTGTGCTGATGGCTCAGCCTGCCTTCTCTCTGCCCTTCCTTCCCCTCTGTTAATAGCTGGGCTGGAATAAACTGCTCTGTATTGCCCATCCTGGGCATGGTTCTTTTTTTTATTTCCCTACTCATTTTCTTTTTGTATCCATTAGGAGTAGATTGGGCTGAGTTTTGTGGCTGGGCAGGCTGGAGTAGTGTCAGACCCTCATTGTGAGCAGGGGCAGTTGTGTGAGACAGATTTTGGGCAGGTTTTTTCCTGAGAAATTGTGGCATTCCAGCACATCCATCTGTGCAAAACCAGGCAGTAAGTCTGCTCAGACCCTTTTGTACATTTTGAACATTCCTGAATTAAAGCTATGTGAGGGCAGTTCAGAAATGAAGCTGGGAGCAGTTCTGGTGCCAGGACACAGGCATTCTCAGGAACCACCTCTGGCTCCTGTGACTTCTTTTAGCCTTGAGAGTTACAGGAGCCAATACCTGCAATGATTTTTGCTACATCTTAGCTTTGAATTTTTTTTTTTAACCCACAAAATTTTCCCACTCTGTTTCACTCTCTTGTCTCACTCAGGTGTGCTAGCTATGCCTTTTTTGTAATAAACTTTTAAACACTTGCAAAGATGATTGAATCCCTAACCTGGGAGGGGATTACTGGTTATGTAGAAATCCTGTCTAGGAGCAGCAAGCCCCACTGCAATCACTTTGTATCAGCACCTGAAGGCAGACACATGGCCCTAAATATAAGGCAGGTATTTGTAAATGGGATGGGTATCATGATTATAAAAAGAAGCTTAATGAAATGGCAGGTGCTGTGCATGTGTGTGACTATCACTGCAAGGCTATACAAACTGTCCATCTTGCTCTCTAAGCTGCTTTCTGGCTGTGTGTCTGTATTCCCCCAGTATGGAGCTGTTGAAAGAGATCTAAATCTTCAGGGTATTGCACAACCTGAGATAAGGCTGCCAGGCTTGCTCAGTGGCAGAGGGATAATAGTGGCAGTCTCTCACAAAAAATACCTGCAGGGAGAGATCCTGGTTTCATTGGTTTGTTTGTTTTAAGCTGAGCTGTACTCAGCTGTACTTGCATTTGGTGTTGCCAAATTCTGTAGCTCCCTCTGCCATATAACTGAATGCAGGGCTTAGTTACCTTAAAATGTAGCATGAATTCCCGTGCTGCACCAACTACTGGAAAATATTCAGCTGAGGAGAAGGGAATTCAGGTGCTTTCAAGAGATACTTCCTCAGTGAGAATGGAAGGTGATGCTCAGGAGATTGGCTCCTCACATGCAGCTCTCTGAGGAAACTCAGTGCAGGGTGGGAAGGAGTAGCAGCATTTCTTGCTTCAAGCCGCAGCCTTGTACTCTGCTTTTCCCAAGGCCCCTCACCACCAAGCTGTCCTTAGTGTTTTAACCATACCCTACTAATCCAAAATAGGGGTGTTTCTGTGCTGTGCCAGCAGGGTGTCAGCCTGAGCCCTTTGGCAGCAGTGTAGGGTTCCTGAGGGCTGGGTGGGTGCTGGCACCTGGCCCAGGACAGCCAGCGCTGCCAAGAGCCAGCGCTGCCACCCGCTCCTCAAGCAGAACCCAACACCAGGGCAAAGCCAGGACAGCTGCAGTAGTCACACACCAGCACACCATCTGGGGGCTCACACAGGGGCACAAAAATGAGCTGTGCCTTAATATAACCCCTTACAGCCACCCAAACCGTGCTCTGCAGGAGGAAATCGCATCTCCCACAATCTATCCTCATGCCACTGCTGCACTCTGAAGGCCTCATCAAATCTTTAAAAGGCCTCAGACAAAATGAAACGTTTTTCTTATGGTGTCACAGTAATCCCGATTAGGGCTGTAATGCAGGAATGTGTGAGACACAAGGTTTCTTAAACGGGGGCTGTTTATGCAAGCATTTCCTTGCCATGCCTGCTGGGAATACAGCCTCGACAGGAAAACGGCATTTGCAAACAAATGAGCAGAGAGACACCAGCGAGTTCTCATCTCGGAGGGAAATTAGCATTTTAATATTCAGTGCAGGGTTTTGCTAGGCGGCCAGGGCTCCTAGGTGCTGTGTAATAATGACACCAATAATTAATAATAAATCTGATGCTGAAATGCCACGGAGTTAGGGCTGTCTGCATCCCTGGAATGTGGCAGGGGCTCAGAATGGAAGCTGTTCTTGTGGCACATAGCTTCCTGAGGATATTTTACAAATGGGGACGGGACACTCATGGCTAAAATTGAGAGATAAGAGGGGTGGCATGGAAGCAAGGAAAAACTTTAGTGCTGAGAGAAAGACAAAGGATTCATAGGCCTGGTGCTGCTTCTGATGTTGCACTGGGACAGAGCATCCTCAAGCAGTGCTGGCCCAGGCTTTTCACCCCTTGCACACTGCTGGTCCCATCTGGGCAGGGACAGTGAGGACATGGTGCCTGCGGGATGCAGAGTGGGATAAACAAGGATGGAGCTGCGGGCAGCGGAATCCCTGCAGCTCTCTCATGGGATGGGAGGATGGAACCTGACTTGGGGAGTGGGAAAAGGGGTGGACAGAGCCACCACTGATGGCAGGCTGGGAGGCAGCATGAAGGGAAGGCAGGAGCTGTTGCCTGGCAGGTGCAACCTCTCTGTGCCTCCAGGGAAGTGGATGCTGCTGGTCTGTGTCTCAGTGCCTGGTCTGGGGACTCACATTTCTCCTTCACAGCCTTGTACAGAGCTGGGAGGAGATGCTGCCAGCTCCTGGCTGGCCCAGCTCTACGACAAAATCTTGTAAAGGAGGGGTGCAGAAAATATTAAAACCTTGTGGAACCTTTACATGGAAAACATCTCCTATGAGCAGCTCCTCCTGTGGCTGACTCAGGGCCACCAGCTTAAGGTCATGAAGGTTTGAAGACTCCTGAGCACAGGCTGTTGAACCTCCACCTGTCCCAGAACTGCAGGATCCAAGCTAGCTGGGAGTGTTTATCCCACCAGATGGCTTAAAGGGGTTTTGTTCCCCAGCAAGCTGCTTGGAGGGATGCTCTGAGGGGTGGTTGCTCACAGGCAAGGTCCATCTCATAACATGGCCATGTGCCACAACCACTGTGAGGAGTTTCTGGCAGCCTCTGATGCCCTGGCAATTAATTAACCATGGGCACAGCAAGTGCCTCTTTAGCCCAAAGCTGCAATTTCACCACAGGCATTTCCCCATAACCTGCTTCTGATGTGATTTTTCTGTCAAATGTATCTGTTGATCTCACTTTTTTTTTTTTTTTTTTTAATTTTAACAATGCCTTTTACTACTCCCTCCAGAGCCATTTGCCAGCTGCTGCAGTCAGCCATTCCCCACATAGAAGAGGCTCAAACTAGGGCTTCATTTCACAGAAGGTGAGAAATGCACAGGCTGGGGCTGGTGACAGGATTGCTCCTTCCCAGGGTACCCTCAGAGTCCCAGCTGCTCTTTTCCCTCCTTCCTGGCCTGGCCAGCACAAACTCATCCTTACTGCTCTGGCCAGGAGCCTCTGGGAGCTGACTGGTCTTTGTTGTTTTATCTCCTATTTCTGTACATGTATTTTGGAGGTCTTTCTCTGAGGTCTGCCTGGGTGGCTTTTGCCTCGTTTTATGGGATTCTAAAATTATTGGCTGGTGTTTATTCTCTTCACTGGGTGAAATGCTTACAGCCTCTTGCTAAATCTGAACAGTTCCTCTTTAATTTGTGTTTCTGTCTTCTCAAACCCTAAAGGGAGAGGGAAAGATATTTTGAGTCCAAATTAGTTGTTTGAAAATTGTGCTTTGAGGGGAGAAACATGCTGCTAACTGTGCAGAAGGGAAGTTGGAAGCCAGCTGAGGAGGGGATTTTACTCAAGCCAGTTTCTTCTCAGATGCTTGTCCATTTTGCTGGGCTACATGGACTGCAAAATGGACTGATTTCATAATAACGTTATGGGCTCATATCAGCAGTTGCCAACAATGTTGTTGGGTCATACTTTGGAGTTTGGAATTGGGTGAGGAGGAAGCAGGGTAGCAAGTAAGATTACATCCATGGACTTGAGGAAAGCTGAAGTTGCTGAATGCCTTCTGTGCCTCAATTTTCACTGACAAGAGCATCCCTCAGGAATCTCTGACCCAGGAGACCAAGACAAAGGACTGTTGGAAGGAAGATTTTCCATTGGTCAAGGAGGGTTGGGTTAAAGAATACCTAGGAAAACTTGGCATACACAAGTCCATGGGCACTGATGGGATGCATGCATGACTGCTGAGAAAGCTGGTGGCCACCATAGTGAGGCCATTTGTGATCATCTCTGAAAGGCTGTGGCAATCAAGAGTGGAGCCTGAGGAGAAAGCAGATGTCATCCTGGTCTTCAAAAAGGGTGAGAACAAGTACCCAGGGGACTACAGTCCTGTCATCCTCACCTCAATCCCTGGAAAGGTGATGGAGAGTCTCATTCTGGAATCCACCTCTATCCATATGGATGATATGAAGGTCACCAGGAGTAGTCCACATGGTTCACTAAAGGTAAATCCTACTTGAACAACTTGAATGCCTTTTGTGATGTGACAACTACCTGGATGGATGAGGGCAGAGCCGTGAATATGGTCTACCTCAGCTTCAGCAAGGATTTTTTTATACTGTCTCTCACAACATCCACACAGGCAAACTCAGGAAGTGTGGCCTAGATGAGTGGACAGTGAGGAGGATCGAGAACTGGCTGAACAGCAGATCCCAGAGGGTTGTGATCAGTGGCACAGGGTCTGGTTGGAAGCCTGTCACTGGTGGTGCCCATAAGGATCAATACTAGGCCCAGTATTGCTTAACTAATCCATCCACTGCTTGGATGAAGGGGAGATGTCTCCTCAGAAGTTCACTGATGGCACAAATCTGGAGAGGCTGATACCCCAGGGTGCTGGGCGGCCCTTCAGCAGGACCTCAGCAGGCTGGAGAGATGTGCAAATTTCAACAAAGACAAATGCGGGGTCCTGGCCCTGGGGAGGAATAACCCCATGCTCCAGTACAGGCTGGGGGCTGACCTGCTGGAAAGCAGCTCTGAGGAGAAGGACTTGGGGATCCCAGCAGACAACAAGCTGCTCATGCGCCAGCAGTGTGTCTTTGTGGCCAAGAAGGCCAATGGCATCTGGGGGTACATTAGGAAAAGCATTGCCAGCAGGTTGAGGGAGGAGATCCTGCCCCTCTGCTCAGCCCTATAGAGGCCACATCTGGAGTGCTGTGTCCTCAGGACAAGAGAGGTATGGAGCTCCTGGAGTGGGTCCAGCTGAAGGTAACAAGAATGATATGGGCTCTGGAGCATCTCTGTTACAAGGAAAGGCTGAGGGAGCTGCGCCTGTTCAGCCTCGAGAAGAAATAACTGACAGAGGACCTTATCAATGTCCATCAGTATCTGCAGGAGGATGCCGAGAAGATGAAGCCAGGCTCTTCCTGATAGTGCCAAGCAACAGGACAAGAGGCAATGGACAGAAACTGATGCACTGGAAGTTCCACCTGAACATGAGCCAAACTTCTTCACAGTGCAGGTGACTGAGCACTGGAACAGGCTGCCCGGAGAGCTGGTGGAGTCTCCCTCATGATGTTCATATTCAAGAACTGCCTGGACACAATCCTGTGCCTTGTGCTCTAGGATAACCTCACTTGGGCAGGGGGATTGGACCTTTTGTAGTCCTGCCTGATCCATTCTGTGATCCTATAGAATCTTAAAGCTTCATGCAAACTACCGAACCAAGCCCAGCCTCTTTAGTTTGAGTTGCACCCTGCCCTCTCTACTGTGAGGTGTCCAGAAGTTTGGTGTCTGCTGTTGCCCTTCATTGGCCATGAGCCAGACAATTCCCAAGCTGTGGAATTCTGTGCAGCCTGGTGGCACTGATGCCACAACCTGGAACACCTATGGAGTGGGTCCAGGCTGAACAAGGATGAGCTGATGAGACTGCAAACTAATTTCTTCTGGCAATGGAGATGGGAACAGCCAAAAAATGGCTCACAGCTAAATGGGTGAGAGTGTTTTAGCAATGGTTTTGGGACAGTCAAAATGATCACCTGTGTAACCCACATAGCTTCTGAGAAAGGAAGATCAGGCCTGTAATTGGAGCAATAAAAGGGAAAGATCTGCTGCGGTCCATATTTTGTCAGTTATTCCCAGTGTGCCTGTGAGGCGTCAGGCTGGCCATGCAGCTCTGTGTTAGGCAGGGCTTTCTTATCCTGCCACCCTTTGCCTGTGCTTAGGACCGCATCCCTCACAACCACATCAGTCTTGCCCCAAAGTAAATGATATGTGAATAAATCAGGAATGACAAAAATACTGCCATTTCAATTTCAAGCAGCCTTCAGCCAGATCTGTTCTATTTTTTCTTTATGGTCATCAGTTCTTGCACAAATGTGGCTCTGAAGGCAATTTGTGAAGAGATGGAAGCATGAGAGCAGATTTTCCACAGAGGACTCTGCAGATCAGTGATTTACACTATTTTTCATCACCTGTGGGAAGAGAACTCTGTTAAATAAAGGGAGCTTTTTGAGAGAAAGTGATTACTAAACACCTCCAGGATTTTGCTTTGTAAGAGATGAGGAGGATGTTATTTGCATTTTCAGAGATAAATACATTTTCTTCATCTCACTGGTGCACAGACCATGCAGATTCGATAAAGAGCTCTGCCTTCAGCGCTCCTCTTATGTGCCCACTCAGGTGCATACAAAGGGTCACATTAGGAAACGAGTGCCATAGCTGTACTTGCCGTGTTTTCAGCTCTGTAAATCCAGCCAGGGTTCCCAAGTGAGGTTTGGGATATTAGATGGACTGTAAAGATCAGCATCTGCACAAGCAGAAGGTTGTCTGTAGCCTGACTTTTGCTTTTTTTTTTTTTTTTTTTTTTTTTAATCTCTTCTCAAAGCATCTGTGGTGCTGCCTCCCTGACTGCAGTGTACGCATGTCGGATGGAGATGAAGCATCACCATCTACTGGCGACTGGGAGCATCACGGCAGATTTTGGAAGGCAATGGTGCTTTTGCCAGGTACAGGTGTGAGATGATGCAGAGATTCCTGCTCCAAGGACAGGGAAGGTGGTCACAGCCTCCTTGGTTGTGTTAGAGCAGCTGAAGCCTGGCAGGTAATCCCTCATTTCCCCTTGCTGTGGCAGTGCCAGTATTAGTCCTGTGTGCAGGAAAGGTTGGTGCTTGTGGCACTGTTTTCCCTGGGTTTGTGTGATAAATGATGGGCTGAAGCAGTCGTGGCTTCACTGCCTGGAAATGAGAATTGAGGGTGAGCCCATGAACTAGGATGCCCCAGGAGAGAGCCAGGCCCCACAGGATATGGGCTCAAGTCCCTGCGCTGTGAAGGGCTCCAGCCAGCTGGACATCTTCCAGGCTGTCAAAGCCAGGTGTCATGAGCAGAAAAGATCTTGGTTTTGCTATGCCCTTTGCAGCAAAGTAACCCATGAACCCAGAGCAGGGGTGTGTGAAGGCAGGAAGATGCTATTTGCTGCTCTGATTCAAATGTGTTGACAGGTTGTTGAGGTCATCCAGGCATGTTGCAAGCTGTGATGACCCAGGGGACAGGGAGGAGGTGGGGGTCACCTCCTGCTGTCAGTGGGGGTGTTTCACAGCTCACAGCCTTGCTGCTGTCCTTGCCTGAATAGCGCAGGAGAGCACAGCCACGGCTTGTTTTGTGCTCCTCAGCAGAGGCACGAGGGACCACAGCCCACGCAGGTGAAGGCATGGGTGAGCACAGAGGGAACACTGCTAGGAACAGGATCTTTTCTCTTAGCCATGGAGTTCCATCCACTGCAGCCAGTGAGAGGCAGTGGTGTTCAGGCAGCGGCTCTGAGCTGCACCTGTCAGAGAGTGGAGACCATGGAGCTGACCACCAGCAGCATGCAGGGGATCACCCACCTGGGATAGCTTCCTCTGAGAGCTGCTCACAAGTCCTACCTGGTCTTTGGCCAGTGCCCACCAGCTCCTTCAGGATGTGAGGGAGATGGAGCAGAGGAGAAAGGGAGATGATGGGAGAAAACAGAGTGAAGGGGTATCAGAAGGCAGCTGGGAAACTGAGAGGAGAACACCCAAGGATTTCATGGGGGATCTCCTTCAGCAGCACCAGCTCTTCCTCTGTTTCCTCAAGATACTCGAGTGACTTGTTCACTTGCTGACAAAACCTTGCCTTTGATCCACACGGGGAGCAAAGTGTTGAGGTGGCAACCACCCTGGAAGTCACAGTACGATGTACACAGCTTTATTCCCTACATGGTCATTCATTCCCTGCTTTCTGGATGGGATTGGAAGCTGGGGCTGAGTTTTGTGTTGCTGCTGCTGCCAGCATCCAGGGTTTAGCATGGACACAGTCTCTGCTGAGACAGTGGGATAGAAACCGTCTGCGCATACCTCTGTGTCTCTTGTCAGTAAAGGTGCACAGATGTGTCTCTTCTTCCCAAGCTACTTGGACCTGTTGTGTTGAATATTCCTTAAAGGAATTCCTACTACCAGCAGCATCCAGCAGATGGATCTGCTGGACTTCTTGGATAGATACCATCATTGTCCACTAAATCTTGATTTTGCTTCTGATTGCCAGTTAAAAGCCAGTCAGAGATAAGAGGTATTAAGAGCTACCCCATAGTTGTTTTATGCTTTTTCTTGTTGAGGATATTATAAATTCTCTTTAAGCACCATCATCTCCCCTCCCCATTTGCAAAAAGCCACAGTAAAGCTGTGAGAAACACCTCCACATTTCAAGGAAACGCTGTTCAGGGTGAGCCTCTCTGTCCATCCATCACTGCTGTTTCTCTCTCTTCAATCTACCATTCTTGGCACTTGCAATGTGCCACAGCAATGCCTGTTGCTCACTCCTGTGCCTGTTGCCAATGGAGCAACTGCTGGGTCAGGAGTTTGTCAGGCTGGGAGCCTCCTCTGACACCATCACAAGGCATCTGAAAATTCTGGTCTTGTTCCACCGAGCTGCAAAACTCCAATATGTCAGATTTTCTGTGGAAGGGACTTGCAACCTTGGCAGTGGAGAAAGCAGCAAGTCTCACACACTGGAAATGGTGGGCCTGTGGGCTCCTGAGAAGTTGAAAATAGAGCAACTTGTGTTGCTGGCTGATGAGTCCTGGGCAGCCAGGGAATGGTGCTGAGCGACTGCTTAGGACAAGTGTGGGCTCCTCTGAAACTTTGCCAAAGTCATAGCCTTTCCACAAGATATTTCAACATCACTGAATTGGCAAATTCTAATGAAAAAAAAAATTCAGCTCATTTCTCTTTGCCAAGGAAGAGATCCAGCTTGCTGGAACAAGAACTTTGGTAGCACATCCAAAGCCACAAATTTTCCTTTTTTTTTTTGGTCCCCTCTATCTTCTTCATGTATGCTTTAAATTAATCATGGCTTGATGTTTCTCAAACAAATGGAAGAAAATGCAGAGCCTCACTATTTTACTTCTTTCATTTCACAACTCTTTCCCTGTTTTTTCCATCTGAATTGAAGTAGTGTTGTAGGATGGTGGACCCAATTTTTCCATCTAGCCAAGTTTATGTTAGGAGTAACTGTCCTGGGATGATTTTTGTGTGTATATTGGGGAATCTTAGAGAAGCAAATGATGCATAGTAAGCACACAAAATCACTCCTTTAGTTTCCTGAGTTGCTGAGTTTTGAGCTGTCAGAACACTGAGCAGTTTGATTTGGTATTAAAATCAAGTGCATTTCAATAATGCCCTTTGGAAAACTCAGCTGAGTTTTCCAAAGGTCATTATTGTCACATCACAGTGTATCCTCTGTGATTTGTTTTGAACAGAAACAATATTTAGTACCTTAAAATAATTGCCTTGAGAGGACTGGAAGTCCTCGAGCCTGTGCAGTCTTGGTTCGGTCCTTCTCGAGGCAGCCAAACAAATTCAAAAGGAACAGGAGCAGCATCCTGAATAATCACTGCTTTCTGCCTGAAATCTCACCCAGGCCAGCGTGACAGGGTGTAGGAGGAATACTAAACAAACTGTTAATCCCAAAGGCTTGGCAGGAATTGCTGAGCATACCTGCCTCACTGTGGTCTTACGGCATATAGCAGGCATCAGAAACCCAGTGAAGGAATAAACTGGGTCAGCTGGGACTAAAGTAACTGGAAAAAAAAAAAATTGGTGCGGTCCAGGTCATTTTCACTGTGAGATTGAAGAGCTGAGTGTATCAAAGTGAAAACAAAGCAGCTGAAATGCTTGGGTAGGATATTGGCTTCTCTAGCATGTCAGCAAAGTTCATTTGTACTTTCATATTTGTCTAAAGAACACAGGACCCTGCAAATCTGGAACAGTCACACATGCCACTTCCAGAATTGAAAAGGAAGGACAGCTTCAGCTGTATCAGGTTAAGCTAGCAGTGGTTGTTGGTAGCTCCTTTAAGTGAGGGGAGGCACAGGAAATGCAAAGGCTTTTTGGAGCAGGGTGTGTGTGCTACAGAGTGTGAAATGACATCTGTTGTGGGATTCTCTACCCAGATATAAATTGCCTTGTACAGGAAATCAGTTACAGTTAAGTGCATAATAGCCAAAATTTGCTCAAATGAATTTATAAACAATGTAATTTTTCTTGCTTCTGTTGTCAAGGAGTGGTGGTGTGCCTTCAAGGACAGACAAGACCATCTCTTGGTAGGGCTTCTCCTGGAAGGTCCTTGCTGCAGTGTTATCCATCTGTGCTGCTTGACTTTGGCATTATCTTCACCTACTTCTGTTTCCCTTGTTCTACTTTTGCATGGAAAAACCCATCTCATGTATTGCTCCATGAGAGTGGCTTTTCCATCCCTCTTAAGAAACAGTGGATGTGGCCACAGGACTTGGCACAAGGTTTCCTATGAGGCTGTGCTTCATCAAGGGGTTGTAAAATTAGAGTTTGAATTTGCTTTCTAGCCATTTGTGGATTTCACCTGGCTCAGCTTTGCAGCAATATTCAAACCTTTAAGTGTTTATGTAGCCAACATCAGCCTGAGATTGGGTTTTCTGAGTGAGGGATGCTTGCATGTGTCTTTGGAAAATCAGCATCCTTTTTCTTTGACTCTTCATAGCCTAAATGCAAGCAGCCCAATGAATGCAAATTCACCCATGGCATTTCATGTCCCTAAATGGTATGCAGAATAATTGTGCTTCTATAACTGTGTGTGGCAATAGTTTTTTAATCTGTTGACAAAGTTGTCTAAAATTTTTGACTTCAAAGTAGAATTTTTGGTGAGAGTATCTGACAACATCTGGCTGCATATCCACACATAGCCTTCATCTGATTTTTGTGACACACACAAAATGTGTCTCTTGTTTTTGGTACTTTTCCTGCTCTAAGGAAGCACTTTTTCTCAAAAATTTCAGTTACTCTTCATTACTCTTTACCATATGTTAAAGTCATATTGCATTAGAAAACAAGTAGCTCCTGTTGACACATGGTCTGCTTTAGTAGCCAGGGTGTTATTTTGCAGTGAACAGTACACACAGGATGCATTCCAGATCCCTGAGGTGCTTGTTCTTGGCGTCCTCCCTGCTCTGAAATCTCTGCTGCCACTTCCTCCTTGCTGAGCCCACCAGCAGGCAGGATCTGGGAGTCCAAATGCAGGGGTTTAAGATACTGCTGGCACTCAGCTCCAGCCCATGTTCCTGCCAACAGAGAGAGGGCCAAATAATATGAAATCTGAACTTCATCCAGGCTCTTTCACAGACCATATATTTGCTGAGGGCACAGAGCAGACACCTGGTACTGGTATCATCCTCAGTCACTTCTCCTAACTCTGTCAGTTCTGTGTCCTTGGTTGATCATGCTAAAGAGCTTAAGCTAACACGGTGTGCTGCTGTTTTTTCTGCACTGTTAAGGAGCCACAATGCTTTTCCTTGAGGTCCCAAAGAAAGTCCAGTTTTCAAAAAGAGCTCCAAGCATTGGCATGGCAGCAGTGAAAGGAATTCAGTAATTGCCAGCGTGGTTTTACTAAGCAGCTGCTACAAAAATTTCACCTCATCAGTTTTCTCACTGAATATATTTGTAAGTAGTTAGAAGGCGCTTCTTGCATGTCTGATCATTTGCATAATGAAAGATACAGACTTTCAACTTGGTTTATTATATAACTCATTTGATAAATATTTATGTATATGAGACTATCTCTATATAGCAAACAGATGTCCATCCATGGAAGAGAAAAACATCTAATTTGATGATGTTTAGAAAATTTCAAGGAGTGGAGAGTCCATCAGTTCCTTTGGTTGATGGTTTCAGTAATTATTTACAATACCTGCTATGGCCATGGACCTTGTTTTCTTGCTTAATGAATCTGGCTTAAACCTTCAGCTTCTAGTTTATATTAGCTCTGCTTCTGCTAGTGTTTAGAGCCATTTGGTTATTGTATTTTTTCCTTATTTGGGTTCTAATGCAGCATAAATTCTAGTCACTTCTTTGTTTTCCTTCTAACAAGATTACAAAATTGAACTGTGAGTTCCCTTCACCCTCTTTGAAGCATTTTCTTATCTATATATTTTGGTAGGAAAGGTGCTAAAGATCCAAATACAACCACTATAAAATGCAGAGTATTCTAAAGGATACATATTCTAAAGAGGCTTCTCTGTTCCCCAACTAAATACAGACTGGCAAAGAATAATTTGGTGGCCCTGCTAACACTGCTGTAGCAGCCAGTGCTGCTGTTTTAGGAGGTCTCTAGGGAGCTCACAAGGCCACATTGTCACTTTATGGTCACATCAGTGTCCAGGAAGTTGTGGTGAAAACCTTAGAGCAGACAGAACTGGGAGAATGTTTGCCACTGAGCCTGTGTGTGCTGGTGTGCTCTCTGGGGCTGTGCGGGATCACTGGTAACACAGGAATAATGATGGAATCATAGAATGGTTTGGGTTGGAAGGAAGCTTAAAGACCATCCAGTTCCAATCCCCCTGCCCTGGACAGCACTTCCACTAGACCCTCCACTGTCCCAGGCTGCTCAGAGCCCCATCCAACCTGGCCTTGAACACTGCCAGGGATGATGGGACATCCACAGCTTCTCTGGGCAACCTGCTCCAGTGCCTCACCACCCTCACAGGAAAGGATTTCTTCCTAATTCCCAATCCAGATCTGCCCTCTTTCCTAATAATTCAGTAAAAATCAAAGGTGGGATATTGAGTGTGCTGTGTTTTGTTTAATTACAGCACCCTCTTCAGAATTTCTCTTTAAACTTTTGCTAAAATTTATTTTTATGATACCTATTTGATTTCTCTGTCTTTTATATGACATTCCTGAAGAGCTCTGTTGTGAAGTTATCATGGAGTTTAGCTTCTACTTTCCCTAAAAGCCAAACTCCATGTGTATATCCTGTAGATGTAGTCCAAAACTGAAACAATATTCAGATAAATTTTCATTGTCATCTTCCTTACAGACTAACAGGCTTCTGTTACCCCAGAGACTTGAGATGGAGTAAAGACCTGTAAAGATTTCATTGCTTTTCTGAACATTCAACTTGCTTTTCTGAATTTCTGTATGATTTTAAGATTATTCAAGGGAGGTGTTTATTCATATTGAACCAGTAAAGAAAGTTTCCATGATGAAACACTCTGTTCATATCCATTCAACATCTGCATGGCTGCAGTAACTAAATACAAAAGCACACTCTGGAGGGAGAGCTTTTGAAAATGTGAAGCTGAAGTGGCGCACACCGAAGGACCACAGTTGGATGTATCCTTGTGGGTGTCCACAGTACAGCTGGGAGACACTCTCTGGGCTTTCAAAATCCTGTCTGGGCCTTTATTGCACTGAATGCAAATCCTGAGTGAGTTCTCCAGGGGAGCCTCTCATGATTATTCCAGAGTTCTGTCCAGGACACAGTGGAAGAAAAAATATAGCCAAAGTTATAGTGAATGCCTTTGGGCTGCTGCCACTGCTTCGTGCCTGCCTGGCCTGCTCTGAGCAGCAGCAGGGAGGAAAACAAGGTATATTGAGCATATTTGCAGCAGCTGCCAACAAACCACTCTCCCATCAACCTTGCTACAGCTCTGGTTCTTCCAGACTGATGAGACAGTGCTTGGACTCCTGAGAAATCAGGGAGTTGCCAATTTCCCTCCTTGTAGCTCAGAAGAATCTCAAAAGTTTTTACTCAACTGGGTACCTGTGCTAATCTGCTTTATCAGCCTGCTTGCTACACTGCTAACCATGTTTGTAAGTCTGTTAAATGTAAAATGATGAACAAGCTACTGCAGTGTCATTGCAAGACTTCCAAACTGCCAAAGTAAATGGCTTATAGCGCCTTAGTTTACTTTCTAGCAGATAAAAATAACTTCTGCACCACTGCCTAACCTTTTGTAAAGACAAAATTTCTGCAAGTAGTTTTCAACACCAGAATTCAATGGCTGACACACATTTATGCAAGTAAAGCTTGTTTTGGGCTTACTCTCTAGAAGCTGTGTTTTCATTGATAAATACATTTGCCATGGGTCCTGAAGGTTTTTTCCTGCAAGGGAACAGAAATTTCTAACTTCAAAACAGGAAGTGAGAGGTTGCATTCAAGATGTGTTGTGGTTGATTTCAGTAAGGGGTTTTTTCACCAGTGTGATAAAAGCAGATGTCAAAAGAGCGCTCATGGATGAGTCTGCCTGAAAGCCTGGGGAGAGTAGGCAGTGGGTAGATCAACTGTGTTTCTTGTTTCTTGCAGTTCCTGCACTGCTCCTCATCTCTGGTCTACAAACCTTGCCATTGGAAGTGGGGAAACAGATGGGTCAGGATTGGCTTTGTTTAAGATGTCATTATCTGTGTCCATGGAACTGTGTTGGCAATACCACCAGTTATCTGCCATCCCCACCACTTTGGTGTTTTGGGTCAGCTGCAATGGGAAACTCTGTGTACACACATGGGTGTATCAGAACCACGTCACAGGCACGTCCCTCTAACACCTCTCATGTATTGGTGACACTCTTACTTGACTTAAAAAAGGGGAGACCATGAACAGCCCTCACCAGTAGGTGCTGGATTTTTCCTAGTGGGAATGTCAGACTGAAGGAGATTATTTTGTAAGCTGTCTCATCTCCTGTTACACATTGTAAAGTTCACTCCTTCCTCAAGGACTGTGCAGTATCAGATGTCTCTGTTGAACAACAGCCTGCTTATGAGTGCCAGAAATGAGGTTGACACAAATTTTCTTGTCATGAGCCATTGCACATTCCCCTTGCAGGATTAAAACCCCAACATTTTAAACTTCTGGAATACCCTGAAGAGTGTTTGTCTGTTGTGAACACCCTTGGTGCTCCCACCTGAAGACATTATAGGAAAGAGATCACAGCCTTGCTTCTGTTTCTTCCATAAAAATCCCTAATAAAATCCCTAAAATTCTTCAGTAAGTAGAGTTTAGATGTGGATGGCCTCACCTTGACACATTTTAATTACAGAACTCTATCATGCCTTCTTTGATGCATTTTCTGTTGCACAAGAGTTTATCGTGGAGCACAATCCTTTGGGAAGAGAGCTGTGTATTGTGTGAGAACAGTGCTATGACTGTCTCCAGGTGCCTGGTGAAAAACCTCCCAGTCAGGAATGATGGGGACTACATGCACAGTTACTGCTTCATGTAGGATTGGCATAGCAGGATAGGAGAAAAGGCAAGCTCAAACCACGTTATGCATCTTCACAGGCTTGAATGAAACAAGGCAAATCTCTGAGCACCACAAGTTTAAGAGAGCAGACATTAAAGATATTACATTAATAACTCTTAGAAATGCAGGCATGTGGGAGTTTGATATTAAATTTTACAGGAGTACATGCAAATTTCCTTTACTCTGTATGGGCAGTAAAGTAATGATATTATCAAAGAGACAAGCATAGAAATGTGTACAAGAATGCCTACAAGTGGTTGCAAAGAGAAAAAAACTATTTATGGATTTTTTTGGGCTTAAAAATGGTGCTGAAAGGGATTAGGTTTTCTCTCGTGCTCGACTTTTACATTAGATATTCCCTACCCACCATAAAGCTACTGAAAACTTGATTAATTTACTTGTAGGAAGCAGGACACTAAAACCAGGCACATGACCAGCAATGCAATATTTAATCAGAATGTTTACTATTCATTGGTGTTTGTTTATGCAAATAATTATTTGGCTAGTGTGGCTCTTTGAAGAAAGAAACTCCTTGTTAAAGTACCTGTGCTGCATTCAAGCACATACTATTTTAAACCTGAAAAACATTCTGCAGGAAAAAAACCCCCAAAAAAACCAAAACCAAAAAAACCCCCAAAAACTCCCAAAACCCCAGGATGATTAAATTTAATGCTGGTATTTTTAAGGTAAAACTGAAGCAATTCAAAAATTCATACTGAAAGAAAACAGATCTATCCTTGGGCTTTCTAGCTTACATATCCTAAGAAAGGAACTGCAACAAAGTCCAGACTCAGTGTTAAAAACGTCCTTTGCAGATGCACAGAGACACATGGGGAGCTTTGTCAGAAGCAGCAAAGCCTTCAGAGCTGGTGGATGAGTGAGTGGTCTCACAACTCCCCAGCTGTAAGGATCAATCCTCTGCTGAACTCATTATTCAGGTTCCTGGTTGTGTAACATGCTATTTGCTCATTTTGCTGGTGTGGTCAGGAGTCACTCAGAGCCAAAGAGCCTGACAAACATCTGCTCTTTCCAGGTCTATTGGAACAGATTGTCACCCTGAAGCCCCAACATCTGCTCTGTGCAGAGGAACAGTTGTGGTGCTTGCTTGGTGCCAGAGCCTCTTAAAGGCACATTTCCCTGCAAAGCAGAAGAGCCTCGGTGTGACAGCACAAGGTTTTGGAGACAGAAGTCTGACTTTCTGGGATTTAACAGGGATTTACCTCTCAGCTTTTCCTGTGCTTCCTAATAAATGAAGTACACAAGTAATAAGGTTGAATTTACTTGGGTTTTTTGCCCATTTGTTTTGATTTGGTTTCGATCTTCTGTGTTTTTTCAATAGAGCAGCCCAGAAAGAGATAGTGCAATCTGCTGGAAAATGTGTCTTTCATCACAGAGTCATAAAACAACTTAGGTTGGAAGGGGACTTTGGAGGGCATCTGGTCCACTGCCTTTCTCTGAGCAGGGAAATCTTGCAACTTCTATCTCAGCAGGGAAATGAAGTTCTCTAGGGAAGAAAAGCCTTAAATATGAGAGCTGCACCTGCAACAATTTTAGGATTTTTTCCCCTGTATTTTGCCTAATTATCAGAGCCCAGAGTGACTGCACTGCTAAAGTGTATCTGTTCCAACAAAACCCTCTGCTAAGCTAATTACAAAGGTCTTCTGTTGCAACTCACTTTGCTAATCCTTAAACAAATCCAAAGTGATTATCTTGGCCTGCTATGGGCAAGGCAGAAAACGAAGTCCAAATGTGATTGAGGCTTCATTACAAATTTGAGAACTAATGACAGTCAAGTAGATATGGGATATGTTTTATATTTTGCTTTTATTAAATGATAATTCTATTTTACATTGATTTAACGCTTTGGGAGCAGGGGAGGAAGGTGATGTATCCAAATAGCGGTGCAGACTGTAAGGCTGCTAAAAATAATTCAGATGTTGCTCTGTGAAATAAAAATAGTTTTACCCTCCTTTAATTCAAAACGTCCACGTGAAATACACTACAGCCTAAATATATTGGATTATTAGATTGTAACAGGAGGATGTAAGCCCATCACTGCCTCTTTTAATTTCGTTTTGCATTAAATACAAGAGCGGGCTGAGGCGCTCGGTCAGTGCGGGAGGCTGAACCGGGAGCCCGGGATCCAAAGCTATGGGGGCTGTGACTGGAGAGGAGCCAGCCCGGGGCGCGCAGGGCCGCCGAGGCAGCTCCCGCTGCCGGCTCCGGGTCCCGGTCCTGCTCCCGGCTCCGGCTCCCGCTGCCCGGTCCGGCTCCCGGATCCCGCTCCCGGCTCCCGCTGCCCGGTCCTGTTCCCGGCTCCCGCTGCCGGCTCCGGGTCCCGCTGCCCGGTCCTGCTCCCGGCTCCCGCCGCCGGCCCCGGCTCCCGGTTCCCGCGGGGAGCGGGGGGCGCTGCGCGCGCCCGTTATTCCCGCCCATCATTCCCGCCCATTCTCCTGGCGGCGGGCGGGGCTCGGCGGCGGGCGGGACGGGACGGGACAGTGCCTGTTCCCCGCACGGCCGGGACAGCGGCGCCGAGGCTCCCGGCTCGCAGCCGCCCCGCCATGGCTCTCAGCTCCGAGCGGCTCTTCGACTCGCTGGGACACTTCGGCAGGTACGGGGGTGCCCCTGGCTGTCACAGCCGCATATCCCGTGCGGGGAGTGATGCTGCCCGCGCTGGGCGGGTGTCACAGCTGCCCGAGGGACAGACAGCACCGCGTGTCCGTCCGTGCGCTCCCGGCATCGCGCAGCCTGCGGGGCGCTCGCTCGGACACAGCGACACACGCGCGGGGACTGTCACAGCGCGCAGAGAGTGACACACGGCACCGCGCTGTGTGAACTGACGCGGACCTGGCAGGCGCTGCTGCTTGTGTCTGCAGCACTCGGCACCCCTCCGTGCGCTTTTCCATCCACGCAGCGCTCCAGCGTGTGCTCGCTCGCATCCATCCCCGCGTGTGCCGCGCTCGCACAGCCGCGATCCCGCACATGCCACATGGCCTCGCTGGGCTGCTGGCACCACGTGCGTGCGGCCGCCCCGTCAGGGCCATGCACTCTTAGACGCCTGAAACTCACACATTTCTTGCGCGTGTGAGCACACACAGACACAGACAGACACACACACGCGCAGCCCCAGGGTGTGGAACAGCCTGTGCACTTCAGGGGTGACAGAAGGGCACAAGCAGTATGCAGGGGAGTGCTGCGTGACACTCAGGCTGTGTCTGCTTAGAGGCACAGGGCTGTTGAGTGCAGGAGGTGATGTGTTTTTCATTGAGGCTGGGTTTGTTGTCTGTGTTACAGGCATATGGAGTACGTGCATATATCCTTATCAGCAAGGGTTTACCTGTGTGGTGAATGATGTGTGCCCGGTGGCGAGCTTCCTTTGATGTGCATTGTGGCTCTGGGGTGTGTCTGTGTGTACAGAGGCCTGGGTTTGTTGGATGGATACCCAGACATGGCATGTGTGTGTCTGTTTATGCTTCTGTAGCTCTGGATGCGAGGCTGGCATCTGAGACTGCTTATAGTGGGTAATGGAGAAGAAATGTTAGGCAAGGAAATTGAGTTTTAGAGGATACGAATATTAAGGCTAATGGGTGCACATCCTCACAGTGAGCTCTCTCCTGCACGTCCGTGCTGAGCTGATCATCATGGGGTTTGCAGGCACACGCTCCTCGGAGCAGATGGCTGGAATAGACCCACGTGTCACAATCTGGCTGTGAGTTCAGGCTGCAGAAGGGCAGTGTTGTGCTCTCTAACTCAGTGACCAGTGAGCCAGCCTAACCCACACTGCTGGTCTCTCAGGGGCAGGCAGGAGCAGCGTTTTGGAAAAGCCTGGGAGCTCCTTGTAATGGTTGAAGTGCCTGAACTGCAGCAGGAGAGGCTCCTAATATCATGTGCAAGCAGTAATGGTGGGTATCAATAGCCTCTTCAGATAGTTAGGATGGAAAGACATTTTCTTGTTAAAGTGGCACCTGTGCTTAAATTAGATATTTGACTAGGTTGTGACTTACAGGCATGTGTATCAGAACAAATCTCATTTGTTATCAATGGTGGGTCAGCAACAAAAATGCCTTGTTCTGTGTGAACTAGGAGAGAAATCCTAGCAATCAGTTGATTTTGCTGCTGCTGTTGTTTCTCTATTTTGTGCTCTTTGTAGAAAGCAAGCACTTGATGCTGAATGCTGAAATAACACAAAAGTAGTTATTTTTAATTATTGGAGTAGTTTTCCTACTTGAGAACATTATCAATACTTTCGATAAAGTTTTCAAGACTACTCCTTGCAATTAAAAGGAGACAAATTCTACAGCAATAACCTAGGGACCAGATTATTTGAGATGCAGTTCGTAAAGAGCTGCTTTAAGTTTAGGAGCTTTGAGATGAGATGCAGGCTGCCAAGATTTGCATAGTCCTGTTAGACTTATGGCTGTTTGAGATCTCAAAGGCCACACTAGTGGTATAGTATAACAGTAGGTATAATAGCAGCTTATGGTGGGTGGAGCTATTTAAAAATATTGTAAAAACTTTTTAAAATCCCTTGATAGTGCTAGATAAATGATCCTATTTCATATGAAAAAGTTGTTCATAACTGTAACCATAGAGTTAGTTCTTCTCAGTTTGCAGCATCCTGGCACTAAGAGATAATCAGTGGTTCATTTATTCAGGTCAAGCATTTCCCATAAGGCCCATATAACCTATGCACTATATATAGATTCTGTAGATTTGACACAGTCAGATTCTGGGCAATCCAAGCATGACTGTTAGTATCTTGAGACTGTTTTGATTTTCTTAAAATCTGACAGATGCAGTAGAGAATGAGCAGCTGTTCATACATATATAAATACAGAGATAATATGCATGCATTTTATATACATGTAATATATAATATACAGCTATATAAAAGTTATTAATATACACATAATATATAAGTTATTAATATAAATATTATATATATACCTTTCCCATTGATTAAGATTGTAAATTTTACAGAATTAATATTCACATGGATGCTGACAATATTTTGCTTTCTGTTTGGGCTCAGTTTCACAAGCCTCAGTGATGCCATTGTTCTTAATAGGGTCTTGAGACATGCATGAATAACCATAAAAATGTAATGTAGTCTGTGCCATTAAATGAAGACTTTATGTCGCTGTTTGAATTTGGGCATGAGCAGCATCTGTGGCCTATAAATTCAAGAAGATTGTTTCAAACATTGTTCTTGAGTCTGTGGAGCATGAGATCACTGGTCACTGTTGCAGAGATTGGGTGACAGACAAATAGTGCTTGCCTGACTCAGATGGCCTCATCACTGAAGGGCTGCCAAGCCTTAAAGGGTTGCCACTAAAGGGCTGCCAAGCCTCCCAATGCACCTGCAGTGAACTGCACCCTTCTCCCGTGCAGCAGATCCTGCCAGACTGCACTATGGGCTCTCCCTCTCAGCCCCTCTCTGCCCACCCACTCCAGGCCCAAACTCCTCCCAGGGCCCGTCAGGTGCAGTCAGACACCGGCTGTCCCTAAGGGGAGACACAACCAGTGGGCATCAGGTTGGTAGCACGGTGGGTGAGTGAGCCTTAGGAGGTGGCTCACACTGCCTGCATGGCTGATTCTCAGGTAAACTAAAGGGCTTTTAATAACTTCAGTGACTGTAATCTAGCAGCAGGGCACAAAACATACATGTGTGGCTGCTGGTGAGAAACAGGCTGTGTGTTCTGCTGCTCTCATGTGCGCCATGGCAGTGTGCTGAGTGGAGACATGATCTAATCAGGAATGACTGTCTAGAGGGAGCTCTGGGGAGGTGCCCCTTCTGGGAAGTGTGGATGAGTGTGAGGATTTGATTTCCCAGCTGGAACGTCTGGTAGCTCTGAGATGCAGCTCACACAGTATGCAGCGTTTTCCTTGTGATTAACAGTTTTCAAATCTTGGCTTATACTTTAGCAAAAAGCAGGTGGTGAAAATTGTCAGGGAGAGAGAGGAAGATTGGGTGTCACTGACACTATTTCCAGAGTTTGTAATGAAGTATTTTCAGAATCTTCTAAAAGATTGCCTTTTCTTCTGTAATATTCTGTCTTTTACAAAGTTGAGTACATTACCTGGATTTTCAAATGTTGGTTTTATAAAGAATACATATTACTAGCAGCTAGACTATCTAATAAATTAAAAATTACTGCAATTTATCTCTACTAGATATTTATGTATTTATTCAGGTTTTGACATCTTAGCACTGTTGTCTCCTATGAACTTTTTGCCTGGTCAGTGGAGTTGCTACTGTTCGGACTGTAGAAGCAAGCAAACAATGGCTGTTGTGAGGAGGAGGGAAGCAGGACAGGCTGCTTGTTTGGATAGAACAGTCACCTGTTCCAGCCAAACATGGGATTTAGTAGACATTAATACACTTACAAACAGTTTTGACATCTCTTTATTACCCTGGAACTTTTCTAGTGTTTATAAGTATATGAGAGAGTCTGCTTAGCTAAAAAACTTGTTTGACTTTTTTAGAAATTCTTTGTAGTGGACTTCTGCAGACTGCTGCTCAGTGCCCTGGTAGCAATATTTGAGTGGCCTGTGCTAACAACTGTTTCTCCTCTCCCTACTTTGCTGAGCTTTGGTTCACTTCTAAAGCTCTACACCAAACAGTCTGTCTTCTTTTCACATCCTGGAACTTTTCCAGGCTCTTCTTTTCATGCTCTTGCCCTTATCCTCTCTCTTGTTCCACAGCTCACAGCTCTTGGGATCAGATTACTTCTGCAAATTGTGCTATGTACATGTCACTTCCAGAAATTCTTGGTTTGTATTCGAGTTAACAAGGAGTCCCAAGTATCTCAAAGATCATGCTGACTGCTTCTTTTCACAAAAAGAAAAAAAGAGCGCTTTCAAGCAATGATTTTTCACACTCAACTGTTTTAAAGATACCTTGAAAGGTTTTTTCCCAGAAAAATATATTTTTCAAGTGGACAAGTGTGCTTGTTGGAAATGGAAAGAAATTGGTTTTCCTTTTTCAAGTTAGTATGGAGAAGCAGGCCATTGTATTCATATTCAGCATTTGAACAGTCAAGTATTAATTTAAAAAGCGGAAGCATTACTAGATTTTTATCAAATACTAATACATTTGGTACTTAGTACATTCTACACAAAATTAATATTTTTAAACAATATAATGTGAATTTTTGCTTAACCTTTGAGTAGTTTGCTGAAGATGAACAAAGTGCCGTGGTTTGGAGATTGTTTAAAAAAAAAATCCTTTTTTCCCCCATATGCTACCTTATACAGTGAAAAAGTTTATTGCAACATATCTGTCATTCTGTTTTCAAAATGTACCAGTGGACAGCTGTCAGACAGAGGAATCTCATATCTAAGTCCTCCTTTGGCTCCCAGTCAGGGGTGGTGTTTGACAGACATATTTGATAAGCATTCTTACAACCATGCTATATTCTAACATCTGAGCCAGCCTGTGCTCATTTCATAGGATGAAACAGGGGAACTTGAGCATTTCTTTCCCCCCCCCCCCCTTTTTTTTTTTTTGTGTGTATGGGGAGGGGGATATTTTGCAAGTAGTGCTTAACCTTGTTGGTTGAAAGGCGTGGTAATAGCTTTGGAGAACCGAGGCAGCCCGTGTGTTTGCAGAGAGCAAACTCCAGCAGCCCAAACAAAGGCCTTGTTATCTATGCCTGACTAGGCAAAAGTGGAAATACTCTCAAGACTCAGAACCAAAGCTGGATACTGGCAAGTGCTCCAGGACAATGGTGGCAATGCACCAGCAGTGTGGTCTGCAGGAGGTTCTAACAGCATCTGCAGGGATCCAGGTCATACTGAGAGCAGTCTGAAGCAAGATCTGCATAGACAAAGCTGTTCTGCCACAGAACATCCTCACCCTGCAGGTGCTTGCCTGTTTCTGGCTTGAAAAAGTAGATTATAGTAATAGAAGGAGATTAAAAAGTAGATTGCCATAATAGCAAGATGACTAAATAAAAAGTGGGATGAAATTGCACCTGTACTATCCATTTCTTCTCTAAGGCTAGAACCTGCAGTGCGAGCAACACTGAAACCTAAAGCTGGTAAATCAATTATGATTTGTAAACCAGACGGCTGATATTCACCTCTGAAATGTTGCCAACACCCCAGGGTGGCTTCTAAACCAAGCTGTAACACAGACACAGTTATGGCAGCATAAGGCACTTATCACACATGTCAAGGAGCTGATCATCAACTCTTTCATCCTGAAATATTATGGTGTGAATGAATATGAAGTATGTAGGGCACTGGACAGTGTGTTCCCTGTAATACAATGCCTAGGACAGGGATACCATCCCTATAAAAGCTGTGTCAGTAATTTTCCTTATAATAGTAAAGATTTTCAGCAATACTAAGATATCTCTAAGGTGGAAGGAAATTTTTATTAAAGGCCTTACTCATGGAAAGTTTGAATTTATTGCAGGAAGCAAAGTCATGCAAGCAGAAACACCTTTAAATTTAGGGAATTTTTGGAAGGCCCCAGTAGCCTTTAGCACATTCTGTGACAATTTCTGTGCCACCATTTTGCTATACACAACAAGGACGATACTGAGATGCATACACTGCTGATGTTTTATTTAAGAGAACTTGAGGCACAAAACACTAGCAGCTGAACAAGAATATGAGATCCTCAACTTTTCAGAAATATGGAAAAAAAAAATAGCAAGCCAGAGGAGATATCAGCTGAGGTAGCTATATCTTAGTTACAATTGCAAGTCTGGAAAAAGTGTGATGAAAAATTGTACAAGACAGAGATTTACAAGTCCTAATAATGATAATTTGGCCATCAGTGTACCATATTAAGGTGCAGATTAGCAGATTAGCTAATGTACAGTAATATAGTGCCATATTAAGGTGTACATGAGCAGATTACTCATGGAGAGCAGATGTTCTTTGTAAATCACATGTGGTGAAAATATGATTTGAGGAATCTAGAAGCACCATCCATTGGATCATGTACTGAACCTTTTCCTCAAGAAAATGTTTTCATCAAGAGCTGAAGTTAGGTTTCTTCTTCCTGTTATCTGGAGGCATTACCATTGGGTAGCTGCCTCAGAGATGCAGCTGCAGCAGTGGTGCTGAGGCAAGAATACAGGACAAGCCCTGAAGGATAGATGGAAAAGGCCAACAAGGCAGCAAAAAGTAGAAAATAAGTACTGAAAAGGTGCTTCAAAGAACTGGGAATAATTTGCTGCTCTATAAAGAGCAGTCAGCACCAGACTTTGGATGGAGTTCAGTGCCATTTAAATGTGTTATATCCATGATGGCCTGAACTTTTCCAGCTGTATTGGGACTTCATTCTCCTCTCTAAGTTGTGAAAGTGATATGGAAGCATCTAAGTTCCTACCTGATACATAAAAGTCTGTTCTAGCTGTGTGGGGGATCAGTTGTCCAAAGCACTGGAGAGCTCACCTCAGTATCTTCACAGGCCTGTAGTGCAAACTTCAGACCCTGTTAAATCACCTTGTCCAGAGGAAGAATTGGACTGTTAGGGCATGACCCATCTGTCTTGTTTTCCCTACGTGGTTTAGGACAAAGTAAATCCTGGTTTGTGTGTGGTTCCTCACCAAGTGGAAAAGGGATCTAGAGAAACAGCATAGATTTATATGGATTGCATGCTATATACACTATATTGCATCTAAGTGAACTGTAAGCATGGTAAAATTATACTGATGATATCCCATTTTATTTAAATAATTTATATTCAGGTATCATATTCCAGAACAAATTGTTTTTTGATCTTTTTCCCTGTGTTTTTAGAACTGGTGTATGCCAGCAGAGCTGGGAATACCATAAGGTTGCTACTGCTCCACCTTTCTGAGAGAGATAATGCATGTTAGTTCCAGGTTCAGAGAAACTGGAACCTCATCCCATTTACACCTGTATTTCAGGCTCCTTGAGGGACTGTCATCCTTTGTAGATGAATGTAGCCAACCTTGGTTCTGTCTCACCCACTGAGAACAGAGGGGGCAGTTAGTACAAAAGTACATTTATGTAGAAGAACCCTGGTACGTCTGAGCAGAATTCGGCTTCTTTATTTTTGTGGAGAATGGGACCTCTAAAATGCTTGTAAATATTACTGTGCAGCTAGAATATAGTATTATTCCAGACCATTCCCTTGGATGAGATACCACAAGGGACAGACTCAAGGAAAGAACCTGCCAGTACTGTGGAAGTAAATCACAGAATCACAGAATCACAGAAGTTCAAGGCTGGAAGCGACCTATAAGATCATCAAGTCCAGTCGATGTTCTAACTGTTCAACTAGATCATGGCAGCAAGTGCCACATCCAGTCTTTTTTTGAATTCTTCAAGGGATGATGACTCCACCACCTCACTGGGTAAATGATTCCAGTATCTGACCACTCTTTCTGTGAAATATTTCCTTCTTAATTCTAACTTACATCTCGCTTGACGCAGCTTGAGACTGTATCCTCTTGTTCTATCTGTTATCGCCCGGAGAAAGAGACCGACCCCCAGCTCACCACAGCCACCCTTCAGGAAGTTGTAGAGAGTGATAAGGTCTCCCCTTAGTCTCCTTTTCTCCAGGCTGAACAGCCCCAGCTCCCTCAGTCGCTCTTCATATGGCTTGTGTTCCAAGCCCCTTATTAGTCTCGTTGCCCTCCTCTGGACACGCTCAAGTGACTCGATGTCCCTCCTAAAGTGAGGGGCCCAGAACTGGATGCAATACTCCAAGTGAGGCCTCACCAGTGCCGAGTACAGGGGAAGAATGACCTCTCTGCTCCTGCTGGCCACACTGTTCCTGATACTGGCCAGGATGGCATTGGCCCTCTTGGCTACCTGGGCACATTGCTGGCTCATATTCAATCGACTGTCAACCAGCACCCCCAGGTCCCTTTCCACCTGGGCACTATCCAGCCATTCCGTCCCCAGCTTATATCGGTGCAGGGGGTTATTGTGGCCGAAGTGCAGTACTCGGCACTTGGACTTATTGAAGTTCATCCCGTTTGATTCTGCCCATGCGTCTAACCGTTCCAAATCTCTCTGGAGAGCCCTACACCCCTCTAGCAGATCTACACTCTTTCCCAATTTAGTGTCATCAGCAAATTTACTAATAAAAGACTCTAAGCCCTCATCCATGTCGTCAATAAAAATATTGAACAGAACTGGCCCCAACACAGACCCCTGAGGGACACCACTGGTGACTGGTCGCCAGCTGGATGTGACACCATTCACCACCACTCTCTGGGCCCGGCCATCCAGCCAGTTCTGAACCCAGCAAAGGGTATTCCTATCCAGACCACGGCTGGCGAGTTTGTCTAGGAGTATGCTATGGGAAACAGTGTCGAAGGCCTTGCTGAAATCCAGAAAAACAACATCTACAGCCTTCCCTGCATCCACTAGCCAGGTTACTTGGTCATAAAAGGTGATCAGGTTAGTCAGACATGATCTACCCCTCCTAAATCCGTGCTGGCTGGGTCTGATACCCTGGCCATCCTGCAAATTTTGCATGATGGCGCGTAATATAAACTGTTCCATTATTTTGCCAGGTATAGAGGTCAGGCTGACTGGTCTATAATTGCCAAGATCTTCCTTTGCACCCTTTTTGTGAATGGGTATCACATTGGCCAGCTTCCAATCATCCAGAACCTCACCAGTGATCCATGACTGTTGGTAAATGATAGAGAGTGGCTTTGCAATCTCATTTGCCAGCTCTCTCATTACCCTGGGGTGGATCCTGTCTGGTCCCATAGATTTATGAATATCCAAACATTTCAATAGTTCTATAACAGCCTCCTCTTGGATAATGTGGAGACCATTCTGCTCCCTAAAACCATCAACCAGCCCAGACGGACGGGAGTCTTGAGGGCAAGTCATCTTCCCATTAAAAACTGAGGCAAAATAGGCATTAAACACTTCTGCCTTCTCCTCGTCTGCAAATACTAACTTCCCACCTTTGTCCAGTAAAGAACAAAGGCTGGTCCTACCTTTCTTCCTACCATTAATATATTTATAAAACATTTTTTATTATCCTTAACAGTAGTCGCCATCCTGAGTTCAAACTGAGCTTTGGCCTCCCTAATTTTTTCCTGCATACTCTAGCAGCCCTCTTGAATACTTCCTTGGAGACCTGACCCTTCTTCCAACTCTGATACGTCCTCTTTTTATTCTTAAGTTCCTCCAAGACCTCCTTTCTCAGCCAGGCTGGACGTTTGCCCTGTTGACTGATCTTTCGGGATACAGGAATGGTCTGTTCCTGCGCCCTCAAGATCTTTACCTTGAAGTAAGCCCACCCTTCCTGAACTCCTTTATTTTTAAGGGCTGCTTCCCAAGGGACGCTCTGAATTAATCTCTTAAACAGACCAAAGTTCGCCCTCCGGAAGTCCAGTGTACGAGTTTTACTGGTGCTCTTCCTAATTTCGCCAAGTATTGAAAACTCTATTATGTCATGGTCACTCTGCCCCAAACGACCTCCAACCATCACATCTCCCACCAGCCCATCCCTAAATAACAGATCTAATGTAGTCCCTTCCCTGGTGGGTTCATCCACCAGCTGTAACAAAAAGTTGTCCTCCATAGATTCTAAGAATTTTCTGGATTGCCTCTTTACTGCTGTATTAAGTTCCCAGCAGATATCTGGTAGATTAAAATCACCAACAAGAACAAGGGTTGATGATCTTGAAACATTGCACAACTGCTTATAGAATAAGTCGTCTACCTCTTCTTCTTGATCGGGTCGACGATAACAGACTCCCAATATGATGTCGGCGTTGTTGGCCTTCCCCTTGATTCTTATCCATAAACATTCAACTCCTTCTTCCTTTGTTTCAATTTCGATGGCATCAAAGGTTTGCTTAACATAAAGAGCTACGCCACCTCCTCTTCTTCCTTTTCTATCTCTCCTGAAGAGTCTGTATCCAGCCAATGTAGTACTCCAGTTATATGAGTCATCCCACCACGTTTCCGTGATGGCAACTACATCATAACTTTGCAGTTGTACCATGGCCTCCAGCTCTTCTTGTTTATTGCCCAAACTGCGTGCATTGGTCTACATGCACCTCATCTGGGCAACTGAGTTCACCCCTATCTTACTCTTGCAATTCTTGGGCCTGTTTCCAGTTAGTTCAGCTGGTTCCCCTTCCCCCTTCAAGCTTAGTTTAAAGCTCGCTCAATGAGGTCTGCCAGTTCATGAGCTAAAATCCTTTTGCCCTTAACTGAGAGGTGTACCCCATCTGATTCCAGCAAAGAAGATGCTGTAAAAGTTTCGCCATGATCATAAAATCCAAAATTATGCCAATGACACCAACCCTTAAGCCACTTGTTAATGATACGGATTCTTCTATTTCTTTCATCATTGTCCTCCGCCACCAGAGGGACTGAGCACATCACTACCTGTGCTCCTGCCTTATCAATTACCTGACCCAGTACCTTAAAGTCCTTTCTGATTGCCTTAACGCTCCTCTTCTCATCTCATCACTGCCAGCTTGAAGTATCAGCAGTGGGTAATAATCAGAGGGCTGAATCAGTCCAGGAAGTCTCTCAGTAATATTTTGTACCCAGGCCCCAGGGAGGCAACAAACTTCCCTGTGGGATGGGTCTGGTCGACATATAGGGCCTTCAGTTCCCTTCAAGAGGGAATCACCTACGACGATTACCCTTCTTTTCTTCTTGGTACTAGAGGTAATAATTTGTGTTGCAGGTGAATCATAATTAGGAGGTTCACTAGGCAGACAATTCTCTCCTAAACCATCTAGTTGTATCTCTGGATCCAAAATCTCATACCTGTTCTGTAGTGGTACTTGGCTGGATGATGGACGGGGGATAATGGGTTGTGCATTTGCAGTGAAGAGGAACAGTTTGGAGGGAAGATGAGCCACGAACCTGCAAACGAAGCTGAAAACCCTCTTGCTATCCATAGCCATATTTTCTGTGGCTTTAGAAATAACTTGCCTTGCCTTGGGGGAGATGTGCTGTCAGGGCCGCTAACCTGGGCCCTGCCAAGAGCTCCTGAACAACTGGTGGGTCATCAGTGTGGACTCCTGAAGAGAGAGGAAGAAAGGACATACTTTTTACTCCTCTTCCATGTCCTGACTGGGTTTTAACAAAGCCTGCAGAAGATTTTGTTAAAGATTCAAGCTACTCTTTTACAGAGAGGGAGCAGAGCTGTCAATGTGGAGGCTGTTTTATTTCTCATGTAGTACATAGCCACTAAACACGGGTGTACTTAATTCCAGAAACTAAAGCATGCTTAACAGAAGAAAATCATTTGACCATACCAGACTCTGCATTAAATTGAGTCTCTTTCTTCAGGCTATAGAGATATAGAATTGAAAAGGTAGGATTCCATATAAGCAGGATTGCAATTGGCAGTATTCTCTTCAACAGGAAAGAATCTGTGGTTGACACTGAGATGCTTTGATTTACATGTTGACTTTGTCCCAAAGTTTAGAAGACAGAGTTATCTGACACTTAATTCCCTTAATGTAATGTCTTGTTAAGTGATTTTTTTAAATGAAAGATTCAAAAAAGCTAATAAAGCAAAGATATCTACTTCAGCTCTTGGGTTTTGCTTTTGATGAAGAGTCACTATGGTGAATGTCAGAATTAACAATGAACATTGTGAGAGTTGCAAATGGAGCCAGGGAGAGTAAAACTACACATTATCTAGTATAAACTGCTTTATGTAGCCCATAGAAATAGACTAAATTACCTTAACCATGTTCAAGGCTGTGAAAGTAATGCTATGGATAAAATCACTGCTTATATTAAGGAGGATTTACAGAATAGAGCAATCCAAAATTCCATTACATTCCTCTCAAGTATTTACAGAAATGATTTAAACAATCATAAACAATGATACATGGAGCTAATATTCCATATTATTTCTAACTGAAAACTCAGAAGATACTGGTAGGTACAGGAACAGCTACAAACATTCCCTAGGAAAGTGATGTCCAGTGTTCTGAAATTAATTGCACAGACTCCTCACTTGTTTTGCATTTTTCCATGAGAACTTTCAAAAACCTGTAAGAATGAGTAACTTTACAATCATTTTCTAGGTAGGAAGGAATTAAATTTCAAATGTAGAAATTTAAAACCTTGGGTAATATACTTAACAATGTGTGGCAGGATGTGAAGAGAATTTATGTAGAATTTTTACTGAAAATGAACTGTCTGTATCCAAATCTTCTTAGATGTGGATTATAAATAGGAAACAACAACAAAAAAAGAGTTCTTAAAAGGCATAATATAACTATGAGAACTGTAAATAAGGCTTAATTACTTTGTGAATTAATCTTAAAAAAATAGATTGCTCATTGCTTTAGCATAGGCAGTTTTCACCACTCTGAAGCAGATATTCAATTAATGTGTTTGTATTGTCAGCTGCAACAGATGCAAGGTTTTACAGAAGAAATATGTAAATAGAATAACAGAGGTGTAAGAGTGTTATTAACATGACAACCAGTTAGTTTTATTTCAGGATTATAGACAGAACAAAAAGGTAAAATAAATATAAGCTAGTTTGAGCAAAGTTAGTCCATTGTGTCAGCAATGTAACTAGCAGAAAACATCCTATTTCCTAAATGGGAAAGGAAGAATGAAATATAACTATCTATACATGAAGTACTGCCTATGTCTATTGTTAGGTAGAACCTCAATAAAAACACTGAAATTCTATTAGACACTTTACAGAAAAGATTTGCTTACGTAAACTGATGGAAATGGTACAGTGTGAAAGGGAATGAGATACCTAATTTGGATTTGTCCACGAAGCAGAGGCTGACCAAAAGAAAACAGTGTTACCAGAGAAACTGGAATTGAGTTTTCCCTGTGACAGTAATGCTAGTGATACATCATGCAGAGTACATGCTCATTTTCTAAATGGTAGATGTTTATGGAAATGCCATTCCTGGAATAGAAACTTCCAAGTATAGAGCCTGAAGTGTTACTACTGTTCAAGTGTAGCCACTCTGCTGTGTGTAACATGAGTCCAAATTATTCCCAAACAAAGCTAAGTCACTTACAAACTGCATGGTCACGCTCTTTTAAATTAAATTACCTGGTATATGTCCTTAACCCATGTATAGCAGAAAGGGCAAGTGGGTAGCTAGAATAAAAACAAAACTGACTCCACTGTTGGAATTGCTGTTGCTCCCAGTGATGTGCTCCCCCTTAATGAGAGCTTGCTTTCCCAGGAAAGTCAGATGGAATGTTTATGTGTACCTTGGTAGCTTGAGAGCAAATCCAGAGCCTCTGTGTCTTTCCCAGTTTCTCTGCCGTTTGAATGAGAAGGTTGGGCATTGGGCTGCAGTGGCTGAGCCATGGTCACACCATCCCCTGGCTTGGCTGTCCCCTGGGGCAGCAAGAAACCCCAGGGCACCTTTACCAGCAGCTCCCTTTTGGCTGTGTGTGGCTGTCCATAGGTGAAAGCTCTGCTGCTCAGCTGCTGAAACCCAGCAAGATTTATTGTTTTGTCACAGGTGATGACAGGAACCTTATATGCCTGATTTAAATAGTCAAAAAGGGAAGAACTGTAGAACTGTTCAATTAAGTTTCAAAATATATATCTATTTTTAAGTATGGCCCTTAATTCTCTACCACTGTTTCTTTATTTCCATGCTGATGTGACTTCTTTCATCTGAGCTGCCATACCAAATGCAGAGTAGTGAGCAGCCAATGTATTTTTCTTCTTGACTCTAATGAATAAATGTTGGACTTGTCTTAATCAAAGGCAAATGTGCATAAGTTTAATGGGATAGAAGTGAATTCTTCAGAGAATCAGTTTTAAATATAAGAATTATTTGGTGTCTGATGTTTGCTGACTGCACATCAATGCACACATTGTTGTCAGTGATTATAATATTTAATTCCTGAGATTTTCCTGATCTCCACAGTTTCCTTTTTTCCTTTTTCATCTGTGCTGTTGATAGGTTTTAACCGGACATCAAACAAGCATGTTCTGTCTCTGAAAACAATTTTTGGCAATAATCTTGTGCACGGAGACTCTCAGCATGGTTCAAATTGACCTTCGGAGGAAAGGAAGTTTATTCTTGACACCATAAGTCAAATCAGGCTGTGCATGTTGTATATTTAAGGCTGTCTCCAAATCTGTATCTCTGCACCATAGCAAAAATACTCTTGAGTCACATTCAGTTCCTTTCTTCTCAAAAGATAAATGTGGAAGTGCATCATCACTTTTTTGTTTAGAGTGGAAAGAATGCTGAATGGCTTTTCTCACATGAAAAAAAACCAAACCAAAAACCAATCAACCCTGGATGGAATACAGAGGTTAAAGTGGTTACTGAACACAAATTCTTTCAGAAATAGTAAATATCTGGACATTTCTTTCCACTGAATCCATCCTGTTGAGTGTACACTGCACAACAAAAATGTACTGTGTTTTCTGACTTAAGCAACTTAAAAATGAGGTTGTTGACAAGACAAGCAGTAAAAATAGTTCTTGTAAAGCCTGTGGAATAGTACAAATATTTTGCTAATCTCAGAACAGTTTTGTGAGTCTATTCTACACCAAAATGATTTAAAATGTTTATATTAGATTTTGATGAGTATCTGGTAATTCCCCCTCTTCTGTTTTTGATTGACAGACAAGAAAATCAGAATCATATTTTATTTAACATAAAAATTAGTGTCCAACAGCTAGTCTTGTCTCTGCTATACACTGCAATAACTGACAATGCTAAAGTACTCTGAGGCTGGGGATTTATTCTCTAACAAATATATGGCAGTGTGCACTTCAAGTATTTTTTGTGTGCGAGATGGACAGCTTTCCAAATAGACTGGTATGGATAGTTTGCATGGATGTAATATAAATCATACTGAACAACTAGTCTAGCTTATTGGTTTGGTGTTTCATTTTTAAAAATTTAATATCTATTTTGACTTTTTTATTCAAGTCAGATCAGTTTGCCAGACAAAGTTCACAGATTGTCCACAAAAGAAATACCACCACAGCTGAGGCTAGGGTGCACTGTGTCTCAAGGGGGGAATAAACAGTGGCAAAAGAGAAGGGAGAAAATATCTTGCATTGACAGTGCCACAGAGATGTTGTGCCATGAGACTACAGCCAGAGCAACAGTTGTCTGAGATCTAATTCATTGTCTTTATGGAACAGTATTTCTCATATTCAGGTACTGACATGGTATTACCAGTTGTTTTTCTTACTGATCTTTGAACTTGTGCAGAAGAAATAGAAATGCAAAAATCTTTTTTTACTATAAGCTGCAAAGTGAAAAAAAAAATACTGTGGAGAAATATCACAAATATTTTAAGAGGGATTGGAACGTTTTCATGTTGTGTCTTGCTTTTGTAAAGACAATTTTAGGCTCATTTGACTTCTGGCATTCATTAAGCATCTCTATACTGGAGCAGTAGCCTATAAAGTCTTCTTGACTTCTATATTTGACACTCCTGGCAAGAGTGACAAAATGTACTTGCCAAGTAATTATCTCCCATGGCAAGTCACTGAAGAGATGGAAAAACACTGAGAGGAATTATCATACCTTTTAGGACAGTCATCATGTTCACAGAACTTTTTTTTGTAAATGGCAAAAAGTGGGGTTTTAAAAAGGAAAACATATCTGTAAAATAGGTTAGACTATTTGCAACAATATATGTTCTATAATCTGTAGTGTGTGTGTGAAGATGACTGGTATCTAAAACCCTATTGCTAAAATCTGCCCCTTTTGAGATCAGTCCTGGAAAATAAATCACAGAATTTGCTTTCTTTGGGTGAATTTCAATAGTGTTTTTTGCTCCTGCAATGGTATTTTCTTACCATTTCCATGCATGAACAACAGTATTTCTTTACTCAGGGAAATTTAACTTTAAACATTGAGTTTGGTGTGGTTAATAAAGGGATTATAGTATATATTATAGTATATATATATAGCATAGAGTATATGTTATATATAGTATATAGTATATATACTATACTATATAGTATGTATACCATAGTATATAGTATATAGTATATACTGTATACTATATACTATATACTATAGTGTATATATATATATAGATAGCATATATATGTGGTTAATAAAGGGATTATATTATATATATTATATACGTAGTACACATAGTGTATATACAGTATATAGTATATGTCTGCAGCAGATATACATATATCTGAGCTTTAAGCTCAGTAATAAAGGACTTTCTTATCGGTTTGGTGTTCTTAAATTAAGAATTAGGGGAAAAGTTAATAATTTTCAGTGGGGATCAAGCACAGCCTAGACTTTACCCTGTGCCTCAGGGCCTGAGGAGTGCATGAACCTGTGGATGCTGTGCTGTGACCTCCTGGCCCCGCACAGGACTCCCACAAGGGCCGGGGGCTGCTGGGCCATGGCATGGGCACAGCCAGGGACCTGTCCCAGGGCTTTGACACTGGGGCAGGGCATCCACACGGTCACAGCACGGGGTCTGGGATACAGCTCATGTGCCCAGGGGTTCAAAGGGAGGTGTCCCAGGTGGCAGCAGAGGAGGCAGCAGCTCTGTGCTCCTCCTCCTCAGCACTCTCAGCCACCCCAGTCTCTGTTTGTCCATGTGCACTGAGGCTGGACCTGTGCCCTTGTCCCTTTTCAGTCTCCAGCTGTTCTGGAAAGCAAAATTCGATTAACCTGTAGTACTCTTCCATCTCCTTCCATCCCTACATATTTATCTTCCTACATCCCTACACACTTTTCATTCTTTCCCTATGTTGTCTGTAATAGTCGGATTCATTCCTCTTTGGGAACTATACAGGTTAAGGAATTTCCTGACATTTACACCACTGGTCTTTCTGGAAGAAAAGTTCTTCCTACCCACAGGAGATTGGCAGAAGCCTGTAAGGTTGGGCTTTTCAATCCAGGACCGGTGGGAATGCTGTTAGAACACTGCTGCAGTCAGCAATGGGTTTCCTTCACAGCAAAACAGGGCTTTCAGGGCAGTTTTTCTGTGTTTTGTATGCACAAAAATATACAGAGTATATACAGAGAGAGGCTTAGCCAGCCCAGTGTGGAATTTTACTGGAGAGAGCAGTAAATAGTTTTTGCAGGCAGGAAGCAGCCTCTTAGTGTGGTGCAGAGTGTCTTCAGACCCTGGTGCTTCCAAATGCTTTTCTAACTTCACATCAGGCCTTATTCCTCCCTATCCCAGCTCCCCCTGCCTGCTCCTTGGCTCTTTTATTGAGCAGGTAGTGGTTAAAAACTGCAGTGCAATCACACCTGCAAAGTTCTGATCAACATGGTTATTTTGCTGTAAAAACCCATTTTCCCATTCTTAAATGAAGTAATATTCAGCATAAATTGTGTCTGTTAATGTATATCTAGTATTCTGACTTCTTGTGTTTGCGTTGATGCTGCAAATTAGGTAAGAAAAATAATGGTGCTACAAAGTAGATTTCTTTGTTGAAACTAAGATTTTCATAACATTGGAAATGGAAGGATGTTTTTACAAGAATAAGCTATATCTAATTGTAAGTTAAACCCTTGAAAGATGGGTGAAATATTGTATGACAGGTATTTTTTTAAATTAATCCTTTATTGCTTTTTACAGTGGTGGAAAGAAAGAAGGGGCACAAAGAAGAGAAAAGAGTACAGGCTGTAGTTTGTATGGCTGTCAGCAGTAACAGGAGGAGGAGGAGAACTGAGAATTCTGTCCAATGAAGTGATAAAAGAAAAGGAAGATTTATTCAAGTTGTACCAGGGTGTTTTATAAGCTAATAATAGTCTTATATTTGAAAAGGAGACATAGATATTAGATTTAATGAGAAACTTTCCTGCAGAAAGATTTGACAGTGGAGCAGTCTGTCAAAATGGTCATTGAAGTATGATCACAAGAAATGTTCAGGAAGAGATAAGATAAAACTCTCAAGTGAGTAGCGAGAGCAGAGATTAACTAGACCTGCTCATAGCCCTAGTGATACTGTTGGGCTTTGAATTTGTAAAAATTTGTGTAGTGGATGGTTTCATGCCATCTTCTCAGACTCTATCCTTAAAAATTGTTATCTCCCTTAAGCCTCTCCAACAAAAAAATGGCATAAATATATCTTTCCTACCCACTCTTACGGAGATGAAGATAAATGATGATCCTGATATTTCTTGTATTGCAAGAACTGATTAGGAAACTCAAGAGGTGTGTATGAGAGTTTGAAATTATTTCATTTTCCCTCTCTCTCAGAAATACCAAGTGGATTATTTGACACTGCAATTTTCCAGTGCATAATGACAGAAATTGCAAATACTGATTCCAAGTATGCCACTTTTTACTAGCTAGTAGAAGATGTAAGTGACAGCTTCTAGGGGTTTAATTTACTATTATCTCTTTCTAGCATTCTGCATACTGCAACAGTAGCCCAGGTTGTTGAATTTGGTCGTGCCCTGCTATTTTTAAAATGAGTTTATGTCTTTTGATGGGAACAGTTTAAAATGAAACTGGAGAAGAGGAACTAAAAAACATTGTTGACCATATTTGTCTGCATCAATAGGGTCCCAAGGGTTACATTTCAAAATAACCTTTTCTTTTTTTGTGGTCCAGGATAGCTCAAACACCTTTCAGAGCTGTTTCAGCCTTGCTTTGACCTATGGCTAGCTACTTAATCCCCGAGAAGCTGTTCTCTTGAGAGACAATTGATAGACTTGAAGGGTTGCTGTGGTTATATTCAGTTTCTCCTGACCATATCTTTCAGTTTTGTTTGGGAAGGAGCAGCACAGCACCTGTGTGAGGATTGCCTTGCAGCATCCTCCATAGGGATGTGGAGCCAGATTTTGAGCTGCCACGGTGGCTTTAGCAATTGAACTCACTCCTCAGAGTGCTGTAGAAAAGTCAATAGAGCTGTTAGTCAAGACAAAGTGGGATAAAAAGCACTGCAGCAGAGCAACAGCAATGTCAAATGCAATTGGAAGGACAGGATAGGCTTTTACATCACCAAGGAAAGAAATAAGAATCAAGATAAAAGGCAGAGGAGAATGAGGATGGTGAATTGAGGTGTGCTTTACAAGAGAACTATTTTATTGGAAATGTTAATTGGGTATTAAGACAATGTAGCCAGTAAATTCTGCTTCAGTACTTTGCTTATAGATAGTTTCAAAGTTATTTAGAAATTTTGATGATAGATTTAAAAGTCCTAGGGTATGTACTGTTGAGATCTGTATTGTGGGAATTCATGGCTAGATTAGATACATTTTGGAGAAGGCGTATCTAGAATCTGCATTGTTTACAGGGATTGGAATTGCTCTGAATTTTCCCAAAAGACATTTCAAGGCATTTGGTTTTAGACATTATTTCCTACAACTTCATCAGAGATAGCCTCTGATCATGTTGAAAAAACCCCTGCTTTTTGTTTCATGCTGCCAAGGCCTGCTGTGTCCTGCAGAAAGAATGTGTGTATAGAAGCTCATTGAACACTTCTTCAAATTATTGCAATTCATTGGCCTTCAGGAAATAAAAAAGGGAGGAGAACAAAAGCTTTTTTGTTTTTTCTGAACAGATGTTGTATTAACTAGATGCATAATTTAAACATTTAATTGAGAAAACAACTCCTTATGCTTAAATTATCAGAAAATGTCTAGAATTTGCATACAGTGACACTAGAGTTCAATGCAAGTCTTTTGAAATTCTGAACACGTGCAATTTTTTTACTAAGATTTACATGCATCTCAAGCAAGCTTTAAAAGCTGTTAAAATGCCCAAATTCAGGCTAGGCATAAAACATTCTTTTACTAGGTTTGCTTTATGATACCATCTTTAATGGATAACTGCACACCCTGCCTAAGCCAAAACCCAACCCAGTTCAGAGCTCTGTTTTGCTACAAAACATTTCACATTGTTCAGATTCCATCTTCTACGTGTGTCTACATGTATTCTCTCTTTGTCTTTTGGCTGCAATAAAGAGAGATGGAAAATAGATGGAATTCAGCTGTAGAGATACAAGTAGGTGGAATGAGGGTCTTAATGTGTTTGGTTTGTTTTATTTGATGCACATATCTCTACTCCTAAGAAGCTGAGGTTGCAACTTTTTGGTTTTTCTAAGCATCCAAGTAATCTGAGGCCTTGTTTTAACGGGATGTGTTGCAGAGACTTGGAGGGTGGAAGGCTGCTTCAAACTAAGTGCTTAAGGTCCAAATTGTTTCATTTTAAATTGTCTTCTCTGTATGACTGAACACATGACTAAGAGCAGCACTCATTTCTTAACAATAGATTCCAAATTATGGATCTTTTTCTCATCTTTGGTCTCTTGCAGAGCTTAGCTAATATTGGAGCAGCACCACACAACAAAACACTAGACACGTTAATGATATCTCCATTTACTGATCTACCTAAACATTTACACTGAATATTTTTTTCATGTATAGAGGGCTTTTCCTCAGTAAAATGTTTTCTTTCCCTTTACAGATTTCAAGCATGTGTTTATTTTGCATCTGTCTTTCAAGCTATGTCATGTGGTATCCATTACTTAGCATCTGTGTTCATGGCTGTTACTCCTAACTTTGTATGTGGGTTCCCTGGAAATGTGAGTAGTGTTCTTTTCCACAACTCCTCTGCATCAAGTATAGAGGACATCTGGACACTATGGACATCAACAGAAAACTACATTGTAGTCCAGCTGGAAAATGGAGAAATTTGGGAACTTGATCAATGCAGCAGGTCCAAACGAGAAGTCACTTTGGATCTGGCGTACGAATACAAAGGCAACAAATCTGTATATCCTTGTTCTGATGGATTTCTCTATGATGATACAAAGTGGAAGAGCACTGTTGTTACACAGTGGGATCTGGTCTGTGACCGAGAATGGCTTGCAAAATTAATCCAGCCTACGTTCATGCTTGGAGTCCTGATTGGAGCAGTGATTTTTGGTGACATTGCTGACAGGTAAAGTGCCATCCTCTGAAAATTCAGACTACAGTAACTTCACGTGTATCTACCTGTTTTTGTTGTTTCTATTCTATATTCATTGTATATTCATAACTACATATGCAACATCCAGGAGGTTTGGATGTTGCTTTGCTCACAGATCTGTTTAACTTGGTTTCTTTTTCCTATAACAAGTCCTAATTTTAAAATATATTCTCAAATAATTTACTTTAAAAACTTTTTCATCCTTTCTCATCCATTGTTCTAGACCTTGATCCCTGAAACTGCCCTGTGCAGCTAGTATTTGTCTTTATATTTTTATTTATTTGTTTTGTTGGTTATTTATTTTGACAGGAATAGCAATAGCTCATTGTAATAGCAATGGTAAAACCTGGGAATAGATTTTCACCTCATTTTTCATGAGAAGAGGTTCCTCATGGAAATGCAATTTTTTTTTTTTTTTGTAGTATGACAAACAGCTGAAGGGCTATTAGAAGATTAAATATCATGTATTTGAAAATCACCTTTCCTAACCTGTGTCATGAATACAGCTCAATGGAGCTGATGCAAAGGCTATGAGGGTTTAATCAAGCCCCACTTCATAAAATAAGCACCCATATACTATTTTTCCTTGCTGTCCAGTTGTAGGTTTTCCCTGAAAAATTAGCTTAGACTTCAGTCTCTTGAAAGCTTGTGAACATAAGAGGAAAAATGGGTGTGGGTGAGCTGTGCTGTAGCTTCACGCATTTGCAGCATGTACAAAGTTCTGTTTGAGCACGAGGAGCATCAGTCCTGGAGGGACTCTTGCTCACAGTTCCAAGGCCCATTCCTGTCCCACAGTTCCTCCTTGGGTGTTATCTCAGCCCGTGCACTGAAATCCAGCATCAGAGCTGGACTCAGAAGCAACAGTGAGCCTTGGGGTGTACATCTGTGCTCTCCTGCCTCAGTTGGTTTCTTCTCTCAACACAAACAGGCATATTCCTGCCTCAGAGAGCACCCAGCCATGCCTGTCTGGCCATATGAGAATCAAATATCCAAGTTCTGTTGAACTTAGCTTTGTCTTGGGCACTTTTTGTACCTGTGCTTTGCTTTGAAGGCTGGTTTACAGTTATTTATGTCTTTCTGTAAAGGAGCTTGTTGACTGACAGTTCTGCTGGGTGGAGAGTGATGTTTCATCCCACATCTAAGACTGTAAGCAGGACAAGGAGATCAGGAGTGTTGTTTTCTGATTTTCCTTCATTAGCACAGCACTACAGTGTGACAGTCACAACATGGGAATGCAAAAACAATGATGAACTTTTTAATTTGGCTTTTAGAACACATGGAATCAATCTGCTTCCCAATCCCAGGCTTTGCAAAATTGTATTTAATACAAAACCAGAATATAATACTAACATCTGTTTTGAGTTTCTTTAAGTTATTCATAACTTTATTAATTAATACTTGGACATGATTTATAAGGTTAGGATTGCATTGTTCTCATTTCCATTAATTCAACCCATGGACAACCAGTTAAGATAATACACACATTCTGAGTTGCAGATTTACAGCTGCAGAATTTACAGCTACAAGTTATTTTCTGACACATCCTGGCTCATGGGAAATAAGCTTGTGTATCCCTCCCATTACCAATTAACAGATTTCCCAATAGAAGAGCTCTGATAGCTAAGACTTACTGGGATCTTTCCTGGCGGGGATCAAAGACGAAATCATGACTTCAGGTCAAGACTGGGAAAAAACAGAAGGAATTTTACTGGAGTACAAAATACTCGCATAAAAAAAACCAGTCCAAAACTCCTCAAACTCTCTGTCTAAAAGTAATATCCCCATTTGTAAAAAGCTGTTTGCAATGGAAGAGGTAATAAGAGACCAAGGAATTATTATCAGGGAAGAAAAATAATTCCACGCAATTTGTGTTACAGAGCATTTGTAGATAGAATGTAGTGAATTCCCAGTGGAGTCTTATCTACTGCTGCAGCTAGTGTTTGACATGATTTTTTTGCCATTAGTTTACTTTCTTCCTAGATTTCTGTGATTTTATATGTATGCATATGTGCTGTCAGAAATCAGAAAATTATGGGGAGCTGTGTGATTGTCATTTGTTAGAGAATTCAATTTTAAAGAACTGGACAAAGGTATGTTACAGAAACCTTCTATTACTATCAAAATTGGTTGTTACTTTGACAAAAGATAGCATGGTATCCCAGCCAACTTTTGTCAGAAATTATTAACACGATGCTACTTAATATAAAATAGCTGAATTTTACTCCTATTTATGAGGACATAAATAAATTTTTCAATTGATCTATGTCCTCATAAATAAGAGTAAAATTACCAATCAGTTATGTAGAAGTTAAAACTGGGGGTGCACATATGTAATGCTCACTGCACAGTGCTTCCAGCCAAGAATTGTGGAATGGAAGTTCCATTCATCCTTTTCCTTAGAGGCTGAAATTGCCGACAAATTAATACAGGTAACTAAACCAGAATTTCTGTGGTGAGTTAGTAACTTCCATCTAGGCTCTCTGGAGCTGCAGGTGTATTTTAATAGAATGTTTGTGGCTACTGATGATTTTATTACTGCTGTGATTTGCAGACTGGGAAGACAGCGTGTTATATGGTTCACAAGTGCTGGTCAGTTTGTGTTTGGCATCGCGGTGGCCTTCACCTTCGACTACTACAGTTTTGTGATTGTGCGCTTTCTCCTCGCCATGGTAAGAAAGGACGTTCACACTTGGCCCTTCTCCGTGCCATTTCTTACCCCTTCTCAGGAAAACCTCCCTTTTATTATTATTTCCTCTCCGACTTCATTATTCTAAAGCCCCGTCTGTTGCACTTATTTCGGCAGAGCAGGGAGAGTCTGAATGTTCTTGGACCACAGCAGTTTTCCTCTTTGAATTAATAGAAAGCGTCTGTATGAAGCAGTGTTTGCTACTTCCTCCATCCCAACCTCTGCTGGACTGGTAATTAAATACCAAATGTGAGCAGCAAACTCTGGATTCTGCATTGCAGCTGCTGTTGCATTTCTCCTTATTGTTAAAAATGGAATATATTTTTTTCTTTAACTAGCAAATCTATAATAAGTATTATTTTTATCTCTACCATTTTGAGTGATGGAGGAGAGATGCACATTTTCTCTTGCTTGCATCTCTTTGGTCTTTTAAGCTGTATCTGGAATACTAAATACATAGGCAGATATGTTTAACACCTAGATGTTTTAAAGGTACTTAGTACTAGATGTACTTAAAGGTATTTCAGTATATGTGTTTATGCAGAGCCATACACACAATTTTGTGTCTGTATGGTATACATCCAATATCTGATACATATTCAATATTTATACATAATAACCAATTTTAAATAACTATTTTACAGCCCAAAGGACATTCCTGAGATTTTCACTACACAATGCATACAGAAATTAGAATGCCATCACAAAAAAAATCATCTAACTTATTGAACATGGGTTAGATATTTAAAAATATTCCCATCATTTATTTTGTTCTGCTGACAGTGCATTAGTCAAGACAGGACCTTGTACCTGGAGCTCCCTTTGCCTGAATTTCCTAGCAGGAAAAACTGTATCATGTCAGCCTTAAACTGAGATCTACAGGAGTCCCTCTGCTGACTCCCTTGGCTGTTGATGCCAGTTCTGTGGTGGTTTAGAAAGGCAAACGGCTCTGACCAGGCTGATGCTGTAGGTTTTATCTGGCCACTGGGACTGATTTGCAAGGTGCACTCCTAAACTCTAGCCCTGTGCCACTGCAGTCAGTGCAGCTTTCCTATCAGTGGGCTCAGAATTGGAGACTGGTAACTGGAATATTGTTAATGGGAAAAACAATTAATCAAAACAATATACTGAAATATTTTCTAGTCTATATTGTCTAGCTGTGTTTTGCAATGTTTTAAGATACCAGGAATTTGATGTTGAGATATTTGAGAAATTGAAATATATATATTCAATAATATATATATATATTCAGTGAAGAAATGCTATTATGCAGAATATGCCAGGAATTGCATTCACTTGATGCCATATGAGAACCTGTAATTGTGTATGTATATGAGATTCTCTTCCAATATTGCAAAAACTTTGATTTAATGAGATATTTTACAAGGGTGTGGAAGGTAATTGTTCGTAAATGTGCAGTTTTCTGACATGCAGGGTATTAATGTTCTGCTTAAAAGCCGAGATCAAGATTTTCAGAAGTGACAACTACTTCAGGGGACCTCTCTTTCCCAAGCATCCAGTTTGTGATGTCATTAAGGGACCTGATTTTTGGAGGAGAAGGGCTTAATGACATCAGCAAATTAAGTTTCTTCACAGGTGTCTCTGGCTGGCTGTCCCTCACTACAGAGAAACGTCCTAGTTCACATCACATTTTTAAATATTGTCCACACAGTCAGAAGGTTTGAGTGCATTTTTTCTCCAGCTGACTCATTTTCATGGTTGCCTTTTTTTCTGTCAGTGTGAGACAGGCCAGCGTGGTGACAATTTAGCATACACAGATGTAGAACATTGTTAGCTCTTTGGTTTTTACTGCTGGTGCACAGGGAGAGGAGAAACAAACCTCACTCTGTTTTTTGTTTTGTTTTTTTCTTTTCTCTCTCCCATCCTCCCAGGTTTCAAGTGGCTATCTGGTTGTGGCTTTTGTTTATGTGACTGAATTTGTTGGCATTAAAGCACGAACCTGGGCTTCTATGCATGTCCATGCTTTTTTTGCTATGGGAATTATGATTGTGGCACTCGTGGGATTTTTGGTTCGGACCTGGTGGGTCTATCAGATATTTCTATCCATAGCAACTCTTCCCTTTGTCTTGTGCTGCTGGATGCTCCCAGAAACACCTTTTTGGCTGCTGTCAGAGGAAAGATATGAAGATGCACAGAAAGTGATTGATACAATGGCAAGATGGAATAAAGTCAGCACTCCCTGCAAAGTTTCTGAACTGTGCTCAGTCCAACAAGATGATGTGGCCAGTGGCAGAACAGGTGATGATGATACATCCTCAACAAAGAAGCACAACATCTTAGACCTGTTTTGTAACTGGCAAATTGCAAGAAGGACCATCACAGTCTGGCTGATCTGGTTCACTGGGAGCTTGGGGTACTACGTCTTCTCCCTCAGTTCTGTCAGCCTAGGAGGCAATGAATATTTAAATCTCTTTCTCATAGGTAAATATTCTTGTACCTTATTCTGTTAATGACAGAACTGGAACAAACATTTAAAAATGTTTATAGATTTGACAGCCAATTTTTTACTTTGTTCATTCAATTGTGAACCTTGTTTGAAAAGTTTCTTGCTAACTTTTCACAAAATTGACTAACACAGTATCATTCACTCCAAATTCCACTGTATCTGAGAAAAAAAAAAAGAATTTGTGGGTGCACAGAATTCTTCTCTGTCTGTCTTTCAGATTGTAAAACCATATTCTGGCTTGTCTTCTCTTTGCCTTGGAAGCTTATAGCAAATCCACACAAACACCAGGGGAAGCAGACAAGCAATACAAAATTCACACAGCTCTGTTAAAGGCACAAACTAGGAAAATGGGAGAAAAAATATTCCTTTTATCACTTACAGTCATGATATATTGAGTTTGTCTGTGTAAAAAACATAGTCATAATTGTCAGAAGGAAGAGTCATTTTCATTTTCTCAGAAGTGTCTTTTTAATTAAGTGGTAATACTCTTTTAATTTTATCATTCTGGCTGTAATCTTTCTCTGGCATGTAAGTTGTTTATAAAGGCAGCTAAAGTGCATTCAGGGCTTGATCCAAAGTTTGTTAACATCAGTAAAAATATTCCACTGACTTCAGAAGACTCTAGATCAGACTTGCAGCTCTGAGCCAGTGAAGAATTAAATCATGCGCTTTGCTTTGTGCAGCTGAGTACTCTCAGTGAAGTGAACGTGACTGATGGTGTACACAGGCTCACAGAAGGACTGGGGCTCTCATTATTCCAGTTTGTTTTGCCCTGTATTACAGTGTATTGTAGACTGATATGTTGAAGAGTGGGTGCTGGTATTGCACAGATAACTAAACTGCTATTGTGGAGTTCACTGTACCCACCTCTTCTAAAAATATTTTAGCAGACTAACAGACCCTGAAGAATTAGAACCTGCTTTTTCCAACACAACCCCAGAATACTGTTTCCTGATATTACAGGTGTATTGACATGCTCTATATGTACTTAATAAAGGAATCCAGGCTGTTCAGGGCTGTATCTTACGTTCTTCCTTGGTTTTCTATTGGACATAGTCACATTCTTCCTGAGCAAATTGGCTTAAAACATGTCCAAACTGGCTTTGGCTCAGTATTATTTGTCTAGGGGCAAATCATGTTTACACAGTGCAAACAGGTCTAGCCAAATGCCAGGACCTTTGGAGCAGCAGAAGTTTTTCTCTGGAAAGAAACATTAGGACAGGATGATCTGTATTAAGAGTGGGATATTGTAAGCCCTCTTTTTCAGGAAGAAGGGAGAAAGCTGGAACTGCACTCTGTATTAGTGGGGCTTACTCAGAAAACTGGATGTGGACAGACTTTCTTGCCTTTTACTTTGAGATGATTTTGAACTGATTCTGGTGTGGCTACTGTTTCCTGTCCAGGTGGAAGCTGGCAAATCCTGAGAGTGGAGTGACACTAGCAATATTCCCTGTTAGCACACTTGAGCTGTTAATGTGAAAATACCCGAAGGAGAAGAGCAGCAAATGTAGAGCTTTCAGACAGAAGTGTCAGTGTCATAGAAACAGAACTGTGGCCTTGCTATTTTCTGTAATTTTCCACCCCAAAGAGAACTGGAGCTGCTCTGTGCTGTGAAACCTGTTTCCCTTGTCCTTCTCCACTCCCACTTCTGTATTTTAGGCTGTTCTCTGCCTTCTGTCACACTTTCTGTAACCAAATGAACTAGCCCAACACACTGGTTATCTTTAGATATTACTTGTGTAACTAGCTCCTGGATCAGATAAATTCCCCGTAAAGAGGAAGTTACAGTTATGAGATGAATATGTGCAATCATGACTTAAACTGAGATAATTTCATACTGACAGGTGCTGTGGAGTTGCCTTGCTATATCATTGCTTGCGTTGCGATGGACAAACTGGGAAGGAGAAACACACTCATTCCGTTCCTTATTTTAAGTGCACTGATCTGTGTTTTAATTATGTTCATACCTCAGGTTAGTCATGTATGCTTGGAAGTGTTCCTATAGCAGAAATTGATTTTAAAGGCTCTTAAGTCAGTAGATGCAGCTGCTCTTTCTAAATCACAGAATAGTTAATTAAAGGCTGGTTTTAAGTTGCAGCTGCCAGTCTAAGATAGATTTCTGTATTTTCAGTACAAGCTTCAATGTCATTGCTGGAGTCACACATAAAATGCTCCCAGGGCTTCAGTGAACCAGGACTGGTCAAAAGTGATGTGGAAACTAGTAACTTATTGAGCAATTTTTAAAAAGCAAGCAATGAGTATTGCTTATTGTTTAAAGAAGTGTCACAACTTTTGAAGAACGTAAATTATGTTTGGAAGGGTGTAATTTTTCTGGTGATATATTTATTTGTGCTCTCTTTCAATAGGATTTCAATATATTAATTATCTTAGCAAATATGGCTGGAAAATTTTCCATAGGTGTGGCATTTGGCCTTATATATCTCTACACAGCAGAACTGTACCCAACAACAGTAAGGTAAGAACTTTGGCCAGTTATGTATTTTTCATTAATTAATTAATTTTCATTCATTAATTTGTTATTCTACACAAGATTCAGCAGCTCTTGGCATCAGTGGGGATGGTCTGAAAGACTGGGGATGGGATGAGTTCCTCAGCTGCCTCATAGCTGTCTGGAGTTTGGTTGTACCATAGTTTTTTATTTATTTTGCCTTCTATGTGCATTGGTAGGTTCTACTGGGGAACTAGAAGAATACTCAATTCTTTCTTAAACATGTTTTATGCCTTTCTTATAAATCCTGGTTATTAATCCCATGATCTGTGCTGAATGATAATAATATTTTTAATCTTAATTACAGAAGTAGCTGAATTTCACTACAATATAAATTTACATTGGCATGGCAACAGATTCTTGGTATAATTGCTTAAAGACACAAATCTTACTGATGTTTTAAGTGTCTGTGCATTTCTAATTGTTTCCTTTAACTGCCAGAATTCTTACTCAAATTCTTTTCTATGTAGATCACTTGCTGTTGGAAGTGGAAGCATGATGTGCCGTGCAGGAAGTGTGGTTGCTCCTTTCTGTGTTTATCTGAGAAGTGTCTGGATTTTCATGCCACTTGTAGGTATTTATTTCAATGGTGAATGTTTTTTGAAAAGGTGTATGTGTCACTTTTTTTCTCTTTGTAACTTACTAAGTATGTTTTTCACGTGACAAAGGAAGCAAAAGCTGAACATTTATTTCAAAAAGAAAATTGAGTAAACCATTCTAGTTTGAAATTTTCAAGTCCCAATTCTAGTAACCTCATATTGTTAAAAATATGCTGCTGAAGCAAAAGAAAGACTTTGAATTGCTGAAATATTCAGAAAAGTTTTTATAATAGAAGACAGAAAAATATTTATGCTCTGAATCCTAGCATAAAATTGATAAAAATAATTTGTACTTATCATGTAACATTTAGGAAGTGTTGTAGTTCAGACTTTTTTGCAGGCCCAGCAGCTTTTGACCATGCTCCTGATTTACTTCAACTTTTTTTCAAAGGCATAGTTCTTCCACTCCTGAAGTAACCACAGGTAGCTGGATTTTCTTACATTATGCCTTAACATTTCCCTGGCTCCTTTGGGAGGTTGCATCTTTGGAATAACCTCCCAAAAGATCTAGAAGGTGTTGTGCTTACTATATTTGTTCTCCTCACCTGTCCCAAAGCTCTTGTTCTGTGTTTTCCACCAGCAATGAACAAAACAATTCATGAGATAGAAAAAGATAAAGAAATGGTATATTGATCAGCTTCATGATGACTTTGACAAACAACAGAAGCAGGTCAGGTTACCATTAGGTTTTGTCTTTTACCACCAGTTGCCCCAGAAAAGAGAGGTGTGACCATTCCTGTGTGGACTTTGGGCATCATGTAGTAGATTCAGTACTACAAAATATTTTATGTGTTCCCTGCTCACACATGAATCACATTTCTTCATTGCATTTCTATTATGAAGCATTTGCTGCTTAGAAATCCTGCAGCAATTCAATCCTTTTTTTCTCCTGAAGGATAAATTATGCTTATATATGTAAAACCAGATGGAATTCCAAAATTTGTATTAAATTTTTAAGTAAAGAAGTGTTTATTAATGATTTAGAATAGTTTAAATTCTCTCAAAAACCCCTTAGAATTCACTGTTACTAGGGCACTGCTGTTATATGTAGAGTATACACGTCAGAAAGTGAAAGTGTAATGGGATGTGTCTTTAACCTGGATTCATAGTCAAATTTTTTCCACCATATTGGAGTTTCCTAAACAAGGGCATTGTGTCCCTTTGATTTGGCAACTAAAAAATCTTTAATTATAGATTGTTTCAGAGAATTCTTGTGAGCTCATTTCATTATTTAAATTAATTACTTTTGGTTGTTTTTGATGAAAACTAAGAGGATGAAGGAGACCACAAATGAATTTATTTATTCAAGTTCCTAAAAATGTTTTCTTTATTAACAATGTCTCCACCAATATATGATCCCAGAAAAGACAAAGCAACATTTGCACAGCAGAGTGGTCATGGGAAAACATTTCTTTTTTCCTCTTGTCAGCATTTTGCCTTTACTCTGAAATAAGATTTATCTGTGCAGAAGTGCTGCAGTTAAACCACAGATGGGGAACTGCTCAAATGTTTTGGAGAGCAGTGCAAATGGCAGTATAAACACAGGAATTATTTCAGCTATGAACAACTCTCAGGGTACAAAAGTTACCCAGAGTTTTTGTAGAGTTGAGTAGTAGTTCACAGTGAACATGTTTCCATTATTAGTTCCTGTTATAGAGCATTTGTCAACTTATTAAATAGGCTTGTCTTGAGTTGGAGCATAGCGTGCCAAGTCTCAGGTCAAGTAAGTGTTTTGGAATGGAAGTGAAATCAAATGGATTACATTTGTAAGTAAACTGATACACATCACCCCGATCTATTGCAAACACCACACACTGTTGAACAGTTACTACTGCTGTTTGTTTGGCACTCTGCCTCATGCACAGTTATGCCACCTGTGAGTACTGCAAGCATCTTGAGTGGCTATAAATCTTCAATAAGTCTATAAATTTAATAACTTGCCAAGTATGTTTTTCATGTGACAACTTTATAGAAAATGTGCAGTAAAACAACTACTCCTTATATAACCTATTTCTGTTTCTTAGCTGTTAAGAGTTATGTTGCAATAGCTCTTTAACAGGGTTGATTTTTCTCTCAGAAAAAACATAAATTAGAAATTTAAAAAGCCCACACTGGTGTTAATAAATGATTACAAACCCTCAATCAAATACTATTGCTTTTTCGTGTTGAAATATAACCTTTTTTGTTGAAGTATGAATTTTGTCAATAAGATCACATTTTAGATTGATTTAGAGCCATCAGATGTAAATATAATTATAAATGTAAATATAAATATACCTATTACCACGCCTGAGTGGGCGCAGCTGGTGAGAGAGAGACAGTGAATCTTGTTTCTTGAATCAGAAGGCTTGATTTATTAATATATGATATAATACATTATAGTTATACTAAAAAGAATAAGGAGAGAGGTTTGCAGAGCAGCTAGGCTAGCTAGGAAGAGATAGAAAAGAATTTATAACAAAGCTGTGGTTAAGGACTCAGTCCCCTGGCTTGCACTGGTGATTGGCTCTTAATTATAAACATAAAACATGAACCAATCACCAATCAAAATAGGTGCTCTTGTTGCATTCTCCAGCAGCTGATAATAATTGTTTACCTTCTCTTCGTAGGCCTCCGGCCTCCCGAAGACACAGAAATCCGAAAGAAAGGATTTCTGTGGAGAAATGTCTGCGACATATACCTATAAATATTAATAGCAGACTTAATAATAATTTGTTCTCAGAAGTAAAGGTATTATTTTGTAGGGATATTTAATTCAAATTATCTTTTCTTCTGGAGTATATATATCAAGTCCCAGTCTTAGACCGCAGCAGAATTATAAATGTTGCAGCATAGAGGGAAGAGGACATAAGAAAAATTATGGCAAATATTTTCTGAAGATTTCTGTGGTATCTGTTAGAAGCTGTTGGTTGTACTGAAGTGCTGGGGACACTCTAAGAGTTTGACTAAGCAAAAATTCAGATTTCAAATTAACACCCTGAAAACACAATGCATTTAACCATGTGTGCCTGTCAAGTTAACTTCAACATACTTAAATACCTTCTACAATAACACAAATACACTTTATTTGTACACATAAGCATTTGACTATATCAGGAGAACATTTTCTGATACTGAATTGTGTATTTAAAAGAGTAAATACATACATGCAAAATGCATACCTTTGTAGTGAGGGTTAAATTATGTCAGATGCTTATGAAGAAGTGTGCCAAGACTGCAAAAGAGTTGCATTTACCAAATGTGAGTCCCTTCATTGATAACTGTGGCTACTGCCCTTGAAAATGTAGATGTCCTTGAATTAATACACTGTGACTTGATTGTTTCATACTCTGTCTGTTGTAGGAAGTACTGGAAAAGGGTTTGAGGGTCAGGGAGAAGGGAAATGTACTGAATTACTCAGCATGCAGCAGCTTTCACATAAGAGGAAAAAAAGAAAAGGAATCTAACATGGGATGAAATAGAGTTATGAGAGATGAGATGAGAAGGCAGGGAAGATGGTGGTGTGTACACTTACAGAATAGTGAGAGTTCTCAGGGGAATAATGAGAGGTAGGTTCATGAGGAGGGAAAACATGAGAAGAATGCCAAGTGTCTAAAAAGAATAATGAAAAGAGAAAAGACACACATATTCAAAGCACACAGTGTTACTTTAAGCTTGTTCTTTTGAGTACCACTAGTGACCCAGTTCTCATACACTCCAAATTTATGGGTGTCCCTAAGATTCAATATCCATTACAGACCCCAATATCCTCAGTTATAAACTTCTGACAGACTAAAGGGTGTACATAAAAGAGGATATTGTGGAATAGCTGCCATGTGTCAATTTATCCTGTCTTTCCATGGCAGAAAATCATGTCTGAATAGCAGAGAAGAAATTTGACACTCAGAGATGAGATTTTAATATTTTGGAATAGATATTTTAAGTATCATTCCTGCCACATACATGTCTAAAATTATCTCATTCAGTTTGTGCCATTTCCTCTAGTCCTATTACTGCTAGGATTTGGGTTTTTTTAACTTTCATGGTAAGATCATGACTTTTATTTTCACTGTAGTTTGTAGTATTTATCAGGTGTTTTTTGGGTTTTTTTTGGTGGTTTTTTTTTTTTTTTTTTGGTCTGGCCTCTATATTTATTGCAAAGCAAAAAGGAGGGTAAGCAACACTGCATTTTGCTTCTTAAAAGAATACACAAAACAAACTCCTCTTTTTTTTTTTGGAAGGGAAGAGAAGCAAAACCAGCATGGTGCATGGACAGGCAAATAGCACTGTTCAAGGTTACAGTAGGGAATTCTGATTTTAAAGCACCTTCCTGACTTAAAGTCTGGCTTAGCTGCAGATGATAGCTGGGCAGCTCTTGTCTCAAGCTCTGTGTGAGAGATGTAGGCACAGTGATTCCAAATGTTCTCCCTCACCCTTGGAAAGAATGCACTGAGCAAAGGACAGACTTCAGAATCAGCACAGGGCAAGATAAGGATAGTACAGCATCAAAGTTCACAGCCACAGAATGGAAAAACACTGAGACCAGGCAGGATGTTCTGTGTGAAAGCTTTTCTATCAGGAGAGAATTAGGTCATTTATAATCTGGTGTTGGAGGACTGTCAGGGGTTTAATGCTGTTCTGTACTCAGAGGAGCAAAGTGGGAGTTGGTGTCATTGAACAAGAAATAGAAATGTCTGCGTGAAGGGAATGTGAATGGAAAGAGTAGATATTCCTGGAACAAGTGAGTGTTTCTCTACTGACCCCACATTATCCTGATCCTTGCACCACTTATGGTGCTGCTGTGGAATTGTGTACACCATGGACAAATCCAAAATGTGATCTCAGTGCAAATGTCAGTGGATGCCTGCACTCCTCACAGTTCTTCGAAACTGAGTTTAGCAAAGTATTCCTGTTGGGGGCTAGCAGATGCTGAAGAGCTCTACTAAGCACAGATGTGCACTTCTGTGGCTCTGGGCCAATGAGCCCTCTTGAGAAATTCCAGTCTGGCTGTGTAGAGAAGGAACAAGCACACAGGTAGAGGTACACAGGAGCTGGAGTGTGAATTCAGATTCCAGGTGGCAGGGAAATTGTAGCTCTGTGAACATGCCTGTAAAAAAAAAATGTATGCAATCCTAGAATCAGTTCTTAAATACACTCTTGATACTGAAATACTCAATGAAGGTAATATGTGTTGTTTACTCAAACAGAATTATTCCTGCTTGCACTGTATTGATCCCTTGTGAACAAAACACTTCACTTGCTCATTCATTAATTCTGCTGCATAATCTTTTCATTTATGCAACAAAAAGGTAGATCTTTTATATGGGCAACATTTAAGACTTATGATCTTTGCTTTACAGTTCCTTGTACTTTATTATAGATTTACCCCCAGGCAAGATCAAAACTATGGTCAGATTGAAAGACTTATTTACCTTTACACCTACTCTTTATTTCTTCCAGTTGCTTGTTGGAATCATGGCTCTTCTGAGTGGAATCTTAACCATAATGCTTCCAGAAACACTGGGAAAACCATTGACTAATACTTTGGTGGAAGCTACAGAAATGGGAAGAAACAAGAAAAGCTGTTCAGAAAAGATTCCTCCAGCACATAGTGGTGCAGCATCAGAAAAGATAGAGATGTTTGGTCAAGAAAGAGTCAGCACTGACAAATAAAGCAGCAGCAAAATGGCTGTTCCCAATTTTAATCACTATCTAATTTATATGATCTCTGTATTCAAGAAATGTGACTGTTCTATAACATCTGTGCCTTTTACTTTGTATTCTGTCTTCCCTTTTCAATAGAGGAATTGTATGAAACCTTTTCAAAGTGACTGAGTTACTGCAGAAAATTGATAGGATTTCTAGATCCCTAATCAAACTTACTCAGACTTTAAACTGACTTGCTGTGACCAGTTGGAATGATTACTGTAAATGTTGGAACCTACCTGATTACATGTATGTAAAAAAAAATGCCAATTCTTTGCTTCACATTTTCTGCAGTTAGATTTGTAAACCTACAACAAAGTGCCCTGCCTGGTCTCTTCCTGTTGCAGCTGCCAGTTACAGGCTTGAGACTTCAGAACACAGTAAAGTGTTAAAATTCAAGAGAGAAGCCTTATCATTGCATCAGGTCATATCAATAATTTTAAACTAATTTATTCTTTTTCTTTCAAGTTTTCTACTAGAAATGGTGCCACTGCTAACAAAAGGAAAGTATTCTATGGCACAGCTTCTGACTGAAAAAGTAATACTAAGTTTGCAAAATGTGCAAATAGTTTGTATATTCATTCAGTTGAATGGCAAATGTATTTTTATTAGGGGTTTAGGAAAAAAGTGTTCACTGGATCTATTACGGTTTTAGTTTAGGTAAAACTAAACTGTCTGATCCCATTTAAAGTCACATTCATTCCAGACCATTATTTCAGTGCACCCTTTCTCACTTATTTCAGCTTACATCGAGCATCAGATTTTTCATAACTTCTAAGAGCTAGACCAGCAACTTTGCCAAATGCCTCCAGCAAGGTCTTCATAGTCCTCAGTGGAAAAGAATAAATGGCATATGGCTCTTATTCAGGCTCTCTGCACAGAAGTGGATTTAGTTATTAATTTTTGGTAGAAACAGTTTCCACTCACCATTTTTCTCACAGATCAGCTGTCTGTAACTGATTTTTTCCTTATTATATCACACAAAACCAGTTAGAAAAATAGAATCCAAAAGATGGTAGCTGGAGGACACTGATCAATAGAAGAGTTACTAGTAACAGTTTTAGTCAAAGTGTCAAAACAGGCCACTGCTGCTATGCCTCATGTGTGCATCAACACTTATTGTTGGTGCAGTGGTTCTGTCTTATGACTCTGGACCATAGAAAATTGATAAATAGGAATGCATCATTCTGGCTGCTTCTTTTATGGCTTTCTCCCACCTCCCCTTCTTCAGTCTATCTCTAGAGCTGGGGGTTTCTTCCTTGTCTGAGGATCTGCATCTCCTTTGCTTGACCACCCTTGGTCTGAGGTCAGCAGCACAGGAACATCTGTGTGCTGAGGTTCAGACAGCCCTCTCTTGCCTGGGCTGTGTGAATTCAGTCCTCCCTGGTTTGAAATCAGTGCTTTCCCCTCTTAGGCCCCTAGTCTCATGACACAGTCTCATCAAAACAGGTCTTCTTTGATCTTTGCCATGTACCCACCCTAAAAGATATCTCTAATACTGTATTCTATATGCTGTAGAAATTAATGACCACATTTTTCAATTATATCTGCACAGTTTTATTACTTTAAATGACTTCTGAAACCAGAGTGATGGTTTATATCCCCTTATAAAAGATTTTATTCTTCACTGCACTGTCCTAGAATTTGGTCCTGGTATTAGGAGAAAATAATACCTATATGAAGATCAACATGCTTTAAAGCAAATAAAAATCAGTAAATTTAAGTTTAGGGAGTTTCTCTGAGATAATTACATAGAAAGCAGAAAGGAGTCTTCATGCTTCTTACAATTCTGTGGGTATTCCAGTGTTTGCAGGGAAAACCTCCAGAAAGACCTGCACAGAATACTGTGGCTTCTGTCCAGATATGAGTTCAGCAAAAGCACTTAACCTTCCCCCTGTGAGTAATCCCATCATTATTCTGAGAATGACTTGAATACATACTTTGATGACTGAAGATCAGATTACTCACATGCTGTGGTTTTTTTATTTCGCTGAAGAGCAGACCCAGTATTCTTCCACTGCTTTCAGGTCCCCCTCCACTTCCCAGAGCACAGCAGAGCAGCTCTCTTTATCTGCAAGATCTACTGCCAAACTCTTCCTGCCCTGCCTTAAATAAGGGTTTAATCATGCTAAAAAACCACCATCATGCAATACACGTAAGAAGGAATTAAACTGGTACTGTCTTGCCTCACAACCACCCTCCCCACACACAGAGCTCCAAAATCTTTCCTTATTTGGGGGATCTTTCACACTGATACTCCCTCATTTAATATCTCAAACCTCTATCTTAACACTCACTGCTTATAACTTTTAGTAACAGTACAGTCTATTTCTAACAAGGTATTAAAGAATATTTACAATTAAATTTTCTTCTTCCTTACCTGCTGAGAAACTGATTTTGGTCTTACCCCACCAAGAATACCCAAAGCATATTCTGTGTTCCTTTGGCTTGAGGGATTCAGGATCTGGTCATGTGTAATCAGTACATACAAGGTAAAGAAAAGCACAAGAAGAAAGTTAACTATACAATGATACTGATACTGCTTACAACTAAAATTGAATTGAGTCTAGACCACAATGTAGCTTGATGGTTTAACCCCAAAAGCCATTTCCTCCTGTCACTGAAGTCAGCTGGTATTTGGTCTTTAATTCAAATGACCCCTGAATTTCCCTGAACTAATGATGTTACTGTTTTTCCTTGGAAATAAAATGTTTGTTGATTTACAGGTACATCTTTTGTGATTTTATGCATCAATAGCATAGAAATTGCCTTGGGGTATCCTTTTCTTTAACCTGAGGAAGAGTATTACCTTTAAAAAAAGGAATTAGCATGTATCTCTATGTCTCTAGCATTTCTATTTGCTTGTTTTTTCCATATGGGCAAAAATATGTTTAACACTAGTCATGCATTATAAGTGTAGGAAAATCAGGGTGAGTTGATTTCTTTCTCTTAAATATTCATAGATTTTTAAAATCCTCTTGCAAAAGAGCACTGAGTTTGAGAACAAATGCTTCTGTTCCAATGGGGCATATTTTCATTTCAGTGCTCATAAGAAGAATTAATTTTCATAGTTTCCCACTTCAGTTCACAAGTCCTTTTATGTTTGTATTTGTCATCCTTATCTTAGTGCAAATTTTTTGTGCTCATCAATGTCTCTGGAGTTACACAATGGTTCTATGAGATAATGAATTAGAGTCCTTGTCTGTCTTAATTGCTGGTCACTATTGCATGATGGCAAATATTTTTGTCCAAAATTTGATATCCAGTTTTATTAAGACAGTTTTGCAATTTGTTAAGGACCTACCTTTCTGGGTTAAATATAACAATAAGAATAACTATTATTAGTTTAATGATAACTAAGGAAAAATAGTAAGTACATGTGTTTGATATTTCAAAATTGTATTTTTAAGCTATACAAAAATATTTATATTTTCTATTTTAACAACTTCATTCAATTTCTCTGTGCAAAATTCTGTAATTTAACCAACTATGTAGGAAAAAAATGCTATGCAAATCATGTGTGGTTATCATATGCTTTAGGTGGTACCCTGAATGTCTGAACAAGGGGTGAAGCCTCCTGGAAGGCAGAAGGCTTTTGTGTAGTGGCTCTGTGGGAAGACAAAATGGCCTGACATCCCAGCTCTGGCATGAAGTGAAGGATTTCACTCTTGGCATTCTCCTGTGTCTTTCACAGGTTTATTTTACCAACCCCTCAGGTGTCTTTCACAGGTTTATTTTACCAACCCCTCAGGTGCAGTCACTCAGGAAGCCTCTGTGGCATCGGGCTCAGCACTGTGCATGGCCTGTGAGTGCCTTTTGGAAAGGCTTAGGAAAAGGTGAGCTCACTTGTGCCTGCACTCTTGGTCCAGAAAGGCATTTGTGACTGCAGAAAGGAGGCTCTGGATTCATCCTGCACCCTTTACAAACATCTGAGACATGTTTGTCTGAATCCTAGAACAGATTCCTAGGGGAAAAATTAGACACAAGGACTAAAAAGAAAATAGAGTATTGACAAAAACTGAGTTTATTCTATCAGGGAAAATTCTAGTCCATGGTGACAATTAGTTACCTCTCACAGGAAGAAAGACTAAAACACATCTATGTTCTGATAGCCCCATAATTTTGTACAAGATTCTGTAACATGGAGTGTGTCTTTTGGTTACATGGGGGAAGTATGTACTCGTAGGAAAGTTTGTTTGCCCAGAATTTGTGGATTTAATACAATACATTTTAATGGGGTTTTTTTAATGTGTATTTATTATCTGCAATTATGTGCAAGAATAAAGTCAAACACACATTTTTTAATCTTTACATCTTTACCTGATTTAATGAATTTCTATAACCAACTCTTAATTTGGTTCACACTCCCTTAAAGAGGCCTGACTGGTGTTTTGGCATTCCATGGAGATCCTATGGTTTAGGATGGCAAATATCCTACGTTGTGTCTTTTCCCTGTTTGTCTTTGCAGGTGTAAACCAAGATTTGGGTAATGTGTTAAGTGGTGGCTATGACAAAAGGTGCATTAAAAATGTGACATGTTTTGCATTTCATTTGCAGGAAAAACATGATTCTTTCTTGCCTTTGTTTGTATAAACTCACTGGAGCAGCAGTCCCTCAGACATATTCAGTAATGACAAAAATAGCTGTAGATACTGAAAGATGGGTTTGAGTTACCAGAAGAGAGTAGGTGACCACAGGAATGACAGAACAATGTACTTGTAAGCACATGGTGTTCAGTGCATGTGAAGACTAACTACAGCTTCCTCAGGCGGGAACTGGAGGGGCTCAAAGTGCAAGGAAAATAAGAATTGCAGCAATTCATAGCTCTATTGTTATTTGTCCCCTTAAAATGTCTCAGGAGCCCATTTATTCTTCACTTCCCTTAAATCTCTAATTAGTGCAAATGACTCAACTTTCCATGCATATTTTATTAATCTTGTGTTTTCTGATCAAGTTACACTCATTGCTTTGCTGCATCATTTTTGAAGGCTTAATGCATCCTTGCCAGGTGATTTACATTCCTCTCCGAAAGTAACTGGAGTGAATGGTCCAAATAGTTGCTGCTAAAGCTGAGAATCAAGCCTGATTCAAGAGCACTGAGTTCAATTAAGCTGAGAAAAATAAAGCCTAAGAAGTATATACTTAATATGGGGAAATATCCTTTTTAGTATGATTGGTATATAAACAGTGATTACAGATTCCAGTTTCTGGACAAAACAATTTCAAAAAATTACTAACCTAGATTTATGAATAATCAGAAGAAATGGGGAATATCTCATTTAGTGAAAAACCCACTCTTCTGTCTCTGCATTCCTGGCTATCATACAAGCCATGGATACTGCTTGGGTATTTGCTGCAGATAAGCAGGATCCAGCTATGGAATGCTCATAGGCATTCAGTTATTAACACTGCCATAGGAATAAGAACAAAACAGCATCAAGGGGTGATTCTTGTAAAGATTGTCTCCACAGCCTCACTGCCAGTGATGAGATTAAAAAGTGGTTTTGACTGAGGTAATCAGTCAAATGGCAAAACAAGCATCCTAAATGGTTGAGCTCTCTCGCAGTAAATATCTTCACAAAGCTTTTCAAAAGGAATGTCATCACTGCTGGGTTCTTCCTCATGGACAGAGAATTCCCCCAGAAATAAGAAAATAACATGGGACAACAGCAAAATGAGGCACAGCTGAAACTCCTTGCTGAAACAGTAACTTACCATGGACACTGATGCTTGACTTGAACTGGTTAAAGAAGTGGCGGATAAATGGTGCATGCCATTCACAAGATCTGAAATAGGTCAGCACTGCTGTGTTCAGAGAGGTCATTTCTGCCCATTGTTATGGCTCTGTTCAGGATAGCACACAAAGCAAAGGGAATGCTAAGGTAAAAGGAAACACTTCTTAAGCACTGCTCGAGCTGGGTAGGTGGTGTGCTGGGATGCCACTGCCAGTCATGGTTCAGGAAGAGCTCCAAGCACAATCAGGGCTGTGTTTGTTCTGGGCCAGAAGGCTGGCAGTCTCTCCCCAAACAGACAAATCATGACTTGCACTTTACCAAACACAATGTCTTTGTTCACCTTTGCAAAGTACTTTAGCTCATAGAAGATTCTTTTCAATAATATTATTATTAGATTAGGTATCCCAAACCAGCTTGAATTTCTTGCATCTTATTCTCAGGAAGAAACACACTGAGAATTCCCTGAAACATTCAGGTTTGCACAAACATCTGTCACAGAATGTTTTGATCCAAGTCATTCAAATTTGGCAACATTCTAAGCAATAAGCAGTGGAATCTCAGGAGGAGAAGTAGCAGGCAGTTTTTATCTCAGCTGGAACAACAACCTCCGTTTATATTTGTAGATTTCCATATGTGAAAATCCTTTCCAAACCTATTGTAGATACCCTGCAATGACTTAGACCAGTGTTCATTTTACAATACAGCAGGCCCACCAAAAATTTAACTTTTAACCAAGCAAACCTCTGTTCCTCTGCTGCCTTCCCTTAGTCCCCTATTTTCAGAATCCTCAGAAAAATCAAGACATACTATAATTTGGGAGAATTGTGCCTAATTCCTGTCACTGTTGAAGGGAAAATCCTTTAAAAAATTATGTATCTCAGAGATCAGTGAAGTGTAGTGTATCATGGCTTTAGTTTTCAGAGCACAGCTAGACTGGGAGGCAAGAACAATCCACAATGTGTGGTGCACGCTGGTGCTGTTCGTACAGACACCCTTTGGATGGCTGCTGGTCTGAATTCAAATGGCTACAGAGAAAAGGCACCTGCTTGGAAGATTCTTTGCAAATGCTGCTCGACAGGGCTGGAGGGGAGTGGTTGGCAAACATCGTCCTGCTGAGAGTGTTCAGGGACGAATGCTCAGGCTGTCAAATATTAGCCAAAATATCCTGCCAACAGCTAGTACCCCGGAGGTAATAAACCGGGGTGTACGGCATGCAATTTCATCCCAGAGCTCCTGCAGAGAGGTTTGTTTTTGACAAACTCGTGTTTTTGTGCTGAAAACAGCCCTGCCTGGCTGCGCTCATTGGGGATTTGCGGTCTGGCAGGAGCCCGCTCGTTCCGCACCGACTTGTGGTGGCTGGAGTTCCCCTCCTGGCCGCTCAGCGCCGTGGCAATCCTCAGGCAGCTCCAAAGCACTTGGGACATGACTGCCTGTGAGGGACGGCAAAGGACAATGTACCCCGGGCAGCACAGCGGGTCCCGTTGGGCCTCCCCCAGACGGAATATCAGGGGGGAAAGTCCTGGCAGGCGGCAGAGAGCCCGGCCCTGGCAGAGGCCGCCGGGCGCTCCGGGAGCGCTGCCAGCGCCGGAGGCGGCCCGAGCCTGGGCCTGGGCACAAACAGCTCCTTCATCCAGCGGGGCGGGAGCCGGGCCCCGGAGCGCCCCGGGACAGGGTGCGGCGGCCCCCGCGCTGCCCGGGACGCCGGCTCTTCCAGGCGGGACCGGGGGCCTCCTCCTCACCAGGTATCGCCTGCTCTCCCCGCTTGGGTTGTTTCCAGACCGTACTTCTAAGTGAAGAAGTAGATGTTGGATGCCGGAGCCCTTCTGCTGCCGAGGGCCGGGAAGCGCCCACAGTGGCTGCGTGGGGAATTCCCGCGGGCAGATCCCATCTCCCGGAGCCGGGCAGGGAGGGCTCGGCCCACACACCGCGGCGGGAGGGGTGAACCGCAGGGCTTAGCTGGGGGGGAAGGCCCGGGATCGCAGCTGCTCCCTGTGCCCTTCTTCCCCGGCCTGAGCGCCGACATGTCGGCCCTGGGGAGCGAGGATCGCAGAGAGGATTGATTTCCTCTCCCGTTTGGGAGGAAAGCGTGTGTAGGTGCTCTTGGTGTAGGCAGCTCTTGCAAGTGGCTGATGGAGGGGTATCCCTACCATCCCTTCGGAGGTGTGTCCCATGCTTGCAAACAATCCACCTGAAGGAGCAGCTGAGGCCTCCGGGATCCCCTGTGACAGTGGCTCTCTGTGATCACCTGCGAGTCCTGCTTTCTGGCAGCACTACAGTGTGAGCCAAAAGGCTGAGGGGATCCCGAGGAGCCTCTAGAGTCCTTTGTTCGGTGAGGAAAGAACATCCTCGCCTTTCTCCTGCAGCACTTCCTAAATGCACATCTCACAGGGCAGCCCAAAGAGCAGAAAGGGGACCTGGCCAGAGTCAAAAGGCCAAAATCAGGAGCTCCTCCACAGCAAACACCCAAGAATAAATCAGTCTTTGCCCAGAAAAACCCCTCTCTGGGGTCATGTGAAGGGAAGTAACACCAAGGGTGCTTGTAAACTGGGGAAGTGATAAAACAAAAGTGATCAACAAAAAAAAAAAGAAGGGAAAAATTATTCCATGGCCTGCACTGACAGGGACAGTGGGTACAGCTGCCCTGGTGGATGAGGAGCCTCTCCAGAATCTCAGAAAAGCTTTAGCCTTTGCTCCCCAGTACCAGAGGCTTCACACTATTCAAAACAGTGTTTCAGCACTTATGATGAGAGTCAGTTAAAAAAAAAAAAACCACACAAACTAAGCCCTTCAAATATAACAGGTTTTGGTTTTCTTTAGTTACTTCCTGTTCTAACTTTTCTGGTCAACAGTTCAGCTGGGCTTTTTCCACTGTTTATTTGGGTGTGTAAATATGCTTATTTTGGTAGGCCAGCCAGATTGCGACACAAGCTAAGGGCATCCAGCCTGCCGTGGCCGTGGGCTGCAGCTGCAGCTGGCAGTGGATGTGCACATTCATGTGTGTGTGTGTGTGTGTGTGTGTGTGTGCGTGCGTGTGTGTGTGTGTGCTGGGGAACAGTGTGTTTATCCATACTGGCCATGTTACCCACTGCCAGAGTGATGTTAGAGCTGAAAGTTAGTGGCACTTAGTGGTGACATACAGCTATTTGAAGCAAGAAAGAATAAAGACCCCCTTGTGTCACATGCGGCTGACATTGTCTCTTCAGATTTGGGAGTTGAGAGGTGAAGTCACATCACAAAGTATCTCAGTATTTTTAAAACTAATTCGTTCTGGCTGGGAGAAGCAGGAGGGTCACAGGGACATGAAACCCACATCAGGCAACTGGTGTCCTCCTTGCTGGGGAGTACAGCTCCAGGTAACTCTGGCTTCTATCCTGTTCTTTGTACACTGTGAAGGGACAGAGAGCTAAACAATACCTGTCACCATTCACGTCCCTCCCCAAGAGCTACTGCATCTGATCTGCTTTTTTAAATGCTGATTTTTGCAAAACACTCAGGCCTGTCTGAGGGGATGAGAAGTGTCAACCCTGCTGGGACTAAGCTGGGCTGCCACATCAGCTAAAAATAGTTTCTCCTTCTCTGCCCTCCACCCAGCAAACTGCAGGCCATGCTGCCAGGGCAGAGCCATAGGTGGGCCTTGCACTCAAAGCAGGATCAGTAGCTCTGCAAAGCCCGAGCTGTGCTTGCTCATACAAGCTGTGTGTAGCCTCTGCTTTGCACCCAGTTAGTTTTTCGCATGAAGGCTTGTTGTGTTCCTGGACTGCAGCAGTAGGTGCAGGAAAAGTGGTGCATTGAACAGGTGCTTGTCATGGTCTTCTGAGCTGTTCTCACTGGCTCCAGCACTGTCAGCAGCCCCTTCCTGCCCTCGCTGGATTTTGCAGCACAGGGATCAGTTGATATCAAACTGGCTCATCTGCAAAAATCCCATCTGAAACTGGGTAGACTTGTGAAACCTAAATCTCCACTAAGCCACAGCTCCCCTTTCTTCCCTAGGGACAGGGAGGTCAGTCAGGAAATTCAATCTCCACCATGGTCCAAGGGCTTCAGCAAAGGAGAGTTGTGAGGGACAACTGAAAGCACATCTCTGGCAGGTGGATAATGTACCCGTTGCATATGTTCCAGGGCAGCTGAAAAAGCAGGGCTGTGCTTGTCCATGGACTGCTGGGAGGCTCACTGGGCACTCTGAGAGCCACACGCCATTTCCACAGCTGCCAGTTCTGAGTGAGAAGGTTTGTTTACAAAGATGTATTTAGATACCTTTCTCAGAACCGGTTTTCCTCAGTAATTACAGAATTATTACCCAGCCCCCCAATTTCTCGTTGCTTACATTCTTCCTTACTTTCCCTTTTCCCTTCCCACAGCATTTTTCCAAACTGGGTTTCTGGGTGTCAGCCATGCAGGCCAGCAGTTCTGCTCCAGGGTCCATTTTCCCCCCTGTACTGTGTCCTCTTCCTTGCTGTGCAGGCACTTCTGTAGTCAGCTTGTAAAAGAAGATGTGATAATTAACAGAAAGAAACTTAAGCATTGCCCAGAGAGGAAGGAGATGGGTTATAACAACCCTTGGCTGTGATACAGAAGGAATGCAGTGACAGGCAACAATTCCTGCTGCTCTTTCCCTTCTTACATAGCAGAGACATCAAATTTTAAGTAGTAAAACCTCAGGGGTAAGTGAGAAGCTGTGTGAACAGTTATGAACAAGGATCTCATAAATAAACCTGACCTATCATAATTCCAGGTTGTCAGTCTTGCCTAAATTTACATCAAAGATGCCAAAAGCCACCGGAAGATGGTAAATCAGCCTGTCATTGTAAAGTGCAGGCACTGGTTTCCAGTAAAAGTTCTCAGAGAGCAATTAGTGAGGCTGGATTTCTAGTCACTGGTAAGCAAGCCCCATAGGAGAAACCAGAACCATCAGGGCACACAACTGAAGGTCTGTCTCGCTCAGCCTTCTCTCCAAGAGTGAATATTGTAGCTATTCCAGGAAAAAAATTAGTCATAGGCAGAAGGGATCCTCCCCCTACATCCTTGGTCAGATTTGGGCAGCAACCTATTGAAGGGGTGCCTGACCCAGCAGGAGCATCCCTACTCACCTGTTCAAAGCTGCTAAAGGATTTATCACCTCTGAGGTTGCCCAGTCTCTCTCTCTCCTGGGCCCATTTAGTCCTGGCTTTGGGGAGTTTGCAGGGTGCATGGAGCTGCATGGTTCTGTTCTGCTTGGTGCCTTCACCAGTGTGAGACCTGAGCTGGCCATGGCCAGGAACACAGGCTGGCACTTCACTGGGATGGGCAACCAGGTGACTGTCTACCAAGAGCTGTGTGCCACTCCTCAGGACAGGTGCCAGCTCCAAAACTTGCCCAGGACAGGGGAAATAGAGACACTGCGCTTCCTGGAGAAGCAGTCAGCAGGTGAGGAGTGGAGTGGAGCCCAGGACATAAAGCAAGTTATAAAGTAATGCAGAGAGAGGCAGAAATACAGGCCCTTGGAGCAGCAGGACTGGCTGGCACCTGGGGGCTGCCATGTGCTGCTGAGAGAGCATGGCAGCCTTGAATGCCCACAAATCTGTCCAAGGTGGTGAGTCACGCTGGCAGTACAAGGACCAAGAATGGATTGGAGACCTCCAGTGAGATTTGCTTCCACTGCCCAGGCAGTGATAGCCCTCACTGCTGGAGATCCCAATGTTCAAGTAACCTTTTGGCCTAACAAGCTTAAAAAAAGTCAATTTCTCCAGAGGTCTGTGCCTTTTGCACCTGACACAATAGAAAACTTGATGAGTGCCTTACTCCCTCAGATTTTATTGAGGAAACCTTCTCCAAACCAGCCCAAGCCCTAGTGGTGCACGTGCAGATCTGCTGAGGATGAGGTAGTGGCTGCTGCTTAAAGACTTTTCAAAACTTTTTTGTCATATCAAAAGCTGATTTTTTAAACCTAGCCACAGTCCTGGTTGTGTGCAGCAGTTAATTAGTTGTTAGGGAGAGATTATGTTACATCTCATGTGGGTATTTCATAGCCTGATACTCGCCCTGGATGATAGTGATGTGTGATATGTTGTTTCCAAATGCAGGTAGGAACCTCTCTCCTCTCTCTGCATCCTGGAGATGGCCTCACCCAAGGTTGCAGTGGTGGGTGCAGGAGTCATCGGCCTGTCCACAGCACTGTGCATCACAGAGACTTGTCCCAGCTGCTCTGTGACAGTCCTTTCAGACCAGTTCAGCCCCAACACAACGAGTGATGTGGCAGCTGGGATGCTCATCCCTCATATCTACCCAGGTTCGTTCAATTCAGGGCAGCACTGCCCATGGCACCTCATGCAGCTCTGTGCAGCAGTGCATAGAGGCTCAGGAAAAAAAGATGCCTTCACCTGTGTTCCCTGTCTGTCCCATATCCTTGACGCTCATTTGAATGCTTCTCCTCTTTGCATTATTCCTCTCTGCACATTTGGTTTTGTTCACATGCAGACACACCAATCCACAGGCAGAAGCAGTGGTTCCAAGAGACCTTCACTTACCTTTTTGCCATCAGCAACTCAGCCGAGGCATCAGAGGCTGGCATTCACCTGGTCTCTGGGTAAGAACAGCCCCTGGGGCAGCCTTTGGTGCATTTGTGCTGTGTTCTGGAGCAGGTTTTCTTTGCTGGATTCAGGGGTATTCCCTTCAAGGAATAGCTTTTATGTCTATATTCCCAAGAAACTGCATTGTAGCTGCTCACATATGATGTATTTTTAGGCAAAATTCAGGAACAGGTGTGCAAAGAAAACCCACTCAAGTGTGACCAGCACCAAATCTCTTTTAATAACCATTGTTTTCCGTACTGTCACCAACTAGTTGTTTGCAGCAGGGATCATCTCCAGAGGGATGGGACTGCAGGATCCTCCAGCTTCAGCAACTGGGTACAGGGATTCTACTGGGGGATGTGTGAGTTGGGAGTGTTTTATGCTGCCTATTATGTACTGAGAAATTTGCCTCTTAGAGTATTGAGACTGAGCGCTCTGTAGCTTTGTGGATACCCAAGGAATGGTGAACAGGTGTGCAAGTGGCCCCACCAGGTCCTGCCAGGTGTCTGCAGTTGTGGTGGGGACACTGTATGAGGGCACTCTGTACGTACACCATCACTGGAAGGGCTCTCTGCAGTTTATTTACCCTGGTGTTGCATCCTCACACTCAGCTGTGCTGACCTTCTGCCTCTTTGCCCAGACAGAAGGTATTGCAGGAGCAAGCAGCATTTTTTCCCCATTTCTGTTAGCCTTGCAGAGCTGCTCTGATAGGGGGAAAGAGGTTCTGAGCTCCTGGGCTTGTTCTAAGATTGCCATGACACATAACATGGCAGAGTAATAACAGTGAAGTTTTCCAGATTTTTCTCTGTCTTTTTAGTTGGCAGATCTTTAAAAGCCCTCCTAAGGAGGAGTTACCTTTCTGGTCAGATATTGTGCTGGGATTTCGACCAATATCCGAAGCAGAACTCCAGAAGTTCCCGCAGCACCGATTTGGTCAGGCCTTCACAACCCTGAAATGTGACTGCCCACCCTACCTGCTGTGGCTGGAGAAAAGGTAGGGTTTGCTGCAGGCTGGGCATGCAGGGGGAAACCCTGGCAGAGGGACTGGTGACAAGACAGGGTTTCCTTGAGAGCCTTAGATTTGAACAAAACTGGGAAAAGGCTGTTTCTCATTGCAGAAAATGCAAGAAGCTCTTGCTTGGGGAGAAGCACGGGAAATAAATACAGAACTTTTCTTAAATGTGGAAGGCCCTATTTGTGCAATGTCCACTTTCTCCCAGTGTCTCTGTACAGTGGGGCTTGCAGTGTGAGCAACCCTAGGCATAGGGCCAATGTAGCCACCGGGGCCATGCTTGGCCAGCCAGACCTTGAAGGTACATCAGGAGCCTGCCACGTCCTGAGAAAACATTTGGCTGCTCCATATTTGCCAAACTTCCCAAATAGTAACCCTCTATTTTTGAAGATGCATCCAGTGCCTGTGAAAATAAGCACATCTAGAAAGGTGTCTTATTGTGAAGACTTTGCTCTTATGAAGTAGCTGGACCAATTAATCTCAAATTTGTTCAACAATTGGAGTAATTTCTTAATCCATTTAGACGAAAAAACCTCCAAAGTGTTAATTACCATCATCTTGTAACATATTTCTTGAAAAAGTTTGCCAGCATAAGATGGGTGATGGCTTCAGAGTTCATGCCTGGATTGACATCAAAGTTAGAAAATCTGCCGATTTCCAAATTTTTAAGTTTCCCCCCAATACCTCAATTTTGGAGAACCATATGAGAGACAGGATGCAGATCTAAAAGGGCTTTGACACCCTGGGACATACTGGGGTAAGTATTTAATCCAAATAAGTACCTCCAAAGTGAGCAAATGGCTGTATCCTCTTGAGAGAAAGAGACAGGCTGCAAGCTGATTTGGGGTTAAGTAAAGAGATGTGTACTGACACCAAGGTACAAATTGCCAGCTCAGCTGGTTACTTGGATGCCTTTCATCACACTGCAAAATGTGAAAAAGCATTTCTTCTTGTAGCAGCCAAGCGGGCTGGGAGTTCTCCTGTGGCACCAGTGCCATGTGAGGTCTGTGCCATCTACTTGGTACACATGATCTGTCATGTTTCATTGCCTAACTGAAGCAAATTTCTGCTGCAGGACCGCTAAGTTGTACAACCCATTTAGTATCTGCCATGTGATTTCTGCTCCCTCCTTATTCCTGCTGTAGTCTTCTTATTTCTCAAAGGATGTAGTCTAATGAGATGATCAAGCTCCTTTTTTTCTCTTCTCCCTGGTGATGAGAAGTGAGAGAATATTAAACATGTAACTAATTCTCAAACCCCTAGTGACCTGAACAGTATTTATAGACCATTCTCCTGGCAATCCACAAGGAAAATTTTTGTTGTGCCCACCTTGCTTGGCCAAAAATAGACTTCAGGAATTTTTTCCTGCTTACTTGCCCGAATTCAGGAGTTTTCAGGAGGTTTTTTCATTGGTGTATTTTTTATGGCGTGGTGACAGAGTCCCAGTTACAACTCTTAGGAGCTCTTCCTGCAAGTTGCCCAGTCACAGCTGCTGCGTGAGAGCTCCCCTGTTCTTCATAGACAGCTTCAGTGTCCTGCTCCATCAGGCCCCAGAGCATCAACTATGCCCTGGATTCTTGGCTCACTCACTGCTTTGTGGGAAACCACTGCCTTCACAGTAGAGTTGATGACTTTGCCACCTTCTAGAATATTGCAGAGGATGGGATTTTCCACTTAGTGCATCACAGACCTGTCTCCTGACTTGCTTATACTAAAATCCCCAGCAAAAACCCCCTGCAATGGGATCCAGCTGACAGCATGCAGGGACTCCAATTCATACCAGTGATTTTCCACAGGGAAGGGCTTCAAAATTCAGGCAAGTTCAGGGGAGGATTTGGCATGAAATTGAGCTCAAAAATGAATTTCAAGAAGAGGTGACTTTCACTGAAGAGCAGACATGTATGTATAGTGCTCTGAGCTGTCCTGGGTGACTGCTGGCGGCTGCTCCAGAAGGTTCTGGGCACCCTGGGGGTCCTGTGCCACATCTGCCCAGCCTTAGTGTGGATATTAGGGCTTGGCGCATGGCATTAGATGGCTATGTAGCTCAGGAGGTGAGTTGGGAATGAGTGTGGCAGCATATAACAGGCACATTGAAAGGAGTGTAGGACAATAGCTCTGCCACTAGCATGAGCAAGTTGGTAAATAAATCTGTTGTTTCCCAGCTTGCTTGGGCTGTTAAATCTTGATACTGCTACAGAAATGAATCAGACCATGAAGACCTGACTGTTTGCCTAGGGTCTGATGCCAGACCCTTCTCTAAAACTGCTCGACTTGCTTTACTTTTTCCAGCCCCACCAGGCTAGATACTTCTGATCAAAGCAGATAAATCACAAACAGAACCCCCATGGCATTTTCTTTGCTTTTTGTCCTATCTATTGTTTCGTTTTGATCAGTATGTAAAGGCAAAGGCAATCTATCTCATTTGCTTAATGTTCATCATAATTACATATGGGTTTCTTTTCTGCCTCACTTCTGGAGTCTTTTTGCAGGTTGAAAGCAACTGGCACCCAGATGTACACCAGGAAAGTGGCAGACTTGTGGGAGCTGCACAGAGAATATGACATCGTTGTCAACTGCACAGGCATGGGAGCCCACCAGCTGGTGGGGGATGAGCAGCTCTTCCCTGTCAGGGGACAAGTACTCAAGGTTCACGCTCCTTGGGTGACACAGTTCATCCGGGATGGAGATGGCTTAACTTACATCTACCCAGGGATACACAGAGTGACCCTGGGGGGAACCAGGGAAAAGGGGAGCTGGAGTCTCTCCCCTGATGCTGGCACTACTAGAGACATCTTTGACAGATGCTGCTCCCTTGAGCCCTCACTGCAGGGAGCTCAGGATATGGAGGTGAAGGTGGGCCTGAGGCCATCCAGGCAGTCTGTGAGAGTGCAGAGAGAGGTTTTGAGCCAAGGAGGAATTAAGCTCCCAGTGGTCCACAACTATGGGCATGGGGCAGGTGGCTTTTCAGTGCACAGGGGCACAGCCAAAGAGGCTGCTCTCCTGGTGGAAGAGTGCATTTCTGCTCTGCAAGCCTCCTCATCAAGGGCTAAGCTTTGAATCCCAGAGGCTCCTTTTCCATTTACAGCTAATGATGAATCTCCTAGCAGCAGCTTGGACTTTAGGTCCATTACTGTATAGAAGGGAGCTAAGTCAACATCTTGTTCCAGTGCAGATACTCAGTGGTATCTGTAACCACCTTGGAAAGGCATGATGTGTTGATCCATGTATTAGCCCAGCTGATCATCTCCTCCATCTGCCCTGGGCATTTATCTTAGTCTCATGTGAAGAAGACAAGATACATAAATACTCTTCACATAACAGGGATCAGATTGCTGCAATATAATACAAATAACATCAATTTAGCATTTCTGCACCTGCATCTAAAGGGTGTCAGATGCAGTAGTCTCAGATTTAGTAAAAATAGTAAAAAAGGTCTCCTCTTGTACCAAATTTAATCTAGAGTTGCCCTTGCTTCTGCCGCCTTGCTGACAAATTTTATCATTGTCTATAGGATTTAAAAGGAAAAGAAAACCCCATGCAGTGCTGCACTGCAGTGCTGCATTACATGCTCCAGGTTAGCTCTTATAGAAAGCAGTGTTAGGTCACTGTCACACACAGTGACCAGGCAAGTGTGATTTTAAGAGCAGGTCTGTAATACCCATCGCTGTATTTGCTCATATTGCACCTCAGGGAACTTAAAGTTTCTGCTAATATTGGCCCACATGAGCTACAGTTTTGTGTGTCTTTTCTCATGCTAGTTTGCAAATCTGTTTTTTCCCTTCAAGGCCCTCAGATTTTGCTCTCAAACACCAGTGATTTCCCCCCCGGCCCCTCCCCTCCTCCCCCACACAACATTGATATGGCCTTTGTTCTATTGAAGAGGATTTTTCAGAGTGGGCTGGGGAATACAGCATCCCTTTTCTACTTCACAACAACACTGTCTGATTTCCTTGCAACAGCTGATAGGAATAAATTGGAGACAAACCAACAAGGATTCTAACACCATCATTGGTTTTGTAGAAGAGCCATTTAAGACTGGATAAACACTCTAAAGAAAAATGTGTCTGTAACTGGACAGGAGCGAGCTCCTCTGCTGTAAGAAAGCCGAGTCCTCTGCTCACTCCGTGGCAGAGGCTCTGCTGGGCTTTACACTCTCCTCAGCAATTCAAACCCTTTGATATGTCTGAAGATAATCACTCCCCAAAACTGGATCTTACCATCAAAGTACAAGTCTGACTCTTAGTGATTAAATGACTCATTAAATCTTTAATGGCTCACTTGAGAGTGTTATCATCCATTTTTGTCTAGCTTTTTTGTCCATAGAATTACAAAACCATTCAAAATCCTTCAATAATTCCTGTGATTAAAATTAACGGATAAATAAAGTTCTAATAATGGAGCAAAGGTCACTTCTGTAGTGTTTCCTTTCATAAGCAAGGGATTTTCTTTCATTTGGGATGGCCTGACAGCGCCAAGAAAGGCCACACTCAACTACCAACTCCTGCTGTTCTCAGGGGGATGAGAACAGTTATCATTTGCAAGGGACAGTGGTCAGAAGAAACATCACTAAATTAAATTATGGGTCAATAAGCGCCTGGGACCAGCCTAAGCCAGCCCTGCCTTCAACAGGATGAAGAAGAATGAAAAAGAAAATCCTCATTTTCTCAGCTCTGAAAGCTAATTTTGCACTCCCCCCTTTGTCCCCCCCCATTTGTCCTTTCCAGTGGTATGAGAGGGCAGAGCTGCTGCTTTTGGCAGCAGTGTTGGCGTAGGGCTTGACAAACTGCAGCTTTGTCCTCAGCTAACACAGAACATAAAAATACATGGAAAAAGAATATAAGAATGGACTCTTTTTCTTAATCTTTATTTTAAGCTTTATAATAGCAAACAGTGTAGCTTATCCTGGAGCAAGAAATGCTACTAATGCTGATAGGGTGATTATAGTCCCATAAGAAATCAAAGCTGTGCTTGTGCACTTCTCTGCAGGGTGATGGGGTTTCTTCTAATCTACTTCTAAAAACTGTCTGTTTGATACAGTGTCAAAAACAGATTTGGCTGCAAAGCTTATCCTCTGCTCATAGCCAGCAGGGAGGACAGCCACTTCTGGTCTAGGGTCTTCTTCATCTGAGGGGTAGCTCAGTGTTTCAGATGATTTATCTTCCACAAAGTTTTTGACTTGCTTCTAAAACCATTTATGGTGCTTCTATACTCCCCAACATCCTGTGGAAACAGGTTCTATAAAGGGAGAAACTTCTTTGTCCAGGAGCAGAGCTTGTTGCCTTCATTTTTGTCTTGAACCTAAAAACATCATTTGATGCCTCTTTCTTGCATGTTATGAGAGGTAGTGACTCCATGTCCCATTTGAGTTTATAGAGCTCCACCATACACTCTCTCAGACTCTTCTTTCCCACCTTGAAGAATCTTGGTTTACGTAGTACATAATTGCCTCACTTTCACAAGCCCTGATCCTCATGGGGTTATCTGTTGGAGAAGACAGCACAGTGAAGCATAAGCAATCCAGAAGGTTCCTCCTCCAAGTGATAGAGCAGCCAACAAGGCAAGGTCCTATGCTGGACCCTGTTCTTGTCAACAAGGAGGGGCTGGTGTCCCAAGTGAAGATATTTCTCAGGGGCCAGTACTGGGGCTGGTGCTGTTAAAAATCTTTGTCTGTAACGGACAGTGGGAGTGAGTGCACCCTCAGCAAGTTTGCCAATGACACCAGGCTGTGTGGTGCAGTGGACACACTGGAGGGAAGGGATGTCACCTAGAGGGACCTTGGCAGGCTCGAGAGGTGGGACTGTCTTTAACTTTCTTGCACTTGGCCTTGTTAAACCTTGTCATGTTCAACAAGGCCAAGTGCAAGGTCCTGTGTCTGGACTGGGGCAATCCCAAACACAAATACAGGCTGTGTGGTGAATGGACTGAGAGCAGCCCTGAGGAAAAGGACCTGGGGGTGTTGGTTGAGGAGAAGCTCAACATGACCTGGCAATGTGTGCTCAAAGCCCAGGAAGCCAACTGTATCCTTGTCTACATGGAAGCAGAGTGACCAGCAGGTTGAGGAGGTTGATTCTGCCCCTCTGCTCTGCTCTTGTGAGACCCCACCTCAAGTGCTGCATCCAGCCCTGGAGACCCCAACATAAGAAGAATATGCACCTGCTGGAGGGAGTCCAGAGGAAATAATGAAGATGATCAGAGGGCTGGAGAACCTCTCCTATGTATATAGGCTGAGAGAGCTGGGGTTGTTCAGCCTGGAGAGGAAACAGCTCTGGAGAGCCCTTACAGCACCTCCCAGTACCTAAAGGGGGCTTACAAGAGAGTTGGAGAGAGACTTTTTGGAAGGAAATGCTTTAAAATGAAAGAGGTGTGTATGCCTTATACCTGGAAGCATCCGAGGCCAAATTAAATGGGGCTTTAAGCAACCTGGTCTAGTAGAAGGTGAACCTGCCCATGCCAAGGGATGGAACTAGATGATCTTTAATGTCCCTTCCAAACCAAACCATTCCATAACTCTATGACCCCTCTTCACTTCATAATATATTAAAATGCTTTCAAGTAATTAGTAAGCATTTAAGTGGCAACCAGATACCTGTCCTGAGTAGTACTAAGTGTTTCAGAGGCTGTGGCTGGGTAGTGAGGCAGTCTTCCTCCCAGATCAGCCAGTATTTTTCTCTGCTGTTGGCTATACTGATTTTCAACTGCTGTTACTTTGTGCAAACTCATGAGATGGCTTTTGCAACTCCTTTAGGCAGTTTGCATTTTACTGCCTTGAACAAACTGGTACCACCAGCAGATCAGTCATTTGCCTGACCGATGGGTCTGTGGACGAACACTGGCCCTACATGATCCCTCTAGGATGCAATTGGCAGCTTCTCTCCGCTGTGAAGAATGGGTGATTTATCCTTACCTTGTCTCTCTGTCCTGTATGCAGTTGCTGACTCATGAGAGGATCTTCCCTTTTACCCTGTGCCAGATTAGCTTCTTAATGGGTCCTTGGTGACAGATGTTAAAGGCTTTCCAGCAGCTGAGCAGATCACAGCGAGCTGATTGCTCTCATCTGCAGCTTCACAGTTTCCTCTGAAGCTGTCAGAGGGTGGTGGAGCACAGCTTCATAGGCTCTCACTGCAAAGCTCTGCCAATTCTCCCCTCTTAGTCTGTCTTCTCCTTGCAACTATTCTGTTACTATGGCTTTTGCTGTTTGCCTGCCACAGGTGTCAGATTTAATGGCTTGCATTTCTCTAGATCCCTTTCAGCACTTAAAAGAAAAGAGCATCAATTGCCATCCTTTTTCTTTGGCTGTTTTAAGTAAAAGCTTATACACTGGCTCTTATAGTGCAATAATTTCCATTAGCATTCCTTAAAAACCCACAAGCAAGTAACATCTGCTTTTCATGAATTTGCTACTATCCGTTGCATTTGTTTGTTCCAAAGCCTCATCTAATGACCCTTCAATCTGAGGCAGCTTCCCTGCATTATCCCTTTAACAAATGGTTCTGCTATGGGAATTTCACTAATCTTCTCTGTGCTGAACACAGACACAAGTAATCTGTTTAGCTGTTGTGTTAGGATGTGTTTCCTCTCAAACTCCTTTGCCACCTTGATCATCTGCTGACTGCACACTCTGGTCACCTGCAGAACCCTCCAGCAGGCTCCCTGCTCCTGCTGGGATAGAGGAGGCTCCTGCTGGGATAGAGGAGGCTTTTTGTCTCAAAATAGTTTTTTAGTCTTCCTTTCTGTTTCTGCTTTTAATTTGACAGAGTTCATGTCCTTTTCCTAATTTGGAGGGGATCTATTTTGGTTCTTTCCCATGTAATTTTTATCATGCTATTACAAGACCCAGTAGTTATCTTCCTTCTGGAATATGTCTGATGTTTCTGACTTGTAATTATAATGAGGTCAAAATGGCACCTTTAAACAAATGTGGTCATGATTCTCTGCTCCTCTCTTCCTCTTCACTTCACCAGTTTCTAGCTTGAAATTCTTTTTAAAATCTTACTCATTCTCACAGAGGTTTTCTCCCTGGTTAAAGTCATACCACAAAAAGATTGGGCATTCTATTCAGAAACCTCATCTTTTTGTTCCAAAAGCTTTCAACTTGCCAAGAATATGCCCTAATATTTTGGGAATAACTGAACATCCTTCTGTTATGCTTCCCTGGGCATGGAAAATTTAAATAATCTAAAATATATCCTAGATCCATAGTGATGCTGCCCTGTGCCAGCTGTGCACCTGCCCACAAAGGGGAGTCACACTATTTCAGAGCCTTCAGGCCAGCTCACTGTCACTGACTGCTTTCAGGCAGTTGAAGTTTGTTGAGATGAGTCCTGGCTGGCTTCAGCTGCCCAGCCCCAGGTTTTGGTCTCCAGCAATATCTCATCAGCCATCCCTGAGTTTCTGCTCCTCACCTAAGACTCATGCCAGGAGCTGAAGCAAAGCTGCAGCCTCTGTTGCCTCTCCAGCTCCAGCTGAAGCTGAGCCAGCAGCTGAGGAATTTTCAAAACTCTGTTTTGACCCTAAATCTCTCTGTGCTGCCGCATCAGCTCTGTAGATTTCATCTGGAATCACAGAACAAGTGTCAGAGAAACACTCACACGTGGGAGAGGATTAAGAGTGGAAGGCTCATTAAACCTCCCTGACTTCCTCGTTCTGATGAAAGGTGTCCTGAAAGAAAGACTTTGCTGTCACCTGGGCAAAGCATTTTATCCCTCTGCTGTTCCTTAAGCCTATGCGTGTCTGGACATAAGTTATCCAAACTGTGCTTGAGTATTTCCTTCTTATCCACACTTTCTGATCTACACTGAAGAGGCACCCTTGGCAGATGGCAACCAATCTGGCACACTCACATGGAACTTCAAAGGTGTAATTGTGGTATAGAAAGAGAACGATTATATTTTGAGATATTTTTATCAATCCTTGCAATTCCAGAGAGCACATGGGATGCGTGATAGATTTTAGAGCTTGAGCACAAAATAATAGTTTTCTGCAACAGGAAATTTTGTTGATTTTCCTCACAGAAACAATGCCATAAAGTCATATTTCTTGATAGAGGCTTTTGCTTCTGTTTAAAACAAATTTCTGGAAAATACAGGAAAATTGGCATTCACCATTCATTACCATTCTCTTCCAGTCAAGGACTATTTGAGCTAAACTGCAAATTCTTTAGGAATAAATGTAGCAATTAGAGATAACATCATGGAGTGGACCGAGATTTTTGTTGTTTTCACAGCAATCAAGTGACTATTGTTACATTGTCCGCTGCTCTAATCTATGCTGCTATATTCCCTACTTTCCACCAGAGGGAGATATTGGATCAAGCAGTTGCTGAAAAAAAACCTCGCACCATTTCAGAGCAAATGCAGTGATGCTTAATTCAGTGGAAATCTGGGTGCCTGTCGGGCTCCTACATACCTACAGGGCTTGGGGAATTTGGGTGCTTCAGCAGAGCTTTGAAAAAGGATCGTAGATCCTTTATGGATTTATGGAGAACATTTAAAAGAAGTATAATAAATGTGAAGGTAGCAGCATACCAGAAGTGGTTGTTAATATAAAACACCAAGGAAAAAAAAAAAAAAGCAACCAAATAATCATAATATTAATCCTAGGTAAAGCTGCTGCTATAGCAGCATGTCACAGAGTTTTTCCCCCACCAGAAGGCTGGAGAGGAAACCATTGTCTTGGATAGCCAAGTGTCCTCAGTTCCTCATTTTGTGGGTTCTTGGGGTCCCCCAGCCTCTCAAGTAATGCCCGGGTTGGACATCCTGTGGGGCAGTCCCTGTCGGGCTGCATCCTGGTCCATGTGTCCACTGGCTCCCAGCCAGGCTCCTGGTGAGCCCAGACACCATTCTGCGTGCTCAGGTTATTAGAAATTACTGCTGCTTCAAGATCTGAAATGGACTGGTTTGTTCCTGTGAATTTCCCCCTCATGTCTATTTTTCTCAATGAAGAAGTAAAAATTACATATTTTGGAGAAGGAGAAGCAGGCATGAGTCAAAAGCCAGGCTTACTAAGAAAGGGAGGTGCTGGTGAGAAAAGAAGGGGGGAAGAAATTTTCTGAAAGTGAGCAATTTCATACAAATGGTTTTGTATTTTTTGTATTCTTTTACATTTTCCAAAAGTAAAAGTAGTTTCAAGGGAATATTTTTCCTGTGTTTTGCTTTCATCCTTTGAGACTGTGTTACACCACTGTCAGCAGCCAGCACTAGGGGAGCACTGCCCCACATCACTTTGCTCCTGTTAATGTCCACTAACCACCATAAGGCCAATATATTTCTCACACAGTGAGAGACATGTACCATGTGCATCATGTGCTGTGCTCTCACCATTGTCGCATCTCCCACTTTTAGATTCAGCTTCTCCAAAGTCCCAGTCAACCAGTGGATATCTAAGCCTGACATTAGCCTTTCCTTCAATTTGCAAGCCAAACAGAGGAGGGGAGGTTTGTTTATTTTCTGTGTCATCAGACAATTAAGCTACTGAGCCAGCTGTTGGTGTTTCAGAAGCACCTGTGTGTGAGCCTTCAGTCAGCATTTTGGCTAAAACAAACTTCTGAAAAACAACCCTTCCCTTAGGGAACACAGTAGAGCCATGGAGGGAGCTTCTCTGTCACACAAATGAGTGGTTTAGATTGCTTAAAGGATCACCATCAAATATATTAGTGAAAACAAACTTTAATACAAATGTAAAAGTCAAGCAAAGCCCGATATATAATATATAATTTATATATATTATCCATGCAATATTAAAGGCTTATTCTAATACTGCATGGATAATACATATAAAGAATAACCAATTAGAATCAATTTAGAGTGATTTATATTGAGGCCAGGGATGTAAAAAGGGGTAAGGAAGGAAAGGTTAGGGAAGACTCTCTGGTGGGTCATGAGATTCAGAGTGAGCTCCCTTCTTGCTAGACTGCTTCTCAGAGAGGTGCCCACACATGGCTGGATCCTATCTCAGACTCATACAGGGTCAATTGCTTATGTCTAAAGGATCTAGAAGCACTTAAATGTTAGATTAGCCAAGGATCAACTACAAACAGTAATAACTGTTAAGGATTCAAGATAGTAACATGCATACTATATTTGCTAGAGGATGCCCAGGTGAATACACACCCCCAGATATGTGTGTGCAAACATACAAAGGTAATACACACACAGGCACAGATATGTAATGTATAAGTGCAAAGGTATATGTACTAAAACATTTCCCTTGAGAATCAGTGAAACACTCATGTCTAATATCTTTTTGGCATTTCTTAACGGGGTGAGGTGGGGTGTTGAGCCTCAAGTATTGGGAAATCATTCCAGGTTCTGTTGCCAGGTGACACTTCTTTGAATTTCACAAACTTGAGAGTTCGGGCACTCTGCGAGGCATCCCACACAGAGAGAAATACTGATACAGCCCACTGCTGTCCAGAAGAGCTCAGAGTCTGTCTTAGGACCACTGGCTTTAGGGCCATGAGATGGTTGGCTTAAGCCATTGATCTATTTTCATCCTGGCTGCAATCTGGGTATTACTGGAATTTATGAAATTCCAGTGAGGATGGTACTGTTCCACTTGAGCTACTTTTCAGATAAGGAACATTCCAGGGCTGTCAGGGGTGACTGATTATTCCTGCTGTCATCTTCCACCTTGATAAGGCAGCAGGAGTTCCTGGTACGGTCAGTACTGCCCCCCACCTTCGCTTTCCAAGAGTTCCCAGTATGCTTCACCACCAATCTCTTGTGGAAAGGCCTGAGCAGGCCAGAGGAGAGGGGGGGAGGAATGAACCACTCACACTTGCTTCCCTCCTTGCCGAACAAGAACATGGTTGGGCTTCAAGGAGATGCACAGACCTTGCAGCCTGATGAGTCAATTGATTTCTTGGTCAATGGGACAGCTGGTCTCCTGTGAGCATATGAAGAAATGGATTTGGGCTTCTCACATCCCATGTTGCTGTGACTACAAGAAGAGCAATCCCACTTTAATGTGTGCTTCCAATAAAAAAGCTCAAAGGGTATTTTTTAAATAAAGAAGAAGAGGCAGCTGAACTCCAGGGAAAGACTTCAAGAAACAACCCACTTCTCTACCTTCTCTACAGAGGTAAAGCCCCTGAGAAGCACTGGCTACCCTGCTTCTGAAAATCCCTCTATAATCCTGGGTGGGCACCTTTTTTTCTGTGTGGTGAGTGTATCTGCACAGTGTCAGCACTCCAGGAATAATCACAGGACGAATTGACACAGAGATTTGCAGCAGGATAATTGCCTCAAACAGAAGGATAAATAGCTTTTTCTGGCATTTAATGGGCCTCTTAAGTGAATGGCAATAAACTCTGTGCGAACAGCTGTTTTCCCTCTTTTTCATCCTTTTGCATCTCATCCATAATTATGCACTAAAATGTTCTTGTCTGGGTTGCTGAGAGCAATCTTGTTGCTGTTTGTCTTTGCAGTGTAAGGCTGAGCACTTCAGCGCAAAGATTGAGTAAAAAACCCTGGATTCCTAAAGGCTCCTGCCACTATATATCAGTGATCATCTTTGCTTTGTGTTAAGCCTGAGGGAGAAGTGAGAAGTTAAGGGGAAAATTTGTCTCTTCTAGTTGCTGCTCTGCATGTCCCAGTGTTGGGGTGTCCCCCTGCAGGTCTTGGTGTCCTGGGCTCCAGCTAGGAGGTTCCTTTGCTTGCCTGGCTTCTGGCACTGACCCAGCTACAGTTCAGGAGAAGCTACGGCTTCAATTTGCCTTGCAGGGGAGGTAAGTGTCCTGTGAGACACTCCTCCCCACTCTGTGCTGGCTGGACCATGGGGAGATAGCAGAGCAGGCTTTCCTCTGTAGCTGGTGGCTCTGCCTCCAGCCTTGCCGACAGGAGAGTAGGAGGCACAAAGCAAGCCCTGCAAAAAAGCCTTTATGCTTTCAGAAACATGTACTTTATCTGCTGATAGAGTACAGAGAAACGACCTTGTTCCTGAGGAAATTCAATACCTTCTGGCAAAGGGATCTCCTCCTAACAAGGGGCCCGGGAGCAAGCCAGGAGCTAGGGCACAGCCACAAGCATTATCCTTGCTGAGAGTTCCTCACTGGAAGCAATGCCAGTAGAGGCGCCTGTATTGTCACAAACCCACTCTGTCCTTCCCAGTGCATCTTTGAAACCTCAGACTGGCCTTTGCTTCCCACATCCAGAGCTGAGGAAGGAGGCAGACACGCTGCAAGGAGGCACATGCTGGAAGGATGAGCCCTGTGGTAGCACCTAACCTACATACAAACTCTTGGCTGAGGAGGTTATTCCACTTGGATCAATAGCAGTGTCTCTGCATCATTGATGCTGCTCCACATGACATTGAGGGCAAACTGCTTGGAAAAGAGCCTGCGGGAAGAACACTGAGTTTTATCCTCACCGTCTGCTCCCACACAGGCTGCTCAGCTGCAGGGGAGCTGTGGGATCTTTTCTGCTGAGGGCAGACCATTTCTCTCCTCCTTGTTAGGACTGTATCTAAGACTTTGAAATGCAACCAGATGGAGGAGAGGACTGGCTGACCACATGGTAATAGCTCAGAAAAACAACCTTTTTGTTACAGATAAAAACTGAATTTTAAAATGTCCTGAAAAATGAGATGCTTTCCGGACATGTGGATGAGACCTTTATTATAGGTGGATGCATATTATTAAACTGGCCTGCATACTGGTCCTGAACATTTTGGAAAGCCTCCTATCCTAGGAAATCTTCTTTTCATCCATCAGGTCTCAAGGATGTTGCCAACCACTCCCAGCTTTTATTGTTTCCTATCGCCTTTAATGATGCATAAATTGTATGGACACATGCCAGTGTATCAAACAACATTAAAAGACAGACCATGGAAAAAGTGAATAGTTCATTAATTATGGGTCTTAATTTGTTTGTGAATCTTCTACCTGAAATATTTTGCTACTGCTCTTCTCCCTGTCAGCTCCAGTGCTTTGGCTTGTACCTCATCCCCTCTTGGAGACCCCTTTTCCCTGAGTGCTTGCAGATGAAGGAAGGTTTCTCTCAGTGACATCTGCTCCATTGTTCCAGTTCTGTTGCCATCCCCTATATAAATACTTTGGCATTTGTACTGTTCTATATAAACCCATTAAAAACATCTAATAAAAAGGATTATGTAATTTCTTAGAGCCATCATTACTACTCCAGCTGTGGTGTTTTGTCAAACTCTGACAATTATAGATTAATCCCTATGCCAAATTACACTTTTTAATGAAAGATATTAATCCTTAAGCTTAGAAGTGTAAAAATATAAGTCAAATTTATTGCATTCAAAAAAAAAGCAGAGAGCTGAAGCCAGAATAACACTAAGATAATCTTTAAAACATACAGAAAATAGGATTTTTAATAGAAACACAGGGTAATTTCTAAGCAAAGCTGGATATCTGCCTAGGATTACAATATAGATACAGGGGAAATACAGATGATGAACTGATATCAAAAAAATCTTTGTGCAACAGTATATGAACTGCATGTGAGTTATCACTTAATTCCTGTAAACTGGAGTGTCTTTATTTTATAATGGCAATACATTTTCGATTTTTATACTAATATCTCTTCAATAAAATTTCCAGCCCTTATTTTAAAAAGCAGGCAGAATTTTGCTTGTTCAGAATAATTGAACAATTTAATAAAAGGCAGGCTGTACAAGCACTGTTATTCCTACCCAGGACTGAAACACAGCTTCTGGAGGCAACAGTTGTATTTTGTAGATACCCCAAGGATTAGGGTTAAATAAATAAAGCTGAGGCCCGGGAGTAGCAGAGAGCTGCAGAGCATCTCCTCCCAAAGGGCTGTCTCATTCTTATTCTTCTTCTCTTTCCTGCAGCGAATGTGTGTGCACAGGTACAGGTGTGGATGAGTGCAACCACACAAGGGTGTGACTCACAGGTAAACCTTGAGCTATAATCCCCTCTCCAGGCCAATAATTATCAACCATCTCTTCCATTTGGAGCACACGACAAGGCTGTGCTGTTCGATTCCCTCTGTAGCTGGAGGGAAAGACAGCTTCTGCCTGTGCCTCGTGCTGTGCTGCTGAACAGCAAGATCAATCTTGTGTTAAGCTGCCTAAACGGCCCACGAGCTTGATGAGAGCTAATGGGAGACTGCATGAATATATATTTTTTAGTTGTTATCTTCAAACTTACCAGTGGCGAGCTGAGAAGGCGTTTTAATGATTCACACAGCTTTGCCTTGACAGCTGTTCAGACACGTATTTCTCAGCAGCGGTAAGTGGGTAATAGACCAATACAGCCAATTTACTTCGCTGTTGCTAGCATTTAAAAGATAAGACAAAGAGATTATTTCATAGTTTTCAATGGGATTTAAGGCATGGGAAGGAGTAAGGGCTGTACCTACCTGGCAGAGTTGTGTGCAGGCTCCACAGAGGTCTGTCACTTGGTGCATAAAGAAATTCTTCCAGGATTTTTAGCTGCAATTTCAAGGAACGGAACTGAAACCAGGCTTGCACAAAAGCCATCACTGAGAAGCCACCCAGGGAACTACAGACTTTTAATTCCATGTTCCTCAGGGATATGGCAGAGCTTTCGCACATAAATGCACAAGGCAATAAACTGGGCCAGGATCAAAGCTCTGAGTGCTACAGACTCAGGACCTGTGGCACACACATCTTCTGTGGGAAGGACACACGGTCCTTGTGGAAGTTCCTACACAGAACATCTCTGTTTTCAAGTGCACAGAACAACGTCACTGATTTTTGAAGCATTAGTCAGGAGTGTAGGAGGAAGGAGAGGGAAAAACCCTTCCTTTGCTCTGTCCTGTAGATTTTGGCAAGTGGCTCATATCAAGTCCAGAGCCCAGAGTCAAAAAGAGTGTTTTTATTCATTTACTCATTTTATAGGAGGAAGGTTTGACTTGTATTAACAGCCCTTGGAGAATCCTAGGGGCTCCTAGTGGCATTTTTCCTGCCTGGGGTTTAATTTTGCACAGGGATTTGGGCAGACATTTTAACTAACCAAAAGATAAACAAAAGCCCTGACAGTGGATGGAGGTAGAAGATTAATGGGGTAGGCAAGGTGTTTGAACTGAAAATGGCCATAAGAGAGAGAAACATTAAATAACTGCTGCAAAGGAGAGATTTCACTACCAACAATATCCCAGGCAAGAGGTAATTTGTAAGCAGCAAAGATAGCACTGAAGCAATGAAATTTCATTTGTATTAAACTTTTTCTTTATAGAGGTTTAGCACTGGGCTCTTACTACAGAGAAATTTGTAAATGAGAGAGAAGTTTTAACAGTTTAAAGACTTTGCCAGGAGAAACTGAGGGAGCTGTAGCTCTGTGGTACCTACATAAAAAGTAGATACTGCAAGACCAATGTCTGATTTTGGTTATCAGGGCACGAAGCTCCCTGTTCTCAGCAGAAATTGCACGCTCACACTCAGAGTCGCTGTTCCAGTTACTCCTTGTGTTTCATGGCAGCAGTTTGTGCTCAGCTGGATCCAGCTTGATGAATGTCCCTCTAACACCATCCATCTTGCTTTAGGAGAGCAAGCAGGGGAGGTTATTTGCTGCCTGACTCAGTGAGAGAGCATGTTTTGCGAAAGATATGAAACTTTGCAGACGCTGTATTTCCCAGCAATCACCTCAGAAAGGCCCATCCTCCAGCTGGACTGGAGTTTCATGCATCATGCTAAAATTCTAATTTGCTCTATTTCTCAACAGGCTTTGCTCACACACATATCTTTGCAGCCAGTTCCTGGGGGAGGAATTGACTTATAATACACTTGTTAAATGAAGAAGTGAGACTGTTTAAGGGACTTTCTTAATTCTCACTGATTCTCATGCTAACCCTGATAAGATTTCTCATTGTCCCTGAGATTTCCTGAGATCATTCTCTACCATTGTTATTTTGTTCTCTATCTTTAGAAACCCTCTGTTGTGTTTTTAACAGGCAGACTCACATTCATAAGCAGTTGCAGGGCAGGGGAGTGGGGAGGAAGCATGAGAAATAAAACTGCTTGTTAAAACACAAAAGGAAAATGAAAACACTGAGTTAAATTAGTGAGCTATTCTTTATAGGACCCCTCCTAGCATACCCACAAACTGGGGCTTATCAGCTTTCTAAAGAAGGGAATATTTTGTACAAGGTTAGCCCTTACAGTTACAGCTCAGTGATGACAGGAAGAGTGGCTGGATTCAAGTATTTGAGCTTTTTGCTGAAATTACACAAAGAGAAGAACAACAAATGAAACTCTGATGCTAAAACTAAGAAAGACCTTGCAGTTTCTATTCTGCTCAGGTAGATCTCTTTTATCTGAGTGTGCATTGTTAATGCTTTTAGGAAAGCTTTGATTTCTCAAGGATTAAACTTCAAGAGAGAGTTTTAAAATATATTTCTGCATTTTATACTTCTGGAGTCAACCTGCCTTTAAGTCTTCCTCCATAACCATACACACACAAACTTATATTTTAATAGGACCTTCACATACCCTCATTTATTGACTAGGTGCTGATAGCTTAAAATAACATTTGTGCTAAGAATTTTGTGTAATAATACCCCTGCATTTAATGTTCCTGAGGTAGGTCTAAAATCTCTCTTCCCTGAACATTACTTTTGTCCTCCATGTGATGCTGCCATTCCACAGAGGAGCAAAGTGATGCACAGGCATCCCTGTAACAGCCCAAGTGACCTTTTGCTGATGAACTCCAGGTGATAATCACAAATGGAGCTAGGTACATGTCTCTTAAGTTGATGTCAGTCATGATGGTGCAGTTGCACTCTCCCTTTGCCCTCATGAATGTGTTTCTTCCTCAGACAAGCACCAGGACTTGTCTGTTCCATTTGTGAGCCACCTAAGGGAAGTGGAAATAGGAAAAGTGTGTGGTTGTCAGAAGATCCACTTCCAGAGTCAACTGGCTTCCCTGCGGCAAACATCTGAGGCTGTCCAATGTTGGCTCAAAGCTGATCAAAAGATAGGATTATATCAACAAATGTATCCAGGTCTATTAGGAAATTGCTCCAGATAGGAATTTTTTTGAGTTAGTTTTCATCTGTGCCAGGCCCTGTTTTGACTTAGTTGATGACAAAGGAGCCACCCTCCTGCTACAGGAAAGGCAGGTAGGACTGACACACATTTCCAAGAGGAGCCTACATTTATGGTGTTTTAAAACAACCATGGAATTGCTTTAACCTAATTCAGAAGGACGATTTGCCTTAAAAATAGAGAACAGGAATGTTTAAATGGCAGGAATCACACACCTCACCTGCCAGTGCAACTGTGCTTGGAGCTGCACTGAAATCCCACTTCTCCAGACAGATCATTGCTCCCTCCCTTATCTTCCTAGGTGCAGCTCCTCCATCTTGCTGCCAGCAGGTCAGGTTGCTTGGCTGCTGGCATGCTCCACTTCTGCCAGTGCTCCTCTCTGACCTGCTCTCCCAGCAGCAGCCAGCTCTGGCTCTGTTCCAGGCTGTGAGGAGACAGGAGAGGTCACAGAGGAGCGGTGCAGCCTGCTGCTGAAGAGAGGACACCAGAAGGAGCTTGGGGCAACAAGCCTTTCCCTTGCCAGCAGACAAGGCAGGGGCACTGGAAGCAGAGAACTGCTCACAGGAGACAAGAGTCACAGCCCCTCTTCCCTCCTGTCAAGAAACGGGGAGTAGTCATGTATCCAAGTCCTGCATATCCCTTCTGGAAATATATTTATTACTCACTGAGCTGCAATTTGGTTGCCATTGCCCAGTCCCTGTTCCCGCAGAGTTTGCCTCCTGTCATTGACCCTGCTCCTCACCTGTGCTCCTGCTTCAGAAAATCCCACCAGCCACCCCTCCCTGCTCATTCCTTAGCCATGGATTAGTGTTGTGTCTTAGGATCAAAGCTCTCCTGAGCACTTCACAGTCCTTCATAGCGTGTCCCCATTGCACAACAAATGCAGGGCCTCCTGTGCACCTACTGAGATGAGCAGACCTGTCTCCAGCACTGCCTCCCAGCTCATGCAGATCCATTCCTTCACTCCTGAAACCAAGGATGTGTCATGAAAATCATCAGGATGGTGTGACTACCCAGGAGAGAGGCTAGGAGGCAAAGTGTAAACTTAAAAGAGTTACTCATAAGCACGAGGTGTTGCAACCAAATTAGGGCACCACAACTGATGTGATGTTTCACGCAGGCTTCTCACACCCTTCAAAAGTTCAGGACCAACATGATTTAACAGGTCACAGAATCACAGGTCACTAGCAGCCACACCACTGGATGCTAATCATAGTAAAACTTTCCAAAGCACGTCTATTTTTGCAGCATTCTTGCTGCTTGTCTATTGATCCAGATGTCCCTGGAGTCAAACTCACTAGAGTTAGTTATCTGTACTGCCAGAGATACTGGGGGGAGAAGGGGGGTTTCACAGACATGTCAGAGGAGCTAGGATTTTGGTCTTACTTGGTTGTCCAAAATCCTTTATCCTTCACAGGCAGCTCAAACCTTACAAGAAGGAAAGTCTTTATTTCCAGGTCCGGGTTGTCCTTTTGTTTGACTTCAACATAAACAGTCCTTAAGACTCCAGTAAAATTTCACTGCCTCGTGACATCACAGTTGTTATTTTCAAACTTGCCTGAACTAATCTAAACTAAATTAAACTAAACTAAATCTGAACTAATAGGTACCTTAACAAGTCAGCACACTTCCATTCTATAGAGACGAGCTGATACAATAGTTAGGGCAGAGGGCTGAGTCCTCTCTCAGGCCGGCTGGCACGCACCTGTGGCTACACAGCGGCGCGGCCCCACGTTCGCAGCGGGCACGGTCCCGGCCGAGGCGCGGAGCATCCCTCGGGCCGCCGGCGGGCGAGCACCGCTGCGTCCCGCAGCCCCCGCCGGCCCGGGACAGGGGCATCCCGGCCCCTCCCCGGCCGGCCCCGCTCGGGGCGGGGACTCCCGGCTTTCGGCGGCGGGGGCCGCGGGGCCCGGCCCGCCGGCGGCATGAGCCCTGCGGCGGGGCGGGGGGGCGGCAGCGCCGGGCAGGGCAGCCCCCGACGCCATGCCCAAGGAGCGGCCGCTCTGGCGGGGCGCCGCTTTCCGCCTCTGCCTGCTCTCCGCCGCGCTCTTCCTCTGCCTGCAGCTGGGCATGAGGCGATCCTGGTGTCCGGAGGAGAAGCCCCGGGAGCCGGCGGCGGCGCGGGCGCCCGCCCCGTCCCGCGGCGCGGAGCAGCGGCCGGGCGCGGCGGCGGCGGCGGCGGGCGGCGGCCGTCGGAGGGTCACCTACGTGCGGAGCGGCCGGCGGGGCAGCGCCGCTCCCGCCTGCTGCGCCCCGCAGCCCCCGGGCAGCCGCCGCAGGAAGGTAGGGCGGGCTCGGGGAGCGGCCGCCGGGTCGCGACAGGAGACCCCGGCTCCCTGCGAGGGAATGAGGGCGAGCGGGCACCCGGGGCGGAGATGGGGCTGGTACCTGAGAAAAGGCGGCCGGGAGGGCGGTGGTGAAGCGAGACGGTGTGGTGGGATGTCGACTTCTTGGGAAGTGGGCAAGCGACTTTTTGAGCAGCGCTGCTCAGCTGCAGGGAAGGGCGAGTGTCTTGGAGGCGGACTGGACAAGGAGAGAGCTCGGTCTGAGAAGGTGACAGTGACCCCGAGTCCGGGTGGGCTGGCAGGCTGACGCATGCCCAGCAGGATCAAACTTGGGCAAAGACCACGGCCCTTGGCGTTCTTGGCATCCGAGTGCCATTGCGTTCGCAGAAAGGCATCAAGAAATGGTTCTAGGACCTGGTCTGCGTGAGAATTGGTGAGTTAGTGAACGAGCTGGTAAACGAACCTGTGACAAGGTTTCTACCCTGCAATGAGTGTAAAGCCTTTTGGGGGAGTGAGGACCGTCACTAGGATCTGGAGATCTGCAAGAGTGAGGAGTGCCTGTGCTACCTCCACCCCATTCAGCTGCGTGTGTGGCCAGTAGAGGGATGTTGCTTTCTTCCATGATCTCCGTGTTGTCCTTGGTTTTGGCAGATTCCACGCTCTCAGGAACTGCTTAGAGATACAGACAATGATTTTGTGGAGTTTCAGGGGGAGAAGAGCCATCTTTGAGGGCGGTGAAGGAGTAGTTTGTTATGTACTTTGGGGTCCTGCTGTCAGGGTGCAGTAGTTCTGGTCCATGCAGAGATGTGCAGGTTCTTAAAGAAGCTGGAATGATATTGAGGAGGAGCGCATGGGATTTTGCTAGAGATGAGACCACTTTTGTGGTCAAAATAAAAAAACAATTTCTGATCTTTGCCCCAAGAAGAATAAACCAGTTTTCTGTGGAATAGCTGAAGCCTGTCCTTACTGCCTTGATGAAAAGACTACTTGCTAACATTCAAACCACTACCTGACTATTGATCTCTCACAGGTCATGCATGTGGTGTCAACTGCAAATCTGCTTTCTTTTCTTTGCCTGTTCCACCCCAATAATTATTCTTTTATTTCATGATGAGATGGACAGTGATCTCATATATAGATGGACTTCTAGGTTTGGCTCATCTTCTGTGGGAAACTGTGATGTAAAAAATAAACTGCTACTTTCTGCCTCTGGTTTTCTGAAAGGTTTAGAAGAAATTAGATAATCCTTCACCATGCTTCCTTAACCACTGGCTGTGATGAGGACAACATTGCCACATATTTGTTCAGAATAATAACTATGTGGTGTTCTTTTGTGCTGTGGCATTGATACCACTTTGAGGTACCTAGGTCTTGCAGTGTCAGTTTTTGTGACTTTTGTTGTTGATGCTCTGTTACTTGACATTATCCTAAAGCACAGCTTTTTAGTGATTCTAATCGTGGAAAAATTTCAGCATTAATGGAGGAAAAAGCCTGTAATCCTGTGGATTCAGAGAGTTTCCTGAAAATATCCTAAAAATGGCATCAAAAAACAAGGGGTAAAATTAAAACACATCCTAATTTAGTTAATGACTTTTGAGAAAATCCTAGTGGGGAAGTAGAGGAGAGGCTGCTCATTTTACCTGAGAACTGGCAGGACCTTGCAGTGTTGGAGAGCTCAAGGCTCTGGAAAGCCCAAGTGTGTTTTGGTGCACCTCCAGGTGAAGTGTGTGAAAGAAACATCACTGCTGCGGTTTGTGGTGTTGGGCATGTTGCTGCTGAGGTCTCATTTGAATCCCTCTAGTTAAGTCAAAGGAAAAATATTAGTATATATAATAGAGGGTGGAGTTGTTGCCAGGTTAGGTTTGACACCATCAAGTGTCTTCTGTGTTCAGCTATTTGACTTGAACATGTTGCTTCAGGCTTAGAAAAATCTACTTAAAGATAGGGTTTGGGGATAGCAGAACTGTACTTTGGAATAGAATTGTTAAATAAAAATATAGGGGGAAAAGCAATGGTAAAATAAAGTAGAAGTGGTCTGTTCTCTGAAATTTTTTCATTAGAAGAATCACAATAGCTAAAAAATTTAATGGGTGATTTGTAATTTTTTTTTTAATCAGGGAACATGGTATTTCGCATCAGACTATTGTATGACAAGATGGGGGCATTTACCAAAAAAGGCTGCTTAAATTGATGGTCCATAGTTTCTACCAGCAGCTCTGGAGAAAGGCCTCAGGGTGCCACGGCTGCCAGTGTGCTGCAAATGCTGCCTGGAGGGGAAGGACAGGCTCCTTGCACAGATCTGTGCTACACCGGGTTGGCATTGCCTTTTGCTGTGGCTTTTATGTGTTTTCAGCGTCTTCTGTCTGTCCATAAATTATTATCAGTCCATTCTTAAAGCCTGCAGAGGCTTTCAGGTACAGGAGTTTTTTCTCTCCTGCTGTTTATGGGGATGGTGTTGGACTATACTGGGACGTGTGAGCCAGCAGGATGGCAGCAAGGAAAAATCAGTGAGGCCAGACTTTGCTCTGTTTTCCTAGTGCCTCTAGGTTATAGCTCTGCTCACACTTACATCACTGAATTAATGCAGAAGACTGATGAACAGAGTGTTTCCATAGATGAAGCTGAATATCCTACTTTGTGGCTGTATAAAAAAAAAAAAAAAATTGCAAAAGCACACAAGGAAATTATTTGGTGCCTGCTTTGAATCACTTTAAAGTTTCCTGAGCAGGGCTGTGTTATTTATTTCCCAAGCACAACTGCAGTCATCCACCAACACCAACACCACCAAAAGAGGAAAAAAAAAGAGGATGGGAAAGATGGACTCTTGTCCATAAATGGTCCCTAAGTCTGCAGGAAACTGCCTGTGCTTTTCCTGACCGCTGGTGAGGCTCTGTCATTGGAGACTATGGCTGTGCAGCAATGGGAGGGTTTGACCACCAAGGTTCCAAGCTCTGTTTGTGCCTCAAGATGCATACATAAAAATGTTAACTGAAAGGGGCAGGGAATAAAGTAATTTAGCCATGTGACATCTCTGGGAGCTGCTGGAGCTGCCTGTTGTGGCGCTTAGGGGAGTTGTGCTGCTCCCAGCTGTTCTGCTCCCAGTTGAGCCTACCAAAGAGCAGATGATGCTGCTCTTGCTGACAAATAACAAGCAAGATTTGGCATTGACAGCATATGATGGTCATCTGAAGAATCACAGGTTTTGTTGTGCTGCAAGAGTAAAGGAAATGGAAGTTCACAGTCCCACTTGTATTTGGTGTAAGTTCACAATCCCACTTAAAACTGCCTTGTTGCTAATAAAATTATGTTTTTAAACTGAGATTCTAAGATCTGGTTGTGTTAAGCACTGAGCTGGTAACATATGCAGCAGGTAGAAATTCCAGCTACCTGGAAACACACAGATTCTGCCAGGTGTAACTGCTTCTGGAATAGTTACTAGCAGGGTGTGCACCCACAGAGCGCTGTGGAGGACATGTGAGGTGTGTTTTAAAAGGTTATTCCAGGGTGCCATGGCAAAAGAAAAAAAAATATTGCATTTGGAATTTTAAGTAACAGCAAATGCCTGTCACAGTAATTGCAATAACAAGATTATGTTGGCTCTTGTGCACTGAATTTGGGAGGAGCCCTCTTCAAGAGTCTGGTTGAGAAAAGCTGGAATTCCTTGCCTTCTGGGCAGATTTATTTCCATGGAGGTGAGGAGCGTGGTATGCTGCCAAGCTTAACCTGATGTAATTTTGGATGCTCTTTCATGTCATATCTAGGAATATAAAAGTATTTACCTTCAGTGATTAAAAGCAAAGAGTAAGATTTTGCTGCTGGGCACACGTATACTTTGCCTGGGATTATAATGTAATTTGAAACATGATGTATTATTGCCTAAAACCAAAAACTCTTTTGAGATTATATTTTTTTAGGTGTTCCTTTCACGTGTATACATTTGTCTTTTGTTTCATTATAAATGCAGACTAATTATCTTTTGCTGTTTCTTGTTGGATTGAAGGTTGTGGATTTCTTTAAATAGGAACTATTTCTAAGAGGTTACTGCTCCTCTGCAGTGATGACTGATAACAGTCTCATCTTTAATTGTCTGCAAATTATTTTCGAGCGATATCTTTGAAATTATGTGGAATAACACATGTTTGGCACTTAGTAATACAGCAGGCTCATAAAAACCTCATTTGATTTAGTGGTACACTCTTGCTAAGATTTTACTTAAATTTACTTAAATTTGGGGTTTAACTTTAGAATGACAATGCCATTTACATTGGTGTCAGTGATGTGTAGGGCTTATGCCAAGAGTCCTGTTCAGTTCTTCTAGAAATTTGGTTTAAAAAATGTAGTGGATGTTTTCATTACCTAATTGCATGCATAGTGTTTTCAAGCTGTCTTCACATCTTTAAAAGTACAGTAAGTTTTGGGTACTGCTTTTATAGGAAGTTACTCTGACTCTTCATGAGGAAGAGCCAAAATTCTTGGAGAAAACTTGGTTATTCTGAAGTTAAATTGTTCCGTCTGTCTTTCTGAAGTTAAAATTATCCATCTGTCTTTCCACATCTCATGGTGTAATAGCTTGTCTGTTTTGGATTGGGATTTAACTTATAAGTGTATTAATTCTGTGTGCCTGGAGCAACAATTTAACATTACAGCAGAGTTTGACAGGGCAGGGCTTTGGGAGCTGTGCATGGAATCCCACCAGGCTGCATCTGCAGGACTGGATTTGCCCTGGCTGAGCCAAACCAGAGGAGCCACAGGGGTTAAAGTGGCCTCTTGCATCTCCAAAGATTATTCCAGCCTCTCCACCTGTGTCCAAGAGTGATGAGCTTCACAGTGCAGTGCTGTTCCCTAAGTGCTGTGCTGAGGAGTGAATAACATGCTGCCTTTGATGGATGGGATGGCACTTGGGATGCTGCTGCAGAGGAGTGCAGAGCTGAAGAGCTGGATATTGGTTATTCCTTGGAGTGTGCTACTTCTGGGCACCTTCTTTAATAACAGGGCTTCATTCAGAGGAAAAAGGTGTTAAGAGGTGCAGGAAGGCAAGCCTGCAGGGAAAGCCTGAAGTACTGGTACTTGTTTTGAATAGGGAAAAGTAGGTTTTGAGGAAATGTGCCAAGATTCTTCAAACTAAAAGAAATAATTTTTTTGAAGGACATAATGACCGATTGTTCCTTAGGTCCACTGGAAGTAGGACAAGAAGTAACTGGCTTAATTTTCAGGCAAGATATTAGGAAAATCTTTTAACTGTGGAGCTGGTAAGGAATGGAAAGGCTCCTTAGAAAAACATGAACTGTGGGTATCCACACAGGGAAGGTCTGGGAATGTTTTCCTTTGTGCTTCAGGGCAACCTCCTGATGTCCCTCTGGCTACATTTACCTGCTCTGCAATTAGAGAAGCAATCTGGCAGATACAATGTGATTAACCAAACTGGAATTTAGCCTGAACAATGATCTAACATCAGTGCAATAAAAAGAGGTAATGGGATCTTTTAAGACTATAATAAGCAATCTTTGCCCTGGCTTATTACCTCACTGGAGAGACCAGACCCCACCATAATTTTCTGTGTGATGATTTAGTGGACCCCAGAGGAAGGGACACTAGTTGACAACTTTTTTCCCTCTAGCACTTGGAGGTCTCTTAGCAAATATAAACCAACCCAAAGTTACTTATCTGGTAAGATAAGTACAAGATAGGAGCTTGTGGCATCTGTTAGTACCGGGGAACAGCCTTTGTCTGTTTTTGCTCAAATATTCAGGCTAATAGCACAGACTGAGTGAGGTTGTTGTCTTTGGAGGAAAAGAATAAACTTTTATTGAAAGCAGTTTTCATCAGCTGATAACCAAATCTGGGGAACATCAGCCAGCTCTGCCCGTAAACAAGGGCAGCTGAGGTACCAGAAAGTACCCAAACACAGGAATCCTTCTCCAAGTAGTCAAGCAATGGCAATACTGGGCTTTTATTGTATTTTAACTGCAGATGAAATGTGTTTATAGTATAAAACACATTTATACTATAAATAAATATTTATATATATATAGTATAATTATATGGTTTTTTCTGACAATGATGTCACTTGAAATCTTGTGAGGTAAATGATTACTAAGAATAACCTTGATTCTTACACACTTTTTATTACCTGAAATAGTTCTTTCTTCATGAATTTTTGAGAAGCTGATGGGGAATATTATTCTTTAGAAAGTCATTACAGTGTTATGAGGCTTTATATCCAATAGCATAGATTTCTTTCAAAATCTTTCAAATGCCAGTTTAAGGTTTTCTTTTGGCATATAAAGACAAGAGAAGTTTTTCTAGGTTGCTGTGGCACAGAAGAAAGTAAATCTAGGTGTTTAAGCCTTCTGTTCTAAGGGGCCCAAGGATGGAGGTGGTAATTGATTCTGCAGATACCTTGCTCAGTGGGGCCATTACAGTTGTGCCATCATTTCCTTGAACCAAGAGACATAGTTCACATTGTACAAAATGTGAATCCTTTGTAACTGCTGCAGCAGATCAGAAAAAAAACTGTTCCTGTTTGCTGTGTTCATCTCAAACTGTTCCATGGGACTGCTCTGAGGGCCAAGTGACCTGAACTGCCCAGCAGCAGTGGCATGGTTAGTACAAAAATGATCTTTTGTCATATTTCATGTTTTGAAATAAGAAGTGAGGACAGTTTTGAGGACACACAGCTTTCCCTGCTCTCAAGGTGGCCAATCTTCCTACATTCTTTTCTAAAATTTCCTTCTGTGGAGAGAGAAGAGTGCAGAAATAGAGATTTGGACAGGTAAAAATTCTGCTGGATAGCCCTAGGGATTTTACTTTACATCTCCAACCTTTATCTACCTTCTTACGAGACAAGTGTTTAAGTTCATTGCTAGTAAGGTTTTCATGCCAGTTCACTCAGTCAGTTCACATCAGCGTTTACTCAGCCAGCCAGGCTGGTAACAGAGATGTGTCTGCTCAGGGCTGCAGGGAAGGTGCCAGCATGCCAGATTTCTCTCTCATGCCACTTGCACTGAGCTGTGGCCACAGTTCAGACCAAGGTGCAGCTGGGGGATCTTTGGTGTGAGCAAAACTCCAGCAGCCCCTGACAAAGGGTGCAGCACTGAAGTCCTGTGGTGAAGAACAAAACCTCTCCCAGCTGCCTTGCAGACTCGTGCAGACAGCGTGATGAGTTCATAATCACTTCCTACAAAACAGATGTAGAATTTGGAGGTTTAGGTAGCATTAGGGAGGGACCTCCAGCCCTTGCTCCAGCAGTCTGGTTTGGTTGTGGTAGCTCAGGCTGTCCTGCAGCCTGCAAGTGGTGGCTGCCACTCGTGGCACAGATTAGATAAAAGATTTGACATGTAAGTGAGAGAGTTTGTGTGAACCACCACTAATCTTTGATGGCATCCGCAGCACAGCCCACTCTTATCTCTTGTTCTAATATTAACTTAGAGCTGAGTTTGTCTTGGATGGCTGCTCAGTGCTCCAGAGCTGTGTGCAGTGGATGTGAGTCATTTAATCAACTGGAGTGTTTTTGTAGCTAGAAGATATGCACCAAGATACTTTTGTGCATGATGAAGTGTTGTCCAGAGCCCTTCCATATTTGTGAGTCTGAGATCAAATGACCTGCAGTTCAGTGGAACAATTAAAAGAGGGAAAATTAGTGTGATTCAATGTTTCTTTCAGTTGTGGTAAATAGCATATGTATCATGCAATCTGTATGCATACATTCACACTAATACTGTTTTTGTTTAGTTTTTTTGCCTACAAAAGTGACAGGGTGATGTGCTGCCCTATTTTGAGTTAGCCAGTCCCTCAGGGTAATAGAAACCATGTGCACCAATGGACTGATGCCTAGGGTAACAGATGAAAGCCATGATTTTGAACTTGCTCTCGTGGCAACAACTGGGTCAATTTCAGCAGGAGATGGCGGAAATGTTCCCAGATGTTTATGCTAAGTGAAAGGGCTTGGATTTTCAATGACATGTTGTTTCCCCATCTGACCTTCTCTTCCATCTTCAGTAGTGTTGCTTTGGAATGTGCCATCAAGCTCAGGTGCCCCCAGGAAATGCTCTGACTGCAAATGAACTGCACTGTCAGGGAATGGGTGGATGGGGTCCTTGCTGACCCCCTGAAAAGCACAAGTTCTGAGTGTGGTTCTGGGGGAACACCTTGGTGATTATTTTGCTCTCTTATTGATTTTTTGCAGCCTTTAAAAGCTAGTGTTGTAATTTATGTCCATCCTGACACATGTATAAATAAAATAAAAAAATCCTTTCCTTGTGTCTTTGTGTAATGATAAATGCAGTAGCTCCAGCAGCTGTTAGAAGATAAAAATCTTGCTTCTCACCAAAGTCTTCTCCATTCTCTTTGCAAAAAATGGCTTTGCAGAGTTCTTCAAGAGTCAGAAAAGAATTGTTGTGATTTTGTAAATCCCAAATCTGGGGTACTTGTGAGAAACATCATTCCTGCTGCACCTCTCCTCATCGTGCAATGGGGGTTTCTCTTGTCTCTGGCAGTGTAGGACCAGGAGGACTATGCAGTGGGCCATTGGCTTTTGGAGTCTCTTGGGACAGTCAGGTCAAGCCAGCTGCTTCAGATTTTGTATAGAGAACCTCTGGGTTTACGTGCTTGTGGAAGAAAGAGCTGACCAACAGCTCGTTTAGCAAGTGACTGAAGTTTACTTTGGGTTCCATTTTCTGATAGGTTTCACATGCAGCTCCAGGTGCAGTGCTGTGAGCTCTTCTGGAAGAGACAGGATTCTGGGTTCTTTCCAGGACTGACCTTGTGGCTTCTGCAAACTGAAGGAATTGAAACCTCTGCCCTTCTTGGCCTGTGGAAGACAAATCTATGGCCTTGAGAGTTTAACAAGGAAACACGTACAAGACCCTGATAGGCAATTTGTTTGTCTTAGGGATATTGCTAAAAATCCATTCTTGCTATTAGTTTTGAGGAGGTAGGGTCACTTTTTGAGTGTGTGTGTGTCTGTGGCACCTTGTTCTGCTGGCCAAAATTACTGCAGAGAAGCAAATATCAGTGATGTGCCAGGGGCTGGACCTGATTGGGAAAGGTGTCCATTTGAAAATTATGTTAGAACCAGCAGACATTAACAACACAGAGTTGCTGTTGCTGTTTTGGCCTCCCCCTCTTGGCCTCATCCATTCCCAGCCCTCTCCCTCATTCCCCTCCTAGCAGCTAGCTAAGTCAAATAATTAGCTGGGAGCTTCAAAGTCAGTGCCCTTTTTTAGTATCCTCTTTCATATTTTACAAAGAGACACTGTTTGAAATGTTAGGGGGACCAGATGGTAATGTCTATTGATATGGCATGCAATGTTAGAAGATATCTGCCACTTAGAAGCCTCAAAATGATAGGGATCCATTTCAAATCTTTCTTGCTCCCTGCAGAGTGGACAGCAGTAGTGGAGGAGTGAGATTTATCCAATAGGTAAATACCACAGGGTAAGCTGTCTGAAAAACCCCAAAAATTTTAATACTGGTGCCCTGTCTCTTTGGGCGTTCCTTATGGTTGTTCTGCAGTACTGAAACTTTCAAAGAAATTAACTTTGTTAATTTCATCTTGAATAGGGCAAAGCATCTTGAATAGGGCAAAGCAGCAACATTGTGTTCCTTTTCCCTCCCTCTTTGAGAAAATTAAACAAGAAGCAATTATGTGTCAATTGGTTGCTGCTGAGCTGATGCGGTTTTTCTTCATTAGACATCTTGATTAATGGTTTGATCTTGCAATTATTATTCATTATGAAATCCATGGGAATTGTGGTGCATCATGAGTTCAGGATCAAACCATGTAGTTTTTCAGTACTTCATCTGTAATGCTCAGAGTTAGTGATAAAACATTGGAAAATATCCTTGATTAAAGAGGATGGTACATATTTGCCCAAGCCCATCCTCCATGGGATTGTGATGAATTTGCATGCTTTGAAATGAGCTTGATTTTCTTCTCTATAGACTGGAAAATAAATGTATCATTTTGTACTTAAAATCCTAACAACTTGTAAGCCAGCTGTTGTTTCCTTTCTAGACAGAGGGAACTACTTGCCCAACAGTTTTATTTTATTTGGAAGACTTTTACATAGCTCTAGACCAAGGGCACTAATCTATAATTATATTTTAAAAAGAAAGGGACTATGTTTAAAGCTAGAATACATTTCATTCTGTGGAACTCCATTACCTAACGCTTTTATGAAATAAGGAGTTAAAGAAGAAAAAAGTGGAGTTTGGCTTTTTGAATCTTCCCTGGCTATCCAGTAAAACCCAGTTCAACCAAGGGAACTGATGGTGGGTTGAAGGAACAGTACCCTCAGCACCTGTTGTAAATACTGTCTATCTTGCCTTAGGGTAAATACTGTAAGTACTATCTATCTTGCCTTAGGGTTTTACACTCTGAAATCCAAATACCTGTAGAAGTTACTCAGCCTTTTGGTTTACCCATGGATAAGAGTTGATATTTACTTCTTTTATGAGATTATAGACATATAGTGACAAATGGTGCCCTCTCCTGCTCCCTGGGCACAGAGGGTTGTCCTGGTCCTTACCCAGGAGAGGAAGGTGAAGAGGAAGGAGTTTTCTAAAATTTCATATCTCCCTTTAGTCTAGAAGGAGTGGTGGACCATTTCTGTTTAGATATTTGCATTCCACTTGGATGGGAGAGAAGGCTGCACAAGTGTGAAATGCTCTTATTTGTGTGAAAGCATTGGTTTTACTCAAAAGCGCCTTCTTTTCCCCCAGTTCTTAGCCTCAGGCAGAGGCTCTGAAGTCAGAGGATAGGCTGCCAGAGGCATCCCTCTATGTAAATCATAGTTAAGAGTGCTGGAACTTGCACAAAATAAACTCAGCTTATCTGGCTAGCACAGTATTTACTAATGAATTCCTTTTTTTGTATTCTATGGTTTAAATTTTGCAGTGAAGTCAACCTAGAGGAAAATAGCTTTTTTCCTTTATTGAATGGATTATGACATCTCCATATTTCTCAGCCAGTGCACTTCAGCTAAAGCAGTAATGAATACAGGCTGAAACCACGGTCTTGCCTCTGCTTAGAAGAAACTGAATTTGACAAGCAGTGACCGGTGGTTGCCATATCTGTTTCTTGCTGTTACCCTTAAGTGTTGGCAAAGGCATTCGGGCACTGGAAGGAATTCAGCTGATTGAGCTGTTTAAGCAGTTTTGAGAATTTACTTCCATAAATTTGAATCTGTTTTGGCTCCTGGTTTTATCTCCATTAGATATATTATCATGCTGTCAGCCTCTGGATAGCGCAGGAATGCTGCTGCCCAGTTTATTTATTTTATTTTAGAACTGTAGCAAAGCAATCTCACTTGGCTATTTTCAAAGCTGTATGTCTCTTAGAGTAAAATCAATCTCTCTTTTAATAAATGTGCATTTCTCCCATATGTTGCTGGGATTTCCAGTGGCAGAGCTGTTTGTCTCTGGTGACCTTTGAATGCCTGAGGAGAGGTTCCCCAGTGCAGCATTGCCCTTTCCTATCCCTGCAGCCCCCAGATCATTTGGCTGCAGGGATTTATTTCTCAGAGGTAGTGAGGAGTGGTAGTTATGCTGTGTAAATTATGAATTAGATGCAATGCTTTCTGAATTCATAAATACTTGCAAATTAATATTTTGGCAAGTCATCTGAATCTCTGCTTCCTGTAAGTCCCAAACCTGCACTCAAGGTGATGGTGAATTTACAGGGGTGTCCACAGTGGCTAAAGTAAACCGGGCAAGTAAGCTCCCAGTACCCCAATATCCCAATACCTTTCCTGGGGAATTCAGGGTTACTATTTGAATTCACTGGAGCATTAGTCACCTAAATTCCTCTACAGATCTGGCTTCCTCCTGTTAATTTTGGAAGCTGCTCTTTATTTCACCAAATCCATTTCTTGATTCTTAAAGTGATGTAAATTCTGTCACTTCAAATCAATGCCTGCCTTTTTTTTCTGTGCATGCTTTTCTTTTGAGATCGTTGTTTAGGGGAAAAGACAAACCTGAAAATAGAGTTGGAGAGAGCTTGAGTGTGGGCTTTGTGTGTGAAACACAGAATCTCCCCAGGGCATTGAAGTTGTTGGTGTTTTACATGGAGGTCACTAGTGCAGCTTGCCTGTAGGTAAGGACAGCAGCTGCCCCCAGAGCAGTAATTTGTATGGATGTGGCTCCTTTTCACACCTTCAGATGGGAAATGAGAAGCAAAAGGAGCAGAAAATAAGCATCAGTATTAACAAAAGGAAAGCAGAGGTGAAATGCTTAGTGATTGCTGTCTTTTCAGGGATTCGTATGCATTCATGTTCAGACTGACTTGCTAGAGTGAAGACTTGGTTTCAATTACCATGCAGTGACTGAAAGCTTTTCTAATGGGATTTGATGTCAGAAAATAGTTTTATTCATTTTAATGTAAAACTTTGCCTTTTTTTCCTTTTGCCTGCTAAGTCTAAGAGTTTTACTTACTGGTGCAAACTGGAGCCTTACGAAGCCAGTGCTGATAAACTGCTTTTAAGTGGAGCCCTCTGGGTGATGTTTGGAGCTTCCTAGATTGACTCTTGCAGAGCTCACATCCTGCTTCTAGGCAGACAAATGTGTGCTGCACTGCAGAGACTTGGAAAAGATGATGCACAGAGAGTGAGGACCTAGGGGAAACTTAAGTGCATCCTAGACATTCCCTTTTCCACAATATTAAACACACATGTCCAGACAGAATTCTCCACATACAGATCGTGTTGGAAACCCATCTGAATTTAAGACAGACACTCATTAATGCAAAAAGCACTCTTATCACAGGACTGCTTTCCATAGGCAGGATTTACTTCCTGAGCAGCCTTCCTGCATGGGAAAGCTGGACTGCATGTGTGACACATTGCTGGATTATCTTGGCACAAAGCTATTGTTCCTCAGCCTATTTATTGTTCCAACATCAGATCTTTGGATAAGATCATGGAGTGGGTCCTCCTGGAAGACACGTTAAAACATGCTGAGGATGGGGAGTTGTTTAGGCACAACCAAAATGGAAAGATATTGATTTGATGGATAGACTGGTAGATGGATAAGGATTTGGTTGTAGTCAGTGGCTCAATGTCTAAATGACAAACCAGTAATGAGTGGTGCCCATCAAGGGTCTGTACTGGGGGCAGTGCTGTTTATTTTGGGCAACCTGACCTAGTGGAGTGTGTGCCCCATGGAAATGGGTTGTACTGGGGGATATTTAAAGGCCCTTTCCAACCCAGACTATTCTGTGGTTCTGTAACACACTGCAGATTTTTTAGCTCAGGAGTTTGCCTGTGTCAGGGGGTCCCTTGGTGGCCTGCTCGTTGCACTGCACCAATGTGGTGCCTGCAGAGGACAGAGCAATCCAGAGGTGACTGGGTATGGAGAAGGCTGTGTGCAGTGGTGTCAGAGATGTCTCTGCCTTAGATAAACTCAGAAAAGTAGAAACATGGAGAAATAGAAATATTTCTTGCATTAATTTTTTTTCCTTCAGTTCATCATGGACTTTGTGCAATGTGTGGAAGTGTTACTGTTAGAGGGAAAACTCTCAGTTTGGGTGGCTGCAGGACTAGGTGTCAGCTGCTTTTCCCTGTGATTCCCTCAATGCCTGATGCCTCAGAGGGAACCCACTGTTCTTCTCTCAGTGCAGGCACACACATGCAGAGGAGGTGTGTATTAGCAAGTTTTGCACTATGGGTTCTTAAGAGAAAACCTGGTATGTTTAAGAAAGACAAACTGCAAAGAAAAAAAGAAAATAATAGTAATATGAAATAGAAAAGAAAGGAAAGAAACAGTTCAGACATGTAAGGATGGAATATCTATAAAGCCAGTTGTGTTGGAAATTAATTCACTCAGAGCTTTAAATATGAGTCAGTCACTTTGCAAGCCTGTGTTTTAAATTACAGCTGGCTGAGCCTGTGTGTGTCCCTGCTGCTCCACAGTAACCATGTGAGGAGCAGGTTTTTACGAGTGTGTGCCTTTGAGCCCTGGTGGTGCTGGTTCCATTTAGCTAAAGGGGACTGTATGAATTGACCTTCTCAAGGAGGTCTGTGCCAAGGCTGAAGGCATACTTGTTCTTTCCTACTGATACCTCCGCTTTTAGGTGGAGTTTGTTTTACTTGTGCCACATACTGCTGCTCCGAACATAAAACAGGAATTACTCAACCTTGCTGAAGAATAAACTGTAGCTAAATGTTGCTTTAGGCTCATAGCTAAAGAACAGCCTCAGCCCTCTAAAATGCACATTTTTCTGCAGCATGGGCTGTGTGAATGTCTGGTCTGGGGTTTCTCTTCTGTGTTGTTGAGGGTCTGTGGTGTAAGTGTTCCTGAGCACATCCTTCAGGCTTCCTTTGCAGGTCATGGAGAGACATGGACTTTTCCAGGGCTTGACTCACCTTACATATTTTATATGTCTATTCTCTAGTGAGATGAATCATTCCTTTAAGATCCTGTCTGCCTCATCTGCCCTGTCAAATAACTTGACTCCCCAGCCCACTGTGGGAGCTGAGCTGATGGCTGTCTGCATGCACAAGTGTTTCTATCCCCCTGGGTCTCCCTGGGAGTCACCCAGCTAATTGCCTCTGAAACTAAACGTGGGTGTTCACAAGGGATTCTCTGCTGCTGGAGCTGCTCTGTGCTGTCAGCAAGAGGAGCAGTGGGCCAGGTTTGGCCGCCTCCACCCTCAGAGCCCACCCACTGCCCTTAGCAGGCTTTGTGCTGATTGCGTGTCCCTCGTGGGGCGCTGGCGTGTCCTGCAAAGCCAGGGCTTATGTGGCCTGCAGCACACAGCTTTCACTATTCAGGGTACTTTGGAATTGAGGGAAAAATCTCAAACACTATCACCACAATAAACTAATAAGCTTAAGGCCACAGGTGCTTGAGAGGGACCACAAATAAAATTATGTCCGAGCTCTGTAAATTGTATCTGGGGGCAATCTGTTCTCACAAGGCCAAGCCTTCTGTGGAGGGATAGAAGGTAAGAAAATATAGTGCAGAAATTTAGTCTCACACCTGAGGAGTTGCAGCTGTACTAATCACCAAAGATTAGGAACAGGCCTGCCCTTAATGGGCCACAGCTGTGTCCAGTAAGAAGAAGAGTGCTACAGAAGAGTGGGTCAGCTGGTGGAGAAGAGAATTGGAGTTTGTTGCCTGTGCTGTGAAGCAAGATGGAGTTTGTTGGCTATGTTGATAAGGAGTCAGTGCTGTGAGGGTCTTCCTGTGAGAAATCACCCAGAAGGTATGGAAGATTTACCATAAGAGGACAACAGCCTTCAAGGAAGCAATCTAATAAATTTGCCATGTAGATGTCTGAAGTTTTTCAGCCTGAATCTGAATCCCATGCTTTGCCTTTCAAACTGATAAAATCCCTGCAAAATTTCACCCATGAGCAGGTTCTGTTCTGCTGAAGTACACAGGCAGAGTAATTGGAGATGAAGATGTGCATGTCATTTGTTTCTATGGCTGGCAAATATTTACAGTTCTTGATGGAATTTATTGCCACAAATCATTTCCACTCACATTTGGTCCTGCCTCAGATGTAAAAAATTAAATTGTTGCATTATTTAATTGGAGGATTTACTTAAGGCATCTGTGTATATATTGACAAGTCTTTTGTTTCTTCTTTGTAAGCAACAGACTGCCTGTCAGGGCAATGGGATACCCGAATTTTTGTTTACAAAAATGGCTAATATGTTTCTGTATTTTAATTGGCTGCTGAAAAGGAAGGAGATTAACAAGGGGGAGAAACAGCTGCTGAGTTAAAAAATATGGAAATATGAGAAACTTACTAATTCCCTTTCAAATGTAAGCAGAAAGGAAGGAAGGGGTTGGGCTTTTTGAATTAGCGCACTAAAACTAGGATTGGTCTGGAAAGAATTTAATTATTTGTGCATAAATTTAGGCTGGAAAAGCCAAACATTTGGCAAACCTACAATCTTAGACCTGCTGGTTTGTGAGCCCTTTGCACATTTGGACTTAAATTTTATATTATGAGTTCAGATTTTTAGGACAGATTTAAATGACAGTTTAAAAGTATATCACATATATACTACAGGTTATTAAGGGATTATCAAATTACTATCACAGATGGCTACAAGGGGAAAAAAATCTAGGGGAAAAGTGGTCTCCAGAGGGAAGTCTCTGCAGATTATTGTGAGATTGGTCTGAAGGAAACATCAGTCCTTGTCATTAAGTCTGAAGTACCTGGAAGAAAAATCAGACATTCAAATGCATCCTAGTTTTCCTAACAAAGCTGTGACATTGCTTTTAGATTTTCTTTTCTCTTTGGTTGTCTCACGTGGTGAAAATGTAGACACCATTCTGAATAACAGTTTCTGGATATCCATTACCCTCAGGGGTAGCTGAAGTCAGTGTCTGACCAGTGCTTGTGATAAAGTCTTGCTGAAGCTTGATTTTTCTTACAGTGCTAATTTCAATTGATGTGTCCATAAGTGAAGCTATGTACAGAGGGATACTTTAAGATACTCAGTATGATAGTTTTTTAAGTGCCATTGTAACTTTCCAGGTACAGGAAAGTTTACTGTCATGTCTTTATGTTGTGGAATATGGGTATGTTGATGTTTGGGAAACACAGTCATGGTGTCTGGTTGGATGAATCCTTATCCTAGGAAGAGAACACAGCCATGGTGATGGGCAAAAATGCAGATTGTCTGCACCCATTTTCTGGCTCCTCCTGGGTAGCCTGACTGAATTTCATATCCAGAGCTGTACAATCTGGGCTGTAATAGCTCCTCTGCTCCTCTTGCTGCAAAGCCCTCTGTGAAAGGAGCTGCATCTCAGCCTGTTTGTTCAGCAGCCACAGGGACCTGTCCTCAGTCATTCTAGAGATTTCCATGATATGGGTGGGAAAACCCAAACCATGACGCCATAGTCTGGTTTGCTCTGAGTAAACAAAATTGCACAGTCAAGAGAGGGGAAAACTCCTCAAATAAGGATCAATTTTATCAGGGATATACCTGATTTTCACAAAGCATCTGTAGAGTTTATTTGGGGAGGCTTATGTGGAAACACTATGAACCAGGCTGAAAATTACCTGGAAAGCTATAAACAAAGGCTATGAATGTACCTGTGGAACAGCTCCTTCAGGAGGATATTTTGTATTCCTGAGCATGCCCAAAATGCATCACTGACATTTGTGAGTTACCCTCGGGGCGGGGGTGCACCCAGCCCCAGAGATGTGTTTGATTTTCACCCCCATCCATTGTCTGTGAATCTTATTGTGAGGCAGCTCTTGAGGCACCCTGTGGGGGTGTCAGGAGGTGTTGGGAGCAGGACTCTCCCGTGTGTTCGTTAGTGAATGGAAATAGGCTGCTGCTTCCCAAGGAGCCAGGCACCAAGTGTGAAGTTTGAGAAGCTTTTCAAAAGCATTGCTGTCAAACAGGAGCCTCGGGTCTGATCCCTGTCACAAAAGTAGCATTTATGTACTGCTCTGAAATTTAAAGAACTATACAAAAGCTTCAAGTCTTTCTGTTCTTTTTCCTTTCCCCCTTCCCCCCCACTCCATCCCCCACTATTTTTTAGTGAAACTGCATTAGTAAGTCACTGGGGTTTTTATTTCATTTCCATGTGTTTATCAATATTTTGCAGACAGTGGGAAGGCAGTTTATGGTCTTGAAGATTTTAAGAACCCGAGTGTAAGCTGCAGTGGCCCTTGGACATTGCACTCAGCTGAAAAAGAATCTCATTCATGTGGTTCATTATAGAGATATTTTTTCTTCCCTGTCAACTCTCTGCAGAAGAAATTCTTGCTGAATAGTCCACAATGGCCACCCTGCAATTCCTGTCCTTAATGAGCTACTTCAGCTACTTCTCACACAAATAGATTTCAGAATAACTGGGCATAGATATGTAGGTATCTGGGTGGTTGGTGGTTTTATTTGGTTTGGGTTGGTTTTTTTGTTTGGTTTTTTTTTTTTTTTTTGGTTGGTTGTTTTTTTGTTTAGTTGGTTGATTTTTTTTTCTTTTCTTTTTTTCCTCTGAAAACGGTTGTCAGTCTTCATTTTCATTTCAGCTTTCAAGCCTGTTGAAACAGCAGCATTCCTGTCATTGCAAACGTTATTCAGCCGTGTGAACTGTGACTCATTCTGAAAGATTACACGAATTTCCCTCCCTGGTGTGCACCTATCCTCCTGCTGTTGGCTGTTTGCAGGCTGCCTGCAGCAAGCAGAGGTCAGGGGGACATGCAGCTGCAGAGCTGGCTTGCTAGCTTGCTTCCAGGCTCATGCTGTGCAGAGTATAGGAGTCCAAGTTTGCTGCAGGCAGGAAGTTTCAGGGTGAGAAATGCTACTTTTGTCTGCTTTTGGGGTAGAAAAAAAAATCTCCATATCCTTTTCAGCATGTCTTTAAAGTAAAAAAAAAGCAAAAACCAAACCCCCCCAAAAAACCCCAAACAACCCAAAATCCATAACAAATCTGAAAAATAACCCCTAAAGGAATAACAAACCTCATGCAGACCCCTTGGCTCACACTCACTGTAGACTATGTTTACTTAGGCTGCAAAAATATCAATTCATGATACCAGCTCAAGGCAAACGCCATCTGGTCTGGTGGTCCTCTTTAATAATCTTTTCTAATTTTACCTTCTCTTTCCTGCATTCCTCTCTGGCATCAGAGGATCCCTGCTGTCACTGTGCTGGCTCTTGTCCTGATGCCACAGACCAGTCCTGTCTGGGAGCTCACCTGTCTGCCTGCATCCTCCCTGGCTAATTGCTCTCTCCTGCCCCTTTTTCCAGGGCTCCATCTGAAATACAGTCCTGTGGGAATCCCGAGTGGGGCTTCTGATTGTATTTTATTGAATGCTAGCATGAGCCTTTGAGGGAGAAACCCCATCCTGTCCATTATGGAAGCTCAGTTAATTGAGGATGATTAAAGGGAAGCTTGATAGTACCTGCCCGAGCGTAGAAGTGAGTTATGATGCCTGGAGATGAAAGGCCACGAGGAATCAATCTTGATTTAACACTGTGCTTGTATTTTTATCTACTTGAGGGCAAGAGATGACAAGTCTAAACTTCCCAGCATGGCAGTGGGCAGAATTTGGAGAAGGATGTGCAGATGGGAGCACAGAGCCCTGTTGCTCTGCAAGCACGTGTCTGAAAGGCCTTCTCTGTCCCACTCTACGTGGGAAGTGTTACTGGAAAAGCTGGCAGGATCCCCAAGGTTCAGAGTTGAGGGAGTGCAGAAAGCACCCACCAAAGCTACTTCCTTGGGGCTGTGTAAATGAGGAGTGGTAGGGCCACAGGCTGCCACACTTTCATTTTTCCAAGGGAACAAAGAATTCTGGCATATCTGTCAGGCAAGCATGGGAGAGGAAGAGGGCTTTTCTCAAAGTCCTCAAGGAGCTTGTTTTCTCAATAAAATCTAGATCTTAAAAAAGAAAACAGGTTGCTTTCAGGGGTTTCCTTTGGTGATTAGTGTTTGCAATCCAAGTTCTTCTTTTGGTTGACATTCACACCTGATAGATATGAAATTAAAATAATATCACTATTTTGAGATGTTTTGATGTCGGATTTGGTTATTTAGATCTTGGTTTTCTTCATGCATTTCTCCCAGCTTACGTGGGTGTCCTAGAATAATTGGGTTAACACATGTATCCTGGATGAGGAGCACTTTCTGAGTTACCTGCATCTGCTTTCAAACCTAATAATTTTGAATCATGGTTAGATGCTTTTTCACTGTAGTTGAAACCCTGCTTTGTTCTGAAATGTTTTTCATGTGTAGACAAGCCCGCAGGAAGTGATTTTAGTTTGAAATTAAATCTCCTTAGCTTATTAACCCATGTAATTTATGCTTGCATTGCCTTTAAGGTGTTTTTTGTTTTGCTTTGTTTAACAGACTGTAAGGTGGCACATTGAACTACAACCATGGGCAAGTCCAACCCCTTCCCTCAACTATGAGGCCTCAAGGTTCCTAAAGTACATTAGCACTTCTCAGGTAGGTTTTTTGTTTCAGTCTCCATTTAGAAAACACTTTGCCTGGTGCAGATTTTTCCCTCCTATCTAAGGAATTAACCTCACACCAAACCTTTCTGAAACTGATTTATTTCTAAAGTTGCTTAACTTAGCACTGATGGTCAACATGAATATAAAGGTCAAAACACAGGTTTGAAAGAATGCATTATTTCCATGTTATTTATTTCCAACTGGGTTTGTGCCCTGACAGGAGTATGGTATGACTGAAATTCTAGATGTGGTGTTTCTCTCTCCCTCTCTCCCTCTCAGATGGAAAAATACAGAGCACTCTGTATCAAGGGAGTATATTCAACCTCTCCACCTCTCAATAACAGTATGATAAGCAGGCTCATTTTACTCCAAAAGGAGGCACTTGAGGTTCCCAGTAAAATGAGAACAAGGCATCAGACCCTAAGTTGAACCAGTTGTTTCAATGATGCCAATAGAATATTGATATTTTCAAGACAAAAACAACAGCCATGGAAATTGGTGGGTGTATGTGCTTTTTAAAATATGGCATTTCCAAATCCATATTGTGCTGATGGATACTTCAAGCCTTCAGCATACATGGAAATTCATGGGCCATCATGTTTTAACAGAGCCATCGCTTATGCACAACAGCATCTGTGTGTGAATTTCCTGTAAGAAAAAAATGGAAAAGGTGCTGGATGCTCACAATTCCAACAGGGCAGATGCTCTTGGTACCCGGTCTATCAGCAATTGACCCTTGAATAGAGAGCTGACAGCATCATTACTTACTCTGAAGAACAGCAAAAAGCCCCAGGTGCCAACATCACTGAAATGTCATTCATGTATGAAATTCTTTGCTAATGCAGCGCTTTTGAGGCTGAGATAATTTGAAAAACCTCTAAAAAAGAAGATAGCAGGGTGTTCATGCATCCTCCAGCTTGTGGAGAGTTGGCTAGATTCTCAATAAAATTACATCTCTGTTGCCACTCATGCCAGCACTGAGAGGGCGCAAGGTAAGATCATGCATGTGGGACAGCAAGAGATGTGTGTAGAACTGCTTGTTTTGTTGTTCAGAAGTTTACACTGTGGTAGACATATTAAGTTTGAAAACATCCTTCATCTCAGCAACTTAATAAACAGTGGCAGATGTTGCTAAACTCTGCTAGTTGGGTCAAAGCCTACAAGGACATCAATTAACAGAGGATTTATTGCTTTTGACACACTCAGCGAGAAGCTTCATTCCCTGAGTAACTGACACTGGTTGGGGGAATAAGCATAAGTGAAAACAAAAAATGGGAGGAATCCCTGTTCCTGACCTGGCAGATGTTACAAGATGAGTAACTGATGGGATAACACCATGACTGGTATGAGCACTTCTGAAAATGGCATCCTGCTTATGTAGATAGGCATGGGATGTCGCTTTCCTTGTTTGCTGAGCAAGTGTCTACTAATTACTGTGCCAAAGTTCAGCGCCGTGCCATTAGTGTAGAATGGCTCAAACTGCTGGAGCAGGAAGTTGCCATGTCAGCAGGGTCAAGGTGTGGCCAGAAAAAGCATTTTCAGTGCTGGTATTTTATGATCAGGAGAAGCCTTTTTCTTGTGCTGCTATTTGTACAATAGCAGTGAGCAGAAGCCCAGAAGAGGATGCGAGCTCAGTGCATCAATAAATCATGCAACAGACTGATGATGGTGCTAAAGGCAGGTTCAGGGTTTGATTTCTGTTTGGTTTTTAAAAAAAATTTTTGTTGGTGTTGTTTTTGTTTGGTTTTGGTTGTTTTATTTTTAATAGCAAGAGGTATTCAGTAGCAAGAGCTGTTAAAATTGCCTCAAACTCTAACTGTTGTAATTGCTCATAATGCCATGAGTCAATTAAGTGGCAGCGTTGCAGAATCTTAGTTTTCTGCAGAGAGTACATTATTCTTCTGTGTCTTAAATTAGTGCTTATTATTGCAGTGCCATTTATTCCTTGATTGTTATGTCACTGAAGGGAAATGGGTAGTGGGGTGCAGAGCAAATCATTGCTTAAAACTTTGTGAATCCTGGGAACAGCATGAAGAGATGCTGTATTTGCTTTTGTGAATTTTCCATGGGAATTATGAGCCAAGGAGGAGCAGGGAGGTGATGATGCAGTGTGCAGCTCTTAGAATGTAAAGCTCCAGGTAATGATCTTTCAGAGCATACACTTCTTAAAGAATGAGAATTTTATTTACTTATTATAAAGTATGTGGTGAAGAGTGCCACATTAAAGGCTGGGTTCCAGATTTTGCTCTCACCTCTGTGTAAAATTGTTTCATTTCTGTGGTTCCAGGTGGGAGCAGAGCAGTGCTTTTTAGTTTGGCTAGGAATGAGAACTCAGCCCCTGCAGTCTGCTGTAGAAGAAGGAAAGGAGCAAGATGAGAACACTCTGTTTAGGACTGATATTTAACCTGGTTTTGTCCTTTCCACCATTTTAGTTGCTGCCTTTTTAACAGTGCCAGCTCCCATTCCTGCAGCCAGGGCTGGTACTGGGCCCAAAGAACAACTTTTCATCACGAGGGCCCAGCTGAGTTCCTGCAGCTCTTCTCATCTTTGCTTTCTTCTCTGCACGGTAGCAACCTGTGCCCGGCAACCCCTGACTGATGGCCGGGCTGGGTGGGTTGAGAAGCCCTTCAAGAACAAGCTGTGCATGCTGATGCTGGAGCAGAGCAGTGCAGCCTTTCCTGGGCAAAATTAGCCACAGCTTTGGGCAGAATTAGCCACAGCTTTGGTGCTTCCTTCTGCTTCTCCTTGCCTCCTTGCCTGTGCTACAGTGAGAGCCGTACGAATTTTACCAGTTCTCCATCCCCTGCTGTGCTCTGGCCCTGCAAAGGGTGCAGCACTCCCCAGCTCTGTGCCTGCCTCTTCCAGAGTGGGTTTGGAGGAAGAGGGTGGAGTGCAAGTGGTGGCCTGGGGGTGAAATTATGGAAATTCTGAAATTCTGGATGGATGGGCAGAGCTGGTGCTGCAGGCAGGGGCTCCTCTGTGGGGTGTCACTCACAGGGCCATGGCTTTGCTGGCTCAGTCACCGTGGGTTTGGCTGTTCCAGGCTGCTGCTCAGCTGCTGGCATAGCTGACTTCACCCCTCAGTGATTTTTGACACTCTGATGAACCAGTGCATTTTCAGTCATTGCTTTCTTGGTCTGTACAAGGGCTTTGACTTATGGTGTCCCTCCCTGCAGGGTCTCTATCTCTTCTTTAGCATGGCTTTTATCCTGGCTTTAGACTCCAGATGTCCAAGCCAGCTCAGCATGGACACACATGCTATGATTCCTCTGTTTAGTTATGCACTTGCTTAAATCCCTTTGTTGTTGGAGAGGTCATGTGTTGGGGTAAAGATTAAATCCCTTCTGGAGCTGAGATCCAGGACACTCTGGGTAAGGTACTCATTGCAGAGATGCTCCAACTTTGTAATTACAGTCTTGATTTTAACATTATTCAGGATGCAGAATCCACTCCAAGGTTTGAAAAGAAAAAAAATTAAACATTTGAATGCTGATACATCTTTTCCTCATGGAAAAAAATGAATTTGAGTATAGTACTAATGCTTAATTATTTGCTTTTCAAACTGCATTGCTCTCTGGGGAATTATGTAAGCCTTAAATTTCACCAAGCAGAACAGACAAACAAGGAAAAAAATAATCAAATCTTTGTAGCCGTGTATCAGATTGACAATAAGACTTAAATTAAACCAATGAACATTTTTCTTCTTTCCACTACTCCCCCAGAAGGCAAATTAAAAACAAGTTAAAAGTCTTGTCTTAAAAAGAAATATCCTTTGATTTCAACAGATTTCGTGTGAGCACATGAACCTGAACAGCTTGAAAGGGTACTCTGAAACCACAAAAAAGCCCTGGTCAGTCTGTCTTGATGAGAGGTTTAGCCTCATCCATCGAATCAGAAGCAAGAAATGCCGTCTCTATTCACTTGGGTAAGTGCTCTCTTTAAAAGAAAGGAAATTGTTTCATGGCAAGTAGCTTCAAAAAGCCCTATAAATACAACACAGGCTGCAGCAAGGTTGTCTTCTAAAATACAAACTTTGTTCAGGTGTGTTTGTCATGTGTTGATGTGCTTCTGTAAACTTCATTTTAAGGGAAAAATCCTTTCTCCATGTGGGTCTTCATTTTCCTTTGCCTTTCTAATATCGGTATGAAAACAAATTGCTTGCTGGTGAGTTGTGAGTGGTAGTTCATGTGGAGGAAGATGGAAATCAAAGAGGTAAGCTGAGAAGCCTACAGCATCTGCCTTGAGCAGACATGACTTGCAAAACTGCCAGGGATTTCAACAGCATTGCTTGCAAAACTTCATTAACCAGCTCTGGGACAAATCAGTACGTTTCCATGTGAGAGAGTGTTTGCTCAACACCTCAGGGATGACACCTGCCAAAGTGATAGTGACAAAGGCAGCTGTGGCTTTACTTTGAAATGTTTGCAGTGTTTATGATATTTACAGCACTTGAGAGTGAAGTTTTCACTCTTCTCAGGAGAACTGCTTTTACAGGTAGCAAATCCACACATGCCTGTTTCCCTGCTAGTAAAACATTCTGTTGTCCCAGAGGATGAGGGAGGTCAGTCCTCACAGTGCATCAGGCCATCAGCACTCAAATGCATTAGGAGAACAGTCACTGGGATCTGGGGCTCATTTCACACAGATCACCATGTAGAGCAGCCTGATAAAACTGTCCTTGTTGTCCTGAGAGGCAGCTTTAGGTTAGAGGTGTATTGAAAGGCTTCATCTCCCTTGAACCAGTGGAGTTCATTCCTGTGATTTTGCTGCTGTGGATTTGCAAAGGGTGGATAGCAAGGAACCGTGCTGGGGTGGCATTTCTCATGGCAGGTAACACCTGCAGTGAGCATGGAGGAGAGGCAGGGTGCCCTCTAGTCAAAGGGAGTGGTTTTGGTTAGTTTGGGTGGGTTCATACTTTGATTGAGTTTATTTGAGCTGTAAAGATCCAGATCCTCTGAGAGGGAGGTGCTCTCAGGTTTTGTTCAGCAGCACTGTGTGGCAGAATAAGAACATGCCCCTTAAAGACAAATCACATATACAGAGAGAAGATTTCTCTTGACTACTGTTGCTTCTTATTTTCTGAGTGTTCTTTGCAATATATTTCAAATTATACTTACCTGGCATTAATGCAAGATAGAAGTTTACATGATTTTTTCCTTCTCAGCTTTTCATGTTCCTATGAAACTTAGGGGAGATGCTGTGCATGCTCAGTTCCAGACTTCACTTTCTGACTGTAGTACTGAGTTATTGCCTCAGGGCCCTTCTAGTAGTCAGTAGGCAGAGGCAAGCACATTCAGGTGGAAAATCAGCAAAGCTAAATAGCATTCTGGAGGTAGGTACAGCTTTCCTTTGGTTATAGTGGAGGTCTGGGATAAGGTGGCTGCTGGTTTTAGGTATCTTGGCAAAGTACTCAAAGTTCAGTGGAATTAACCTAGATCTTGCCCTTCAAGCTGCATGATCATTAGTATTAGATCTGAGCTCCTGTGTTGATGTCAGTTTTCCTTGTTGTTAAAGATCAAATGTGTACTGAGAATGGTATTTTTGTTAAATTGTCCTGTAGGTACAACGCAGAGTTGATTTAATCTGTGCTAGGAAGTGTAGGGTTTAGCAAAGATCAAAACTGATGTTGGCTCTCCCATAAATCATCAGATACACGCATGCAGTAAGTAACCAGTCAGGAGGCATCACATGAAACACCTGAAAAATTACAGAGAAATACTTGAGGTTACGGAGAAGCAGTCAAAAATCCATCAGTTTACTTCTGCAAACTTTGGAGCTTGTTACTACATAATTTTTCCCCTCAGACTCACTTCCTTTAATTTATGACAGACAGAAAAGTAATTTTGTTCTAAGGCAAAAATCCACTTTAAACATTTTTGTTATCTCTTATGTTTCATAAGGAGCAAATGGAGAGCAGCCGCTTCTAATGAAGAGCATTCACTGCGGAGAAAATGGATGGGGGGCAAATGTGAAAGTTCAGTGGGAGTGTTACCAGGAATCCTGAATTAAATCCATATATCATTAATATTGGAATAAAACATGCTGGTTAAGCTTTGCCTCCTTGAATGCCATAGAAGAGGTTCCTTGTGAATGGGAGCGAGCAGTGTCTGGAACATCTGGGGATCTTTTTAGATTAGTATTAGTTGCTTCCACTACTGGGAGGTAGCAATGTTTTTGCTTGGGGGACAGGATTTCCCAGTGTGATACATAATTGCAATATGCATTAGTGAGCTCTAGTTATTAGTGCTAAATCTGCTTAGATTAAACTAAATCAGTTACAAACACCACAGGCAGGCACTCAAGCTGGGATAACATAAATGAATGGGATTTCAGAAACTTACCAGCAGAGGTTTAAAGAGTCTTCCTGTAATACGGCATAAATGCCCTTTCAGGTGCATCCTAAAGTGTATGTAGGAGCTTTAGGATTCAGGCAGGGGGTCCATCGTTTTTTCTTGAGCTGCTGAGCTCAGTTATCTTCCTTTGAAAGAGGAGGGGAGGAGGGGGAGCAGAGAAAGGGAAAGCTGGACCTTAACTTGCGTGTGTTTACAGCTGTGTCCTGCGGTCGCTGTGGGAGCTGGAGTACCTGCAGTTTTCAGGCTGGATCAGCTACAGGTGTAGTGCAGAGCGGACAAAGCAGCTTTTGTGCCTCTCGGCGCTCGCTGTGCCCCGGGTGATGCAGGGGCCGGTGCGATGCTTCTGCAGCCCAGTGCCCATTGTGAGTGCAAGGCTCTGTGCCCGTGCCCCTGTGCGAGCCCTGGGAGCAGGGAGCAGCCAAGGGACAGCGCTGCCCGCTGTGTCCGGGTCAGCGTGGCTGCCCTGCCGGCGGGGAGCGGAGCTTTCCCTGCGCAGCCGGGAGAGCCGGGCCCGGTGCTGCTGCTGCTTTTTTTTTTGTCTTTCTCATGCTGCATTATCTCTTTGCGTGATCCTGTGTGAACCAGTTCCTTTGGAGAAGACCTGATTTTCTCTCCTATATATTTGTTGCTGGCTGGATCTCTCTTCAGGCATAAATTTGAGCTGTTAACTGGAGTGTCAGAAGACACATCATGCCCGTCTTTACCTCATCTGTATTTTTTTCCCCTGTTTTTTCCACCACAGTGAAGCTCCCTTTGCAGTCCTCATCAGCAGCAATCTGTTGGGAGGCAGCCTGAGGTTTGTCTGCACCAAAAGCATCTGGCCCTCTGGCTTGTGCCAGCTGGTACGGCTGGAAGTGTGTCATGGACACACGTGGCCATCAGTCGCTGGTGGGCTCATCACTAGTGCTGTGACTGTCCCCAACAATTCCCATGCTGTCCATTTTTAGCCAGTGTCTCATTCCTGAGGGATTACACTGCTCGTTGTCCCTCGCTGTCCCTTCTGTAGAAAGCCACATGCAAACAAACATGTCGATTCACTTGGTTAACTTCTGAACTTTTTTTCTAATGCGTGTTGAATGTATTAAAAGAAAACTCCTCTCTTTTCCTCCCACACAGCTGTATGGGTTGGAATCCTGTGAATTAGGGTTGTTCTTAAAAGCATGCTGGGCTATTTTTGCACACCCTGTCTCTTCCTGTTTTCCCAAAGGGAAGATGGTTGAGAAGACAGAGTCCTAGGGTATTGTTAAAGTGTGCTTGGCCAGTGTTACAGCAAGTGTCATGCTGTCCAAAGCAAATGCTCTTTCACACATCGTTTCATGAGTTGAATTCATTTTATCTTACTTGTATGTCATCTGTGTAGATCATTTAGCGCTGGACTAATGTTGTACCATAGTGTGTTGCGTGATTTGGAATGTGCCACGTTTCACATATTGATGCAAATAGCCAAAATTATTTCAGGCCCACATCTTTGCTTAGGATAACTGTGGTGTAGTGTAGCAGGTGCTCTGCTAGTGCATCTAAGAGTTCTGCCCTGTCACGGTCTGTGCACAACAGATAAATGCTCTGCTGTTAGTACAGAGTGAATGATCTCAGTTGTACAATTTGCAGTACAACTGATTTGAAAAAATCCTAATTCTCTTCTCAGTGCTACACGTGTGTATATCAAACAGCTTAATTTTGTTTAAGTTCAATGTTTAGTGCATGATTTGAATCACATTTGGAATAAGCTTGGGGGAGTAGGAATGAAGAGAACATCCTGTTTTACAGAGTAGGAAAGGCCTGTGGTTCAGATGTGTGACAGCAATGGTAAATACCAGATTTTTTTCATTTTAGTGCACCCTGTGTGAGCCACTGGGCTGTAGAAGGTGGGAATATGGCACAGCCTTTTAAAACACGTCTTCTCACAGAGGCAGGGACTGAGAAAATACTGCTGTTCAAGGGGGCTATTAATTTTTCTTCTTCTTTGGGGTCTTCACCAAATTAGCAGCAATCTTTCTCTCAGGTTTATGTCACAACTCTGCTACTGTTGTAAAGTGCTTATTTTTAAATATGCTATTTTAAATCGGTGTCTTCCTGTCCACAGAGAAAGAGAGGCATTTGATTCTTGTGTCTTGTCTGTACTGGTGGTCACTGTGGGTCATATTTGTAACAGGTGACAGATGTGGTGTGAAATATGCCAGATTTTTACAAAGTAAATGTATTTTCTCTTCTGCTTATGGCTTGGTTATTGGAAGTTTGTACAGCAGAGACTAAGGAAAGTATTGTAAACTTTTCAAGAAAAAAGCAAATTGAAAATAGAGAAATATATATAAGCACAAAATATTAATATGAATAATGACAGCACAAAGATTCCAATGTTTAATTTACTTCTGTGCAAATTTTTCCAACTTCTGAATTAAGGAAAAGCTCTTTGGGAAAGTTATCAGCCTGGCTAAAAGTGGTTTAGTTCTTGCCTAGAAAGTTCTAATAGTGCATTGAGCCTGAATTTCTTCAAGTTAATTCATCCTCAGAACATCCTACTCACTAATAGTTCTTTTTGCTGCACTAGTAGTTACTTTTTTTTAATATATTTTTTTTAACATAGTTTAGGCAACGATGACAACCAGTTTGAGCTGAGCATGGCCAACAGTGGGTGTGAGGTGCATCGCTTTGACCCCAGCATCAAGTCCGCTCACATCCAGCAGGGCCGGCACCTCTGGCACCATCGGCTCTCCATCGACTGGAGGGATCCCAACCCAGCCATCGCAGCTCACAAACTTCACAGCAACACTAAGAAGCTGGGCACAGTGCTGAATGAATTTGGACATCAGAAGGTAAGGAAGGGCCTGTCTGTCAGGTTTCTGACTGCAGGGTTAGGTGTTGGGAAAGCTCCAGATCTCCCTTCTTGCTGCCTGAGGAGACCAAGCTCTTTCCAAGCTCTTCTCCTGATAGTGGATCTTTCTTCAGCAGTACTTGTAACGCATTTCTTTTAGGGGTGCCTTTTCTCTCTTGCTTTCTCTGTGTGCTGATAACAGCCACAATGATTTTAAATCCCTAGCTGTATAGCAAACACTTTCTTTCTCCTTCTCACTTCCTTTTCCCTTGAAGTATCTGGTGACATTGGATGCTAGCACATTTCGTCCTATGGAAGTTCTGGTCTTTGCCTGAGTAAAACTACTCACAAAGACAAGTTTATAAAGGGAATACAATATTTGCAACAGTAATTAAAAGAGAGGAGGCAATGGATGGTTTGTTGACATTTTCAAGGTCACTGTTCCTTATTACAGTCCTCAAAAACAAAAACATCCTGTTTTGAAATTGGCAGCAATCTGTGGGGTGTTTTTTTAACATTTCCCCGTTTGTTTTTAAGGAACTATAAAGAATCAAGAATCTTCAAATCTCAAATAAATGTTGCCATAATACATTTCAGGAAGTTCTTAGGTTGCTTTTAAGAGAGTTTTTCCGTCAGAGGAAATACAAGCATGAATTTGAATGCTAATATACTTCATTGCCTGCAGCTAGTTCTGCTTGTCATTGTTTTTCAAGAAATAGGCAGCCTGGGCTAAGGAGGTGCTCTTCTGTAAGACTTACAAAGCAAGCAGGGCAACGTTTGTTTGGCTTGTTATTTAAAAATGCAAGATGTCTTTTTTGGTTCACTTTTTACCTTTTTGAAATGTTTTCTTTTGGTTCAGCTCCACTGATTGGAACATTTTGAAGATAAGAGCAGAGAAAAGGAGCCTTTTTCTTCTTCTTCCTAGTCATACTGTAACTGTGCTGGGCTGTGCATGAGTGAAACATCTGGGGAGGCAGAGATGGCTTTTCTTTGATGAGTGCCTTGCATTGTTTTGATTTTAGAAGAATTAGTCACACAGCAAAAAACTAATGGCCTGATCCAGAAAAAGTGTACAAGTGACATACCAGACCTGCTGAGGCCAGTGTCAGATTATCATGATAGAATAGAGTGCTTGTAACACCTTCTGTGACGGAGAAGGATGTAGGCGTGAATTCTGAGTGTGTAACTTTCTGAAAACTGTGGGGTGGATGGCAGCCAAGGAACACAATGCACACATAACACATGCAACCAGGCTTTCCTCTAGCTGTGCACTTTAACGTGGGCTTTGGTTAAGTGTTTAGGTGCATTATGAAGAGTGTATAAAGCCTCTTGCTCTGGTAGCATTTGAGGAGCTCCCCTGTGCAAAGCTATGGCTTAGTGAAGTTAGGAGCTGACTTTCTCCCAGTGGGGATAAAGGTGTTACACACTCTGAAACTTTCTGGTGCTTTATACTTGTGAAATACCTGAGCAGGCTGAATGTCCTCACGTTTTTCTGTTTGGGTTTTCTTTAACTTAGAAGGAGGGCAGCCTGAGAAGTTGTATATCGTGTAGAGACACCATTCTTCTGGTGAATGTGAGTGGAATGTTCCCTTGACTGCATAAATAAGTTAATTCAAAACAGTTTCACAGAATATTTTCCAAAGCGTTGTTTTTCAATTAGAAAATTCAAACATGCACTTCATCCTATTTTTAATTTAAAAAACCCTTCTGCCTACCCTCAACATTGTTCCATTCCCACTTCAAGGCAGGAATTCCAGGCAGCTGCATTTGAAGTTAATGCCTCATTTTATCCATGCTTTATTCTTTGAGATTTGGGACTTGATCCAAGACCCTGCAAGTGACTGAAACTACTTCCACTGATGTTAGAAAATCAGGGTGATGAAGACTGCACAGACAAGATCTCCTGAAGTTCTTCCTGTTGTAGTCTTGAAAAGAAAACTGGCATTTTGGGGGTTTTGTGTGCAAGAGAATCAAAGAATTTGGATGGGCACATTTGCATCCCGACTCAGATGAGAGCACACCTGCTATTCTGCAGGCAATACTGGGACCTCATCCACCACCAGGGAAACCCATCCTGATATTTTGGCAAGAAATACAAACACTTTTTGGAGTCAGAGTGGATGTGAGAAAAGATTAGAAGAACTTGATCTTTCTAACTGGCTATGTGGCAAAACTCCTCAGTTCTCTGAGGATTGTAAATAGCCTGGAGGCAGAGGACTTCTCTAGTAATATATTAGGATGTGGCTGACAAAGGGAACATGTAGTCAGAGTATTTTTGGGAACTATTAGAGTGTGAAATCTCTTAAGCCCTGGAATAATATCCAAAGGATGTCATAGGAGCCTTATTTCCTGATATACAGATCTAAACTGAAAATTTACTGGTGTATCTTCTGAGAAGAGCAATATTTTATCAGCCACAGGAAAGCATAAAGATGTAAAAATTGATCTTGCTCATCCTCCCTTCCCATCCCCCCTGCCCTCAATGTTTTTGCTGAACATGCACACTCTGTAGTGCACTCTTGATGAACAGTGGGGGGAAAAGGAGAAAGCCACTGAGCGCCCGTGATTCTTATGGCAGTGGAGTTCTACTTTATGAAAGCATTCACTTTCTCTAACTACCTACAGGGGTGAGGATGCTGCAATGCTGGTGTTTCCCATGGATTAGTGATAGATGCATGGAGAGCTTCCTTTCTAGAGGGTTGTTGGAGAATTCAAGTGAGAAGGGGTCTTGAATGGCTTGTGGTTCAGTCCTCTGCTCAAAGCAAGGCCAGCTGTGAAGTCAGACCAGGTTGTTCAAGGCTTTATCCACTCTGGTCTTGAAAAACACTGAGTTTTCTCCAGAGCAGAGACTTTCCAGCTTCTCTGGGTCAGATGTTGTCCTGCTGAACTGTTCTCTTCATGAAAATGTTTCTCTTCATATCCAGTCTGAACATCCCTGATTTCCTTTCATGTCTGTTGACTCTTGTCCTGCTTCTATGCACTGCTAACCCTTAACAAGAAATTCAAACCAAGTTATTAAGTGTATTCTGTATTCCAAAGATTGTGCTGTGAAGCACAATTAAAAACCTTCTGCAGAAAGGCCCTGAGGAGCAGAAAATGGGCAGTGGTCATACATGCAAATTTTTATTTCAGTAGAAGTTTTCCTCCCTCTGGAGCTCTGCAGGATAAGTCTCTTGTCATGCCCTCAGTAAGTGCCATGAGTTTATATTCCTTGGCAGTATGACTTACCAGTGGATGAAATTATTTCTTGTAAAACAAATTCATCTGCAAAGGAGGATCTGAGAATGCTGGGTAAAACCCTAATTTAATCAGGAAGTGCTCATAGCTGTAACTTTGAGGGGACAGCAGAGCTGTGTTCAACTCCTGACCTTCAAGTTATCTCAGACAAATTTTGTAAGAGACCACACTGTCATTGTTTGTTATGAATAGAAATGTAAATCAATCTTTACATCCTGATTTTGATGTGAAGGCTTTAATTTACACTCTCTCTTCATGAAGATTTTTTTCTGTAACAACTTGGATAATCTTGCTTCATTTTATTGAATAGGCTTCAATTTAGGATTTCAAAAGGAAAAAACTCTTCACCTGTTATTTAATACTCAACACAACTTCAAAACACTATACCCTGAAGTCATTTTGATTAATAACATCATCTCCTCCTAGGCAAGTAATTTACCACTTGCTCTTCTCCTCAAGTAGATACTATAGAATTTATTTTGTGCTGCTTTCAGCTTTGTGAAGGCTGATGTGAAAGGACAAGTATTAAAGAAAGGATTAACCATTTTTGCTTAAAATCAGCTCTGTTGGTAGTACACAAATAGATATAAAAGTCCAGAGAAAATATGTAACAGCTTAGATGTACAGATCTGCTCTAGATCTGTAGATCTGCTACAGATTGGCTATGTGTGGCTTAGCATCATAACAAATGAGACCAGATCTTTTGACTTGTTGCATCAGAAATCCTAAAGTAAGTGTTTGGAATTCTGAATTCTTGAAAGGGTTTTAATTTTTTCTTTGCTTTTTATGCTTATCTGGGGCTTTTACAGAATCTCAATTCTAGAAGGATAAAACCCACACTTCATCTGAATTTTAGCCTCATTATTCTTACATCCAATTTTTCTTGTGCAATCAATGGTCTCTAAGCTTAAGTGGCCCTTTTTCTGCAGCTGTTATTTACCATCTATATATAGCAGTGAAGAAGAGCCTTTGCTTTTGCAGGGTTATCATTCTGGCCTTTCTGAGATTTCTCCAACATGAGAGATCCTCTATTTCCTATAACATCTTATTTGTGTTGAGCTGCCCCTCTTGCAGCTGGAGCATCAGCAATCAGTACTATTCAGAAGTCCCAATGGTGTCTTTGCTAAGGTTCAGGCTGTGACTGCCTTCTTCCTGGAAATGTCCTGACTGTCCTTCCCTGGAAATGTCTGCAGTTACTGCTTATCATCTTGTTTGCTTTTTTGTGACTCATCAGACTGTCTCCTTGTTATATCAGTTTCTAAATGGCACAGTAAAAAGAGTTTTGTCCTAGAACACTGAATAGTTTCATAGTGTAAATGGCTGGTCATGACCTATTTGCAGAAGGAGTAACTCTGCTCAGTGAAGTCCCATTTTAGCACTGCACCCTTTTGCACCTGGCAGATGCAATACCATAGCACTTAGAGCTTATAGTCTAAATAAATGACCTGCCACAGGATGGAGGAGCACAAACCTCACCTCCATTAACTTAAATTTCTATATTTGAGATAGTTGTTGAGGTCCTTATAGACTCAAGCTAAGCTGTTATGGTGCAGTTTGTCTCATTCAAGGACAGACATTGCTGCAGCTTGAGCAGGAACTGGTGCTGCTTGGGAACCCTTTGTTTGGGGGTCTCTCAGAGAGCTGGCAAACCTTGCTCCCCTTGCTGAAAAGAGGCAGTCAAGCTGGTGCAGATGTTTCTACCTGCAGTTGGAAATGTTGACTTCTGTAGCCTTGTAATAGTTGCCCCTGAGTAATCCACAAGCTCATGGCACACAGAGTTTCTTTCCTGCATGTATGTATTTTTTCATTTCAGGGATAATGAAATCAAGGTGGTGATAAGTCTGTATTTGCTTAATCAGCCGTGACTGCTGCTGCCTGAAGTATTTTAATTGTAGGTAGGTTGAAGAGTTTGGCTGCAACTAAAAATGGGCTTGACAACCTCATGTTTCTGGAAGCAAAGATCTTTGGATAGTGATTTACTGCTCACCACCTCTTGCTTTTGGTGTTGTGTGCACAAAGTGCCTCATGCACTTTCCTTTACAGGTTTTCTCTTGGTCTCTTACATCTCCTTTTGCCTCATTTAAATTCTCTCCACCAGGGGCTCTTCCCAAGACATTGTTAAGAATATTGGTATTTCTAGACAGCGACCTGAAGGTGCTGTTCAGTATGCAATTGTCAGGCATGGAGGAAAGATCTTTTTAATGATACCCTTGGCTGAATATGGTGCAATCCATAGCCTTTTCTTCCCCTAGGAAAAGGCCTAGTGCAACACCTGAATTGTAATGAAAGTGTTGAAGCAGAACTTATTCAGGTCATCTTTCAAAATAGGAAATAAAGGCACTTACAAAGGATATTATCATCTGCTAAAAATGAGAAGGGAAGGACAATTTTTTTAGGGTTTTATTTTCCTTTTTTTTTTTTTTTTTTTTTTTGCTACCTTTGTTATGGTTGCTAAGACCCTTCAGAAAAAAATCAGGTAGTAAAAATCTGCTTTCCCCCAGCTTTGCACGAGGGCTGTGCAAGCTGTGCTCAATTCCACCTTGCTATTTGACTATTGCAGTGTCTAAGAGCTGCATTCAGAGGAGCATGGCACTGGCTGCAGGAATTGTGGGGCAGTGCATGGAGCTGTGCTGCTGCTGCAGGAAACCAGGCAGTCCTGTTCCCTCCTCCTGTCAAACCTGGAGCTCAGCAGGAGCCTGGGCAGCCTGCCCTGCTTCACAGGGCGGTACCAGGTGCAGGTACCTGCTGAGCTCAGACCTGTGTGCACACTCCCCAGCTCCTCCTCAAGCCACTAACCCTGGCTTAAACACAGTAATGTGAATGTTACGGTTTTATTTTGGCTGAAGTACTGGATATCTGATCAGGGTGGTGGTCCATGGTGTGGCATGGGTTTAATGAGAACCGGGAGCAACCCCTTTCTATGAGCATCCTGGTTTTCCTCCGCTGCCTATCTTTCTCACAATTTCCCAGTGGTGTTGACACTGACAAGCACTTCAGACAAATGCCCTACTCAGAGCCTCAAGGAGCTTTCTTTAAAAATGTAATTTTTCTTCTCCCCACATTTGTCCTTCCTCCAGTCATAGTTTACAAGTTCTTGTCATTGGATTTGGCCATATCTTGTTTCAGTACTTTCACCCTAGTGTGTGGATCCTTTCTGGTCTCTCTTTTCATCTGACAGCAGTTTAAGGTTCTGTTCTCAAAAATTTGAAATCCAGAGGTCAATGGCTTAGCAGTTCTTCCTGCCCCTCCTGAATGCCTGTCCCAGATGAAATCTGAGTTGTGTGAGCATTTTGTGATGGTTTTTATTCATGTTTTCAGGAATGTACATGCAGCTTTCTTCCTGTCGTGGTTGCAAGCAAATAGAAGGGCGGCAGGTTGGCACCTTGAACCAGAAATGGAATGACACATATAGATCCCCATGGAGGGGTGCAGTCTCAAAGGACTTTATTGCTCTGCCAAGTGCAGATGGGAACCAAATCCTCCACCAGATTTAAGTGGAGCTACTTGGATATACCAGGGCTGCTGATTCTCATCCTGCAAGAGGTGTCCTTTAAGGTGTGGTGGACATTTTTTGAAGATGGGACTCTGATTCCTTTCTTCAATTACCTACATTTTGAAAGCCCCCATGGGCACTGTGTTAATAAACTATAGAAGGCCAAAATGCTATTTAGTCTGTGCAACTATTTTATGGTAGGCTAAGCCCTCTGTCCCATGCACTGCATGCACTCACTTGCAAATCTTGCCCTTCAGGGCTTTGGAATCAAGTGTCACTTTACCATTTGCCTTCTATTGCAAACCTCCTGCACTGACAGCTCCCTTATCCTGCTGCAGTGTGCCTGACCTGCTGCTGCTGGTTTTCACTTTCAGCAAGACCAGGATAACGTGGCTTTATGCAAGCACAGAGCTGTGTCCCACCATCCATGCTTGGTGCAGCACAAACAGACTGCAAATGCTTGTTCCTCTCTAATGAAGAGGCTGGAAGGTCCAGCATATACCATTTATTCTTTTGAGTAAATATCCGTTCCCACAGGCATCCAGCAGTGTCTGGCAGAGAAGACCAAAAGAGCAGAAAGGAAAGGGTTTCCCCCTCTCTGTGGGGGGAGAGGGCAGCAGGACATCTCCTGCAGGATTGGATGGCTGAATGCACATTCTGCAGAGCAACTCCTATGCCCAGCCAAGGCTGCACACAGAGCAGCTGCTGGAGGAGTGCATGCAGTGTTTAAAATGTCTGTTTGCAGCATGGGCATTGGCAAGCAGAGCTTTTGCAGCTGATCAGGCTGTGAATTTATTTAAAGTCAGGATTTCTGCAGACTCCTTGTGGGATTTTTCCTACTTGGGCAATCTAGACATTGGATTTAAGGACTGGGCGAGGGGTCTGGGTTGTTTTCATCTTTTAGTGTACAGCAGGACAGCCATGTGAACTGGAAAAGGCAACAGGATGCAAATGGGAGCTGGAGCACAGTGTTTCTGAGCAGAGGTGCACACTTGTGAGCTGCTGCCACTCAGAGCAGATGAGGAGGTCACTGTTTGAAGGCTTATGTCCTCACAGTGACTTTTCACCATTTCCTCTGAGGAAGCATCACTTTGAGTCTTCAGCTAGTGAGTGGTGAGGTTCCTGTTGCCTGCTCTGGAGACTGGTCTCAGTTTAAAGAAATGGGGAACAAAGATCTTTGATGCTCAGTTTTTTTTGTGAGGGAAGGGCTTCTCCCTCAGCCACGTCCACGTGCAGTGTGTGCCTGCTCCATGCAGGGTTTGTAGAACCTGTTCTCTGTGTCACTGGGTCACTGTACAGGAACCTTGGTCTTGCTGGGTAGCAAGCTAGACAAGATGTCTGGCTTTAAGATCATTATAGTGTAGAGCTAGCTAAACCCATCAAACCTGTCTGAAAATCAATTTAGCCTGGGGACCTGTATTTTTGTATGACCAGAAGATGATTAACAAGTGACCTGCTGTCTCTGACTAGTCCAGTGTCCAGCACAAAAGAGGAAAGATGCCAAGAATTGGTCCCATGAAAAGAATGATGTATGTGGTGACAGAAGGCTACAGGTGAAAACCTGTGACCACCTGACCAATTGCAGCCAGGGAGAAAGGATTTCAGGCCATGCTGACCTTGTGAATCATCTGGGGGTTGTTTGTCCAAAGATTATGTTGTCCATTGGTGAAGTGACATTAAAAGGAACCTTCTGCCAGCTGAAAGGTCTCTTCTCTGCCTGTCCACTGGAGTAAGAGTCTTTGCTTCACTGGTCCAGTTAACTGGGCTGGATGGGATCTATGTATCTTTTGTTCTGGAATGGGTCCTCAGAGAGAAATTCCTTCCAGATGGAGAGAGTATATGGGGAATGTCTTGGCATCAGAGACCAAGGGAAGAGCTGGGGAGTTGAAGTGCCAGGTTACCCCCAGACCGGGGCTCTGAGGTTGCATGAAGGAAACACTTGGGCTGCCAGCATGGATCTTTGCTAGAAACAGTCCCCCACGGGAGAGCAAAGTGCTCGTAGTGCTCCTGAGCACGCAGCTGAGATTGGTGCCTCCTGCCTGTGCTGGGTGGGATTCCTGGATGGGTGCATTTGTCTGGGGCCATTACTGCATCTGGCAAGCTGTTGCTGTGCTGATAGTTGGCTGTGAGAAAGTTAAATAAGTTTTTAAAAGATTATTTTGAAACATTTTCTCTGATTTAAGTGGTAAACATAGTATTACTTAATATCCTGCTCCTGCTGTGTAATGGGTTCATGGAAGTACATCCCCAGAACTGGGAGAACAGACTGTCAATTGTGAGGCTGGGGAGAATCAGGGTGAGAGCAGAGGTATGAAGCTTGCTTGCACTCACTGCAGGCTTTCTGTTTCAGTGATGTGGATATTGTATGAGTAACTACAACTGGACAGTTGCCCTTTACTGTAAAAAAAGACCAAAGACCCTGTAAGCACCCAACTGCACAAATCAGCTTTGTGACTTTGATGCCTTAAGCAGATTCTTGAAGATGTGCCCGTTCTGTCACACTGGGAGTGGATAATCTCAAATGACACAATTGTTCCAGAGCCAATTTGAAACTGGCTGTACAGACCACCAAGAGAGGTGTAAATGTGAGCAGGAAGGAAGGGCAGTCATTTGAGAGAGAAGTGCTGCTGGTTGGGGCTGTACATCACTGCTCAGCAGTGATTGACTTTCCTCCCGATTTCAGCACCCGTGCTGCTCTGGCCAGGCCCCCAGCAGCCCTGGTGTTCCCAGCAGATGGCTCAGAGAGAATCAGGATGTTTCCCCTTCCCACTGCTCTCAGGGAGCATGGGAAGAGACAGTCACAAGCTGCTGGGAGCATAATTTGCTATTAGGCTCTGTGGCATCCTGGCTGCCATCAATTACAGCCTTCACTAAGAATAAAAGGGAATGAAAGGGACTTTACATCCAAGCCGTCTCCTGCTGGTGAGGACAGGCTGTGGATGTATTTTGAGAGGAAAGAAAATGAGGGAAGTATCATGCTGAAAATCTGCATGTGGGAAAAGGATAAGAGGGAAGTTGCAGTTAAACAAAACACACCCAAGCACCTGCTGTTACCTGCAAAGACATGCTATCAAAATGTAAATTAAACAATTTTCTCTGGAGTTTTGTTTTCTGAGGACAGAGAATTGTATTTAGGGAAAGAGGGGGAAAACTGATGCACAACCCAGCAGACTTTTTCTTGCTGTTCAGCTGATGTCAGAATGGTAACCAGGTATCAAAGGGAGCAGAGGAATATTTTTCTCTTGCACTGTGGAAGCAGCCCTGCAGTTCAGGAGGCTGAGGTGGTTCTGAGCTCTGTCCCCGTGCCTGAAAGCTGTAGCCAGCTCTCCTCTCCCTCCTCCCAAGCTTACACTGCAGACCTGCTCCCACAGAACTGGATCCTCTGTGCCTGACCTGCATTTGCTGGTTTTGCCTTTCCTGGCTTCCACTTCCACATGCTGAGCTCATGCTGGAAGTAATACAGCTAAATTACTTCCTCCAGCTACTCACTCTCAATTGACTCTTCTCCACGGGGAGCTTTAAATGATGCCCACGGGGCAGCACAGCCTGAAATCCCCGTTAGCCCTGGTGTTTCAAAAGCAGCCAAGGTGAACAGAGCTCAGATCTCTGCTTTAGGAAATGATGCACACTTGTAACAAGTCATTACCCTAAAAAGAAGAAATGAGCCTTCATACAGTGTATGTTGACCTTCACTAAGTAAAACACAATTTTTCAGCTGTTTTATATGCTTGGTTGTGCACGAGCATGGCCCCCTCTTTTTGCTTTTTCCTCCAAGTGTAAGTGGTGCAATGCTGCAGTGCTTTTTCCAGGGAGCTAAACTGAGAAAACATTCTAAAATCCACATTTTTAACTTTTCTGTGATAACCTAGTTAGTTCATGGAGGATAAGAGGATTTGTGGAAGATAAGAGGAACCAGCCTTTGTGAGTGTTTGAAACTCACTGCCACACTTTACCTTCAGGCACTGTAGATCTTTGCCCTCCAGGATTTATTCACAGCAGCAGACTCCAGCTGTGCTCCCGGGTGAATTAGAGCTCTGAATTTATAGATTTGCCCACTAATCCTTTCACTGGCACTTTGGATCAAGGCAACTGGAAGGTGGTAGTGCATTTCTTATCGGTAGTGTGCTGCTTATCACCAATGGTAAATATCTCCTGAGCTGTCTAATCATCACAAAACTTGCATTTGGTGTTAGCAGGATGCTGGTAATTTGCTCAGATATGCCTAAACAGAGCTGTTCTACCATTCATTTTGCACTATCCATGGCATGCACTGGAGACTCAGGGCAGAAAGGGTGGGTTGAGACAGGTACCTTCCTCCCTCCAGGTTTCTGTGCAGTGCACTAAGAGCAACAAAGACCCTCTGGTTTGTGTATGCAGCACATTTCCACTAGCCTCTTGTTTCTTTCCTGGTCATTTCATTATGTGTTCAAGCTGTTATTGTGGTAACTCATTTTCTCCTACTGAAACACTGGTTCCCAGCCACTTTTCAGATCAGTTTTGCAAATACAGCACAGAGCATGCAGAGTGCCTGCTGAGCAGCCTGAGCAGCAGTTAGTGTCACGAGAGAAAAACAAACAAACCTGAAGGACTGGAAACATTACCATGGGAAAAGATGTCCTACTGATGCCATAAAGTAAGATCATGGGAAAACAAAACCAAATGCCTAGAAACATTTTTTCCCCTATCCATCCACCCCCTCCCCCCCGAAAAAAAAAAGGCTTTGAATAATTTGTCTGCTTTCAAAGTTACATAAGTCTCCCAGAGATAAAAATCTGTGGTTCGTTAAGTGTGGCAGTGTGGTCCTGTGGTGGTTGCACCCGTGTGGAACCAGCTGCCTGTGAAACTGCACTGCAGGTAGAGATGTGAGTTGGTATTTGCAAAATAAATAACCAATTTAAATGTATGAAGGAGAACAAGTGGGCTCACCCACCAGCTGAAATGTCATGAGCTGCATCATTTAAATTCAGCCTCCCCTTGAACCCAAAGGAGCCCTGCGTTCAACTGTTTCACTGACCCGCGGACAGACAGACTGACAGGCTCTTTGTTAGGGGGGCAAGTTAGGAAATACCAGAGCTAAGGTTGTCTGTGCAACCTTCCTTTCTGCTCCCCATGGGCACATACCACAATATGGGCTTTAATTCCACAGTCCCTTGGTCATTTTCCACTGGCCCCCTGCCTCCTACAGAGTGAAGGAGGCACAATGCCTTCTTAATGAGCACACAAGCGGTGGCTTGGCTTGTTAGGATTCGCTCTGTGACCATGGAGCTCATTCAAGTCCTGCTCTGAAAATGTGGTGTTTTGTTTCCAGCTGTTTTGCAGCTTGTTCCATGCAAGTCCCACAGCCCTTCATGCACTCAGCCCCTGTTCAGTGATTGCCACCCTTGTTTTACAGGTGGAGACCAGAATGGGCAAGTGTCCAGCACCTACAGATTCCTGCCATGCCATGCCATGCCATGCCCATCCACAGTGCTGGGGCACGGCCCCTGAGGAGGGCTGACGTGGCTGTGAGCCCTGCACCTCAGCACCTCAGCCCCTGGCACCTCCAGTCAGCCCTCCAGGGAACAAGGGAAGGAGGATGTGGCCACCCCTTGCCATGGCCCTGTGGTTTCTTGGCCATGGCCCATGCAAAGCGCAGCTCTGGTTGGGCTGGAGAGGTGCTCACAGCACAAGCCCTGCCCTGTGCCCAGGGCAGAACCCCACAGATGGGACATGGCATGCATGGCACCAGCAGCTGCCCTGGCATGGGCAGCTCAGGAGAACAGCTGCCTTGGAAGTGCTTTTAAATTACCTGCCCAAATTTCTCTCCTATACCTTCACAGGTGCCTTTTTTGATATTGCCACAAGTGGTTAAGGTAGACTGCCAGAGAGAATCTGGGGGTTTTGTTGGTTTCATTTTGGTTTTTTTTTTCTTGGTTTGATTTTTGGGGATTTTTCTTTTTTAATTTCCCCCACCTTTTTTTTTTTATTGGTATTCTTGACTAAATAAAGTCTTCAGTTTTTCACTTCAAACCCATCTTGAGTGTGAGCAGATGGGCAGAAGCATCAGCTCAGGTGGAACTGGCACAGGCAAACCCTGCTCTCATGGTGTAGGACTTTCCCCTGCTGGGCTCTGGAAAACAAGCTGAGCTCTGCAGCTTGTGACCACTGCTGCGCTGTGGTCATTGTTTTCTACCAGGTGTGAAATGGTGATGAAATGCTCTTTTTATGTTAAAAAATCAGCTTGCCTCCCCCAGCTAATCTCCAAACAAAGTCAACCCACAGCTGTGAGAAGCTGGATTGCTGAATATCTCACTACAAAATTAAATAATGGTCCAAAACTAGAACATGGTTCTTATCTGTTGGATCTGTTATTCCTTTCAAACTCCTTCATGTCTTGTTTTCTGCTGTGCCTTTTCCTTTGGAGGAGCTGCCCTTAAAATCCTGAAGACTCTTTGCATAGTTATCCTTTGTTTTGGTCCTCCTCTCTCAGCATCTGTAGCGATGCCTGCAAAAGCTGCAGCCAGCAGCTTGGCCAAGGGCAGTTGATCACCTGAGCTGTTCACAGCATTTGTTTTTTGCTTTGCTCTTCTCTTGCACTTGTATGATGCATGTAGCATATGGCTCATGAGCACCCTACTCTATGGTGCAGGTAATCCCTGTTAGTGGGTCTGGGTCTGTCATTTGGTTCTGTTTCTTTTTTTCATAGCTGTGATGCCACCCAAGAATTGTGAAGGAACCAGTTACATGCTTTGGTTATAGGAGGATTTTGGAATACACAGCTTTTTGACCCTGAGCTGGAGGCAGGAGGAAAAGGGCTGTGAACAGTCAAGCATGAAACTCTGTGTACTGCTGTGTTAGTCCTCTGAGACTTTTTGATTTATTTTTTTAATACAAAATGAAAATCTATGTATACTGAAAAATACACACAGCCAACCCTGGCCTCAGATATTATATAACTGCAAAGTTTCTTGTTTTCACATAGTAATGGTGCTTTTGTTGCAGATCGATGTCCTCAAGGCAGATGTGGAGAGCGCCGAGTGGAAAATTTTGGAAAACCTGATCCTGGAAGATGTTGTTGAGCAGATAGGACAGCTGGTCTTTGAGGTGCACATGCACTGGCCTGGGTTTGAGGTCAGTGGCAATGACAGCACCGTGGTGCGGTACTGGTACAGCCTGCTCCGAGAGCTGGAGCTCAAGGACTTCAGGCTTTTCCATACCTACAAAGACTTATCAAAACCACAGATGTTTCTGAAAAAGGAAGCCTTCAACGCCAGTAGCTGTTACACACTGAGCTGGGTAAATACAAGATGGAAATAGCAGAAAGGAATTTATGATGTGTGATTGCAAACCATCTGGCCCCATAGCGTTATTGAAGAGGATTTTGGTGTCACTGGCTAAAGTTGCTCAATATGCACTCGGTGACTGCTAACAAAATGAACTGGCTTTTATATTTATATGTTGTCAAAAGAACTGGCAATAGGAGAAGATACATTGTATAGCAATTTATTTGCCAGTGGGTACATTGTCCCATTGAGGACAGAGGTTTCTGTTAAAGTTTGTCTGGGGGAGCATTAGAGCATGGCTTTTCCAGGCTGCCCCATGCCTGAACATGCCAGCAAGGAGAGCATCCCTCTGGGGCTGCCCTGGGAAGCTCTGCTGACTGAGCTGGACCAGCCCTCGGGCAGGAGAGTGCTTGTGATGAGGTGTCTTTTTAAGAAAGTGTCAAGTGTTACTTCTCTGTAAAGTGATCATCTTTGATTTGCACCTTTTTTACTGTGGCCTTGTTTCCTATGGAACAAACTTTAGGCAAGAACAGAATGTTCTTGAACCCACTGGCAAATATCAGCTGAATTTGGCAGACAGAAACCACCACCAAACTAAGTTCCTACCTATTTCTTTGGGCAACTTCTGAATGCCCTGACTTAGGTTTTTTTAAGCCAGTCTGGCTGCAGAAAGTGACTTCAACAATTCTGACATGGGAGACAATGGGACAGAGACACTCAGCTGCTGGATAAGCTGCTGCCAGAGCTCCCCTTCCTCATCCTCAAGAGCCTTCAGCCACAGAAGACAGGGCTTCCCTAGTTCATGTGCTCAAAGAACAGCTTGATTGAAATTACTCCTGCAAAGGCTGCAGCAAGTGGTTTTTGATCAGTGAGATATATGTAAGAGACAAAAGTGCAACCTGGTCTTTTTTGGTTTGGGGTTTAGTTGAATATTTCCTGGTGCCTTTTCCAGTGCTGTGCCTCACCACCTTGCTCTGCTGGCATAAGGAGGTCAGACCCTGGATCTGCACTGATGCTGGCAGAGGTGGTGCCCTGGACTGCAGCAGTGCTGGGGTTCTGCAGGCTGGAATTGTCTGCAGTGCCCCTGGGAGCCTTTGACGTTCCCCAAAGAGCTAAGGAATGGGGGAGATAAAAATATATAGCAGGTTGGATTTTTTTCTTATCTTTAGATGAATTTTGATATTAAACTTTTCATTAAAATACAAGATGTCACCACTTTCATGTCTTTTGTATGTGGGCTTTTTAACTGCCTTTGGTTTCCAACTTCTCCAAGTCTACAGCTTCCTCAAGGGAAGTGGTGGAGGGGAAGGTGCTGATCTCCTCTCTCCAGTGACCAGTGTCAGGACATGAAAAAATGGAATGAAACTGTTTCTTGGAAGTTCAGATGGGTTATGAGGAAAAGGTTCTTTACCCCAGAAGGTGGCCAGTCACTGGAACAGGCTTCCCAGGAAAGTGGTCATGGCACCACGCCTGTCAGAGTTCAGGCAATCTCTGCATGACTCTCTTACTAACCTGGTTTAGTTTTAGGTCCTGTGAGGAGCAACGAGTTGGTCTTGATGATCTTCATTTGATCCCTTCCAACTTGAGATATTCTATGATTCTATAAACGTAGCTCCTGTTTCTGCTCCTGCACATCCCACCTGGGCCAGGGCTTTGCAACACCCAGGGCAGGGCAGTGTGGGTGCGCACCATGTCCTCAGCTCTGCATCAAAACCTATGCAGATGTGTACAATTCTCTGTGTCCAAGATGTTGGGCACAGCACTCTCCTCAGGGCTGAGCTACCTATTGCCATCCCTGAACCAGGCAATGCACAATCCAAGAGATCCACAGCCTCTGGAAAATGAGTAAGAAATGCCTTCTTTGTGAGAGCCAGCCTTGCTACAAGCCTCGTACACTAAGTACTGAAGTTGTTTAACGATGCAGAGCCATGAGGAGATTCATCAAAATGCAGGAGGCTGCCATATCCTAAACTAATATCTGGTGTGTTGGAATGGCCACGCTTGCTGCAGCACAGAATGGCTCAACTCCCATTTTTCAAATAATGGGGTGGCAAAAGTCCAGCTGCAAGTCCTGATTTGTTAATGAAGTATAAAAATATGGGTTCCTGCACTGTGCAGGTTTTTCTTCCTAACTAGTATTAGAGTAAGTAGCCTAGTAGCTTATTATCATTTGTTTAAGAAACCAATAGAAAGAGGCTAAAAAATAAATTACATGACCTCTCTCAGATGTTAAAATTCAAAACAGAAGCACGTCTTCCATCATTTATTTCCCTGAGGTAGTATGGTGATATGCAAATTACAGAAGTGGAGTAGAGGTCCATCCTGGTTCTTTGGTTAGTGAGGGAGTTTAATAAACCCTCAGGTAATCTCTTGCTTGGGATTGCCAGGTAGTATCAGAAACACTTCAGGCTACAGCAAATACATCTTTGGCAAAAAAAATCCAATAACTATGGTAATTTTAAAGAAAACCTTATCTCTAATACAGGGCAGATAAAAGCCATTTATCATTCTGGAGGTAGTTATGTGATATTATAGGAGAAAATGAACAGTGCTTATTTAATGCACTCTGTGCTTTTCTACTTCACATCTCTTAGAGCAGAGTTACAGCCTTCCTTTCTGAGGTCTTGCTTTATGCCCTTACCCCTTCTCTTTTATTGATCTCTTTTACCTATAGGAGAGACCTCTAAATGAATTCAGTTCCTGTCTCCTGATGACTGAGCCGCTGGGTGTGTGCCCAGGGACACAGGGCAGTGCTGGCTGACTGCTGCAGTGGCCAGGCCGCTGCTGAGGGATGTTGCGTGGGGTCTGTGTCTACCCACTGCCATACCCCGGCACAACTGCCCCTGACCTGCTCAGAGATCATCTCCATGCAGTAACCACAGGCCAATGTTGCCCTCCACAACTCTTCCCAGATCACACCTGCACAGAAATCACCACATCTTCCCCTTTCCTCAAGGGCTAGGTACAGAGTACACCATTAAAAGCAGTGTGGACAGGGCATTCTGCCCTTGTAGCCACAGCCTGGAGACTGGGAACTGCATGGCCGTGAAGGAAGTCAGACTCAGCCCCAGATCTGCTCAGCATCACCATTACAAGCATTGCCCAGCTCTGCTGTCCCCAGGTGCACTGGACATCCCCCCACCCTCCCTGCAGGCACATGCATCAGCTCTCCAGAGCAGCCAGTCCCCTGCTTCCAGCCCAGGAGCCTCCTCAGGCCACTCATGGTGGCCACAGCCAGTGCCAACCCCACCTAACAAAGACATGATGACAGGTCTTGTTCCTGATGTGGAGCCATAATTGCATCAGTAGGACAACTCCACCAGGAGATGTTTCAGGTTGGTGTAAAGTGGATCCTCACAGAGATGAACCAGGGGTAGGGGCAATTCTACTTGCACAAATCCTTTTGTGGGGGTGAGGGCATTTCTCTTTCAGACAGGCTCATAGTGATTTATAAACCACATTTGTGAATCAGAACTTACAGATGCTGTCCATAAGCAGGTGAAAATGAAGAGAACAGGTGCCCCTCAAACTATCCCAGCTGATACTGCAACATGAACTTTCCATGGCGAGCCCATGGCAGCACAGAGGGGAATTTGTTAGAACACTTACACACTCCTCCAGGAAAACTGGGCCCTTTCTGGATGTCACACTAGCTTCCTTGGAGGCTCCAAAATTTGCCTAAACAAAGGTCTGACCTCCTGCTGCACTCCAAAGCCTGTCATTTATTGCATGTACTTCTGGCCCCAGGCTTTGATCCCATTGTGACCTGTGAAAGGTTGTTCTTCAAGCGCCTCTCAACTGTGAAAGAACAAAGAAAGCGTAAAGGGAACATATGTCTGGCCTTTCTTGGCAGATGCCAAGAAGACATATCACCCAGTAGCACACCTGAAGAAATGGCACTCATTCTCTCTGGTGAATAATTCAACAGCTGAGACCATCTGGTTCATTACAAAACTTTGATTTCATGAGCTTCATTAGCTGCTCCCTTGTCCTTGACAGGATACTCAGGGTTGTTCAGTAGGAAATCACTCTTGATTTTTTCCTGCTTGTTAACACAATGTGACATTTAATTGCAGTCAGTAGAGACCTGATTTAGTGGCAGTGGAAGTTCAGAGCTGACCTACATTCAGAGACATATTTATACCTGCCCCCCTCCACTGGATTACAGGGGCAGCATCTGCAGAGCAAGCTTGGCCCTTGAAGGGAACCACCTGCAGTAATGAAAGGATCTCTTCTCTTAAAGAGAAGTCCCTGTTCATGGTGCAGTTTGACCTCATGGAATGAGTTTTACCTGCTTCAGAAGGAGACTTTTGCAGACAGCCCATGTTACATCCCTTATCCCAGTAGCCAGTACCTTGCACAGGGAGAGCAGGAGCCTGCTGTGCACTGCCTGCAAGGGATGACTCAAATGTGAGCACCAGTGCCACGTCCCTGCTCTTTTTGGTGGATTACCAACATACATCTTCGAGTTTAAGCAGTTTTCTGAAGGGAAGTGCAGTGGTGTACACAGTACAAAACTGTAAGTAATGAAAATGCTTCAGTGTCTTAGCTGGTATTCCCCCCATTCTATATTTGAAATTCCATTTCTGGATCAATCACAAACAATGTGAAACCCACCCTTGCATCCACCTGCAGATATCTAGAGTGGAGCCACCACTGAGGGTGCCACTGCCCTTGCAGGGAGGAGGGGACAGGTGCCTGACTGGTGTCAGAGCTCTGAGGCAGCAGCAGCAGCTGTGCCCTAAGGGAAGAACCTGTGTCTCTCCACTGGTGTCTCTCCACCAATATCAGCCAGGAGCAGCCAAGACAAAGGGACTAGGACTTCACCAGACAACCCCATGCTGACCTCTCAAACTGACTTGCCAGGCAAGGAGAGGCCCTGAAATGACTTCCAACTTCTTCTTCATGAAAGAAAAATTGCTCCAAGAAATGTGAGAATCCAGAATCTGAAGAAATATTCCATAATGTTATTCAATTTGTTTAATATTGGAGGAGTAATGACTAAGGGCAAACAAAACCCACTTGTCCTGCTGCCCCAAGGTACTCCCAAAGCATCAGCATCAGTGCAGAGAAAGGAGTTTGCAGCAGGGAAGCTCTTCTGATAAAACTCAGCAAGGTTTTGGAAACTCCAGGGAATGGGCCTTCCTTCTTTTTCCTGTAGATGTCTGGCCTGACAAATGATTTGAGAGTCTGAGTTCCCTTTTTATCTCCAAGGAATATTGGAGGGGATTATTGTTTGAGAGAGAACATGAAGAAAAGCTGAAAGAGCAGGACTGTGTGGGGATGCCAAAGCAAAATATGAACAGCCCTGAGGAAAGGCTTGGGGGTGCCTGGGGAAATCAGCCTGGAGCAAGCTGAGGTGGGAGGTGAAATTGTTAACAACTCTTCTAGGACAGGGCATTTTTATTTTTTTCCCCCCTCTTAATATCATTTTACAAGAGTTTAAAGTCTGCCAAAAAAAGAAAGACTTATTACACAATTAAAGAGTTTAGCTGGGGAATAGGAGCAAGACACCAACTGTCGGGCAATTATGCTGGGAGAGTGGGAAAGACTTGCAGCTCCCAGAACTATGTCTGGGTAACCGTCAGTGGTCTTGAAGCTCCACAAAGTTCCTATTACTGAAATGACTCCCCAGAGGATTTGTGTTGCTGTCTTCCTTTCCCAAACCAGAGAAGCAGGCTCAGTTAGCCCTGACATCTTCCAGATTACCCAAAAAAAATGCCAAGGCCTAATGAGAACCTCTTACTCTCTTGACCAATGCAGCAACGTTTCATTTGAGCACTCCCCCAGAGGCATGAAGCACAGCAGGGCAAAAGGAGGCTCAGAAAGGCTCAGTGCATTTAACACATTTTAAATATTCTGTCATGGAAGATAACAAACAGGTCTGAGGACAAACTTCCAGTGTGCCTGGTGAATTAACAGGTCCATGGCTCGCTGAAAGTTATTGCAGCTTGTTTCTGAAAGCTTTAAATTCTGCAAGCAGCTTCTGTAAACATAACCCTGCCACAAGTAGTTTTCTCTGAGTGCTGCAAGACAGCCGTGGTGTCTGTTTTGCTTATCAGCAAGCCTAACAGCAAAGCCATGTTTTCCTGCAAAATATGAGGCTTAAAATTTTGAGTGTATGCTAGTTAAGTCAACCTACAGTAACAAGTCCCTTAAGTAGTCTCCAGAGGAACAACCTTCCTGGCAACTGGTTTTTTCTGGAGTATAGGTTATGCTGTTTATAAAGTGTTCCAAGCAAAACTCCCCTCCCTCCTCCGCGTGTTTCCCCCGTGCAGGCTGCTGTCATATGGAGTCTTCCTAGCGAATGGGAGCAGGATTTTGTAATAACCAGCTGGCAGAAAGAAGGAAAGTACATCGTGTTACTAGGCTGCCCGAGCTGCAAGACTCCCTGTTTAAATCAGCTGTTAAGGACCACAGTGTTAAACAGAGTACCGAACATCTGCCTGCTACTAAAAATTGGATTTTTCCAAGACAATCTTGGACTTTTCTGGATGCACAGTAATTTCGATGTTTGTTCTTTGTAATGAGGGCAAAGACTGAGCAGCCCCATCTTACTGGGGACAATTATAAACTCTGAGCAAGACAGATGCCAAGACCATCTGCTTCAAGACAGCCAGCCTCCTTACCAGCAAGACGCACGAGGATATGTGGGCTATTTCCCCCTCTTGCATAGGAAAAAAAGTCCAAGAAAAAGCTGGCAAAAGGTAAGAGGAACGATCAATTTTCCCAGACAGAAGAACGATGGAGATAGTTGACTGACCTGCAAAACTTCTGCTATAAAAGCAATCTGTTTTAATGAAAGCAGCAACATATTGGCATGTCATTTCTGAAATCTGCAGGTGCATGATCAAGGGGAATAAAAACCCAATGCTGTGATGGCAGCCCTGCAGTCCAGCTTTGCTGTGTCCCTTCCTGGCAGTGCCACACACTCACTTCCAGCCCTCCCGGGATGTCTGTTCAGCTTGAACCACTGAGCTGCACTCTCCACCAATGTTCGAGGAAAATGAACCAGGGATGTCAACATGCACTCTTCACTTTTCTCCCAATGCTGACTTCCCCCTGGATCTGTCTGCTCACAGGCAAAGCCCAGCATAGAGTCTCAGCCTAGACTTGCTCTGACCAACCCCTGTAACAGACCAATTCCTGGTCAAACATGAAATTTTGACAAGATCAATGATTTGATTTGATTAGCTCAGAAAGAAATCTCCTCCCAGGTGGCTGCTGGAAAAGCAAGTCTGGACTCACACCTCACTCACATACACATCTATCCTTGTGCACAGCAAACTAGCTGACAACCAGAGCTTTGCAGTTTGCAACAAGAGGGAATTATCCTCATGAAAAATTCCCCCTGCAGGCATCAATGCAGATGTGAGAAATTCCACAAAAGATTAATGCAGTGACCAACTGTGAGGGACAAAGGATTTTATCTGAAAGTTTCTGGGGAAATTTTGATTCTGGGCTTGCTGCAAATGTTTAATCCCAATTTATCAACTCCAGCAGAATTGATTGAAACATTTCTTTTTTTTTTTCCTCCAAAGACAACAGCCAGTATATGACTACAAGAGCTTATACACTTATTTTCATATTTTGCATGTACTATTTTATAAGTATATATCTAAAGTTCAGCATGGTAGGTGACACATGGAAAAACACAGTACCAAAAACACAGCCAAGCATTTTGTGTATTATGATTTAAACGTTTTTAAGCATTTGGGAAAGGTGTTTCTGATGTGAAAGCCAGTATGTGTTCCTGTGGGAAGATTTTCTATCAGCTCTATTCCTCTTCTCCTCCTTATTTCTCTGTACATATAAACTGTTAACAGTCAGGGCACACTGCCACATATTCATTTGGGAAATGGATTTGAAGGAGAAAATCAGTTCCAAATTTCTCCAGCCCACTTTCTCTTGAAGCAGCACCTGGCACACACCAGAGCTCAACTCCCAGCTCAGGAATCAAACCCTCCCTCTGAAAAGCACATCAGAAATTCATCCTCTAAAGGACAGCAGCAGCCCTTTCCCACCCACATGCTGAAGAGCAGAGGAGCAGGAACAGCCTCGTCAACAGAGGATCAGTCCACAGGACATGCAGATGAACACTGCAAGAGAATGAGTTTATCTGAACACCGATACAACTGCACATTAAAACACCAAATGGTAGGAAATATTTTATATGGATACTGCAAGACAGAAAAATTGAATAAAGATAAGCAGTTTTTATAAAAAGATTTATTAAAAATAAGTTCTTTAAAGAGAAAAGGTGTCACATGTATATACATTAAATTGTCAAAACCTTCATGGGGCTTATAATACAAACTATTCCAAACAGAAAAAGAGACATTCACTTTTTTTTTAATATGTCATGCTTATTGGAACAGAATAGCATATGGGAAGACAAAAAAAACAACACAGCACACAACCATTACAAGGAAAACCCTGAAAATGAAGACTACTTGCAAAAGTGAAAGTGAGTAGCCTCATGATTCTACAGACAGAAACTAAGACTATGAACGGCATCTTCAGTTGATAGAGTTCATCTGACCACTGCTAGCTTCCAATTAATTCTTCATTTCTAGTGTGAATTAGCAAATCTCAGCAAGTGGATTTGTGCTTATCTTTTCCAGCTCTATTACAGTAGGTACCAAAGATTTCTTCTTAGGAAGTTAGACAATTGCTGGTTTTCTCTTTAAACTCCCTGACAGCCAGAACCACAAAAATAGTTTTTCTTAGAATTATATTATTTTACAAGAGTGTTTTGCACAAGCAGAGGTGAGACAAACTGGCACATGATTCTGCATGCTTCAGATGACCTCAGCTTAGCTTCTCATTCCCAGATGCCATATTTAGAATTATATCCTTTCACTTCAGTCTTCTGAATTTCCTGGTGTTTAGTGCATATATACAGAGAGCTGAGAACTGCAGTATTACAATGTCTACCCCTCCTCACAGCAGAATGCACTCTAATCTCAGATGTATGCAGGGCTTGCATCTCTTGGTCTCTGCAGCACCCCCTCTAGTCCCACAGTTTAATCAGACCATCCCAGCCGCACGTGATGACTTTGGATGTTTCGTGTGGATGCCACACTGCACCAATACAGACTTTGTCATGAGCTTTTAACCTGCTGTAGAGTTTTGTTGTCTTCCAGTCCCAGATGTTCAGTTTCCCATCTGCATCTCCAGATATCACATAGCTGTATTAACAGGAATAAAATGAAAGTTTGTATCATGTGTGCATGACATTGCATGCTATTACAAGCAGCAACTGAGCAACAGTAAAGAGCTTCCTCCAGGGAGCTTCCCATCTGACACAACCTGCAAACATTCCTACCAAGGAATTAGCTTTCAGGCTGTGCTCTAAGAGCACAGAAGTCCTGCAGAAGGTGATCCATCAACTGTGAGGTAAACGTGCTAAGCAGTGTGATTATACCCTGCACGGTGTGGCTGGAACCCAAGAGAAAGTGCCACAAGTTTCTCTAAAATTAGAGACACTTTTTCCTCCAGGTTTCCTGAGATTATTCCCCAGTTTTGATAGTAACTTGTATCTTATGTACATACAGTACTAAATGTATGGGCATATTACTAAGCAAACAGGAAGAAAGAGATGGTTCTCTGAACAGTAAATGAGGATATCCACACCAGACCTAGGAACTGGGCAAACTGGGTGAGTTCAAATCCCAGATACTCTAGATGAGTGCACATTGTGGGAACAGATCCTGCCACGTGCAAAAAGATGGGAGTCAGATGTGGAAGCCTCTCTTAGTCCTATCAGATGCTAAGAGTGAACTTTCTGTTCTGCTGCTTGGCGAGGGAGCTCTGCCCAATGCTGAGCTAACGGGACTGTGCATTCATGAATGTTGCAGGGGATTCAAAAGAAAATTTAGAGTCCATACTTGCAAGTTATAAGATGAAGTTCATTCCCACAAAAACTTACCTCATATCAGGTGAAAAATCCACTTGACAAGCGTAGCCAGCTACCATGTGACCTTTGAAAATTTTCTTTTTGTTTAATCTGAATCTGTTCTGAGCTCCAAAAATCAAGATTTGGTTATCCATTGACTGGCAAGCCAACCATTTCCCTGTAAGTGCAATAAACAAAGGTGGTGTCAGGATGCTGCATCTGAAGAAACAGACCTAAGTGGGATGTTTTTAGAGATTTTGACATTTTTTCTTGCACTATCTGAATCCAGATTTTCATTATGTAGCAGCGATTTAGGTAACAGCTGATATTGTTTCTGCCTGCCAAGAGTTGGAACCTTATATTTGACAGGCTTTGGGATGCCTCTGCCTACAAAATGCACTCAGGGCTCTACTAAAGCTCCGACTGCTCCAGCTATGTGCTGCATCAACCCCTCTGGCTTCCTGTCAAGTTTTAAAGATACTGTGTAATCTTGCTGGTGGCACAATCACATAACTCAATGAGGGGAACCAAATCCATCTAGCTGCACTCTTCCTGATCACCTGTTTTGTGGGTACTCTAAGAAAGTCACCCCCTCTTTTCTTCATGGGAAAATAGGTCTAAGGTAGACTGAGGAGTTTGCAACTATGTAGTATTCTCGGCTTTAATGGAATGCAATTAATAAAGATATTTTGTGACAGAAAAATTGAGGCTTTTCTAATCATAACCTCATCTCATTTTGCATCTTGGCAGTGCATTAGCTCCTGCCTGAGAATCCAGTGATGATGACGTGCTACAGAACAGCCAGAAGAGAAACTTCTGTCCCAAACTCTGCATATTGGCACTGCCTTTAAAGTGTTTTATGCAGTGACAACATAACATTGGCTGTGCAACAAGTTGATCAGCCTCTACTCAGCCTAATGGGACTGTTAACAGCAAGTCTGACAACACTGTAATAATGGTGACACTAAAGCTATTTAAATTTGGCCAAAACAGATAACAGGAATTTTGCCTTGTTAGAAGGATTTTCACTGATTACTGGAGGCACTAAACAACTATCCTTCTTCAGGATGATTCTAATTGAAGAACATAAACACCAGTGAAACATTAACATACAGAAACACTGAGATAATTTGGGATTTCTCTTATGCAAGAATTATTTGGACTACATTCATAACAGAAGGGAACAAGATCATGTACAACATGAGTTTCTACTTTAACTGTGGCACCACAAGGACTGCTGAACTTGCTTAACACTCTGCCACCACTGTCAGTTCCCTCCATTCCTGCTTTTCATATTTTAAATACAGCAAAGAGCACATGGTAGCTCTATGGAGAGTCCTTTCGCCTCATCTGGATGAAGGCCTAATTTTAAACTGACACAGTTACCCTGATATAAATCCTCATTTTGACATACTTGTTCTTTAGAATTTTAAATCAAAACATGATCCAATCCAATCTTGGATTAAGTGCACAGAGTGACTGGGAGGGGTTAGTCTGAGGTGAAAGGAGGATGCAACACAGCAACATCACAGAGATAATAATCAGTAAGGGGTGCCTATGTAAATAAGGTCTAAGAAGGCAGTAAAGTGTTAACCTACCATTTGGAGACAAAGTCACGGCTGGCATGGAATGCATACTTGGCTCAGCTATGTACTTGAAGTCTACAGGAATGTCCCTGCAAAAGGAAGAAGTATGTGCTTTATGAAGACATGGAGATGTTCCAAAGAGCTGCTTCAAGTCAGCTGATTTATGTGGCAACTGAACCATGGAGAATGTATGGTGGCATCCAAAGGAAGAATATGCAAAAACTCAAAAATATTATGAATGTTCACCCAAGAGCTCCAGATGCAGAGCCATCTAAAGCGTAATCTCAGAGTGTGAATTTACTCCAGTAAAATGAGCCAGAGTCTAAATTAGAGTAATAATTCTAATTGTTAAGAGCAAAACTATTGCACAAGCTCCTTTATTGCCTCCAGTATAACTGCAGCTCTTACAAAGTTCCTATTTAGATAGCAAGAACATACTGACATGGATCTTACTGGAACATCTTACTGACTTGAGTTTTGTTTTAAATCAATACTTCTGTCTCTTTTAAATTCCTCTTTTTAAACATTTTTTTAAAGGAACAGAAAAAAGGACTCTCATCTCTTTGACATGCCCTTTTCCTCCTGACCTCCCCAAATGGGATGCCAACCAAATTCCAAATATTCACAGCTGAAATGAACACTGAACTCCCAGCTCAAATGCATAAAGACTGTGCCAGTGCATGTTCTTAACATACTGTCCTGTACAAAGGCCTAGGGTAAAAACAAGGACAGTCTGATCCTTACTGCCCTTTGGTTTTGACTATATAAATTGAATTACTAACGGCTTGTGCATATTCACAGTATTCCTCCTACCCTGCACTGGAAGACTGGAAAAAAGGGAAGGCATGTACATGGCATTCTCATTAAGCAAAAGAAACCTCCAGCAGAAAATAGATTTGATTAATGTATTCTGCAGAAAGCACATGCAAAATGTTCTGTAGCAACATGAATTAATACAAAGGGGATGTTTATGACTCCATTGTGTAACTGACAGAGCCGAAGGGCTGCTGGGACACTCGGGGAGCAGACAGCGTGGGTGGCTGCCTGTCCCAGCTGCCCCAGCCTTGCTGGATGGCAATACAGCTGGCATTAGCAAGGTAATTAGCATCCTGCTTTATTGTGCAGGAAGTTATTTCCCTCATCTCCAGTTAAGCAACATACAGGGGCAGCAGGGTGAGAAGCTGCTCTGTGGTCAGGAAGGGACACAAATGCTCCTGCGAGTTAAAATCATTTACTCCTCAGAATAAGACGGGCAACCCACTTAGTACACTCCATGGATAAAAGCATGCACTTTAGGCCAGGGATAACCAGCTTGCAAACAGACAGACCTAAGATGGCCACTGGGCAGCAAATCTGTGAAGATTGCACATCATCTCTGAGGCTGATCCACACAACAGCACAGGAAGTGCAGCCCCTGTGCCACACCATCCCCAAACCATTTCCAACTCCACTTGCAACAGGACATAAGGTTATTGCTGCAGCAAGGCCAGGCCCTGATCCACTCCCACCACCCAGCACTCCTGCAGACCAACAACCTTCTGGTAAAGCCAATCCCACTGGAAGCCCCACTAAAGTCTCATCACAGAGGAGGCATCTCCAATACTGAATTGCTCTGCAGTCAGAAATTTAAATGCAGCATCGGTTGTTTTGCTTCTCCTTTTACAAATGAAGGCAGGCTCACCTGCTGGAATTTATTCACAACAGCTCTGCTTTATGTTGATACCTACCAGGCACACTTAGGACAGCAGCAGGATATGCTGCATTAAATTATTAGGCAGAATAAAGAGATGCATTTGTGTTTCACATTTGCTTCCAGTGAAACTGCTAAATAAGTAATGTCAGCTTGCTCCCTTAAAAAAATTACCAACACAGATGCTATCATGGTTGTCCAACCTCAAAACTCAGGTGACATGTTTGTTTTTTGTGACAAATATTTAAAATTTAAATATTTTAAAGTCCTTTCCCCGCTTCATAGCATTTCAAAGGCCGACAAGTTTTAAATATCAGAAATTCTATCTGCTAGCCAAGATTTAGAAGTGTTTTACTCTGGGGTTTTGATACAACTTCTTCCCCAGGCAAGAGACAGAAAAATCTTTTTAACAAAAGAAGGAAAAGAAGCAAGCCAACCCAAACCCTCACTACAATCCAATCCAGTTTTGGGACCTACACATAGTGAAGATGTCCCTCAGGAGACTGCATTATCTCTACCAGGAGTCATGGTGAAAAGACCCACTGAGGGGCACAGACTTACAGAGATGACAAGCCTCCAAAACCTGTCAGCATAATAACTTCATTGCCACTGCACAGTTCTTGCTTTGCTGGCTGACTCGGAGGTAAAAAGAACTAACAGCCTCCAAAGTTAAATGCTCACATCATTTCAGTGCTTACCCAAGCAGGATCAGATGCATACAGAGCACAGACAAAATAATATTTTGCATTTCTAGAAGAGAGAACACAGTATACGATAGCCATACCAACTTTAACATCTCAATCACATGAAATGCAAAAGCAGGCAAATTTTAAAGTACTTCCATTAATATTCCTAAATAAACTATGTAATCTACAAGAGTGTGTACTATACTTGAAGTCTGAACTTTCAGCAACTAACCAACTGCAATTCTACGTACAGCCCCATGAAATCTTTGCACAGGATGGATTCTTGGGAAAGGAGATTTAAGTTCTCAGGAGTTTTCACTGTAAAGTCAGACATGCCATCCCATTACCCATCTCTGGCCAAGTCAAAGTGTTTACAAAACACTACAGAATTCCTCCAGACAACTGAAATGAAGCAATTAGACTAACTTCTAATTACTAGCCTTTAAGGCCATACTCAGGTCATAGTTACTTCCACTTTTTTTCTGTAGGATACTGAAGAAACATTGTGCTGAAGAACATACTGGAGAAAAGTGCCAAAAGGTGCAGCAACCAAATCACTGCTAAGTTGCAAATAATTTTTCTTACCAACTGAGGAAAAGGATTTGAGAAATAATTTGCCATGGTTGTTTCTGAACTCCAAAATCTTTCATAATGAATGTGTTAACTTAGTTTTAAGGCATTTTAAAAATCTGGGTCTTGAAATTACAGAAACATGCTTACAGACCAATTGGCATATATCATGGTAGGTTGTGGGGAAAGGTTTTCAAGTCATGCCCAGGAAGATGGCCTTACATTTGCTCTTTATAAAACCAAAGAATTTCCCAACAACTGCATTACAGAATATTGCGTAGAGTTGAGTTTCCTATCATTTCAACAAGGGAGCCCTTTCTTCAGTGTACAAAACACTAGTACATGTTTTTTTCCTCAGAAGAAAAAAACTGCTACTGGAACAATCAGGTTGCGATGTTCCCATACCAGAACCTTTCTGCCTTTCCTGCTTTTCTCCACAGACTGACTAAATCCACCCACTTCACTATTTATTTCAGCCATCACACAAAGCTCATAAAACAAGGGCAATCCAATCTCAAGGAAATAACAGATTTGTGCAAGCGAGATCATCCTCCCACTCAACAAAGAGGAGACATTCCTTAGCAGACATGGTATTGTAAAGATTTTTCTTTAAGGAGCTCAGTAAATCAATGGGTCTGCTTATGAAGTACTGAACAGAGGCTTTCTTGGAGCAGCATATGGTGACAGCATTTTATGTCTAGCCTCAGCCTGGGTTCCCAGACTTTGGTCATTCCTACTGCTACTGGCAATGATTGCAGACGATCACAGACAAGCTGAGGATTTAGCTGCCTGACTGGGGAACATTCCAATACCACAGACTGGAGTCTCTTCTCTAAGCTACAGGAAAAAAAAAAAACAACAAGCAGCTAGGAAGAAACTGATTAGTCACAGAACTGTCAAACTAGATTCTGCATTATGCAACAGTTTTGCATGTGTGAAGAGCAAAAGGAAATGAATACCTCAAGATATAGGACTGATTATTTCAAAAATAAATTCTCAAATCCTAAAGAAATCTTAGAAGTTCTAAGTTCAAGATCTTAGTATCTAGAACTTTGTGAAAAACATTTCAGATAGGAGTGATCTGTTTTCTCTGCAGGTTAAATGTTAAAAACTGGAAGCCATTTCAAATATTTTGAATTTTTTTTTTCTTGGACAGATTCTCCCTTCTTTGTCATCTATTGTACTCTTACTGTGTGTACCAATTATTGCCAAAAAGCCTAATAGAAAACTAACAGAAAACCAGAATAAAGCTACACTAAACTAGTTACTTCAAACATGGGCCAAGTATCATATAATACTATGGACATCCAAGTTCAAAGCATTCAAAACCAACACACACTAATTGTAATAGAGCAGACATTGCTTTAAGAGTTAATTTAAAGACTAATACGCCCTCGGGGAAAGGGGAGAGAGCAGAGACCACTAACAGAGAGCAGTGTGCTTCAGACTGATAGGGTTGTCTTATGTTTTCTTTGGGGAAGAGGAAATCCATGAAGTGTCTCAAGCATTAAGTCAGAACAGTCTTTTGAAGCTTTTCCTGAGCTAGCTAGAACTCAGTACACTCCAGTGGCCTACTTGCTATGTGTACTTCTAAAAATGAACTCTCTTCTCAGTTTGCTCACAATATACTTTAAGGTAAAATTCAAAATTTTAGACTTACCATTCCCAGACTCTTAAACTCTTGTCATCAGATGTACTCACAAACCTTCTATTTTCATCCACAAACACAATGGTGTTGACAGCTCCCAAATGCCTATCGTATTCCTGCACAATCTCACCACTTCGAATATCCCACTACAATTAAAAAAGTCAGAATAAGAACCTGGTTTTTACTAAATACCAGTACTCTTAGAGAATTAAATATTGAATAGACATACCTGTACAATTTTCTTATCTGACATCCCTGCAACAAAGAGATTTTGTTTATCTTCATCAGGATTGAACTTGACACAATAAGGAACCTTCCTGTTGGTGAATCTTGAAATACATTGCCCTGCAACAGAAAACCCATTTATAGTGTATCAGGTTGGAAGTGCTGTGGGCTGATTGGTTGTTTGCAGATACTGAAAAAAACACTTTACTAAGAGCAGACAACACTTCTTTTCATGTCCTTGAGAGAATTAAAGGGCAGAATTTGCCCTGCTCTTTGATTAGACCATTTTTCACATTTGTATGCATGCACCTGCATAAACATGCACACGCACAAACTGCTCTCTAAGTTTGTTACAGCTTCCCAAACAACACAACTGCTTGGTACCCTGTATGCCACCAGGACATAACAGAGCATAAGGATAGGTTCACAAGGATATCACAAGCTGACCACTGTTTTTGCAAAACATATCTCCTTAGGATCAGAGGACTTCTCAACAAGAGATACAAATGTGGGCAAGAATTCAAGACTAATCTCAGAAAAGGTTAACAGTAATCCAATTGCAAAATAAAGCCCTGACCTCCCCTCTTAGCTTCAGCCACAAATGCCCTCATAACTCCTCATCTGTAACTTACAGGAGACGTGTTAATCCAAAAGCTTTGTCTAAAGAACTGAGCTCAGACTCAAGTTCAGACTCAACACTGGAGAATTAGACTTACACCTTTCTGCCTGTGTAAGATTAGATTTCTGTTAACCCAGAAAGCTAACAACTTTTTCAAACATGGGAACTTTCTGTCTTAGGAAGAGACCCAGGTTTAAAAGAATACTGACAAAATCTATCCTGTATTTTTTTTAACAAACTATTAAACAAACAAAATCTATCCTGTATTTTTTTTAACAAACTATTTGTGGCAGAATGTTACAGAGCATCTCCCAGGCATGAGAGCATCAGACCTACCCTTCAACTCTCTATACCAGCAGGTCACCACCTGTTCTTATTTGGAGTGCTCTTAAGGTTAAGCAAAAGACCAAGTGAAATAATTTTTCTAAATTAAGCACATTTAGGTGTAAAGAGTAATTTCATGCCTGTAAATGTAAACATGCAATTTGACAAGATGTCTTTTTGCTAAAAAATGTTCTAGCATTACAAGCAACTATCAAACTTCTCAAATTCAAAGCTATATGAAATACAGGTAGTGTCAGCTGCACCATTGCAGATAACAACAAAACATGTGAAAAAAGACAAATTATCCTGCAATGAAAGCCTAAACAGTGAGCTACAAGACAATATGAAGGACAACTGGAAAAAACCTGAATGCTGAGATATCTTTGCAGTCACTATTAATTAAAACCAGTGCCAAACAGCAGCACCTACAAACAGAAGCCTACCTGTTTCAGTGTCCCAGAGTTTTAGATAGCGGTCATATGCAGCACTAAGGAACTGAGTGCCTGCATTGTTAAAACAGATGTCTCGGACAGCTTTACTGTGTCCTACAAAAGAGAAAAAATACAGTGGTAGACTTCCCTCCATTCACACTTAGAATTAATTTAAAAAAAACCAAATTCATATTACTCAAAGGCTCTAAAAATGCAAAGAGATGAAGAAAATCACTTAAATCACTTATTGAAGTTCTTAATGAGAAGTAGTAAAGAATAATTCAAGTGAGAAAGAAAAAGTAACTCCTAAAGAATAGTGAGAATAAAACATCATAACACCCTCACACCTCTAAAATACTGGAGAGAGAAACAAAAGCACTGCACAGAAACAACTTGATAAACAAGTATAAACTTGTATAAATTGATACACAAGCAGAACTTCAGAAGAAATTTAAACAACTCTAATAAATGGCAACATCTATTGAGAAAGAGGAGAGAAACACTACATGAGGCTAATCTAATGGAGAAACATTTAAAATTAGAAAGCAGGCACAAAATATGGGAAATATTAGATCAGAAAATTAAGAATGCTTTCATCTGATGTTAATCTTGTTACCCCTCAGCCTCAACACTTTTATGTGACCACCACATCAGACTTGCAGTTTTTTTTAGTTTAAATATTGACACAGTAATTGAAATATAGCAAAATGGTAGGCAAATCTCGTTGATAATAAGAATCTTTTGAGAAAAACAGTCACACTATTCAAAAAGAGCAGTCTATTGAGAGAGAACCTTTTTTGAGCCATCATCTTTGCCACACTGCTGTCATCAGAAATAATAGGTGAAAGAAGACTTCTTTCTTGTTACTCAACATATATTCACTCAGTGTTCTAGAAATGTTCCTATTTCAATAGGAGAATCAGCTACTTTTGTTCTGCATTCAAGGTTGCTAAGAAGTTTGTATTTCTCTCTCTCTCTCAGATATCTGCTTTAAAAAGCACCTGTTACATGAACAAAGACTGCACCTGAACCTAAAAAAAGATTTCCCATGCTTTTGCACTAAAAACTCAGCACAGATGGAATGACCTATTTAAGGAGGGATCAGACATTAGACACCCTCACCAGTCAAATACAGAGGGTTGCTGTTTTCAGCATGAAGATGGGGCAACTTCATGTCAAAATTTTGCCTTAGAGAAGAAGTCTTGCATAAAGTATTCATGACTGTAGGACACTAATGTCTTGTTTTAAGGGTTGTAAGGCGTTACACATCAACATTAAATTGCTTGGAATAATGACAAAGTTCTTAACAAAACATGCATGTTTTTCAGTCCTTACTGCCAAGATCATTCCAAACAGCCATGGGCTCGGATGCACACAAGTCCTCTCTGACAAATTAATAAGCTAACCTAAACCACATTCTTCCAGGAAGTTGTTTTAGACATAAATGAGTTTAAAAAAATCAATTACCAATAAATGTTCGTAGACATCTTCGATCACCATATACTTCCCATAGCTAGGAAAAAAAGGATGGGGGGGAAATATGTCAATTGTTAAACAAAAATGATGCTGAAATTAAGTGCCAACATATGTCAAACATCTTTTAAGAAATTAATTACAAACATATACCATGTACTGATTAATCACAATCTATCCAGAAATTCACTAGAATGCTATCATCTTCCTGTCAGCAAAATTCCCTTAGAATAACTAAAACTCCCATACTATATTCCAACTAATGACTTAAAGTTTTGCTACTAAAAAAACCCCAAAAACCCCAAAACATCAGCTTTCTGTTGATATATGCTGGACTGAAGTGAGATTAGTTCACACCACAAATGTTTCAGTAAAAGATTTCAGCAGAGACCTATTGTTAGTTGTAAAACTAGGCTTCACAGAAAATAAATTAATACAATAACAAAGGCAATAATGTGAGAAACTTGTGACCTTCTAAATGTTATTAAAAACAACTAACATTATTCTAACACAGACGAAAGGTATTTGGTAGAACTATGTTTATGTATCCTAAAATGCACTGTCTATATTCCAGGATGATATAAAATGTGTTCATGAAAACAGAAAAATAACTCACCTTAATTTTGCAGTCCATAGAGCAAGACAACATTATATGCCCAGACAGAGGAAACAATCTGACTGCACTGACACCCTGTAAATAAAAACATAAGTTAATAGTAAGTGGATAATCTAGGAGTTTCTTCACTTCATTTGCCCTCTTTTCCAAGCAAAAAGCTAAAGCTTATCTTCATAAAATATACAGATACTGTACCTACAAAAGAAATAACCTGCCCACATTCCATTTCAGAAACAGTGATGTATTTTGAAAAAATGCTATTGGAAAAAAGTTGTTTCACTTTAACAGCTGTATATATAACCTCCTTCAACATCCACACCATTACTGTGGCAAACACAGCAAATAAATACAAACTGGGGGTTAAAGGAACTGTCTCTGCATAACAAGCCTTTTTAGATGGGGCAGGTACAGAATTTTTCAAAAAATGAACCAAAACTTTTGGCCAGCTCAATTTCTTACATATAGTACCAATGCTTTCTACCCACTGAGCTCAGATTTCCTGGGCACAGCATCTTCACAGCTGTCTGTATTCCAGGTACTCCTTTCTGGGAAGCCCAATGAACCCCCAAGTACTCGTGCTTTTAATGTCCCTCCTTTCCATTTCATGTTGATTACTCTATTCATATGCCATCCAGTTCCTCCCTCCCACCTCTGGTTGGAACTGGGTACTTTATCCTCTATATTATTGTCTACTTATATCCCCTAACTTTTCTAAATTTGTCAGCCCAATTTTCTTTTGCCTCTCATCGATATTATTATTCACCTTGTTTGAAGGAAAAACCATGTTACATATCAGTCTGGTGTAATAGGATAAAAGGCAGAGGAGGGACTAGAGCTTTGGGGAGGAGGTGTCATTCTGGCAAGCCCTGATAGTTGCAGCTATAAGCTCGTTGATGCAGCAATCATTTAAGAAAAGCTCAGAAATGTGACTCAACTGAAAAAAAGGGTAAAAGCCAAAACCATTCCCTGTGTCCTCCTTTCTTCCATCTTCCAAATATTATTAAGGTGATGTCCATTGCAATGCAGAATATTCCCCCCAAATTAGTGGCAATAGAAGCAGCAAATTGAGTATATGCCGTACAAGCCTGAGCAGTGAAACACTTTTCTAACACCACAAGTGTGTATATTGTTTTGGTATCTGACACAAGAAGGAACTGTGGATTTTAAGCAGCATCAAAGAAAACTCTTACCAAGACACACCTCTCAAAGGTATTAGCTATATTTGGGAAACCTGTAATCACCAAATCTATGTAACTTCACCCAAGTTTGATATGAAATAGCCCTTAAGTACTTTTACTACAAAAACCCCTCAAACCCCAAACATTCTTAGGAATCTCTAGAATCAGCTTTATTGTCATTCACATTGTAGTTTCAGAAATAACTTCAAATCCTCCCAAAGTCACTGAATAATACTTTACCCTTTAAGGTAGGAAGTCAAAAAGTATATGCAGCTAGACAACTGCAATGGAACAGGCAAACACCTTGAGCATGTAACTCAACTAATTACATGCAGAGTATGGTAAAGAGGAAAATACTCTTTCCTTCTACCGACTTTTCAGTTTTATAGAAATTACTAGCTGCAGATCACAAATTAAATGGGTTGTTATGCTATAGAGCATAGCTCACAAAGATTCCTACCTTTGTATGCCCAGACCACACATGGATTTGTTTCTTTGGAAGATAGCACTTCTCAGGTGGTACTGTAGAACGGAGATTAACCCCAACATCTTGAGGGACATGAAGATAAGACCTCCCCTGATAGTCATACATTTCTTTAACTGAAAAGGTAAACAGAGAATTCTGAGAATCCATATTTTAAGAGGTTATAATCTTTGAAAGGCTTAATAACTCACACAATTAGAGTTTTCTCAACATAGCTGCTCTGCTATAGAGCAAGAGGTGAGAGAGGGGGTATAAGAAAAACCAGCTTCCTCATACAGATGGAGAATCTTATTTGACATCAGTTATACTCAAATTATGTCAATTCAGCAAAGTCTGCTTGGAACCTTACAATCCAAACATGAAGACAATCTTTCTCTTACCTATTTTACTCATCATCAAACAGCAAGAGAGTTCCCCTGACCAAAAAGACTTCGCTTACACTAACGCTCCATAGATTAAACCATGCAACTCTAACCCTGACATTTGCTTGCAACTCACATTCTGGCCAACTCTGTGCTGGGTCAGTCATGTCAACAGAATTACAAATCAAGGAAAAAAAGATTCATTTGGCCAGCATGAACCAATATTGGTCAGCAGCAGCCAACAACTGTTCTTTAGCTAGAATTAAGAAGTGATTGGACAGTCAGAAACACAGGGATGCATTGTGCAGGAAATGGATTATTTCAGAGTAGACGTATGTTGGGTAGTCATGACAATAAACTGCGCTCTGATTAAATTAATTTCTCAGTTACTGGAATGTTATGGAGTTTTGGTTGTACTCTTGCACAGTATCTATGCATACACACATCTTCAAAATGGAGTATTTCTGGAATGTTTGCATGTGAGATCACAGTTTATAGGCAAGGTCTTTCACTGTGAAATTTCAGGTAGAGAGCATGCAAACTTGGATACAAAATAATTAGCCCGTAGGAGGCTCAGTGGCTAAAATTTCATGTTTGTTATGTTCACTGCTATAAATACCATCATGATCTACTACACATAAACAGAACAATGTTCTAATGCCAGCAATGCTTTTCTCACAGTCACTTCTTCCTCAATGCACATTAGAAAGGATGCTCACAGCTCCTGTGTGTGAGCCTGGCTGTAGAAACTGGCACACAAAGGGAGACCCTGTCTACCAAACTAGCCACACCAAGGGCTGTTTTGTATGCACACAGTTGAAGTAACAGCTTCAAAAAATTACTGAATTCTACTTAATTACCAAACCACTTTCTTTGAAGGTAACACATACTACAGGCTTCTCTAGGGTAATTAATTGATACACAATTATTCATAATATGACAGCAAGAACATTTACATTAAAAATTGAGGAAGTGTAAAGTCCAAGTGATTTTCTAAATTGTTCATAAACCATAACTCAGAGCACTACCTGCTGATGAAAATACTGACACATAAAACTACAATAATTCTGAAGCTGAAACTAAGCCAAACCCATAACTTAAAAATGTTTGCTCTGTGAAACAGAAAAAAGATACGTGCATCTAGTAATACTGAAAATAAACAAATAAAACCAATACCCTGAAAAATTATATTTCCACACTGCTCTTCACAGTACGAAGTGGAATTAGTCCAAGTTTATATCTTTCCCTGTCCTTTATGCTTTTGCCTGTGAGTGCTGTTATCTCCAATACAGAAACATCAACGTGCTGAGGCTGTCTGCCATCCTCACTAATTAACACAGCAGGCAAGAAAACACAGCAAGCTAGAAAATGAGAACAGCCAGGAAGATGCCATTACCATGTAATATAGTCTTCTCCTCTCCAGGTTTATCATCTTCTAGTTTTCCTCTCTTCTGCCTCTTAGCTGTTATTTCATCCAACTCCTTCTGCTCTTCCTGGAAAAAAATAAAACATGATCTCTTAAAAAGTCAGCATTCAGAATCACATCACAAAATCCAGAACTGCACTATTGTTTACTCACTATTAAGAAGATATTTATTTGCTAAACAAGATTAGAAATATTTCTAAGCATCAATAAAGAGAATACCCCTATCAAAACCATAAAGGCCTGGAAGGCTATGTACACTGAAAAGAACAAATATATTTTTAGTCACAGACTAAAACTAAGCACAGACTGGACAAGAAGGATATCTGTTGGCTGGACGGTTCAAGGTGTGTGCATTTGTGTGTGTGATATTGGGGGCTTTCATTTGCCATTTGCTTTCAAAAAAAGTTTTATTTTAACTTTTTTTTCCCCCGAAGCTGTTTCTTTTAATCAGACTCTACACACAGATTGAATTAATTTTATTTCCAAAAAGTGTTCCAAATAATTGAATGCAGAATATCTGGAACATTTTATTTGGATATGTCACCCAAAATATTTCTAATTACCCCAAATCATAGCATGGATCTGCTTGGACAAGCACTAGTGCAGCTGGATCTCTGTTGAAACCACTGCCATGTACTGACAATTTGTATCCATTTTGTTAAAGCAGGACTTACTTCTGATGGTTTGGCTACTTCTTTTTCATCAACATACTTCGCCCATGGTCCCAGAAACCCATCAATATTAGATGCATCATTCTCCTTGAATTTCTTCCTCTTTTCAATTTTCCTCTGTCCGGTTTCAAACACTGTTAAACCTGAAGAAGGAAACAACACACTGACTAACTGCTAACACAGAGTACATCAGAGGTTACACCATAGTCAGTTTAGAAGAAAAAGCCACCACCACTGCTCCTTTCAATATAAAGGACAACATGGAAAAAGTATTTGATCAAAATTGGCCAAAGCATTGCTCACTTCTCCAGCTATGAACACTGCTAACTATGTGCAGTAACAGAGTAACACTTTAACTGTGTATCCTTGCTAGTTAGAATATTTAACCAGGCATGTACCATAAATTTTTAACAGTAAGTCTGCAGACTGCATGAATACATCAATTTTCATGATTTAAATAGTGTAGTCTCTGAAAGTAAAGTCTTCCTAGCTTCTGATCCCTCTGAACCCTCTCAGTTTGAAAAAAAAAAAACAGCCCCAAAATGAAAATAAGAAAAGTGCCCCAAAACCCCAACCCCAACTGTGTATTTTAATTTAGAAAAAAATAATAGAATTATAGAATGGTTTGGGTTAAAAGTGACCTTTAATGGTCACCTACTCCAACCACCTCGCAATAAGCAGCAACATCTTCAACAAGATCAGGTTGGTCAGAGCCCTGTCCAACCTGAACTTGAATGTTTCGAGGGATGAGGCATCCACTACCTGTCTGGGCAACTTGTTCTAGTATTTCACCAACCACATTGTAAAAAATTTCTTCCTTATGACTTAGTCTGAATCTGGCCTCTTTTAGCTTAAAATCATTACCCTCGTCCTATTGTTACAGGCCCTCTTAAAAAGTCTGTCACTACTGACAGTCATCTCCCTCCAAACACCATCATCTTCTTTCATAGAAATACTAGCTTTTCACAAATATTGCACAGAATTTAATGTGTCAAAACCACTATACAACATGGATATGGGAGGAGAAAAACCCTGTAGGTCATTATTTTAACATATTTTAAGTTTTCCAAGCTTGTATATACAATTATGTTCAATTTCCAAAAAATGTTTTTCTGCAGCAGCAGTAATATTCATCTAGTATAAAAGAGACAAAAGAAGCTTTACACAAACAAGGGGAAAATAGGCAATGTAAAAAGTTAAGTGGTGATCAGAAGGAATCACATTAATCACGGGTTTTCTTAAAATGACGTATGAAATTCCATTATGAAAAGAGTTTTTTAAAATGGTTTAATCTTAGTTATTTCCTTCTTTGGAAGGAAAGACTGAAATAAGCTTGGATATATTCTGAGGAAAAGGACACAGAAATAAAGATCCTTTGTATACCCTTGTGAATAGGATATTTGAAAAAGACATGCAAGGGAAAGCAGAACCATGACATTTACACAGGTACAGTTTTCCAATGCAAACGAGTCCCTTTGAGTGTTAAATATCTTGTATCAAAGTATTAATTACAAAGCCCATGCCTCTGGTATCAATCCCCCCAGTGGCATGCCGTGCTGTTACCATTTGGCAACCTTCCAGTGGTTTTTCTTTTCCAAATAACCCAAAGAGCTTAACTTTGCTAAGCAGAGATAACATGCAGCTCCCAACAGGAGTGCCAGAGGTTGCACACAGAGTGATCTCTTTGCTCCTGAGGAGCAGCTTTGGTGATTAGCTCAACAGACAGGTATCCTAATGCAGACACATGACAATGTTAGCTTAGACAGAATTTAAGAGAATCAAAAAGCTGTTTCAAATTGTACTGATAAATTGCATTCATGCAACGGCACATTACAAATCCTATTCTGAAATTTGTCATGACAACCTGAATCATTTGCTACTTCAAGAAAACAAAACACTCCAATATCTCTCTTCCTCCTCTGCATCAAAATTGCAAAACATTTCTTCTTTATTGTGTTCTTGGACATGGGTAAGTCTCACATAATACCTTCCTTTGCTAATACCCATTAGTAAAGAAGCAATGAAAACAATTTAAAGATGCAAGTAATTTATACAAGATTCTGAATTAACTACCTTGATTTTTTTCAGCTTCTTCTACAGAACCAATATATTTGGTAGCAGCTTCAGGGTTATCTACAGAGGGATCTAATGCATAACCTGGAACAAGAGGAAAAAAATACTGTTATTTCAAGCTTTTCAGTTTTGTACAACTTTTACTACTCTGTCCCTCTGCAAATTCTTTCCTGTTTACTCTGAACAAGCTGGGGATGATGAAAGATTGAAACTTTGAAATCCCATTAACTTTTCAGTTGGCCTGAGTATAAAGATGACTATGAGGTAGTACCATGAGGCCCTTGAGTACATACTGCTATCAGAATTCTTACATTTGCACAGCACAGAGAAATAAAGAAATGTAACAGGCAACAGTTAACATGAGATACATAAGATACAAAGGGTGGGTAATCACAAGAAGCCAAGTAACAGAATCTGGTGGGCAAGGACCCCAGGACGCCCCTGCTCCAAGTGAGGTCAACGCTGAATTCAGGCCAGTGTGCTGCAATGCAAAGAGATTTTGAAGTGCCATGGCAACCTATTCTTGTAGTAACACAGCATAAGGAAAAGACTAGCTCAAAATCTTATGTCAGTGCACTCAATGTTAAATGGATGCTGCTTTAGTGCAGGGCACCGCTCCTTGGTTTGCAAAGCCAGTGAGTCATGTGGAAAGCAGCCAGTGCTGCTGCATACACAGAGCCCTCTGGCTTCAGGAGCAGCCTTCTGCTCTGCCCACGACTTCTGCTGGGTCAGAGACTGTCATCTCTGGCAGCCCTGGGGTGGCAGCAGCTGGGAGGCAGAGGACAGAGATGGAGGAAAAAATAAATGAAGTTTTCTAGGGCTTTGTGTGTATTCTGTCTCCCAGAGCAAAAGTTACTTAATCCTCCTCCTCCACAACTGGGAAAGCTTCAACTTGAAAGGAGTTGTTTTAACTCATGTGGATGGTACCAGAAGCAGCAGTCATGGACTTTAATTTTTAAAAGAATTAAATAGTCACATCTTCATTTCCTTATGACAGCTGTTGAGCCTCAATAAAAACAAAACAGATCCAAACAACTCCAACCACAACAAAATCAGCTGCATTTAGTCTTATAAATAATTTATAAAATGGACAATCATTTCATAGCTATTCAGGATATTTACAATTTTAATACATATAGCCAACTTTTTTTCTCCATTTCTCCTGAAGTGGATAACATGATCTTATAAGATAGACAAATAAATTCATTTGGTTTCCAAGAAACAGGTGGTGCACTGAACACTTACTGACCACCATGGTTTTTTTTTTTGGGAAAGGCTGCACCCTGGTGGACATAATCACAGTTTTTATTAAATACTAAAGTGACAAAATGTCTCTTGAGGAGTCAATGAGAATTTCTCTCTATCAAGGATGGGAAAAAAAAGATAAAGAAAGATATTAAACCACCAGTAAAACACATGTAATGAGCTAAATTCTACAGCATCTACTTCCTGTATTTTTGTTGATTCACAGAGGCAGTCATGAGCAGAGAGAGATTATCTAGTTTACTCTGGAGACCAATGGCTCATAAATGCATATACAAACACATACAAGCTGAGAACCTATCAACACCATTCCAACAGCCAAAGGAGATTGTCTCCCCAAACATTTTTCAGAAAGACTACTCTCCTAGAACATGGTCCAGTTAATTTCCTTTTGGATGCTGGGAAAAAAAGTACTATTGAAATTAGTGGAAGTGTCATTCCAAGAACACACCAGGTATTCCCAATCCAAACACAGCACTCCACCTGCCAACCAGCCCTGTAGTTTCAAACCTGGTAAAACCCAGCTGTGGAACAACATATGTCCAGATGATCCATGAATACAATATAGGAAGAGAAATATATGCCAATGTCTTCTTACCAAATATATATTCCCACTATTCCTCTGTTAAACAGTAAAATAATTTATTCTAGACTTTTAGTAGGATTTACTTCTATGGATAACCAAACTGAGCCAACACTGCAATCAGACTTCCCCTAATTTAGCTGCCTGCTTTTCCTAAGCCACTATTTCAATGAGTTCCCTTCCAAGCTATAAGGTTTCTGCTAACAGTAGAGAGATATTACTTTGGATTGCTGTCAAAATCAATACAGTGGTTTACTTGTCCTCCAACTGTATTGACACCATCTCTGGGACTCTATTTGCTTGGTACTTGTAAAAGAGGGACAGTATTCCCATGAATAGGGCCCCTGGGCCAAGCACAGCTTCCCGTGGAAGTGGAGACTTACAGTTGGGTTGAATTTGGGCCAGCATCATTCTCATAGAAAAGCTCTGAACAATTTCTACTTTCTAGTGGATATGTGAAAGGGAATATTTTCCTTCTGGCTGGGACTCCTAAACGCAGCTGCAAAAGACAGCTTGCTTTTATCCTACTCAGCTGGTATCCCACACAGTGTGCCCTGACTTCTGTGGCTCCTTCAGTTTTTGTTAGGAGGCAGATATTTCCCACAACATTTTAGCAACGAAACATACAATTCCACCTACATCCATAATTTTAGTGCACCTGAAAATGGTTGGTTAAATAATTAGACTTTGATGTGCATTCCAGAAAGACAGCTCATTAAAGCCTGTTTACACCTCACTGTGCAATGCAGCACACAGAGACCCAAAGTAGCTCAGGTATGAGGAAAAATACAGCTGGACTAACCCACACTGCACTGGCATTTCTACAGAATCAAAGTAATCAGATAATAAAGTGCCTACAATTGTTAACAGGTGATAAGTGACTGTAGGTGCTGCATGTAACATGAGTAGATTAAAAAAAAAAATCACAAGTGTTATTTCCAAGGCAGTTATTTTAGGCTCTTAAAATATCAGTGTTAGTGATGACATAGTCCTGCTATAACCAAGTTACTGAATACTCAGAAAGAGCTTTGAGATTCATTAGACTTCAATAAAAGACTATTTCTTATTAAAAATGACATTATCTTGTGAAGAAGAGATTTAAAAATACCAAATGTTGCATGAGTGAAGTAGTCCACTGTTAGGATGAGCACTGATACTGATGCTCAAATAGCTATGAAATGGCTAAAATATTCATGAACAATTTATGTGCAGCATGTAAAAAATAATCAGTAATTCTTCTTCTGAAAATGTATATGTGCTCATATATTGACTTTTTATCAGTACTCAAAAGGGAATCTTCAAGAAAAGAGACTCCTTCAGCTGAGAGCGCAGATACAGAAGAATAAACATGTGTTAGGATTTCCCAGGCTTTTTTGACATGCTCCAAGGAATACAACATTGAAAAAATAATGCTAGTTAAGCATTTTAAATCATAATGTCTTGTGAAGGGGAATTTTATTTTCTTGATAGTTGAAATTAAAATAAGAAGACTGCCTTACATCAATGGAATCAAACTAGGGTATATCACCCAGGACTGCAGATGCAAAACTGGTTACCAATTTAAAAAGTCAGACTCCCACAGAGCAATTATTAATGGTTTGCCATTAAACTAGGAGAGGACCTTTCACAAGATCATAAAATGCCTACTTGGACTATTTTATTCAATGTTTATTATGGATTATGCCATCAGTATACTCCTTTCAGGTAACTGTAAAGGGCAATAAGGTGTCCCCCTCAGGATTCCTTTTTTCCCAAGCTGAACAGTCCCAGCTCTCTCAGTCACTGCAGATTTTAACCCTAATGTGGAAAACATCTCCAGTGCCTGAGACAACTTCAGTTTCCCTAACTCCTGGAATAAAGGGAACCTTACTGAGATGGGTAGGTCTCATTTAAATTAAAAAGCAAACGGCCTGAGAAGGATGAGAGAGTACTTTCTGATAAAATATCTGGGGTACTTAAAGAACACCTAAAGAAATATAATAATTTAAAAATACTTAAAGAAAAGTAAGCAATTTACAATGACACACAATCTTCAGAAACCCAAGGAAAAGGCAGCACAGAAATCTGAAATCTCAGGTAATGGGGACACTAATAATCACAGAAGCCTATTCCAACTGAAGGCAGGAAAATGGAAAACCCAAGCACACATGCAAAACAACAAAGGCTAAAAGTAATACATTGGAACATATTGTTTTAAAATAATAAACTAACATAATTGGTAGGACAGTACTGACATAATTGGACATAGAATATATGCTTTACCAGGCAGAAAGAATACAGAAATAAGATGGTCATGCCAGTGGGGAAAAACATGCTCTATGCCATAGAAAGCTTAAAGACAAATCAGATTAACAAGCTAATAGTGTTAATGAGCATTAAATGATCCTGCGGACTGAAACTTCAGGTCTAAGCAGTGGTGAGTAGAGTTGCCAGAAGTCCCAGAGTGACCATTAAGAGAGAAAATGCAGTAACCATGAGAGATTAAACAACAGGTGCCAGGGAAAGAAGCACAGTAATAATGACATTTTAGTCATCTCCTTGCAGCAGACTGCACAAATCTCACACCAAGATGTGATAATTTTTACACAATGTACTTGTACCATGAAGCAGTCATGCCAGAGATTCACATGAAAAAAAGCCAGTTTAGCAGTACAGGAAACTTGATTGTAAGATATTCTTTCTAAGGACACACATTTTAACAATGACCATAATGCGGTATAAAATTGTTGGCAAAGCAAAGGAAGATTGAAAAACATTTATGAAAATAATTTTAATCTCAAAATAGGAGGGCTATATTAAGAAAAGATTTCTAAAAGGAACAGAAAGTAAGCACCAAAGGGTAAAGCCTTTTTCAAATGCAGGGGCACTTCAAAGACACCATGTAGGAAAAAAAACTCCTCATGCCTGCTAGCTAATAAAACACAACTTTAAAGCAACCAGAGGAAGTGAGCACTGCCGAATAGCATGTTAAGAGAAAATATTAGAAATAAGAAAGTACTCTTCAAAGAGTTGAAGTTGCATCCAGATGTGGAAAATACAAAGATCAAACTCCAGCAGACAAAGTAAACACTACACTAAGGCAGCCTGCCTCCAAAAGTGAGGGAAATCTTATAGGATATAAAAACTAACACTTGTCCTTCATCAAAACCGGCAGGCACAGAAAGTGCACCCAACAATGTATAGGCCAACTGATGCTCAAGGACTGAGAAGAGCATCTGTGAGGGTCGCATTAAACACATGTTGATAACAGTGGACTCCTGGGCCCGAATCTTGCTTTATGGGCAACATGATGCTGAATCTACCTCCACATGAAATGCCAGGAAACTAGAGAGTCAAATAAGTGGTAACAAAACACCGGGATCAGAGACAGTCACCCAAGAGATCTAAAGTCAAATCACAGTGCAGGTACTCTCACCTAATATCACCTCAATGTGGTAGAAAAGGAATGTATCAAATACATTGCTGTCTTTCAAAGGACATTTCAGAGGAGATATGGAGAACTACAGATCAACCTGCCAGACATTTGTACTGTTAGAAGATTCAAGGCGTAGAAACTACAATAAAGAAAATGAGTATGTGCTTGGATGAGCATTATGTATTGCAGGAGAACAGACACCACAGTTTTCTCTACAGGTACATCACAATGAGAAAATCTCCACAATATTTCTGAGGTGACAATCCTGTGAATGAGCAAAGCTTAGTTGATCTTGGATACCTTTACAAAACCAAGTTAGACTGATTACAGGATGCCTCAATGATATTTTAAAAACCCACAGGTCTTTACGTGGTCAATTGATGAAAAGTTATTAAAACACTGTCAAAAATAAATGGTTGGCTTGCACAGCACAGGAAAGTTGCTGGTGGATTCATGCTCAGGCCCATGACATCCAACATATTGATAAATGATGTGGAAAAATGGAGCAAGTAGCTTAGAGCAAGTTACTCACAGAACAAATTCACAGTGAGAATAACACATAACCGCTGTGCACAGCTTTGCTTTCCATCTTAGGAGCAATACAGTGGAACTAGAAGAGACACAGAAGAGAGACAAGGACAGCCATAGGCATGAAAAGGCTGCCACTGAGGAACAAGAAGATTCATCAGATCTATCCAGGTGGGAAAAAACAAAGGAGACTGAGAAGAAGCTATGGCCAAGATCTATAAAATAAGAAATCACACAGAAGCAGTGAATAAGAAATGATTGCTCATTTCATTTTCCAGCATAAGAAACATGGGAATATGAAGTCAAACTAGAAAGCTGTTAAGTTCCACAAGTTCAGAACAGAGATACTTCCTCACATAAGGAGCTGCTAAGTTGCAGAGCTGCCTGAAACAGGTTACTGAACAAAGAAAAATTATATGGGTTCAAGAAGCAGCTGGAAACGTTTGTCAAAAAGAAAAAACAGAAAACCCCCAACAAGTTGTCTGAAAATTAATAAATATACAACCATTGCCCTTGGCTGACAGACTGTGTATTGAAAAGTATTCAGGTGTATCACTATTTTCTTGCTTCCTTTTTCTGCTCCTCACTAGATACCCATTGCTGGCCACTTGTCCAATGGAATAAAGGGCTGGAAGGATCCTCAATCAATGACAGCATGGATGTTCTCAATGATGCTATCCAAGCAACACAAGAAAAATGTACTTTTAAGAGTAAATATTTACTGCGCAAGAAGCAGGTAAGAAAGACTAGTTGCCAAAAATACTTGGGTTTTGTTTGTGATTAATATACAGTTTTCTCAATGAATATGTATAAACTTTCAGGATTATGTATTATAAAGCCGGCTTCTTTTGGTGGAAGACACTGAGACAGTTGAGCTGTTTTGGACACATGATCTCATTTACTACCCTTGTCCCTCATTTACAGTCACTGCTTCTCTATTTCCCAGCCTTTGCAGACTTGTTTGAGACCTCCTGCCTTAGTGCAATGGTGCTAAACAGAGTAATAGAGACCAAAGTCTCAAGATCTGCAGCTTTTAAAAGAGAGGTTTACTCCTGCTCCTCTAATAGGTTATGAATCAGTCTTAAAAAGATTTATGGCTTGGGGTTATGCCTATCAATTTTACTTGCATTTCTATACTTCCTATTTTCTGAGAAGATATTTATTGCATCCTTCCAAATGGAAAAACAGGGTATTGAAAGTGTTAATAGATAACATTCTGACAGCTTAAAGGAGTGCTGTTTTTAACAGATCTTCTACTGAGCCAGAATATCATGCTCACTTCCTGCATCTTCTAGCTTGAACTTCAGGTTCTCAGTGCTGGCTTTTGCTGTTTAAATTGCCTGTATCTCAGCCTATTCCTAGTTCCATTGTCACTATATCCAGATAATTATCTGTTGAACATTTCTAGAAAGCTGAATGATAGCTGCACAGTTGCCAGTGTTACAAGGTTTAAAAATACATTTTTATATTCACTTTTAATGCAGCTTTCAAGACAGTCGCTATACAGTGATGACATAACCAATAGAAGTAGTTTTGGAGTAGACTTGCTAGCTTTATCTTTCTCCAAATGAAACTTTTCAAATAAAAAACCCCAAATGAAACACTACATGCCTACAGGCACTTTTTCCCAGTATCTATTTTACACACACAAAAATGTTACATTTAATTTCAACCCACAAAATGTTACATTTAATTTCACAGAAAAAAAAAATCTGATCTGTCTATTCAGATCTTGAATAGAGGCTCCTACTTGTATTGTCTGTCAAGATCTAATATCAAAATTACAGTCAACTAAGTTAAAATTATGCTATGAAACTAGATATCCATTTCTTAAAATTGTCATTTTGGTTATAGTCCACATCCTAACAACTCAGTGAAAAGTACTGATTAGCTAAAACTATGTAAGAGAAAAACTCTGTCAGTAATATATTTCAATTTTCAACATTTACAAGAAAGCTTCTAATAAAACTCAAGTACAAAGAAAAATTGAGTGTGGGATAGTCTCTCATGTGAGGCATTTTCTTCCACTGTAATAGGTAGTTACCACAGATGTTAGCAACAAAATCCCAATCTCATGCATCACAGAATGCAGTAAGTGAATTCAGGCATGCATAAAGCCCTAATGAAATTAAGGATACTTGTTGAGGAAGGTGATTTTTGAGGCAAAACAGTTTGCAAGAAGTAGTATTTTGAATGAAAATGTGAATAAAGAAAGACGCAAATCTGTTGTGCAAAAAGTTGAGTGTTGTGACATTTTAAGTTAACACAGGAAGTACCAGATCTTGTCTAATAAACTGAATTTCAAGTATATAAAGGATACTTCATCTGAACAAGCACTTGCAATCAAACTTAAAACAGAAATGAAAGCTTACAATGAAACACAGGAAAAAAAGTAACCACTGTTATATGCAAACATATGGCAGCTTTGTTCTTTCAAATGTGTGTGAAAGAGTGTTTAGAATCCATAGTCTATCCCTATTTTTCCTATCTAAAAAAAAAAAATAAATTTCTAGCAATTCATAAAAAGCCTGTTTGAATCTCAAGCTTCCCCAAGACTGAAATGTTTTATTTTTCAAGTGCCACTATTTACAAGGGAAAATGTTATCCAAGATAAGAAAGCAATTACTACACTGACTACCAAGACAGTTCTTTGGGTCTGTTTTAGTAATGCATTCCCATCCTCTGCAAACCTGATTCTTTCAGTTTGGATCAAGGGGCAACCACTGAAGAAGCTGACAACTCAGTAAGGCTTCCTTATAGTTTAGAGGGAGTCAGAATCACATGAAATGAAGGAATCTATTTGCATAACAGATCTACAGTTAGTCATATGAGAAGTGTGACATTTTGATTTGTGTTTTATACACTTGGTGCAACTAATGGAAGGATTAATTAAGAGAGGCTTGCTAGGAAATCATACACTGGATTACAGTCCAAAATAGAATTACAAAATGAATTTTCCCAAATAAATACTATGATCTCTATTCATATGGATTCTCATTCAAAAGCCTTTTCCCATTATATAAATTCTGATAAAAAGCAGTTGACAGAAGTTACAGTCCTATTAATTGTTCTATCAAGACCATCATGATTTTTCCAACCTGGGTATGATAAAGATGGAGGTGAATTCCACTGTTAAGGACTTACCATAGGTTGCAAATGTTCTTCTTTGTTGCTCAAACATGAAATCATTGATGTGAGCTGGTTCTGCATATCCAGAAAGCATGTTTCTAGGTGCAGCCATTTGCTGAGTCCTAAATGGATTTTCTGGTCCAAACTTCATAAAAAATGATAAAACAAGGTGGAGCAGAATTAGTAATTTGTTATTTTTGTGTGTTTATTTTTTCAGGAAAAAAAAAAAACACAGAAGAAAAGAGACCCGTCTTTCAAAAATGGTAATGCAAAATCACTTCAACTTTAAATTTCTTACTGAATAAGCTTCTTCATCTGCTATTTCACACAGTAATCACACAGCTGTTGTGAACAGTTGATTTCAGGATTGAACTTTCTAGCACAGAGCTCAGGGTGATATGAGCTACTTGACTATTGATACTTGGCAGAACCAACACAGACTCACTATGGGACCAGTACAAGCATTCAGAAGACAAAACCCAAGGCTGTCCCACAGCAGGTCTCCCTAACTAAAAAATTTACACACAGCAGCACTGAAGCAAGTTAAAAACAGTACTTTTGTTCACACACACCCATGGCTTTGATATGTTGCAAACTCGCTTATGAAAAGGCCAATTTATGTGGTTCCTCAAAAGGTTTTCTAAACATAAAGCATAACTAATGTAGAAATTTGAGACTGATGCAGTATTTGTCTACCTAGAAGGCTAACCCTTGGTTGAAGAGAAGAAAAACTGTACAAAGAAGTTAAATATAGAAAAAAGTTAAATGCCTGAACAGCTATTTTTATCTTTCAGATAGCCTGTCAGTTATAACAAAATGGAAAGTGGTTCACATGGCACCAGGCAGTCTAAATTCAGTCTTAAATGGTTTTTCACCATATAAATTTAGCATAGCTCAAGTTACTAAAATTCTTAATATTGATGTGAATAATTAAACTGAAAGTACTTTGATTTTAATGTTAAATCCTCCTCTTAAAAGTCTTATATCTGCAAGTCTTACAAATGTTAATTTTGCCCTAATGAGCACAATGAATAAATAGCAAAAATGTGAAAAGAGTAAAGGACCACTTCAATGCAGTTCATGTTTAACTCAACATCTTTATAACACTATTTTCCCAGCTTAATTTTTAATTTTCATAGCCATAATTCTGATAAACATGTTAAGACTCTTCTTAGAAGAGTTTTATGCAGAATATTAAAATTCAAGCACTAAAAATACCAAGACACTTCTGTAGAACCTATTTTTTAGTTTGCCCAAACTATACTTCAAAATGCAGCAGGCATCCAAGGAAGCTGTCTTATAGGAAAGTCACAAAAAATTTATACAACCTCTTTCCTTTAAGCCAAAGACACTTCTGCTCTGAAAACCAACACTGTTTCTTACCTCAGGTGCAAACATGGTTTCATAAGTGGGATTGTATTGAACTTCCTTGATAGCAGGATCAAGGTGGACTCCTGTTTCCACATCTTCCTGAAATAAAACAGGCATATTAATAACCCACTTTTCACACACAGACATTTAAATATATGACATTACCTTCTTTCAGTCCAAATTAGGGCTGTAGTACAAGTTGACACTTCCAGCATTATGAAAGAGTACCTTGGCCAAAGTTTCTATTTTACAAAAATATTGACTGCAAAACCAATGTCAGGTGGTCACTGAGAAACTTGTCTAAAACACTTGAAGATTTTTGCATGTGAGAAATTATTTCTTTTTATTTAAGGACTTCATGCACACATTTTAAAAACAGCAGCAAGATTGAAGGAAAGCCTTTTTTAGTATGTTTGAAAACCAGACTTGTAAAGAAGAACCAATTAAAATGGTCACAAATTTAATATCAAGGTATGAAGGTAGAACTCTACAAAAGGTAGAAGGCAGAAATCACAAGTAACTATTCTGAAAGTTGCAAGGAAAAAAATTACATATCAACATTACATACAAACATTAATTATAACAATGACTTTCACAGAATCCAATAATTCCTTATTTCCAAAAGGTACATTTTTATACTGAACGGTGTAAATGTAATTCAGCTTTATACTTAAACACATTTGCAAGTCCGTTGTGACAAAAACTTGACTTGCTAGATGAAGAGACAAGAAAGAGGATTAACCAAAATAATAACTTCAAGCAACTCACAGGGAAAAATTCAGAAGGGCACGTGCAGCTGAAATAGAAGACAGAGAAGAAAGAAAATGGCTGACAAGGCAGCGGTGCCCAAACAGATCTGGTTTCAGAGCTTTATGAAGGCCCTTTCACATCATCAGAACCCCTTCCCTCATCAAAACCTCAGTTAATGAAGAATATTTTGCAGAACTATTACTGCCATTGCTTCCTGTATCTTTATTCTAGACAAGCAGCAATTGAAAAGGACCCAGAATGTGCTAATATAATGACAAAATCCCTAGTAGTCATACTGAAAAAGGTATCCTAGCATCACTGCTTGGTCAGTGCTTACCTACAACAGGATCCCAAAGCATTTGTGACTTACAAAAGAAAGTGGCACAACAGAGAACCAGATTTTAGTGGTTACTTCATTAACAGAAAATTATCTCAAATAAACTCAAAAACTTGCTTTATATTATAGTATCTCAAAAGAACTAAATGGCACATCCTTAACTTGTTAAATATTGTTAGCTATTCTCTGACATAAAAGAATAGCTAGCAAAACCAAGAGAAGCTTTTTCTCTCCCCAGTTCAACAGCAGGTCAATTACAAATTTGCTCATGCATACAAGATTTAAAGATTTTAAAATCTGGTTTTCTAGAACACAGAAAAGAAAAACAGTACCTAAAGATCTTTGGCTTGTTACCTGATTATATTTGATTAAAACTGCTCAGCAAAGGAAAATAAAAGAATGTCCAAAAAAACTCAAAACAAACCAAAAACATTACATCAGCAATCCCACTAATTGTTTTTCTACTAAGGCCACTGTCTTAGGAGAATTGTTAAGTCCAACCATAAAGCTTTACTCTCACCACGTAGTCAATTATTTTAACAGGCAGGCCCAGCCATTGCAATGATCTTGTCTGAACCCTCAGCACTACCAGATCTCGGCCTGACCTCATTTTTCTCATGACACCACCCTTCCAATTCACTGGGCTTAGATGTCAACAACTACTGGTACATTCACAGCCCCAATTTCATACACCATGAACTTGCCTGCAAACAGCACAGCAGGCCTAATCCTGTCACTCACACGTCCCCAGTTAGAACATGAGCACACCAAAACCACTTCCTAACCTGTGTTACATAAAAAATTACACTTCCTTTCACTGCTCCATATCATGAGGACATTTTCACAGACAGCTTTTTCAAGTCACATCATACAGCTTACTCTTACAGCTACACCTCACATCTTGTCCACAAAACCCAACATTTGAGAAAATAAAAATTAATTGATTGATAGTAAGGCAAAGTTTATCTGATCAGTAGTTAGTGACATTTAAACAGTGATAAGCTTACTTGAAATTAGGACAGTTTTTTCTCCTGCTCTTTAATCTGAAAAAGCAAAAAAAAAAAAATTCCAGATTTGCAAAAATGCCAAGAATTATTCATTTCTGCTATTTTTCCTCCTCTTTTCTTCCTGTGAAGTTCTATTATATGCTGCTTGGTAATTGAGAAAAGAAACAGATTGTGCCATAAAAGCTGATCCTCTGCTGGAGGATTACAGCAATTCTGGTTCTACTCTGCTGCTGGTGGAACAGTGCTGAGTCACTTGAAAGCCACACAATATGTTCACTCCTAGACCACCACAGGCACATTCTTTCTGTGTGAAAACCACCGAGCCTTGAAATTGAAGCACATGTTATATTTATAAGAGCTACGCTCCTCAAGACCTCCAGTCTTATTCACGTTTTCATGTATTAGGGCAGCAAATGACAATCCCATAACATGCTGCTGAAGCACATAATGGTTATCTTCTCTTTGGCTTTCAACTGTGCAAAAATTTGAATGTGGTCCAACTACCCACTCTATTTTCTCAGTATTTTTAAAAAATGAAATCTTGATAGGAATATAAAGTATTGACACAACATGTTGCCAAGTGTTTGTCCATGGCAAGAGTTCAAATTGCAGCAGACAAATTATGCTTTGGTCAACATCTGGTAAGTGCCATTTTGTACAGCATTATGAGACTCTAGTAGGTAGCAGAAACATGAAAAATATTAACTAGCCCATCATTCATTACATCAATTGCCAAGCTATCTGCATTGGTGTATTTTGGTTGTGGCCTTATTTTTATTTTTCCAGATGAGGGGAAAGAACTCATTGGCAACCTCCGCACATGAAGATCTCTGGGTACAACTGCATGCATTGCCAGAAGACCATTTCAGCAGAACTCATCTTTCTAAGACCCAGAAAGCAAGAAAAGGTAATACAGGTCTCACAACACTGTCCCTTTATGCTGGCAACAGCCTTAACTGCATGCATTCCAGATGCATTTGCCACAGCTGCAGCTGACAGGGAAGGGATCACAGGAGCAGCAGTCTGGCAGAGCTGTGACTGAGATAAGGTAATCTAAGAGATCACCTCTCTGCTGTGCTGTAGCTTTTCCTTTGGTCACAGGAAGTATTTATCTAAAAACCTAAGGTGAGCAATCCATCATGTAGCTTATGGGCCAAGTGTGACACAAGTGGCTCTGTGGGATGGGAGATAGTTAAGCTGAAAGATGAGGGCATCTGTGATTCCAGTGAAGGGCTAAGTATAACTCCAGATCACTTCCACTCTCAAAGGCACAGGAACCATTAAAAAAAGGGTCAAAAAGCTCTCAAACAGATACAGTGTTCCTTTAGAGAAAGTGAAAAGTTCAGCTGTAGGACTGGCAGAAAAGCAGCTGGTGTTTGCTGCCAACTCAGAAATTTTATTACTATGAGCTTTATGGCATGCTGTAATATCATGCAGTTACAGCTGTACACCCCACATAACCTGGAACCAAAGAATTAAGGTTTTAGGAAGTTACATTTTACTGGCTATCTTGAAAAACATAATAGAAAGAAGCTGCAAACTTAGCTCTATGTGTCACCTCTCTGCTTTTCTCAGCACTTGTAACAAGCACCAAACTGAAATACAGTGGCTACATTGGGCACCACATGTCAGGTAAGAAAAAAACCCCATGATTGAAGGCCTAAGAAAATAAGACCTCAATAGAAAACTGAGAAATCTAATGCAGCAGATTATACAAGTTTGCACAAATAAGGACAATCAAAAACTGAAAATGTTCACTCCATAGATCCACTGAAGTTTGGCACACAGATTGAATGAATGTCTGCCCAAGAGATGCAAGAATTACTGCTGGTACAAGGCAAAAAGAAGCAGATGACATCATTTCACCAAACTACTTACTGTGTTGGTATGTTGTTTTGGGGTTTTTTTTAATAGATATGATGTCTACTAACTTGCAATAACAGGTTGCTTTACAATTCAGAGATGATGTGATGAGGTAAAAAAATTGTTTTGATAGTTAAATGCTGTCCTTTTGCACCTTTTGATTAACAAAACACAATCACACTGTTGTGGGAGAATGGCACACTGGGCTGTACTCTTGAGTATTAGCATTGCCTCAGGAATCTCTCTTGAGACAGGAAGAAGCTTTTGATGCTAAGTGTAGACAAGGGGGTGCTTCATTACAACTCCCCAGTTGTAATGTCTGGTTCCTTTCAAGGCATGCTCCTTCAGTCCTACCATAAAGCTTGGCCACTTTAAAGCATAAGAAAGAGGACAAGAAATAGAAGGGATTTTAGACTACAAGTACAGTAGATCAGATTAACTTTCCTCCTTAACAGGTTCCTTAAACATGCCACAATCCTCTTTTTATTGGAAAAAAAACCTCCTACCCAAATCCCATAAAACAATAGTGCTACTTTCTATGAAAATCGCTTAATTTATAGAATAAAAAATAGTACACTAATAAAAAATTATGTTAAAAGAGCTTGCTGGAAGTTTCTTTATGTGCACACAGAACAAAAATATTTCTTAAATTAAACAGCAGCAAAATCCCTGTAACAGGCAACAAACCAAAACCTTAATAAAAAGACCAAGGTGCACCTTGGATGATAACTCTGTTCCTTAGTAATAATCTAATGTGGCTTATATTTTCCAGCTTCATCTCATGCAAGCAGAGAGTTTTGATGTCTATATGTTGGGGGATTTTCTTTTTTTTTTCTGGACATTTCAGATAATAAACTTACAGCATTCCATTTCCCCAGGTATAGTCATTACTAGTTAGTCAAATAGCTAAAAAGGGCAGGTTGCTTTGCATAACATTTAATTAGTTTTAATTATCGATCGCATTAAAATGTGGCAAATTAAGCCCACATCCCATGAGCCACTGAGACTTAAGCAGTTTGTCACTTATCAATTCTTGCCTAAACCACTTGGGCTGTCAAATGCACATTATCTCATTCTAAAGATTTACAAATTTATTACCAAGAGATAAATAGCATTTGCAGTGAAGCTCCAACATTAACACATGGCTGTTATCAGCTTTTATTCTTTCCACCCATTCATGCATTCCTAATAGTAAATGACTGCCTCACTAACTTCAACAGAATAAAAATAAACCAGCAAGAAAAGCATATGCTAAATAGTTTTGTTGAACTAGGTTAGATTCCCAGGATCTTGCAGGATGACAAGCTCTAAACACCCATTCTCTACAAGATTTTTGTGTCCAAGAAAACTGGAAAACCCACCATGTCAAAGAAGACAAACACTCCTAACCATAACACTTCCCAAGTCCACTAAGGTTCAATCACTGCTACAGAATTGTCACACACCACTTTGTATCTTTCTTCTCCCCATTGCTGGCAGGATTAGGTTTTAAAAAACATTAAGGAGAGTGACTGAAGTCTACTTCCTCCCCTTATGTAAAACTCTTCTGGAAACCTGCTCAGTGCCAAACGTGAATTAGATTGAAAGGGAACTGACATTTCCAATCCCTTCTCACATTGAAGGCAACACAAATCTCCAGCTCCTGCACTGGGCTGGGCCAGCCTTGTTATTTTAACCCAGTTAAGTGTCCTCTCCTCAAGACTACTGAAGGGAATGCTGTAGAGAAGTATCATAAAATCTGCTCCAATCTGAGCCTTACCCTGGACAGAGATCAAACAATAATTGTTCTCTCAAAAGCAAAGCTTATAGACACAGTGGTTCCTGCAAAGTGATTTCTTCACAGAAAGTACAATTTCCTGAATTTCCTTCTCCATTTATAATCCAAAAGTGAAGATACAACTGTCAGTAGTGTTAGGGTGATTTTTTCATAGGAATACAAACTGTAGGAACACTAATTATAATTGGGTTTGACAACTGCCTGACTGTTGGCAACTGGGCTCTTTCCCCTTCTTGAACAGCCTCTATTTACAATACTGTCATGCTTACCTACTGCTTGATGATGTATTTGGAGAAAGAAAATATCTTGATTAACCTGTCTACTGTTCCCACAAAAGAAAACATCTGCCTTATGGAAACTTGGCATCTAGGGGAGAGTAAGAGCAGAGCAATGATACTTCTGCACTCTCCCAACAGCCAAATATTTTCAGGTCTTGGTGAGTCTTGAGGAAATCTGTATTTATTGTCACCTCATCCTTCAATGGATCTCCTCCAAGTACTTGTCCAGACTCTCCTTGCAACAAAATTCTTCTACACACTGTACTTTTTGGCATGAGAATAAGCCCTACTGCACATGGCACGAAGAGGTGCATCCTTTTATTTGCTTTGAAGCTAACTCCTACTAGATAGCTTATGGCTGCTGTAATGGAAGAGACAGGGAGTGTTTAACCCCCTCTCTGTGCCATTTAATGATTTTGTAGGTGTCTGTCATATTTTACACCTCAGCTGTCTGTTCTGGCCTTCTCACTACCACCTCTTACAGAAGCAGAACCCTTCCTCAGCCCAGCTATCCTTCTCTGAATAGTTACTACCTATCTTCTTCTGCATGAAGGGACCAGAAACACAAACTTCCATCCTTTGTTGTCTTTCTTCAAGTGATTTTAGTGGTGCTAAAAACAGTAATAGAAGCATGCAACTTTCATCCAGTGGGCTTTCCTGTTTAGAATGAGAATAGAAGTGTTACTGGACTGGAGTCACCAATAATTACAGCTGTTATCTATTACGAGCAATTTAACATCAGGATCAGCAATAGGCCTATTCCAAGAAGCAGACTGTCAGAAGAGGGTGTAACAAAAGCCAGCCCCTCAAACTTTTAAAACACAGTTACCAACCATTAGCACAGCTTTCAATCACAGAATAATTTTTTTCATAGAAATGTGACTTTATGTAACTATGATGTACTTTGAAATAAGGACTCAGCAGATTTTAACCGACAAATTAAATCCATGTAGAAGTAACATCTTAGGGCTTTATTTGATATGCACACTTCAGTAGTCCAAATGCTGTCAGCTCAATGTGCTAACAATGACACCTGCTTTTAAAGAGAGTGAGGACCTGCTCCTGTTTAAAGCATACATAAGCCTTTGGCCAGTTAAGAGGCCAAAATTCTGAACCAGAAACAGCTGAAACAGTTAGAACACAGAACACCAACCATTTCAGGTTCACACTCTCAACTGCCAAAAATGCAAGCTGTGGTTGCCAGTCCCTGTAGCTGCCAGTCCCTGAGCAACTACATAAGCCTTTGTGCTGGTGAAGCAAAGGGAAAACCTGTTGCTACAGGCTTAAGGATGGTAGAAAGCACATCCAGTGCTACTTGCCACTTACACTAACACTCAGGAATTAATTAGTTAATTAGTATTTGCTCTCAAATGTGCACAAGACAACCTGCTAGATGCTGCAACTTGAGAAGCCAGGTTTCCAAGCCCCTAAGAGATAAACAAATGTAGTCACTATACACAACACAACTTCTACACAAAAATATGATAAATTGTGACGTGAATTAACTAATGACAACAAAGTGAAAGAGCCCATCCATCTCTTGGTCACTAGGCAAGAAACTTTTCCGAGCATGTGGCAGCAGGACAGTAACAATGACAGTTATCACAGCAAGATGCCTGCTTTTGATTAGAAATTTGTTGCCTGTACAAAAAATCCCAAAGCTAAATCAGCACTCTCCCCACTCCCTTTCTGGTAACACAAAAGTGAGCCAATGTGATACTGAACTTGAAAAAGAAAGGGTTCCCCAGCAATAATGGTATAGGAACACCAACCAGCTTGCAGGTTGTCCTTTAGAAGAGGATTCAGTTGCAGCCACCCTATCACGTATCGACTTCACCCCACAACCCGGGAAAACCACACAGGAAAACACCTTACACAGGGAACAGCAAGCAGTATCTAAGGAACTGGAATCAATGAGATGAGATGAGATGAGATGAGCTCTGAGATGGAGCTTTAACAGACTCGACCCCTGCGGCAGGAATCCACGGGCGCTCCCCGACACACGCCCTTCCCTCCACAGCTCCGACCCCCACAGCTCCAAGCAGGGCAGGGCAGGGCCAGGCGGCGGCACGGCACCCCTACCGGCACCGCGCCCGTTCCGCCCCGCTTCCCCAGTCCGGGGCTGCTCCAGGGCTGCCCCCAGCGCTGTCCCGGGGCCAGCGGGCGGACACACCGCGGGGCAGGCGGGCGGCCCGGGCCCCGGAGGGCTGCCTACCTTCACGGCTACTTCCGGGGCCGCGTCGACGGGCAGGGCCGGGGGCGCGGCGGGAGGCGCCCGAAGGTGCAGCACGGCATCGCGGCTGGCGAGCACGGCGGCGGAGCGCTGGGAGCCGCCCTCGGTCTCGGGCTCCGAGTCGGGCTCCGAGTCGGAGCCGCCGTAGGAGGCGAGCGCGGCTATAGCCGCCGACATCTTGGCGCGGGGGATGACGGGACGGGCAGGTCCTGGCAGCTCCGCAAGGCTCTATGGGTCCCTTCCCCCGCAGAACGAGCGGGGTGGAACTGCGTCTTAAATTGTGGCTCGTTAAAACAGAAAACACACTCTAAAGGATAAATTTTGTTACAGGATATACAGGCGCTTGATGGGAGAAGCACCATTTGGGTGTTGACGGTGCTTAACCTTTCAGGACTCTACAGCAGGACTACAAGCTCCAGCATGCAACGCGGCGCCGCGCTCGGAAGTTTCCCTCCGGCTCTCGCCTCCACTTTGCCTGGCGGCAGGGGAAAATAAATATTCAAGAGCCCGGGGAGAACTCCAGCCGCCCACTTCTTCTCCCACACAAAGCGTCTTCGCCGTCTTTTCGACAGAAGGCAACGGAGCGAGGAGCCCGGCCTCACAGGAGCCCTGCTTGTCACCCCCGGGCTCCCACCGCTCCGGCCCCGTGCCGTGCCCCGGGGAGCTCCGCCCCCGCGCGCTGATTGGCCGCCGGCACACCCGGCTTCGGCACGTCACAGCGGCGGGACCCCGCCCCGCCCGCGCCGGGGAGAGGGAGCCCGGCGGGCCGGACTGTACCACCTGCCCGCCCGCGGGGTGGGGGGCGGTGGCGCATGGACCAGCCCGAGCATCGGGCGGTGGGGGGGGGGGCGGCCGGGTTCGGCCGCCGGGTAAACAGCGCTTCCCCCCCGCTCCCTCCCGCCCGGCTCGGCGCGCCGGGAGAGGCCCCGCCCCCCGCGCGCTCACACACGCGCACACACACAGAGACACGCGCGCGCTGCCCGGTGTCTATTGTGAAGCCGCCGGGGACGCTCCGCGCCCGCCGCCGCCCCCCGAAACACGGAGCCGCCGGCTGCGAATGGCCGGCGCCGCCTGAACTTCCAGCGCCCCGGCGGCCGCGGAGGGAGGGGCTGAGGCTGAGCGGCGTGAAGGTGCGCAGCGAGGGCAGGCGAGTAAGTGCCCCCCGCCCCCCTGCCTTGCTTCCCCCGCGGTCTCTGGGACTGGCGGGAGGGACCGGCCCCCGCTCCCCATCGCCGGCGGGGCTGCGGGACGCGCCTACCCCACAAAGGGACCGGCGGTCGCCAGGTGTTGGTCCCCTCCCCTTTGTGCGCGCCCGCGCGGGGGGCGGCGGCGGGAGGCTGTGATGGAGGGAAGGTGGAAGCACGCCGCGGAGCCGCTTTCCTCCGTGTCCCCGCCGCCCCCGCGGGCAGGGGCATGAGGGGGGCGTGTTGCGAGGCGGCGTAGGGGAGGGTGCCGCACTTGTGCCGGAGCGCGGCGCTTGGCTCTCCTCCTCCCGCTCCCGGCCGCCCCGTGTGCCCGCGGCGGGATCGGCCGGCGGGGAAGGTGCGGGGAGCGGGGCCGGGGTCAGCGCGCGGGCGGGCGGGCGGGGGGCGGCGGGTGACGTCACCGCCGCCAGGTGCGGGGAGCGGCGCCCCCTCCCATCCCCGTCCGTCCGTCCCCTCCCGCCGCGGGCACCGGCGCTGGCCCGGGCAGAGGTGCGGACGGGCGGCGGGACCGCCGGGGGATTCGGTCCGGTTCCCGGGCAGAGCTGCCCGCTGGAACACTGCTACCATTGTTAGGAGGGCTCGGATATCGCGGGGGATGGCCGGGAGCGAGGAGAAGCGCGTAGGTTCCAACTTCTCTCAGCCCGCTCCCGATCGCCTTCCTCCGCGCCCGCGGACGGGAGCGATGGGAAGGACGGAGCGGCGGCCGAGGAAGCGCTGGCGGTGCCGCCAGGTGTGTGCAGTGCTCCCGCTTGCACCTGGAGCCGCACAGTGCCATGACTTCCCTTCGAGCCGCATGTGCTTTAGGAATTAAAGTGAGCACACAGTGACATCTAATTGTGACACAGTGGCATTTAATCCGATTAAATTTTCTACTTTGAATTTTCCACCCTTTTCAGCAGTCACGGTTTAAAACATTTGTTAAACATTTGTTTTCTTAGCTTGAGAAGGTATCACTTCGTTTTATTTGTTTTTTTTAAAAAGGCTAGAATAAACGTAGATGGCATATAGAAAGTGTTGGTAGTGTGGAGTGGAGCAAGGTGCTGCATTAAGATTTCTTCTGTTAGACACAGGTATGCTATGTCTTTGTGTGCTAGAACAGGATTTTAGGTAAAAGTCCTACGTATTTCACCGCTAAGACCTTTTGTTTGCATCTCCAACAGCTGAAATATGCTACATTGAACCAACATTTCATATGGTAATGAGCTGACTTTTTCGTCTTAAATCTAAGGATGATGAATCCATAAGTAAGGAAAACTATATGACACTTCACATGAATCACTGCTTATTAATATCAAAAGGGGTTCTTCCACTGCAGTCAATTGGTTTATTGGCAGCAATTGTTAACTGATTCCATATGACTGCATTCCTTTTTCTCTTGGCATGCAGATCGTAGGTATTGTCTGAAGTTAAAAGGTGTGCTTCCTGAAAAGTGAAAAATTCAAGGTCTGTTTGTGCAACCAGTTTGTGATGTTTTGTCTGGAGAACTGTATTGAAAATCATTAAAGTAGTTCTGCCTTGTTAACCTTGAATTTTAAGTGTTTGATTCACAAAGCTTCGGTAGCTGACATAAGTATGTTCAACTGTGTTGTGTCCAAGCATCCAAGTTCGCTTGCCAGTGAAATGCAATCATCTGGGATTCTAGACGCTTTTGTTGCAGAACCTACAAAAATCATTTACTGGTTTAAAATAGCTGCCTTCCTGGTACCAGCTGTAATAGATAAACAAATACGTGAGAAAGCATTCAGGGCAATACTGTCTGAAGTTTCTCATTGCTTATATAGTAGCAAAGATTAATTTTCAGCAAGTGAGCCAATGTCACTTCTGGGTATAAAAAACTGACTTGACTATGCTTTGAAAGTGTAGATGGCTAATGTACACCATAATCTAAAATCTGGTTTTGTCAAAAAAGCTGAGGAGTTGCTGCTGGTCATTTGTGTTGAGCTAATATACTGGTGTATCTTGACTATCAGCTGCATATTTGTAATTTCAAGAAGGGGTTGATCAGTATAAAACAAACTGAAAGGATGATAACAGCTTTTCTGAAAAGCTCTGCTCATTGATTACTGTGTGCTGCATGTTCCCATTTAACTGAATTCCACAAAATGTGTTCTGTTATGCGTTGGATGCTGCTGGTTCCGAGGCAGACTGAGGCAGTGGGTGGAAGGTGGTTCGGGTTGCTTGGCTTTGCTTTCCATCCAGCTTTTTCACTGCTGCTTTGCCTTGCATTCACTTTGCTTCTCTTGCTTTAATTTTCCAAAGGAAGATAATACTGTCTCCCTTTGTACATCACTCATATATCAAGAGGGCCTTTTAACACTTGTTTGTTGTTACTCCTCATGTAGTGGCAAATACTATTCCAAGTATTACCATGTCTTTTCCCCTGGTGAAAGGAAAGAGGAAGAAGTATTTTAGGAGAGTGGTTCCTTGAGCAGTAGAAGCCTGGTTTTTACCTTTTCTTTTTCTTTTCTTTTTTTTCCTTTTTTTTATTTTTTTTTTTTTTTTTTGTGTGTGTGTGGGTTTGTTCAGGGTTTTTTTTTAATCCTGAGAGTGGTTGTAAGCTATAATGGAATTTTTTTTTAGTACAGTCTCATTCTTTTGTAGATTGTCTAATGTCCAACAAGGTGTTAATGCATTCTGAATCCTTTCCCTTGGTCAGGACAATTACAGCATCTTGATTTCGTGAACTTAGCATTTTATAGGTATCTTTGGGAATTCTACATCTCTGACAAATTTGGTTGGATTCAGCCAGCCAGTTTCCAAGTGAAGGAACACCCATCAACCCCCCCCCCCCCCCAACACTTCCTGTTTGAGACTGATTTGCTTCACAATTTGAGGTACAATATATTAAATTTTAACATTTCACAAATTTTCCTCCACATCAGTCTTTTTCTTCCCTATAGTTGATCACGAAATCTGTTCCCTCTACTTTTAATGTATTCTATCCTACTTTCTTTTCCCTTTGCTTGCTCTTTCTTAGTTCTTTTTTGTTGCTTTCCATTATGGGCATGCTTTATCTCACACCCTTGTGCTTTCAGCTGGTTTTTCTTCCCCACAGAAAATGATGCATATAATCCTGCTTATTCTAGTTTTTTCCTGTATATTTTTTAGTTCTTCTAAATTGCTATCAGCCCCCTTGCATATATTCTCAATTCTCATCCACCAAGATCTGTAAGGCTGCAGTTTGGAGGAAAGGGAGGGGAAAAAAAACCACCATGATACTTATCAGACAGAGAATTGAACCAAAATACAAAGTTCTGTTGTCTGTGGGAAATACAGATTTGAAAGAAAATGAGGGTCTTTTGCCTCTGTTCATATTCTTTTGGCTGCTGAGAAAAGGTATAATGATGTAAGCCTTCTCAGGTTACTCCTGCTGCGTTTGGATTGGGCCCTTTTCTAAGCACCTGCTTGTGTGTCCGGTGCATCTCAGTGTTCTCTAATGTAGCTGCTTGGAGACTGAAGCACATTTTATAACTCGCGCTCTGCTGTTTCTGCTGCCTTGGAGCCTCTGACTGCTGCAAGGGTGATAATACCTCTTTTCTAGTTTTTGTTATTTTGGACTAGGTCCCGGATTCTGAAAGATACCGAGGCGCCAGATTGCAAAAAGAGTTCTCTGTTCCAGTACATCTGTGAATCAGTCTCTTTAAGTTTTTTGGAAGGGATCTTGAGGTTGTCTGACACAGATTACATGCTATATATTTCATGTTTACAAGGTGTGGTTTCAAAGCAAGAATGATATGGGATAAGACTGAAACAACTTAGACTGTTGTACTTGTTTCAGATGACTTTGCAAACTAAATAATATTTGTTGCAGAGCCACCTCTTCCCTAGAGGATGGAAGCTGTGCAGCTTCTTCGAGCTACTCAGCTGCATATGCAGTACTGTGAACTGCATCTTACAGCACAAGCTGAATGAGTACTGTGTCAGAGAGGCAGCAAAACTAATTGTAGACTTCTGGGAATATAAACTTAATTAGCATAATTACAAATTTATATTGGTTTTCTTAATTCTCTGAAAAATGTTTTTTCAAATCAGTTAAAGGACAGAAAACGTCATCAAAAGTGTATACATTTCTGAAAATGTGCTGTGTTTTTGGGGGAAGCTAGATTGACAGCTTGCTTGTCTGTTGGTATAAGAAATTACCTTATACTTTCAAAGAACTACAGGATAACAAACAAATGTAGTTACATTTTAGCAAAGCTCTTAACAAAGAGCAGAAATAATGGATAATTTTCAATGAGCTTGTACCTTTTTGTTGGCTGACTTTTTCAATTAGATACTGTAGTTGCAACATGAATTTAGTCTTCTGACAGCTGATTCCATGCAGAATAAAATATTATAAATGCCCTAACAATATGACATTTAAAACTTGTTAGAAAACAGGAATCTATTCTAAAGCCAGGTGTAGGTTTTTGGCATATAATAAAAGACATTATATTCTGTTATAGCTAAGGCATTTGTACTGTCTTTTCCCTTTTTTTTCTGCTCTGTGGTAAGCTGTATCATTTTCTGCAAGTATTAATGGAGTGTCTGTTCTCTATTTGCTTCTTGTTTTCACACATTGAAAAACAAATTTGGTAGAAAATTGGTCAGTAGATTTTAAGTTACTGAAGGAGAGTTTCCAACAAATACTCTCCAAGTGATCTCAAAGTTTGCATAGGGAACAGGACTGAAAGTCGTTGGGTGCTCTTAATGAAAAACTATACACATGTAATTCTCATCCTTTACAATCACAAATGCCTGCAGATAGAAGTATGTGGTGACAGCAGACTGATGGTAGACTCAGTGGTACTAACTGAAATCACAAGTATTGGTACTGCTTCTGCAATGATAAATGTGCCTCACTAATCTACATGGGGTTTTATTGCAATAGTAGCAGAGTGGATTAAATATGAATAAAGTTCGACTTTGCATACACTTTTAAAAGGTGCAATTGAAGGTTCCTCACACCAGGGTATTAAATGAAAAAGCCATGATATGAGAGGTAAAATATTTTCATGGATCACAAAAATCTCTGAGAGGAATTAACAGAAATATTAACTTATAGGAGACTTAATTTTTTCTCTTAAATATTGAACAGGAGCTGTCCAATATATTAGTCATCTGTAGAATTTGATTCATAAAGTAGAATTATTTACTGAGGATTTAAAACAATTTAATCAAATTCACAAATATTGGAAAGGTCACCTGAGAAGTCTAAGCAAGCTTTGTGGAAGGACAGCAGGATGGACAGGTAAAACTGCCTGTTGGTATAGGCAAACCAGTGTGTTTTGGAAGCAGAAAATAAGTTTCCATTTATATGTCTGAAGAGTTTCTAAATTAACTGTATTAATGTAACAAAATTTTTGAGCATTATTATAAGGTTTGATAAGGTACTGTTATCCAAATTATAGGTGTAATCAGAAGTGGGCAAAAAAACAGAGAAGGAATTGCCATTGTATACAAATTCATTAATTCTTATCTGCTATTCAAAGTGCATTATTAACTGTCAATTAGTTTAAAAGAGATAAATCACACTATTGCAAAGAGTTTGATATGATGGATATGGCAGAGTTTGTCAAGGGAATGAAAAGATTGGAATTATTTACCCAAGGAAATGAAAGAAAGTGAGGAGTGGGCTATAAAATACATGTGAATTTAAGCTCTCCAATAGCAGATGTAAAAGCAAAACCCCTTCAATCAGTAAAAAGCAATTTATTGAAGCCATATGTTTTTTGCAAGGAGGAGGGAATTGAGACTTTTTCCCTGTGTCTGCTAAATGTACCTGTATTTCTCTTGATACATGTATGTATCTGTATACCTGTCTTTCCCTGATAGACTGTTTCTCTTGAACACACAGAACCAGCTTAAACTTCTTGCTTTACTTGCTTCAATAATTTGAACTTTGTTCTTTCTCATCTGAGGTGACTACTCAAATAAATTAATATTCATTCCAGTGAGGTATTCTCAGTTTTCAATAGCTGAAATAAATGTTGTAATTCCTGGGTTTTGGAGTAATTTTCTGGCTGTTTGATGTACTGAACTATTTTACACAAAATGAAGCAGTCCAAGCCAGAAAGGTAACGTGTAAAACTCCTGCATCAATAGATTGAATATAGAAATGGCTTGTAGCATGGGGATGGGAAGTTTGAAAAATCATGAATGAAAATTGATGTATGAAGTGAAGCTGTCTTAGACCAGTCCAGCAAGTTTATGAGTGCCCTTTTTGGGTGTGGAGTCTTCTTCCTTTCAGAGTAGCTCTTTTGTCTGGTATCTGCACTGCATAGCAGACGCATAGGTTATGGAAAACTGAAAAAGTGATTGACACTGAGATACTTTACTGGTCATATTTATGCTAAATACTATGTTGAAGTGGCTTGTCCAGCTGCTCCCAGTTGCCAGTTCTGATGTGATGTCTATAGGGTGGCCAAAATTAGAGTTGTTAGGGATATTTCTCCAACATGACACTCTTTGTGGTTTGAGAATCTTTTACCTTCCAGCCATATTCAGGTTCACATAGATTGTCTGACAGATGAGCTGTACCAGATAAGTGGTTTTCTACAAAAATATCTCATTATCATAAAACAAAACCACACCACGCCTTCAAGTAATTAAAAAAATTGGGAAAATCACAAGTCATTTATAAGTCGATAATATGTGGGAACTTAAGTAATTCAACCAGCACTTGTAAAAGTGGCATGCAGAGTCAGCTTTTCAGTAAAAAAAGGAAATGCTTAACTTGTTAAATCTTGTTCAGCCACTAGCCACTGAATGTCTGTGCAGAAATGCTTAGAAAGGTCTTTTAACTCTCAACAGCCTTTTGTTGATGTTAAAGGAGAAGGCTGTGATTGACAAACTTCCTCAACTGTTTCCATATGCGGTTGTGAAACTTAGCAAGCTTGAGAATACAAGTGAAAATACAGGTTGAGTTTGTCATAGGTCTCTTCATTTGGAAGCCTCTCTTCAGGAACAAGGGCTTTACAAAAATTGTCTAATTTATGGGGAAGGAACTTTGAGTTCTATGCCACCCAGCTACCCAGTATGGCAGATATTGGTCTCTGATGGTGATACAGGACAGTGGTATTTGTTACATCTTGATACTCTGAACAAACTGCTCTGGCTGATCCTGTTTTGGGCAGCCTCGAATGTCCTATGATTAAATGATCTTCACAGCAGAAGGAAAAATTATCTTACAGTTAATTCAGGAGGAGTGATAGGTGGCTTTGACTGCTGTAGTGATGGTAATGAAAGTTCCTGGCATTGCAGTTTGATCTGAATTTTGCCTTGTAAAAACAGATCCAACCCTGTACAACACATATGTGGTGTTGCTGGGCTTACACTGTAGCTGAGGAATGGCATTACATGGCAGGATGCATACAGGTATCAGTCAGAGGCAGAGGGAACTCAAGATTCAAGACTGTTGTGCCAGGGAAGCTTCCAGTGTGGCACCCACTGGAAGCAGTGCTGTCTGTGTACCTAGGCAAGACAAAGGGATGCATTCTGTGGCTCTGCCTAGCATGAGTAGTTTACTAAAAAAAAAAAATTAAAAATATCCCTGAGTTAAAAAGAAGTTAACAGTTTTTGTTTCCCACGGAAATGAACTTCAAGGAAATCTGCCTTCAGCAAGTTCCATGCTACAGGAGGGATTCTGTACAATTCAGTCCAAAAAGATTATCTTGTCTGCCAGCTATGATGTTTCCAGTCAGATATTAGGAATTATCTGTGTCTAGCTGATTTAGCTAGACTTTTGTACATTCTACTTCTAACTATAAAATTTTATTTCTTTGTGCAGAAAATGGAAGAAGTTTTATTAGCAAGGAGAAAGATTTTTGTTTATACTATTGCTCTAAAAGATGTCCAGTTCTTGTGGGAGGAGAATTGGACCTCTCTTCCATACCTGTCACTACTCAACACATTATTTTATTCTGGGGTGACAAGTGAAGTACATGTCTAAGTTCTGGACAGGTTTGTGTTCCTCCTGTATGGTCATCTGTTCTACCTGCAGGAAAGTCCAGAGTGGTGCTTAATGGCTCAAATGTTTCCAACTACCAGCAGTATTCATTAAAAAATTGATAACAGTGATAGTACATTGAAAGGGAAAAGAAACCGATTGAGGTAGATGGGATTGATCCTTAAGATCTATCATATTTCATAGATTCTTAAAGTACTACCATAATTATAGGCTGTCTTCTAGTAAGCTATAGTTTCCTCATAAGTTTACTATCTGTTTGTTTATTAGAAATCTGATCAGTGTTGAAAAAAGTTCAAAACCTGTGGACCATCCCTTTGAGTGTCTGGGGATTTGGTTAATAGAGCATAGCATGTAATAACTGGAATGGCCTTCTCATGGTGGATTGCCCAATGATGGGACATCTTAATAAATGTATGTAAATTTGCGACCTAAATTTTTTATTAATTCTGAACTGCCATCAGCTTCTGACACCATGTGCTCTGTGTAGATATTAAAGAGTTTCCATAGGAAGTAGCTGCTTAATGATCAATATTGTCCTAAAGTAATACTTGGTAAGAAGTTTCATGTAGAATAACTTACTGGTAGAGAAAAATCTTAATATTTTCAATCTCTTGCCCTGTTGCATAAAACAGCCCCTTAACTTTATCTTTCATTGTTTCTGGGAATACATTGAAAAGCAAAGGCATTTGTATATAGAAACAATCTAAATGGGTCATCTTTTGTGTCTGAGCATTTTCAGAAATGTAAGTGCTTTCCAGTAGCTCAGTGCTTCTATATGGAGCACTGGCTACCAAGGCTGATTTTTGAGGTATGAATGTGGTAAGAAGTGTTTCAGATTTTTGGAATCCTAAAACATATGCTGATTATAGATAGTCTAGTCCATCCTTGATTATAATGAGCCTCTTCACTAATAGTAATTTTTTTAATTGAAACTGTCTGTGTCATTACAAGAAAGAGTCTTTTTAGAAAAAAGGATTAATTTTATTAAGCAAAGAGATAAAGGTGTGGTTTTAAAATAGAGACAGTTGGGAAAAAAGGCTTCAAGAGCTATGTAATGCAGTCATAAACATATTGGATGTTGAGGTACTGTTCTGTTTTTTGGTCAGTTTTTGTTTTATGAGAGAGCTTGATGGTAACTTTTTAGAAGGCTGAGGGACTTTTAAGGACAAATTCTTCTCTACCTGTTTTATATCTCCTTTTCCCAGGAATTGATGAGATCATGTAGCAGTACTTTCAAACATGCACTATAAGACTCTTTAATGTAAATTTTCCACGTTCCTCAGGAGTCTGACTTCCAACATGAAGCTTTTAATGTTTGGTGGTTTTTTTTTCCTTGCAGCTTGCATGTATGCCATTTTTGCAAGTTAGCAGTTTAGCTTATTTTTCAATATATTACATCCATTTAGATCCCAAGACACATCTGTTAGCTTTATTTTTAGAGTGCTCAGCTACCTCTTAGCTGGAGTTGCAGACAAAATGATAGATGGTTGTGATTTCATGTTGAAACAAGAGCAACCGTTTGGACTCAGTTGTTGATAGGATTGTAGAGTGGTCTGATTCACCTGTACTTGGGAACAGTACTTTGATTCAAAAGAAACACTTCAGAAAAATATATGTTGTGTGTGACTGTTGAAATGTTGAAATATCTGGAGCCTTGTAGAAGGAAAATATGTATTAAGTGCACAGAGTTACAGCTTTTCAGAAAATGAAGACATTTTCAAATGCTTAGAACACACAATGAAACACTTGGTTTTAATTGTAATAATAATATTGTTGAGATTGACATGGCGTTTTTTTCTGAACTTTCTTAATGAAAATTTATATCTGGTACATGGTAGTCCCACTGCAGTGCATGTATGCATATTGGCTGGAATTATGCAAGCCTTGGAGATAAGATTTAATAAGTGACGTGCAGATATATTTTAAAAATGTAAGATCTGGAGGATGTATTGTGTGTCCTAGCTGCTGAGTCATGCACAAATATTTGATCTTTTTCTGCTCTTTTGAATCTTGAATTGTTTTGTGCTTACTAGAACAATGGCAAAGGTAAGGTGAACAATACTCAAAGTTTGTTTGTCTATAATGTATTTTTAATATATGTGTTGTCCTCCACAGGAGATAGGATGTATGTTTTTGAACTCCCAGAAGACCAAGGAGGATGCTTCTGCTTTGTAGGGAACAGATCTAATATCAAGGATGGGTACCCTGTCTCCTGGCCATATTTTGTAAGAGAAAAATAAGGACAGCTGCTTCATTTTTTGAAGGAAAGAATGTAAGCAGCTAAGTTCATCTCCAGTGGATGAAGAAGGTTGCCTATAGATTTAAATCTGACAGATGAAAACTAGAGAAGGGATGGAATTTAAAGTTTACCTGTCTGTACTGTCATTCATAGATTTTAGTTTCATGTCGTACTGTGTGTTGGTAGTCTGGAAGAGGTTAAAAGAGGTTTCTTCTCTGAAAAGAGGTTTCTTGTCTGACAGTCCATACTGTCATGGGCCATATGATGGGGCTGAGACAGTTCTGGCTCATTTCCAGACATGAGCAGATAGCTGTCTTCAGCTGCCCATGTAGGTGTACTGTAAATGTTGTATTAGATCTAGGCTTTAACAGTATGGTCAGATTTGACCGAACTGTATGTAATGAAAAGTTGCTTGACACAACATGTAATTAAAAGCAAGATGGGGTGGTTTTTTTTTGTTTGTTTTGATGCTTTTGTTGTTGGGGTTTTCTGTAAAAATAAAGTTGTCTGTGCAGGAGTGAAAAAATGTATCTTTTACATGAAAGCTGATACACTTAGGTATGTGGGAATGGAGTCAGTGTCTTATAGTGTCTTTATTAGAAAAAACTAAGTATGCCTCAAACTAAACACTACTGGTGATTTAATATTTTTAATACCTTTCCTCCTCCTGATATTTCAATATGGAGTGAAGTGGTTAGGTGCACTTTGCGTAATTTAAATTATTAATAACATATTAGTAATCTTGAATGCTGTTTGGGAACAGACAAAAATTAAGCTGACCAGTAACTATCATATCATGGCTTGGTAGGGAAATGAGAATTGACAGACTGTAGAACCATGTTTCATTGTGATTACAAATTTCTCTCCTTCACCAAAATTCTGGTCTCAGCAGGATCATGTTCTTCCCTGTATGTATTAAGTTTAAAGTCGCAGTATTTTCCTCTCACTCTTCTAAATACAACACATAAGTGCTGATTTCCCATCAGCTGTCTTTATTGCAATGGAGCATGAAGTTATGAAGGTGATTTATTCCTACAGGCAGCAGAGAGACTTTGAGCAAAAAAATTCAGCACCTCTCAATGTTTTCCCCCATTTTCAGTGCCAGATATGCTTAAGCATCTATTCCTGAATCTGGTGCTGTGCTGCAAACCTTCACAGCTGTGATGCAGCTAATAAGAGCATATATTGAACTTTTTCTAAAACAAGTAGTTTTCAAACTTTTTTCCTTGGAGCTGCTGAGCATTGTTTACTGCAGTTTGAGAAACACTACCTTGGTTTGAGTATCCCTGCTCAGTTGTACCTCTGTGTATACCCACAAAACAGAGCTGAGAATGAGGAATGCAGAGACAACAGGTTCACTGTGTTTCAGTGGAGAGAGGAAGGTACCCAAAACTGCTGCTTTGCTAAAGGGCAGTGATGACCTTCCCTTAGAGAATGCCATCTAATGCCTTTCTTCTCACCTCAGTGTTTGTCATCCATGGTCTGTCACATCTACCTCAAATGGCCCCCTTATCTGTAAGGGGACACGTTTCAGTGCAACATTAAAAGCCCCTCAGATTGACAGCTGCTCTCATGGAGAAAGAGATCTCTGCAGATACTGTGTGGCTGCTGCTTTTTAGTAGCTGAAGAGCCTTGAGTCACTTTAATGGTCTGTTGTGGCATGTATATAATGGATATTTCATGGAATTCATAAGTTGCTCTTTGTCAGAACATTTTGATCTTAAGGTATTAGAAACTAATTGAAGTGAACATTTCCCTTCAGCCCTTGCTGACCTCTGCAATCCACGTTACTGCTTGAAATAGTAGTTGCATTCACTCAGCCATTAAACAACTTCTAGAGCTGTACTCTGATCTCAAGAGTGTAGTTCTCTTAATGTTCTTTTTTAAGTTGGCCATAAAAGAAAGACAACAGCTACTGTCAGAACTATTAAGCAGTAGTGTGCAAAGTGAACAGGCTAGTTTAACTCACTCCTAAATATAATTCTTCTAAAAATAACTGTACTCCAAACAATAAAAATTGACGTAAGTTGACAGCATGTTTTAGCAGATGTTGACAAAATGTTGACTTCTAATTTTTGAGCTTTTAGATAAAAAATGTAACAAAAAGAACTGAAAAATAATTGAAAAATTAATTAAAAAAATTAAGCTCTTCTCATTGTCCTTGTCTGGGTTTTTTTTTTGGTCAGGTGAACACTAAAAGAAGCATTTCATTAGTCTTCTGATTATTTTTTTTTTTCCCTCATCTCACCATTGTATTCTTTTTTCTACAAAATGGTGATGCTTGCTGAGGCTCTGGATTGAGCAAGAGAAAAGATGCTCAGTCGTGGAGTAAGTTACTGTTCACAGTTCTTACCTTTTTGTTCCTTGCTAAGCAAGGCAGTAAATAAAATGCTTTGTTCTTTTTTTGTGGTAGAGGTAAGTGTTGCCTGCATGATAAAGTTGAATGATGACACACAGGACTTGCTTTAATGTGTAGATATCATACACAAGGCTAGGCAAATAAATGTATTACAAACTGTTACAGCTGGTGTCAAGCTATACTTGCTTAAATTGGTGGGTCACTTCAATGGATGTGGAAGGCTTAATCATTTTAATAGCCTAAGTAATGAATTGTAAATTATAGTTACTGCTTGAATTTTTTTTCTAATTGCTCTAAATAATAATAAAGAATTTCTGTCCATTGTTCTAGTTGTGAGGCTTATCACTCTTACAAATATTTTAAAGGTTGGACTGCCAAAATTATGAAATGAAATGAAATACTGTGCTTATTTTCATAAGTCCATCATTATGTATCTAAGGAAAAAACTGTTTAATAGGAGTAGAATTTTAAACTGAAAGCTAGAAATTTGTATCAAGATTAAGAAGACAGGAAAAGAATAATGTGCGACCAATAAATTCTAGAATGTAAAGACTACAAACATTTTGGTTTATTTCTAATAACTAGTGTAACTAGTATAATTTAAAAACTACTGATAAGGCACATGGTGTGATTCTTGAGGCTGCCCTCCAACTCAAAATATTCTCTTATCTATGACTCAGGGATATGAAGAGGGTAAAATTTGCTGTCAGAATTTTAAATCTTATGTCATACGGTTTTTTGGTTTTGATTTTTTTTTCGTTATTAAAAATGCTGATACGTATGGGGATTTTTTGAGGAGTGTTATTATATCATGATGGGTAAAGCTTGCTCAGCAAAGAAATTTTTAGTGAACTCAATTAATTTGTTTATACCTAGGGCACGAAAGAATATAATTCTAACCAAAGCTTTGCAGTTACTGTTTAAAAGGTTTGCTTATGCTTTCATTGTAGACAGAACTGTATTTAGAGAGAACAAAATAAAACCATAATCCTGAGTGATTTTTTCTTCTTAATTGGAAGAGTTTTGTTAAAATAAAGATGCACAAGGTCAGACCAGTCATCTTCAGTGATAGATGAATTGTGTGTGAAATCCTAAAGGATTACTTTGTGACTATTCACAACTATAATAAATATAAATGTCATGTAACATCTCGTAGCATTTATAATTGTTTTAATGGAAGCCTAACAGAACTTTTAGAGCTTTTCTGCTCTCTTTAATGTCTGGTCAGAAGTGTTATTAAGGAAGAAGACTGTTTGGTTTCATCTTATTATTGTCTCAAGACTGGAAGAAACCAATAACTACAAATGAGGTTTAAGAGGTGAAAAATAGGATTTGGAAAAGTATAGGAAATTACTAACAAGAACAGTGAGCAGCCTCAGGATCATGTTGGCAGTTATGTTGTGGAAAAGATTTGCTCAGATTCCCAACTGAGTCTTAAAAACTCTGCCACCAAATTAAAGGAAGCCTCGAGTGATGTCTGCAATAATAGTCTCATTTCTGGGTATTACTAAATCACCATTATAACACAATTTGTGTGGACATCTCAGGAAACCATTTTTTAAAGTATTACAGCTTTTTATAACGAGCCAAATTTAGCAAAATAAAATACAGACTTTAAATCTGCTAAGATGTTGTGCAAAATAACCTCTTTACTTCATTTGTTCTTCTATGTCAGTTGCCAGGTTCAAGTGAAATCCTGACTCTTGATAACCTTCTGCTTTTTACAGTAGAACAAATAATTTTCCTGAAAAAGGAAGCTTTGTATTTGTCTGCCTCTCAATGAATTTGGTTTTTTCCCACTGGTAGTTACTAGAAAATGTCAGAGTGGAAAGTCAGAATCTAAACCATGTCATATTCCCTTTCTTTTCAGTTACAGACTATGGATAGAGAAGTTTTGTCACAAGAAGAAAAAGTTTGGTTTAAGGGCCTCTGTGTTAATGCAAATGCTTAGATGGGCTTTGGGTGAGGATGAGTTAGGCAGATTTCAAACTTTTTTTCCCAAACCTAGTCTTTGGCAAGAAACCTGATGAGTACTATAAAGAAAAAAACGAATCACTAAGTAAGAGGTGAGTGAAAACTTGTGGCTAAAAATTCCCCCTCTCTTTCACCAAGGCTGAAACAAGAACACAGACTAGTCAGTCGTAATTTGAATCCACTCATTTCACATTTTGTTTTGTTTGAGAGTGTGTTCTATCTACTTAATTTCTGTCCCTCCTTGGATGAAAGCTAAACCTGACAAATATTCTGCAACAAACCCCTGTTGTGGTCAGTCTGCTGTGTGTGAAAAAGAGATTTTTTCAGTTCCCTTCAGCATGGAATGAGAATTATGATGTCCACAGCTGTCTGTGATCACATCCTGGTGTGATGAAGCTGCAAGACATATGGATGAGTGGGATCAATATATGACATTATCTGTGAAGGCACTGAAGTTTAATCATCGAGTTAAGATTGGTGAAGCACTGCAGCAAGAAACTGTAGGGAGGAGTCAGATGAAATAAAAAAAAACAAGCATTAGCGAATTTTTTCAAGTGCCTACTGAATTTGAAGGGCAATGGAGGCCTCTGTGTGATTTTTCCCCTAGGAAAATTAAGTTTTAAAACTGCCAATTTTTCTCTTAAATTATTTAAAGCCCCCACCCTTTTGAAATTGGTAGTAAAATTCTCAGGGTTTCTTTAATCATGTGCTAAATGTTGATAGCTTTATATATATATATAGATTGTTTGTACTGTGAAGGAAGTTGAAAGAGTGGAGAGAGATTGAAGGATAGAAGATATGCTATAAGGAGGAAATGAATCTGGGAGCTGGAAAAGAGGGAAAGAAAGATAAATGTGTTGATAAAAAATTTAGGAAAAAAGGAGAGGTGAAGGAGTTTTGGAAGAGAGCTCAAGCATGCAGATATGTACATTTGAGAAGATATAGAGAATAGCAGTTAGGGAAAGGAAAATAGCCTTCTTTATGAGAAACAAAATCCTGTATACAACTAAATTTAATCAGTGGAAAATATGACTGAAAACAAAGTGGAAGGACAAAAGCAAGTAGAGAAATGTAATAAGAATACTAAGGATGCAGAGCATCAAAATGCAGATCCTTCCTAAATCAGGATCTTATTTAGGAAAATAAAACCACCTGAATTTACAATCTTCCAAAAATGTAAGGGAAGAGGGTTATGGGATACAAAACTAGATTAAACTGCAATTTGAGCTTGAAACCCTATGCAGAATTGAAAGGCCTGTAGGTATTAGTAGAGCTTATTTATAAGCAATATTTGTTTTATTTGAAGAACTTCTAGGCAGTCAGTCTAATATCTTGTTACCCATTGTCATTCATCCTATAGTCTTAGAATATCTGTTAGGTTTTCATCTTGCTTCCTGACAGATGCTTTTTTCCTTAAAGATAGCAACACAAGGTTTTGCAGAGCCAGTTATTTAAGTGTGGGTATGAGGCTTCAGTGCCTTATGTTAACAATCTACACAAAGCCTCAGCAGTGTCTGGTTTTAAGAACATTATGCAGTCTGAAACTTCATGACTAACTTAGGCTTATATGTTGTATAAAATGCTTGCACTGTGGACACTTGAGGCAGAAAACCTGTCTCTGTTTCACTCCTATGTCTGTATTTTGAAAAAATTATGGATTTTATGTGTATATATTTTAATTGCAGTATATAATATATATAGACAATATTTTTATTTTAATATCTATAAGGTTCATTGATTTTCAGAAATGTGTTTGTTAGGATGGAGATTGTAAAGAAATTCTTGAGGTACTGATTTCATTAAGCAGTCCCTGCTGATTGTTCTTGCATTCAAGGCACCCTGCAGTTGTGTGGTCTTAGAGTAATCAGGATTGGGTACTCATCCAAGGTCTCTTTGTTTTTGTAGAGGTTTTTTTTTTGTTCTGGATTATATTTTGCTTGGATTAATACTCTCTTCAGAAAATTTTACCTGCATGCTTGAAGTAGAAACGGGTAGAAACTTCAGGATTTCTATCTGTATTGCTTAAAAAGTGGTTATTAAATTATTACCAAAGTATTCATTGCGGATTTATGCAAAACTTTTCCAAGAATTCTTGTCAAATCTATTTCTGCACTGGTGAAATCAAGGAGGCTTTGTAATTTATTTCAATAGAATCAGGTTCCTTATAAGAAGAAGTAGGGAAAGCTGAGTGGCTGCAGGGAATTCCTGAAGTTTCTCTTTAAAGACAGAAGCTGTCTTTTTCATTCTCATCACAGTATGCTTAATTTTAAGCTAGCAAAGTAAGAAAATAAGGCATCTGTGTAGATTTGGAACTGAACTTCACAGTTGGGCTTTTGTGAGAAATAATGGCGATGAGTATTCTACACAAACCATTCTTTTTAAAATCTCAGCTGTAACTGGTCCTTATTCTTAAACTAGGACTGTTTTTCAGAGGAAGATAATTCTTGTAAATAAGCTATTTCAAACTGGAGACACCCTATTCTGTGAATACTTTCAATTAACTTCTTAATTGTAAATGTGGCATTATTGATGGGGAAAGTATTAATGAACTTGGGGATGAGGGAGTTTGAAATAAAATAGGCAATAACAGTGACAGTTCAAATGAAATAAGATTTTATGCTGTCAATTCTGTAAAATGATAGAAAGAGATTATTCTGAAATCTAATAAGCAGTTTGCATGCATAAGTTAGTTATCAGTAATCTGATGTCATGTCAGACAGACATCTGTAATTGTTTATTTTTCCAGAAGAAAAAAATACATAGTTTAAAATAAAACATTGGGGAGGGGAGGGAGGGCAGGGAGTTTATTTTGCATTACATTCTTCTCAGAATGTAATCTTTTAGTACATCATCAGGACTCATTTAATTGGGACCATTTCTTCATATGTTATAAGCCTCAGCTGATGTGACCCATTTTATTTTAGTAGTAATTCCAATCTTCCTTCCTGTTTTATTTTGTATTGAAACAACTGTAAGGGGAGATAGTCCTACAATTCTAAGATAATCACCATAACACTAGGAAATCTTGGTAATGTTTCCATATATGTTTCCTGATTATTTTAATCCCTTAGCAGTTCTCAGCCCTTTACTATCCAGGAGGGCCCTGTCCAATTTCCTAATAGTCCTTTTGAAGCTGGAACCCCAAAACCAATATTCTAGGTTTTTCCTACCAGTACTGAGTTAGAGGCAGAATGGTAACTTTTCTTTTGTTTTTAATTTTTTCTGGCTTGTTATTTTTCTTCCTAATACAGCCCAAAGTGCCATTTGCCTTATTTGTGATGAAAAGGCTTTGTTGGCTTGTCTTCAGCTGAGGATCTGGGTCTGTTGCAGCCCTCAGGTCCTTCTCAGCAGGGCTGCTGCCACTTGTCCTGCCAGCTGTCAGCCCTATCTCCTTGTACTTACACTGTTTCAGCTGACTCATTCCTCAAGTATCTTCATATAATTCCTTCCACTATCATACAGTGAGTTTGGGTAGGAGATTTTGGGTTTTGTTTGTTTAGGGTTTTGTGGGTTTTTTTTCCATGCCAATCAGGATCAGAACTATATGTCCACCACTTCTTACAATCTATGATAATTTAAAGATGATTCAGGAATCAAGGACTTGGAAACATGAAAGAAAAATGGTCCTGAACATCTGGAAGACGAAGTCCCCAAAGGGCTTCCTTAGATTTGTGTCCTAGAGAAGAAAGCTAAATTTCCAAACTTGTAAATTACCAAGAAAAGGAACACGTCTCTTTTAATTTTCATATTTGCAGTGAGAAGTTATTTCTGCTGAACTATTGTATAGTCCCAAAAATTCTGGAACTTCTTAGTTGTAGTCCCAGCAGTGGTTATACAATCACTTCAACTCAGTGTTATTCTCTGTTGGCCTTTGAGGATGTCATCCCAGTAAAGACTGTCCATCCATTTACTATGTGTTTAATCTTTTTTATAGACAAATAAATACTTCCTTTTTGGGGATGTGAATACCAGCAGCTTTCAGATGAGGAAAAATGAACAGATATATCAAAAACAACATTACAGTCACATTGTGAATATTTGCAATAAAACCTGCTTTATACCCATGTATTATATGTTTGTCATCATAATTTGTTTTGATTAATATAGTTAAAATTTGGATTATTTTACATAAATAATGAGATCAAACTCTTATGAGATAAACCTCTTATCATCTTAAGTATTTCTTTTGAAGATACAATTTGAACAGAGAGTGGAGGAATGAGGTCTGATAGATCTGTGTGTGAAGAAATTAATTTTGTTAATCTTTTGTTCATGGAAATTTTAAAAGACATTTTCTGACAACCTAATCTAGTAGTTTATTTTCCCTTAATATTGCAGCTGAAATTAAAGTCATCCATCATAATGATGTAGATAAATAAAGAAAATATTCCTCACAAAGGTGTTACTACAGGCTAATGTTCGTCTAGTAATGACATAGATAATAAAAAATAATTTGAATAATGTGTGCACAGAAAGTTACTGTGACTGAGATAAAGAATGCAGGAGCATTTTGGTCTCAAAAACAGACACTAAGATGTTACAAATAAAACTTTCCTGTGATTCTGGTGGTTTTGTTACTGTTTTACCAACTAATACTGCAAGATTAGGACCAAAAGTGTTTATATTTGGTAGACGTATGACAAACAGTGGTAGTAGCAAAGCAAGCCTCCTGCCCACGCACCAAATGCTGTTGCCTGCTTTCAATTCACATTTAACATAGTCACTTTAAGGATGTGAAAGGAAGCTGGGTGTTCCTTTCCTTCTCTAAACTCAAAAGTTATTTTCCATCTTTAACAGTACTTTATTTTGTGTTTAAAATGGAAGGTGCATAGATATGACTGGTCTCTTCTCTTGCCTTCTGAGAAACTTTCTGATCCTGATGAAGTTCAGCAATGCCAAGTGCAAGGTCTTGCACTGTGTTGAGGCAATGCCAATCCATAGAGGCTAAACAGTAATTCAATTTGGGCTGCATCCAAAGCAGCGTGGCCATAAGGTCAAGGGAGGTGATTCTGCCCTTCTGCTCTGCTCTCCTGAGACCTGTGTGGAGCACTGCATCCAGCTCTGCACTTACCCTAACACAGGAACACAGGAAGGACATGAACCTCTTGGAGCAAGTCCAGAGGAGGCCATGCATCAGAGGAGACTGAAGCACCTCTCCTATGGAGACAGGCTCAGAGATCTAGAGTTGTTCAATCTGGAAGAGAAAAGGTGTCAGAGAGACGATACAGCACCTTTCAGTGTCTAAAGGGGGCTGCAAGAGTGCTGGAGAGGGACTTTTATAAGGGCATGTGGTGAGAGAACAAGGGAGAACAGCTTCAAAGTGAAAGAGGGTGGGTTTAGATTGGTTATTTCTCGGGATCTTTTGGAGGTCGCTGTGACCCCGAGCGATGTTAAAAGTCTCTTTACCCCGCCCGGCGCTTGAAGAATGAGTCGGAGCTCTTCAGTTCTCGGTCTCATGGTTGTTTATTGTTCCTTATCTACAGAATATTTTCTCCTGCCCTGCCGAGGTCCATCCAGCAGGACAGTCCAGGCACTCTGCCTGCCCCCGGGGTGCTGTAATGTCTTTATACTAAAAACTACGTATACAATGTTTACAATTACTTTCCAATACCTATCACCTATGTTAGACAGTGAGCTTCTACTCTAAACCAATCCAAAAGTGCCAACATCACAAGAGAAGACGGAGGCCAAGAAGAAGAAGGAGGAAGGCTGGACACACCCAGATACCTCCATCTTGCCTTCTGAAACCCCAAAATCTACTTTTCCACCCCATGATAATTTCAGTATTATTCTACCTAAACTGTTGTGGCTTGCTGATCTTCATCTAAGGTTGGTAACTTGCTCCATGGGTCATAATCAAAACCACAGGCATTCTGGGCTCTGCCCCAGGGTTTCTGAGCCCCCTGGCAGGGGTCTTGGCTGCTCAGGACAGCCAGAGGGATGTCCTGGATTCCCACAGTTATTAAGAAGAAATTCTTCACTGTGGAGGTGGTGAGGCACTGATACAGGTTTTCTGGTGTAAGGTGTGTACGCGCCATCCTTGGGAGCTTTTAAAGCCAGGTTGGATGGGGCTTTGAGCAGCCTGGTCTAGTGGAAAGTGTCCCTTTCCCTAAAAAGGCAGACCTCTTCAGAGATCTCTTCCAACCCAAACCATTCTGTGATTCTATGAATTTATGGTGCTTGTAGATTGGAAAACAAAGGTTTGTTGTGATTTCACTGTACTTTTAGTGGAACTCCATATTAATTTTTTTTTCTCTGTGTGCTTTGTTATAGTAGTAGCATATTAGAATCAAAAGATTAGTGTTGTACTTCTGGTTTCTGAGCAGGGGATATTTTTGATGGATACTAAACTTGGTTTTGTTCAGTTGACTTTCTCTGCTGGAAATGTAGTGTCCACATGTGTAAAATCTCAGGATGGAGTGCTGAATTCCCAATAAACTAGTTGATCTCAAACAGAGACCCAACCCCCAGGTGGAGTTACTTACCTGTCTTATGTTTATCTTACCTATTGTTTTGCCATGAGCTGACTAATTCAGGCAAATTTGTAATCCCTCTAGGTATGATGACAATCCAAACAATAGGGACTCTGGAAATAGATTGTAGGACATTACATTCCCTGTATTTCTTCATTTTTACTGCAGGGCAAACAAATATATATTCTTTGGCTCACAACGAGTACACCTGCTGAAATACAGGACCTTTGCTCAAGACTATTGCTCTGTGCCAACAGCATTATTATAACTGTATTTTTTTCAGTCAGCAGAGCAGTAGGAGGAATAATGCATTTAAATACACCAAATCATATTTAATTTGTTGCTTAGCAGCCAAAGCAAATTATGGAAATCTCTGAGGCAGATCAAAGATTGCTGTAGTATAGGGATTTCAGATCATCTTGCCCATTTTTTGTTTTTACTTAATGCTACACCAAAGTTCAGAGTTGGGGAGAGAGAGATCTCTTTTCCTAGTTACCAGTGTTCTCCTTAGCAAAAATAATTTTGATGAAACCTGAAATGGCATCAGAAGAGCAAAAGAGATTGCTACAAAAAAAAAGCAGAGTTGGGGTAAGAGTACAGGCAAAAAGAAAAACAATTCTGCCTTTTGATATGTCACCAGATGAGCACTTCAGTTAGATACATAGATGAGAAAATGTGATATATTCCTCATCTGGATGTTGAGGGAATTCTCTGGATGCCGAGTTAATTTACAGGTTTTTTCACCATGTATGTTCCGGTGCATGGAAAATGCACTAACTAGTCAGTGCTATTGTGAAGGGACAGGTGATTCACTTTCACATTGTGCATAGGGCAAGGTGTGTTATGTGTGAAATCTCAGTTGTTTGGTATTAATTTAGTTTTGCTGTCTATTACTGGATATGAAATGTAGTAATTCCCACAGCAAAAGCAAACACAAGCTTTGAGCACATACAATTCTTTCAATAGTCTTCTGTCTCCAATATTTTGCACAAGAAGGAATTGCTATGAATTGATGTTTGAGGGTTGGGAGTATGGAATATAAAATCTGTTTAAAGATAAAAGTACTTTCAAAGACATTAAAAGGTAAGATATGTATATAAATACACACAAAAATAAAAAAGGTAGATACTTAAAAAATATAGGTAAACATTAAGGTATATGCAAATAGGGATGCTCATAAATGGGTAGTATGTACATAGGAACATAGGAAAGTACATAGGAAAGATCATCTGAGGGACTGGTATAGCTCTATAAAAAACCTTCCAAAGCTCATGCAGTGGAGAAAGGTATAAATTGGGAAATATTTTACTTTTTTTATTTTTGAGCATGAAGGAAACAACTGCTGCAGTACATGACAGCTGGGCACTGTAATGAGAGATGTGCATGCATGTATGAATTGAAATTTTTAAGCTTAAACCATGAAAATGGACTAATTTTGAGTCAAATGTTTTGTGATTGCGAATCTGTTGCTGTCATGAATTATTCTTCAGAGAAACTCAAAACCTTTTGAACAGAAAAATCCTTTTGGTGGGAAACGTGATATACAGTAATATCTTTGGTACCCAGCACACAAGCACCCAGGCCACAGTCCATTTTCTTTGATGGTCAGTTAGGAAATAAAAGCTGAAATTCCCTGGCTATGACCACAAGTGTGATTTTTAACTTTAACTCTTTGGTTTTGGGTTGTTTTTTTGGTTTGTTTTTTTTTTTTTCAATTTCTTTTGGCTTAAAGATAATGCTTACCCTTATTTTAAAGTTCCTCTATGTGGCTTAAGTGAGTAATCCTTATGTGTGGGCAGCATCATTTTGAGGGTAGCTTTTGATGCATATAAGCAGCTGCTGCAGAGAGATACTGGATATTTATGGAAGTTGGGTTCCAAGGTTTGGGCTTTTTTGTGTATGTAAGGGAGCAGAGTATTTTTCATGCTAACATAAAGAAAGAAGTGTATACTTTAAAAAATAACATATAGAAAATGTCAACAACTTTTATATCACAAGTATTTTATAAAGAAAAACTCAAACACACTACAATCTGAATGTTTACTTTGCTGTGAAATCTTTCTGCAGTTTGTACTGCAGTTTGGTCTTCTAAGAATTCTGTTTATGCAGCATCCTTTGTTTAAAGGTATTTATGTACTTCAAGGCTTATTGATTTAGTAAAACATGTGAGAAACATTCAAAGTATATGTTTTCTTTCATAAGCTAAAGCTAAAGGAATGGAGAATCTTTGGGGACTGCCTAAAGTTAACACAATGTGAGAAGCTTAGAGTTAGAGCCAAGTCTGCAGATTCCTTATGCCCTAACCTCAAATGTCTTATTTTTCCTTTTTTGGCATTCAGAATTTAATTTCAAATTTTAATTTTAGACAGTTGTAAAATTGTAGCTTACAGAACAATGCTGACATAAACATCATATATCTCAAAAGATTCTTTGGTACTAAACCAGAAATTTTACAAGTTAATTTAGTTATAATTGAGGGAAGGGGCTCTTACTGTGTTGTGTTTGTGGTGTGGTTTGGTTGGTTCTTTTTTCCTGACAGAAACAGATACTGTTATTATAGTTTACAGTTTCAATGGAAAAAAGAGAAAGAGAGACTAAAGAGCGTGCAGGGGGCATTATTTTGGTATTTCAGTAATGAAAGTCAAAGATGATGTTACCAGTCAGCCATGGGCATCTAATGGACAGTTTGCTTACTGACAAAAGCCTTAACGGAGGTAGGCTACAAATTAGAAATGAAATCATCAGAAGTGATCTCTTTCTGTAAGATACAGCTTTTAGTTTGATTTGGAAAACCAATTCCTTTATCTGTGCAGGAGCTTGCTTTTTCTCAAAACTTATAATGGACAGGCTTCTCTCCATGTTTTCCATAGGAGCCATATAGCTTCAACTATAGGGGATGTTTCTCATAGGCCCCTTCTTGTCATGTGCTCACTTTCAGAACATGAGGTCTGTATATTTCTGGCAGAATTGTTGCTAATTGTACATGTGTGGTACAGCAAAAGAACCAACAGAGATTCCTCGTGTCTATCAGAAAGGCAGCAACCAGAAATAGCCCCAAAGCAATTTATGGTAGTGTGATCCCAATTGTAATCATTGCTCAGAACTACCAGCACTATGCTGATGTTAGGCAGCCAATCTGGTTCCATCTTCTGGGGCATTACAGGACTGGGTGTGCATCTCTTATATGGAGGGAGGGAGAGACAGGTGTCAGTAAGGGGCAGACTGCACATGCAGAGCACTTTGGTTATCTGCAGCCCCTTTGCCCCTGCTACGTTTGAAAGTCCTGAATAGTGTGGACTCCCTGTCAAGCACATTGGGATAGCAGTTTGCATGTGTATCTTGAATTATCTCATTCAGGAAATGGAGGTGCTCCTGTGAGGCTGAAAGCATTCTAGTGATCCTGCTTTTCTCTCTGTTTGGATCTAACCAGTCACAGACTATGTAGAATTGAAAATTACTGGGCAAGAACAATGTTGAATCTTGTTTCCTAGCCTGAAATCTTGCAGGCAGGGCAGAGAATTAGGATTTTTGAGGGTTTGTGTGCATGGGATGATATTTAGAAAATAAACTTGTGACGAATTGTTTTATCTTGTTTTGCATTGAAATGCATTTGAAGATTACATAATCTTGCAGGATTGGATCATTAATCTTTATTGCTACGTTTCTTCATTTATGAGCTTGAATAGCATCTATATCCCTCAAGCAGAGTGAATTTGTCTGCCTGCTTGCATTTATATTCTTAGCATAATAAATTCTAAGCCAGCAGAAGATGCCACAATGGTTGATGTTATTCAGAGCTGCAGAGCTGTAATGGTAGCAAATATGTGAAATTGTTTAGCTTGTACAGAGAGATGTTGTGCTTACAGAGTAGAAAAGTGCATGCATTTTGTATGTTTTGTGATTTCAGGGTTTTTTCCCCTAATGCATAGCTGAAGTTTACTTGAAATTACTAAAGGTAGATTTCTTTCCTAGCTTCTCTAGGGAAATTAATTCCAACTGCTTTTCATGAATGTCAAAAATTACTGAAGGCTTTCTGTGGAATTATAAACATGCACTAAGCTTGCTTGGTGCTTGCACTATTATGTCATTACCCAGTGAGCACTAGGTGAGCACTGTCATGCCATTAAAAGTCTCTGAATATTGAATAAATGAAGATGTTCATTTAATTGTCACATCAATAAAAATTTCTGGAAATTTGGACTCTGTAAGGGTGACAAATTTTGGTGGATTTGTTCCTTCTTTAATTGCCTAGATACCTTTTTTAATGCTTTTATTTATTTTAACATTTGGATACAGAAAAGAGTATCACAGTCACATGCAGGTGTTTGGAAGAGACAGAAGTGTATTGGAGTGAAAGGCCACAAAAGGATTTAAGGGATTGGAGTGTCTGTAACATGGGGATTGTCGTGAGGAGCTGAGGTTTAGCCTAGAGGAGAGAAGGCTCAAAGGAACCTTATCAATGTGTATAAATGCCTGACAGAAAACTGTAGAGAAGATGCAGCCAGGCTCTTCTCAGTGGTGCCCAGTGACATGACAAGGGCATGGGTACAAATTGAAACACAGGAAGTTCCATTTAAACATAAGAAGAAGCTTTCTCTTTGTGGGTCAAGTTAAAAGCTGGAAAAGGTTGTCAGGACATTGTGGACTTTCTATTTGTGAGATACTCAAAACATGACTGGTAAGGCCTAGAGCAACAGGACTTGGTCTACATAATTTTCAGAGGTCTTTTTCACCTGCATTGATTCTATAATTCATTGGCCAAAGTTCTTCTGACTTGCTTTCTGTGGAGGTGAGCTTTTAACCTTCAAACATGTGGTCTTTCTTAGACCTAGAAACATTCTAGGAGGAATGGAGCAGCACTGGAGTTTGCTCAGAGAAATTGTAATCTTCATGCTTTCAGGTTTCTAGACCATGATGAATCAAAACCAAGGCTGTCCTGCTTAATGCTGGTAATAATCTCCATCTCCAGTAGTGGGAGCTTGGCCTAGATGATCTCTAGTGGTCCATCCAAAGAAATGTCTCTGTGATTCTCTGCCTTCCTGTGAATTTTAGATCCTTGTGTTCATCAAACATGAGGTAAAATGAGTAAGGATTCTTGCTAATTGCTGTGAATGGGATCAGAATGATGAAGTGACCCAAGCAACCTCCTGTAGCTGCAGTACTTTGAGGCGCTGTCATAATGCATGTGGTGACATACCTCCTATCCCTGTGTGTGGAATTTCTGCAGCTGAGGATTCCTCCCACTAGACACATACAAAGAGCAACTTTGTTGTATCAGCAGATATCATAATGTGGAGACAGTGCTGCAAAAGAAGATTCTGGTTGAAAAGAAGCCTGAGTTTACCTGGGTCCTTGCAGACCAACAATGGAGAGTCTGTGGTCAACACATATAAAATAATGTCTGGATTAGTGACTCTTTTCCTTTTATAGAACAGGTGGAAATTTATGCAACAAAAGTACCTAAGTTATACTGCACTCTTTTCCTCAGCAGTAACATGGAGAAGTTGTCATTGGGATAAGGATCATTTACCTCTGTGCTGATCTATTTTCATGATTCTCTGCAGTGAATGAACTGTAATGAGTAATCAAATCCCTTCATGTTAGCTGCTAACTTGTTTTTGCTGTAGCTAGTGTCACATTGAATATATCATGAGATAATGATACATTTTCATAGCTTTTCATATCTCTGAAAAGTTATAGCATGTGGGCTTCTTATGCTTGTTTTTAATGCTGATTATCATGGAAGATTGTCTTCACTCCTCTGTTCTGTATCTTTTCTTCCCTGAGAAAATGGGCGGGAGGTGGGGGAAGGCAGGAGGAAGGAGATAATGCTGAAAATGAAGTTGTAGCCCATCATCTTCTGGAATGGTGGGTGGTTCAGGTTGTGTGCATTTTAGGATTCTGTGTTTTAGGAAGCTGACATAAAACCATGCAGCCAATGAAATGATAACTACTTCACTGAGTGACCCAGTGTGTAGGTATGCACACACTTGCACATTGGTCTAAATTTACTTCTTTTACTGCAATTAATGTATCTTATTGGTACATATGATTTTGAAGTGAAAGACTGAAAACCTGGTTTTCACGTTTACAACTAATTATACTTATGCCTACTTTAGTTTCAGACAAGTAGTCAGTGGCTTGATTGAAATCTTGAAAAGCACAGTTTGTATGTCTTGGCACATGTTCCTCTATATATAGCATAGAATTCTGATTTCTGTATGGTATGTAATAGCAGTAACAGTTGCTAAAATACATTTGAAATGTCGTAAATTACGTAGAATTCTGTCAAGTTATATAAAGTCAAGACTTATTCTCCCCATCCCAGTAATTAAAAGTATTTAGGAATTACTCATCTTTTTATCTCAATAAACAAAAGAGGGATCATAAAGAATAATTCATTTAAATAACTTTGGTAAATGCAACTTCAGGCAATTTATATTGTGCCAAATATTTGTTTCTCTTAAGGCTTTGAGCCTAGTTTAAACAGATAGAGAAGATGGAAGGAGACAGAGTGGTTTAGAAAGGTGAGATCTTCATGTATATACACAGCAAATATTGCCCATGGGAAAGCAACAAGTGTCTTCAAGAGAATGGTACCGTTTTCCTCTTTACTTTTTTGTCTTAGTTCTAATGTTGACTGCAGAAGCTCTTATGACAGATCACAGACCTAAGCCTCTTTTCTGTGCCTCTGGCACTCTGAATGAAGTAATGAAGTCTCTTCACCCAGCAATAGGTAGCTTTTTGGTGACTGGAAGAAGGAAGAGTCAGATCCAAACTGCCAAAATATAATTGAAATGCAGAGAAGAAAGTTACTCAACAAAAAAAAAAAAAAAAAAAAAAAAAAAAGGAAAAAAAAATAGAAGCAGAAGAAGAAAAAAAAACCATGAAGAAATAAGATGAAGAGAGAAATATGGATGTACTGCCTTGACCCTGGCTGGATGCCAGACACCCACCAAAGCCTCTCTCACTCACCTCTGCAGCTGGACAGGGAAGAGAAAATATGAAGGATTCGTTACTTAAGAGCTGGAATAGATCACTCACCAAATATTATCATGGGCAAAACAGGCTAGAGTTAGAGATATTAATTGAATTTATTATTAACAAACCCAAACCAATGGGTTATAAGGATATGGACAAAGGGAAATTAAATAACATTTTCTTTTATCACATTTATCATCCTCAAGACAGATGGATAGAAGCTGTTGGAATAATAAAAAAGGAAATGACCCCCCAAAACAAACCATCAAAAAACACCAATAAGAAATAATACCATTTTTTCCCTTCCGTTTTCTGTCCCCACCAAAGGTGTTTCTGAAACTCCTCATTCTAAAAATGGGTAACATAACTAAAAAATAAAAAGGAAAATTAAAAACCATCATCCCAAACTGTTGTTTAAACGGATTGTAAATACATTCTCTCCCTTTTAATAATATTAAGTGAAATACTGAGATACTGGTTTGGCATCATCTGGGGCCATGAAGGAAGCTAAACTTACTAGCTGCTTGGAAGAATAGTTTATGTTCCAGTAAAAGTGGTTTTCACTTTAGTCTTCATTAAATATTGTAATGGAGGAATCAGAAAACTCAGTGTTGTTTGACTTTTTTGAAAATCAGCAAATAAGTAGAAGACCCGAAGTGGGCAAAATTACATGTACAAGGAAACTATTGTTTTGTGTTGCACAAAGCACTTCAGTTGCATTTATATGCAATGGTAGGATTGGAAGGCGGAGGAAGAGTAGGATGTACATACTTCAGCACACAAAATGTGAATAGTTATACAAATAGTTACAATTTACCTGCAGTCCTAGAGGGTTTCTAATTTTTTTCTAAATAGACACTAATAGAGAAACTAAGAATTTTTATAGTGCCCCTGTACTGACAATGTTGTAGATTTATAAGGAGAGGTAATTTGCTGTGAAAAAGCTAAACTCGTGCCTAGTCCAAAGGCAATAGTTGTGTTTCTGATTTTTATATTCACAGAGCAGTAGATATAAAATTCATACTGTTCAGCCTGAATGAGTTACTTAATTCTAGGTGAATGGCTGGATTTTTAGTTGACTGAAATTCCTTAGAGAAGCATAATGATTTGAAATACATGGATTTTGCCTTTCTCTACAGAGGTATTTTATTTGTAGGTTGGTTTGGCTTTTCTTTCAGTTCTGTTTTTCGCTTTGCTGTGCTCAAAGATTGGAAGAAGAGATGAGCAGCTGAGAACTGTGCATGGTAGGAAGAAGATGGCATTGTTGCCTGTAATAAGTACCTACAATGTGGCTGGGACCACTGGTGGAAGTGATGGCATGGTTTTGTTTGATCTTGCTTCTAGGGCTTTACTAAAGTTCTGTGTTATGCACTGACATGTACAAACTCACTGAGGTATAAAGTACAGATGGTCCTTCAGCTCCTTCCCAGCCACCAACCCTCCTGTCCTCCATGCAGTATGGATGGATCCTGAGCTGGATATTTTGAGAGCATGTGACTGTTTTTCTGCAAAAAACCTTAAAATAGCAGAAGGAAGGGTTCTGCACAACAAATAGTGACGTTTAAAAGCTCTTTTTGGAGGAGAAAAAAGCCCCAAACAACAGAAAACTAATGAAACTAAATGGGAAAAAAACCCTAAATAACCAACAAAGCGGAAACTCCAAACAATCTCCACTGCCCTCCTTCCCCTCCAAAAAGTGAAACAAAACAAAAACAACCCCCAATGGGCATAACTATGGATGTTTGGGATAATTGTGATCAAATAGAGCAAAATTGCAGACTAGTCATCCTTCAGGCAGAAGGTAAAAATTAGAGTGAGGACTAGTAGTACCTAGGAACTCGGGACCCCTGAGTACAATCTTCCCACTCCCATTTTTTAACACCAAAACAACCCCATTGCATTGTCATTATTGTCTTGTATGTACAAAACATAGATTATTAATAACAGGATTGATTCTTTTTAAAAATTTCTTCTGTCTTTAATATGTTTACATCCACTTGACTTTTGGTCCCATTACTACAAATTATTTTGATAAGAGTAGAACTCCAAAAACATTCATTTTTAGATGACTTTTTAGGATTGGGATTTTTACAGGAGAAGAATCTGAGCTCTTATTTCTCATTGAGAGGTTCATTTTCTGACATTGTAATAGTGCATGAGATTTTATTTTCATATGATATTTGGGATCTCACATCATATAATTTTTTTTATATTTAAATAATACCTGTGTTGGCTATCTGAAGTTTTCAGCTCTCCTTTGCTAAAAGGAGAGCAGGAAGAAAAGTAATTAATTTTCTATAAAGGTGCCAAAAGCAAACTTCAGCATTTATTCTCCGTAATGAAAATATTTCATATTTTTGGGTGACATGGTAAACGTATCTTATTTCATAGAGTGGGTCTTAAAAATATGTATTATAGATTTTTCTTTCCTGATTTTCATCATGACATTATGTTAATAGAATTGAACTGATAACCTCAATCTAAACCAGTTTAGGGACTGTATTGCAATATTGAGTAAGTGCATTATTACATAATAACTTCAAAAAAGACAGCTTTCTCTCTCATTATTTGTGGGTTATATTCTAGTATATTCTATGGCAAGCTTATTATTTCAACTGATTTTTCTTTAAAGTAGCAATTTAAAAAGCTGGTTTATATCTGCTAACTTAGCTGTGACATTTGAAACTTTTTTTTTTCTTTAACAAAACCCTTGTATATTTCCTTGGCTTTCAGTGTAACTATTTTACTTGTTTTTCCTCTGGCTACTTAGCGTGATAACAGTAATCACACCAAGAATTCTGTGGGTATTTATGACTACAGTTCTGGTGTCTGTGCCTGTTTTAAAAATTTTGTTGAGCAGAATTGGCACCTAGGTTATAAAGCAGTCCATTGACCTACCCTTCAGGCTGTGCTGGTAAATACTACTGTATTAGAAAAATTTTAGGCAAGCATAAGTATCAGCAACAGAAGAGAGTAAGTGGAGTGTGACTGATGCTGTTGCCTTCTATTGATGAGAACTACTTTAAAAGGAAAGAAAATACTATTTTTCTAAAATCTGTTCATTTCAGGAAGGCTTAAAAATGCTAGGGTTTTTATGCTTCAAAAATTCTTATCTTTATTTACCTTTAGGGTTATGTAACTGCAACTCAGTTCTTTAGACTTGGCTTGTAATCATTTTTTATCTTGGTAAGATCAGCCAAGGAACGGATGAAATGGCCTTTTATAATTGTGAACTTTTTCTGTTGGTGCATCTGTCTATAGTCAACTGATTAAGGTAGGTGATCTTTCTGTATCAGTGTTCAGAATCCACATTTTAAGATACGGTTTTCTGAGCTGTTTTGTTGTAGTGTTGGTTGGGGTTTTTTGATGCTAAGTGGGCAGTGGAAACCACAATCTAAAACTTCAGCTCTGGGTTGGGTTAAGTACAACTCAAGGACTGTACTCAAGAAGCTACTGTAAGGTACATGTACCTTTAATAATGAGTCCCTCTTCTTGAAAGTATTTCTTCCACTGGAGTCAGATTGAAGATTGCCATGAAACATCAAGGGAGATACATTGTTTGTTGGAAAAAATCATTATCTTTGCTAGCTCACTATGTATTCTGGTCTTGATATTATATAATACCATAATAATTCTATTATTAGTTGATAGTGAGAAGTATATGAGCGAGTCCAGAATTTTTGCAAAATTCTTTCCGAATACATATGTTGCCCAGGATTGTTGGAATGGTTTGATTAAAAATTCTGAGCTTGTCTCAAATAAAGACAAATTATTCTAATTGAAGACATTTTATTGTAATAAAGACAACACTTCTTGAGTTAGGTGTGAGATCATTCTGTGTTCTCAGTTGTTCAAATATATGACCAAATGCAGCTTCTCTAGCTTTAAAATAAGTTTAGGCCTTAAGAACAACAAAGTTCTTTGGCAAAATGTGTCCCTTGGATCTTGCTTCTAGGAGAGATCATCTTTATAATATCCATTGTCTTTCCTCTTCAGAGTCAGCTGCTGTTTCTTTGTCAGAATTATTTGGAAAGTTTCTCTGCAGAAATGTCCCAGCATGTTTGTGGGAGGAGTAGCTTCCTTGACAAAAGTTAACTTTATCTATAGAAACAGCTTATCAGATGCAAACTTCTATTATTTTTTCATTAATCTTGTAAATGTACAGAGAATACTGAAGATAGATTGGTTGAAATGTTCATTGCACAGTGCTGCTTTCACTGCTAATGCAGTTTAAAGTTATTAAAGAGACTGCATTTTTAAAGTGCTTGGAAAGAACTTTTAGATTTTTTCAAGCAAGAGGATTAAGGCAGATTTATTCTGACAGGGTATGCCTGCACAAGTCCCAAATCAGAAATATTTTCTCTGTGCCTTGATCTACACTTGGTTGGTGGTTTGTTTTGGTTTTTTTTTTGTTTCAAATCTAGTACTACCACTGAGAACTGGTGTTAATAGATGGAGTGATAAAAGTGAATGATTGAAGCTGTTTTTACTTCCTACCAGCAAAGTGTGTTGGCACTCACCTGTAGAAAAACTTAAACACTGACAGAATTGAACTTTAGAAAGCAAAGTGAATAATAGTTTGGGATTGCTTGTTTTGGGTGTGTGGTCTTGTTTGGTTTTTTTTATAATTCAAGTACAGACAAAGAATTTATCTAGAGCTTTTCCTAGAAGTCTAGGAAAAGCATGAGTGGCAGAAAACTGACCACAAGATTCTTAAACCTATCTTGTGTATTAATGGCTTCAATTCACAAGCAGATCCCTGTGTTGTGACAAGCAGTCTGTCTTGCAGTTGTTTTTTCTTGTGTGTGTGTGTCTGTGTGTGTATACTTGCATTTCTATGAGTATATGTATTCTATGTTGTAGAACTGGAGAATGCCCCATAGTCGTAACAGTACAGCTTTTATTATCCTGAATTGTTTTGTTTTCATAGGCTTTAAAACCTCATTTATGGTGAAGAGTTTCTTTTGCCTGTGATAGTAAGCTCTATGTGTTTCTCTTTGTGAGGAGAAAGGTGGTAGAAATCTATTTATATACAATTCTACATACAATATACATATAACCCTGACTTGAGGTGGAAGTAAGCACAGATATTGTCAGAAGTCTTGAAAGCATACGATTTTGTTGAGATATGCCTTGCTGTGGGATAATCCACTAGGGCAGGGGAGATTAGAGTTAGTGTATTAAAAATAAATGGAACTTCAACATTTTAGAGACTGATTGAGCATGAGTATATAATAATCTTTATGTTCATCATGTGTTAAAAAGTATTTAAGAAAGTATGGTACTAAAGAAATTATTGACATTTCCTGTCATCACTGCATTACATATAAAATCAGTTATCATAACAAATAACAGATAGTTTTTGAGGTGATAGATTTATTTTTCATACTGGACATGTTTTCTGGACTAGAAAATGTCTTTCCACACAATGCATTAATTTTCCATTTGTTAATGTAGAGTAACATTAATGTTAGGGGGGAAAAAATCAGTAGTGTTAGGAAAAATACATGCAAAATATCCAACTTAATAAAATTAACAGAACCAAAGGGCGAATTTCCAGAAAAACAGATGTGTGAAATGCTGCTTAAGAGCTGTGCAGAGCCAAGCCAAAATGGAGGAAAAAAATTCTCATACTCTGTCTATGGAGCTGGGTAAGAGTAAGAACAGGGAAGGCATGTATTCTCCACAGCTACTCTACTCAGAAATACCTTCCCAACTTTGACTTTGCATGGCAGTCAGATTTCCAAAGTCAAGAGAGTGATCTGAGCAACTGAAAAATCTGAAAAACCTAATTAGCTACCACTAGTGTCTAAAAGTTTGTAGTAAAAACTTCCATAATCTTTGAAAACTGTGTCAGTTCCAGGCCTGGAGGTAGAGCCGTGATGATTCTTAGGTGTCCAACTTCCAGCAAAGGCTGTCTGGAAATCATGGCTGGACATTTGTGCTGCTTCACTCTTCCAGGAATATAAACCAGGAGGAAATAAGTGAGCACATCTGATGCAAGGAGACAGTAGGGTGTTAAGCCCAAACCACAGCTCTTTTTTCTTTGCCAAATCCCAGAAGAGTGCTTTTATCCAGGTGCTTAAGGCAATTTCCTGGAAAGGAGGATCTCCTGGAAGGATGGATATGAGTAGATGGGGGTTTCTGATTAGTGAATCTTTGTTTCCTGATAGTGTATCAGTGCTTAGATGTTTTGTGAGATATGGGCAATAGCATCAGTTAATCCAAGTGTCTGAACACAGGCAATGTGCCTGAAAAAACTGAATGTTTAATATAATTTGAGGTGCTTACTTCTTGTGTAGCTTGGGTATCTAAAAAGATAAAAGAGGTGCAATTTCAGAAACACATTTTTCTTTTTTCTAGTTGAACATATTTCCTCTTCTCAGGATACTGAGTATTGTGAATACTGTTTTTCTATACCTAGAGCTGTACATACAGTATCTAAACAATTCAGGTACCTACTGGAGCCTGTGAGTTTGATCTCTAGAACCAGCCAGCTATTTTCCTGTGCTATGTCCTTTACTGCTTTTTATTTTGTATATGACCCTTGGATACACTTTAACAAGAGCAGTTAAAAACTGGTACAGTTAATTCAGTGAGATACTTAAGGCACATTTGTTATTTTTGATAGTTCTGTACTCGGCGGATAAAATATTCCATTTCTCTGTTATATTAAAAATTCATGTAAACATTCTGAAAGCAGCCCTATCTTTGATTCCTAATGAGTGTATTTTTAATGAAAAAGAAACACAAGCAAAGAAAGAGCAAAACTTTTTTGAAAGGTTTTCAGTGCACAGTATATTACAGGATGGGCAGTGCGTGTGTAAAGAAAACTTTCCAAGTGCAATTTGCATGTACAGTCATACAGAACTGTGCTGCTTTTCACATTGCTGTTAATGATTCATTAATCTGCAAAATTACTTCATTATTATCCATCAAAACTCTTCTTGTAACTTCTTGTCAAATATCTACCTGAACAGACACCAGCAATACTAATGCTAAAATTTGTGCCTCTGTTTTTCTGTTATTTTCTTGTCTCTTATTGTAAATCTCTTGGAAATACCAGTCTTAATGAGTAGACAGAAAGTGGGAAGCTGTTGATCTTCTCACCTGTAGATGAGAAATTGAAAACCTCATTAAATGGTGAAAGATTGAAGATTGAATTGATTAGGGTGACTTGTAATAGAAAGTCCAAATGTCAAAAGAAACATTTTTATCCATAGAAGAGTGCATGAGAAAACATGAGGAGCCCTGACTGACCTAGACAATAATTGCCAAGCAAAACAGAATCTGAATTCTGTAAAGGAAAATTTGCTATTAGTCTGTATCAGAAAAAATATTTCTGAAATAGCTAGAAATAAAATAGTGCCATTTTACAAAACAGTGGAATTATTTAATGTAAAATTTTGTATTTAGAAAATAGATTTATAGTATCTTATTATTTATTATATTACCATTATATATATTATTATATATTTTTGATTATATGAATGTAATGCATGCAGCTAAGGAGTAGGATTTTGATTTATTTGATGTACACAAGTTTGAAGGAATTGTGACACACCCCCCATATTAAGTACATCAGAGAGTAAACATTGAAGGAAGAAGAGTTACTTAAGCTAAATGATGGTTTTGGCAAAAGAACAACTATCGATAAGAATGGGCATGAATATGCTTAGGTTGGAAACTAGAAGAAGTGTTTAACTATACAGAGTTTTGTGGTCCTGAAATAGTTTTCCATTGGAGTTTATTGCCCTGCAGTAGATACCAGCTGGGACTTGGTTAAATAAGAATCATATGACAGGATGGGCCATATGCAACTTTCTTGCCTAAGTCTGGCTGTATGTTGCTGGCTGAGAAACACAGGAAAATACCTAAAATTCAGAGAAAAGATTAGTTCAAGTAAAGGATTATACATAAACTATTTACTGTAGGAGTAATCATACCTAGCTTTCATAGGTTCAAGCACTAAGTTGCAAGAAGGATTTGAACTTTTAAAGAAGGAGCTTCCACCTGAGCATGATTTCAAGGACAGTGGAATGTAATCTGAGTGCCTATCTTTAAATACTTAAACTACTGCAAAGTTATTTGCTATGATTGTACTCCCTTACTTCAGTCTTTGTAATGTGATTGTGTGTTAGTTAGGAAAATTAGTTAGATTGTGTTAATTAGTTAGGAAAATTGCCTCCAAATATCTAACCAGAAAATGAATTCTGTACCAATCTTTCTTGCTTAATATTCATACTCCAACAGTGACCACCAGCAGATGCTTGGAGAAGAGTAAGAATAGGATTAGCCCATATAATTCCTGCTGAAATTCTTTCAGCTTCTGAGTATTTTCATCTTGCAGGTTTTTTAAACTCTTGGGAATTAGTCTGTTTAGGAACCTGCCATGAGCTCTCATAGGTGCTTGTCCGTTCTTCCCTTGACTTTGTCACGTGAATCACATTCAGTGCCCCCTGCACGAAGTCCATGGTGCTGTTGCTCGTTGTTTGAAGTCCAGCCATGTTTGCTTTGAACCTGGCTCCTCTTACCTTTTTGTGCTATCCATTTGTTTGCTATTTTGGAAGAAAACATGAATACCTAATCTTTATGTAAGGTGTTTCCACTAAAGATTTTTAAGGTCTCTGTTGTAGTAACTCACTTTTTTTTTGCTCACAGAAGCATTCCATACATTTGAGCTTTCCAGATACGGAGACAGTTCATATCATAGATCCTTTTTGCCCTCTTGGAACCTTTTCCGCCTTGTATTGAGAGGAGCAGGTAGAAGCTTCATGCAATATGTAAAGTATGGAACAAGTGTAATTTTATAGAATTATATAGAATATTTTTTTTCTGTTTGATACTCTTTCTTAATATTCCCTAATTTGCATAATGCTTCTTGAATTTTCTAATTTGCTTTTTTAGTATGGCCAAGCACCAAACTGATGCTTTCATGGAATTATCTCTTCTGCTCCCTAGTGTTACTTCTCAGAGCTTCTTGTTTTATATATGAAGCCAGGATTAGTTTTCCATACATGTATTATTTTACATTAATCTAAATTGAATTTCACCAGCTTCTTTATTGCCTGGTCCCTCAGACTGATAAGCGTTTTTGCTGGTCTTTAGGGCACTCCTCTTTACTACTTGTAGTACATACCATCAGTATATTTTCTCACCTTGCTGAAGAACTGCCACCCCTTTCTCCTTGCCATGTTACTTATGGATGTGTCAAACAGGACAGCTCCCAGTGCAGCCCCCTGTGCAAGTGACTTTCCTCCATTGCAAGAGCTGAGTCTGAACTCTGATCTTCTGATTCCTCTATTTTAATCAGTTATTTTTCCCCAAACTTTGCTTTCATGTCTCAGTGTTTACTTTGCTAAAAAAACTTTAGTGAGGAATTTTGTTTACAGCCTTTTTTAAAAGGTGAGTAGGCTGCATGAGCCGGATTACTCTTGTGCATGAGTAAGTTCTTTTTTGAAGATCTGGACAAGGTTCTCTCAAGTCAGTTTGCAGATGACACCCACTTGGGCACGAGTGTTGATCTGCTGGAGGGCAGGAAGGCTGTAGAAGGATGTAGAGGCTGAGGCCAGTTGTACAGGGTTCCACAAGGTGATATGCTCACTCCTTGGGTCACAGCACTTCAGGCTGGGGCAGAGTGGCTGGAAAGCTGCCCAGGGGAAGAGGACCTGGGGGTGCTGCTCAGCAGGGGCTGAACGTGAGCCAGCTGTGCCCAGATGACCACTCAGACCTGTATCAGAAATAGTGTGCTCAGCAGGACCAGGGCAGTGGTTGTCTGCCTGTATTCAGCACTAGTGAGGTCACAGGCAAATGATTGCTTGTTTTGTCGTGCTAACCATGAAACAACCTCTGATATGAAACACCTAAAAAATGTCATATTTGTTTTGGGTTTTTTTCCATCTGCATAATTGTTTAATGGAATTGAATGCTCCACAGTTGCTACATCTCTGATGTCTATTAGCAACTGATGCATCTGTTATAATTGGTGTCACTATCATGGTTGGCAGGTAGCAATATGCAGCAAAGCCTTTTATTCCTGTCTATTATTTCAATCCAGCTTGTGTACTAGTCATTGAAATGCTAGTTTGTTACTTAGATTTGACTTCAAACTCTCCAGCACATAATTCCGTTATCAATGTTAGTATATTTTTTGTTCCCAGGCTTCTTTCTACAAAGTTTCCAATATGCCTGGTATATTAAAGTTTTTATTTAGGACAAAAAATGGATGTAAAATGGTGCGTTGAATTTTCAATTCCTGTTCTAATGCTGAAAGTATAAATAATGTATTCTAAATTATTCATGCATCCATAAATATTGAAACATAGGCATTAATAATTTGATAAAATTAAGCATTTAAAACACATTTTAAAATGTAATTGTATATAAAATGAAGGAAAAGAAAAAATGGCAAGGAGAAGTAGAAAAGTATTGTATTCAATGCTATGCACTGGAAGTATGAGCTGTATAGTACATGCTGTTAATGTAGAAACACTGGTAATGTAGAAATATGCAAATGTGTACTTTTTCCAGCTCTTCTGTTGAGAGCCCAGAATAGTAAAATGGAACAAATAGCTGAACAGATCAGCCAGAATAGTAACATTAGAATAATATACTTGACAGAACGTTTTTGTTTGAAATGTATTCCCTGTCATTATAACAGGAAAATAATTTTTTTGTTCAAAAAAAGGAAATGGCATTTTACCTTAATTAGGAAAAAAACCCAAAAACCAACCAAATGCATAATAAATGTTTCCTCCTTCTGATTGTCCAGTATTAAATGAGTCCAGTGCCAGTAGGTCAGGATTCCACAGTTATTTGAGATTTAACCTCTAAAACTAAATGAGATTTTCAGGGCAGGAGTTGTGTAATTCCCCATCTAGCACTAAATAGCATCTCAACATGATACTGCAGTAAAAATAATAATAAGCACAAAAAGAGAACCTTCACAATTTTCAACACTGCTTCTTTACCCTTTGGTCTGTGTGCTCTACTAGGAGCTCAAATAATTTGGCCTTCTTTGGATTAATTTTATCCAATTTTAACACCTTGAACACTTTAGAGTTATCCCAGAAGGATTTGTATTGTGGCTCTACCTATACAGACTTAGAGCGTGGTGTTTTGAAGCAGTTAGCCCATGCATGAACTAGGGATGCCTTGTGAAAGTTCTTTAATCCATGCCTCAGAAGACTTTTCAGCTGATCTGTGGAATTTATGGAATACTTAAGATTAACCATCCTCATTTCAGTGAACAAGCTCCAGGAAGTTTGTAGTTTGAATAATGAGAATAACGTAAGTACTCTCTGTGTTCCCTCCCCCACCCACTAAGTTCTTTGTTTGAAATTCAGCCAGCTCTTCAGAGCTCTATGATAAAGTCCTTCCCTTTCCTTTATAGTTTTGTATTGTCACTTTCTAATTATCTTATTTTATACATAGTTCCATTAACAAATGAGGAAATCTGTAGTACAGAGGAGCAAGCAGTAGCTTCATGCTTAATTTATATAGCATTTCTAAAGAGTGTCTTTTAATACTAAAAGAAGTATCAGGCTTTCTTTAACACATAGTATGCACCAAGCCACAGATGATAATTTAATGCTTGTTGAATACTGAATATAATGTTCATTTCCTCTTTTCAACAGGAAGATTTTAAGTGAATAGTCCAGTAGCATTATCAGTTAATAATTTCATTTCTGTCTGTACAATATTTGCAACAATTTGAATTTGCCTCACAGGTAGTAGACATTTATTGTCAGCTCAGTACATCAGCAGACACCACTGACAGCTTAAGCTAAATTTGCCAGAACTTGTGTGATTGAAGCTTTGAGTGAGGCACAAAACCAAGGCATATTTTTCTGGGGGTTAGATTGTTTCCCTAGATGAGCTATTTTTGTTGTGATAACTCTCCCCCACCCCCCACCACACCTCCTTCTTTTCTCCTGTATTTTCTTTTTTTTTTTTTTTTTTTTTTTTTTTTTTGTGGCAATAATATTTATTCAAAGGTATGATAAAATATACTAGTTCTCAAGTATGCAGATGGCCTGTAGTTTTTGTGAAATGTTGCCACAACTTTCTTTGGGAAAGCTTGCCAGACTTCTTAAGACACCTGTGGATGTTTCTAAGGATGGGTTAACTGAGCATTTGCCAGAAATAACTTGAGCATAATTGATCCTCCCTTGTAGTGGAAGAAGGGACTGTAGATGACCTGAAACTTTCCCTCACTTTTACTCAGATCTGTGGTTCTTTGAGTCTTTTAAAGCTCTCACAGGAGCACTTATGCTTTGCTCATTGTGGGTTCTTGCAGTCTTCAGTCTGCTGAGCATCTGGATGTGCTCAACTCAGAGAGAGATGTTGTTGAGTGACCTGTGCAGGGTAGCAGGCTGAAGGGAGGAGTAGCAGAAGTTGCCTTTGCTGCTGCCTCTTTTCCCCTCAGAAAGTCTGGAGGGGTTAGAAAAGCAAACAAACAGGGATTCAAAATGTGCTCTGTTGAACATGGCTGATTAAAGAGTTCATCTGTCAAGTTGTGGTCTCTCCAAAGTGACTCAAACCAGCAAGAAATTCTGCCAGCTGTCCCTAGGCAATTCTTCTTTGAGAAGTCCTGGCAGAGATCCTTGTGGGATTTTTGCACAAAAGTACAGAGTGGAGTGACTTTGTCTTGGAGGGAATGTTAGGGCTTCCTGAAGTGAAGGTGAAGTCTCTGGGTAAGAGTGCTTTCATGCTGACGAACTCAGCCTGTGGAGCCACTTCAGCAGGCTTCATGGCCTTTGTAGTTGCCTGATGGCCAGGAGTGCCCACCATCACATGTTCAGTACTGTTTCAATGATCCTAATCAGTAGCTGAAAGGAGATTGTTTTTAGAATTGGTGTTCTCATCTGCAGTTATTTTTAGAAAACCAGGTGAACTTCAAGACAGTTGGCAGCAACAGTGAAGAAACTGAGGCCCCTTGAAGACAAAAAATATAAGTTGCATGCAGACTTCTCAGAAGTGTGGAAACTTTTTTTCTGCTCATTCAATGATATTACAATTAGAAATTTCTAAAAAAACAAAGTGGTGATTGAAAACTATTTAAATGAAGCTTTCTCAGCAAAGCACCTTCACAGTGAAATTATCTACTTTGTAATGAGAAAAGCCTGTTCCTAAAGCTTTTTTTTTTCAGTTTAACTGTTACTTAAGACTAGGTCTATAAGGAACAAGAATCTCCTCATCCTCAACAGTTTTGCTCAGTGTTGCATAATCATTTGGTTATTTTGTTTAATTAGGTGACAAGATGCTACTCTTTCTTCAATAAGCAGTAATATTTTTGAGTGATATCAGTAGTGGGGAGTAATTATGGCTAGGTAAACTTGCAGCCTTCATTAGGAATGACTGTATGACTACAAGAGCTGGATAATTAGTTTAATAGTTTTTATTTATGGACAAGGTTGTCCAAATATTTATACAATGATAATTTAATGGTATAAGTGTAAAGTCTTGGACAAGGTCACAGTTTGTTACTTTTTCTTCCTTTTCTCTTATATTAGCAAATATTATCCCTGTGGTGATACTTGATATAAACTGGGTATTGGAAGAAGATGCTTTAGACTTGTGATGTAGCTTAAATTATAAAACAGAGGAGTTGTCTTCTTTCTGTTGTTTTTTGGTTGATTTGGTTGTTTTTTTTTTATTTTTGGTTTTGTTTGGTTGTTTTATTTTTGTTTGTTTTGTTGTTTTTTGTTGTTTTGGGGGGTTTTTTTGTTAGTTTCTTTCGGATTAGTTCTTTAGAGGAAAGTAGGTTCAGTGTATGATCAAAATACAAATTTTGACACCTCCTTTCTTGTTGCTGTAATACTCAGATTACTGTGCTGCGCCCTCCCCCTGGCTTATGTACGTTGGAATGATCATCTGAACACTCATAGAATAACTTCAAGCACGTGGGAGTTGCCATGCAAGATCAATCTTAGTTCATCTAAACGTGTACATGGCAATAATCATCTGAGTTCTTATAGAACTCCCAGCATGTAGGAGTTGCCATGTGAGTTAAATATAAATTATCAATGCTCCTAATTTTGTTAGCCTTTTTAGTCTGGGTTCAGCAAGGAGTTCTGGTAGTATTTTTCACCACAGGAGAATCTAGCTCCTTGGGAAGACTACAAAACTGAGGTTATGGATTATAAAAACTGCTAAATTTGCTGTGGTTTTTCAGAAATGTGCAGAAATTGTATTATGGCAATCCAGGTTAGGTTTTCTTTTTTACATCTTGTCTTTGGGATCTTTCATTGCATCTATATATAAATGTAAAGCTGTCTTCTCTTAGTGAATAAACACCAGCATCAATTTTCTCACCAATGTGATATTCTCTCCTGCTTACTGACGCAGAGCATCTCCAGACTATTAGTAAGAACTCATTATCTACTCTATTGAGTGCATAGCCATGTCTCTTGAAGCACTGATCTGCAAGTAATATAAATGGCATTTGGTGGCTGCTTTAGCTTTTACTTGTTGCATTCAAAAGCATTCATTTATTTCAGATTGAATTAAAGGTAGTATATTTTTTGAGCAATCTTTTTACTTTCCTACTTGATTTTTTCTTGTCTTTTGATAAAGGTTTTGATTGAAGATCTTGCAGAATAAGCAAGAGTAACCAAACAGACTGTTATTATTTGATTGCATCTGTCATTGTGCTATATAGGGTAAGGCAAGGATTTTATTTAGAATTTTTATTTATAACATTTATTGGGAAAATAGAAATTTTGCCTTTTTTTATTATTTCAAATTTGTTGCTAAGAATTTTAGTGGTATGGAAATATTCTTTACTATAATTGAAATCAGGAGTTTACTACACAGAAATATTATCTTTATAATTAATTTTGCTTTTTTTACTTAAAAAAAGACTGTCTCAATTTGTTGGATTAATATTTCCATGAATTTTTGTATGAATCATAGAATCATTTTGATTCAAAATACCTTTAAGATCATAGAGTCCAGTCAATAGCCTTACACTGCCAAGGGCATCACTAAACCATTTCCCCAAGTGCCACATTTACATGTCTTTTGGACACCTCCAAGCATCCTCTTCCCACACACGAGGTGACTCAGGTATTCTGTGCCATATAACAGCCCATCCTTATGCTGAACCCCGTGTGAGATTCCACATCCATTCATTTTCTGGGGTGTCTTCAAATTGTGTGGGTTCCTGGCTGGTGTTTCAGTGTACATTCCAGACTCCTGGACAGTTTTCTCATCTGTAAATTAATAAAATAACCTGAATCAATATCCAAAGAACACCTCCTGACTTGAAACAAAGTTCACATGTTAATCAAAGTATTCTGAACTTCCTTGACTACGCAACTTGTCTTCCCTCAGAGAGGCATACTATTTTCTAGATTTAATTAATTTAAATTCAGTTATATGTTTTAGTTATGTAAAACAGGAGGGATAATAAAGTATAAAAGTACAGTTTGAGAGACAGAATTTTTAAAGTTAATATTAATTATTAATCTAGAATGGGATTGGTATATTGTCTCATGTCTTCGAAGGAATGAATTGTACTTCATTTAATGTTAGGGTCAAGGTTATAACTAGATTTAAGGTGGATCTTGATTAGTTTAGTTAATAAATAGGATTATATAGCATTGTCTTTTGCATTACATAGGATTAGGTTTGTGGTTTAAGCATGATATATCCTACCCAAAATATATACATCACAGGCAGTAAAATATGTTTATTTTCCAAGACTGTTTAATGCTATGTTTATAAATATATTAAGCTCCTCCCTGCCTAATTGAGACATTTAACTTAAATCACCACATGCTTAGGGATGCTTAATTTGTCTGGGTATGTGGGTAGCCTCCTGAATTCTCTATTATTCCCAGGAGAAGCTTGAAAAGATGGGCTTGGGGATTAGGTCTGTGACCAATTTCATCTCATCTGAGAGTGGTCATTACTGTCTCTGACTGAAAACATTTGTTTGGTTATGCCATATTAGAGCACTGAAAAATATGGGTACAGCACTCAAGACAGGTGATTTAAACCTATGTCTTCCCCTTTCTAGGGGAGAAAGAGCTAAGTAATAGAGGAAAAATGGAAAAGTACCTTTCAAGTGACCAGGACATTCAACTGTAAGGACACATGTCTAATATTCAATAATTCTGAAACTGGTTTTATCTAATGACTGTATATATAATGACACCCTCTCTCTCTCTCTCTCTCTCTCTCTCTCTCTCTCTCTCTCTCTCTCTATCTATCTATATATATATATATATATATGTATATATATATATGTATGTTTTAAGTGCATAATTCTTTTCTGGGATTAAAGTCTGGGAACTAAGTTCTTCTACTTGCAGCTAATTTCTCAGTTTCTTGATAAGATTTGACTTCCTTGTTTGCTTGCTTGGTTTCAAGAGTCTTCACACAAAAGTGTTCTGTTGCTTAATGCTTTTGATTACTGCAGTAAGGGAGGCATGAATTCATTCCTCTTAATCTTGTGTTCATCCTTTAATCAGTCTTTCCATTTCTTAAATGAGTTCTTCAAACATCAGGCTGTAATTCAGGAAGCAAGAATCATCCTACCTTTGGTGCCTGTGCTTAAAAGAGGGTAGACAGGGTTAACCTGGAGCCCATGGAGGCCTTTTTGATTTCCTGCTTGTTCCGTATGTCCTTGGTTAAAAAAAAAGGAAAAAAGTGAATGAAATGGATGGCTCTTTTTAGGCACTTGTGATTCCTGGGCATTCTGTGGAAACTCCAGCATTGAGCTGGCTGTGATGATTCCCAGCTGCTGTCCTCAGAGGCAGCTGAAGCAACTATGTTGGTGTCTTCACAGACACATCCATTTCCTATTTTTTCCTATGCTTGAAACCAGTATTTTGATGATAGCACCAATATTTGATAAGTAGCATTTTATACAGTTCTGGTCTAATACTGTGTCCTAAATTCTCTGAATTTCTACAGTTAGCATATCTTAATTGCAAAAGGAATTACTGAAATTATTGAGTTCTTACATTATCTACCTTTGAGGCACCTTTATTTCTTGATAATTATATGTACTAGTTCAAAGTCTAACAATTGCAAGCTGTCTTTTCAGAGCTCCCTGTAGAGACAGCTAAAGATAATCTCATTTCTACATCCCTATTCTTTCACTATCTACTCTCTGCTAAATATTTGTTAAGACAGAAAGAGCCAACTTTATTAACTCCCTTACTAGATCTGCCCTTCCTCATGGCTAATATTTTTGCTGTACTGTGTCAAGAATAAACCTTCTTTTCCTCTATGTGATCCCTTGACTCCCTTGGAGGAGCCAGCAGAGACCCATGTTAAGTCAGTGTTTCCCTTATGATAGAAGGTGCTATGATTGTCACATGTAATGGGCCTGAGGATGTTTTCCTTGCAGACTGAGAGCACCTTCTTTTCCTTGATAAATATATACCTGCAGGTTCTTTGCTCATAGTGACTTAATCCTGCTGGTGCCATAAGCCATGGAGGTGGGCCTTTACTGTCTCTCTATTAAGAAGTTCTGATGTAAGGTGAATGCACAACTGAACACAATCTTCTGACCCAGTGAAGTTCCCTTGAAAAGCTTCCATATGGGACTAGTTTCTCTCTGCTTGAAACTGAGAGATGGCATCTCCAGTTTGCCGACTGGAGTTTTCATTTACATGGATTTTGTATTTCCAAGCCCAAATCATAAACTATAAGGATGTATGAATTTCAAAATGTCCTTCTTTCATGTTTGTGCCTTCAGTTATTTCAGCTGGTATTTTAAATAATGATTGTTGGATCCATAGTACAAAACCAACTCAAAGATTTTAAAAATCAAGTTTCCAAACTGGAGTCAAGAAAAGGAGGTGAATGTGGTCATTCTTTGTCTGTCTGTCTGATTCCTATTTCATCTCAATATTTTTAAGTGACTGTCAAATTTAAGAGGAAGGTCATAGGGAGCAGATATTTGAAACGTTGTTGAGCTCCTGTACATATTGTTAAAATGTATGTCTTTGCAAATGTTACAGGCAGTGGAAAGGTGACAGTGTTAGTTTACATGTAAATAGCTGGAGGAAACCAGAGAGGGAAGGCATTCTACAGATATCCCAATTATGGGAGCAGCTTTAGTTAAAGCTCACAATCAACGATGACACAAATGCCTTGAGAGGACTATCTTTAATTAGTTCTAATCTTCACCAAAGGAATTCGTTTTCTCACCAATATTTATTCATTTCATGGCAAGAATACTACTCAAACTCAGGCATGGACAGTGAAAATAAATGCTGGCTATAATTAAATTGAGTATTTAAACTTAGGGGAAAATACTTATGTAAATATGAGGACTTCAAATGTTGCTTACAGAATTACAAAGAAATCTAATTTTGTCTGGAAAATGAGTTTTTCCTTATGAGATATTTTAAGGTGTTTAAATTATGGCTTGCAGAAACTATGGAATAGTTAATTAAAATTAATTTATTAAAATACAGCACATTTAAAAATCTTCAAGCATGTAATCCCTACTTGCTACATAAATTTGCTGAATGTATACTGATTCTTTTATATAATATTTCATCAGTGTTATGACAGAAGGGAAAATAGCTCACATTTCTTCTTAATAAATATTCACATGACTAGTTTCCTTGATTTTGCGTAAAAATTTATTTATTCAGTGGAAGTCGTATAAATCAGGCTAATAGAAAAAAACTTCCTGTTGCAAGTTCTAAATGTCATCCAGTAAAGAATCTCATTTCATTCCAGAATAGCTGCTTAAAGGACCAGGAGTTTGAGAGTCTGGAACTCAGACCTCAACCTGCAAAGGACATCTCAACAAGAAACTTAACTGGGGAAAAAAAGAATTTGCAAGATTGAATTTATGCAGTTGCAAATTTAGAGTAGGCAATAGCAACAAATGATGACATAATTAAAAGTATTCACAGAACATAAGATTATTTGTACTGGAGAGGACCTCTAAAGAAAACCTAGTTCCACACCTAGGCCATGTGTCTTGGAGCCACATCCAGCCTGCTCTTGAACACTTACAGGGATGGAGCATCCACAGCTTCTCTGGGCAACCTGTCCCAGTGCCTCACCACCCTCACAGTGAAGAATTCCTTCCTTATGTCTATTCTAAACATTAAATATCTATTTAACTATAACTCTTTCCATTTAAAGCCATTCTCCCTTCTTCTATCACCACGTGCCCTTGTAACAAGTCCTTCTCCAGCTCTCTTGCAGCCCCCTTTAGGCACTGGAAGGTGTTGTAGGATCTCCCTGGAGCTGTCTCCAGAGTGAACAACCCCAACTCTCAGCCTGTCTCCATAGGAGAGGTGCTCCAGCTCTCTGATCCATCTCTGTGGTCCTCATCTGGACCCCTCGATTTTTTTTCTGCTAAATAAGAACAGAAATGTGTAACTTAGTAGAATTTCTAGCACAGAAAGTGTGTGGCATCTATAAATACCTGAATGCCACAAATAATGCAAAGTAATAATTAATGTATGTAATTTGAAAGTATAGGCAAACAAAGCTCATAGGAAAGAGGGAGAATTGACACATTTTTGTATATGTGGTATGTAGTTGGTTGTAAGAGGTTACCCAAGAAATTACTGGAAATACCCTATTTAAACTGATGATATTTGAATGGAAAAATTATTGTCCCAAATGACACTTCACTGCATAGAAAACCAGCATGTCTTGAGTCCTCCTGTCTTTACTTAGCAAGTCTTTAACTCACTTCACCTGGTGTAACCACTGTTGTTGTTACACCAGGTGAATGATGTAATGATCTGTTTCTAGCCTGCCACAGTGTAAATAATTATTAAAATAGTATTTATTTTTATATTTTATATATTATAGCAATATAAATCATTATTAAATCATCATCAATGTTTCTGGACTGTGAAATATTTAATGACATTTCAGTTCAAAAGCAAAGAATTTCTCTGTAGATGTTAATACTTTTTTTCTGCAGCAAGGCTCATAAATGGCAGTAGACAGGGAAAAATGTTGTTTTTCTGCATTGACATTTTTTGCAGCAAATCCTCTTCTCAGGAATTTCATTGTTCACAAGGGGGGGAAATTAATCTACAAAGAAGCTCAGCTGGTCGTAATAAGATGATTATTACACATCTTTATATCCCACTTGATAGTTGATATATCTTAATTCTTTCTTTGAAACTGTGAAAAAGAAAATCAAACCAAATAATCTGTCATTTGTGGGTTTGGTATCTAAGCATAAAAGGCATTTAGGCGCTTGGTGTCATAGCATAAAGTGCAGGGAAGATTTCGTTGTTAAATACATGACTCCTTCGTGGCTCTTGCAGTGCTAACGTCACTTCTTCGAATCTCTAATAATGTTTTGAGGCACGAAAAGCTGCCAGCAGTCATTGTTGACATCTGTAACTTAGCTTAGTAAGGAAGTACTAGTTAATGTAGTGTGTATCACTGCTGAATTAATATACAGGAACTGCCTAAGTAGCTCCTTCGTTGTGTGATGGTTCTTAGTCACAGCCCTCTGTACATTGGTCTAATTAGTACTGTAGTTTCCCAACATCATTTATTATTTGATTAATACGTAATTTCTTTCTCAGATTCATCGGTAATATCAACACAATGCCCAGACTCTTGTATTCCCCTTCCTTCCTTTCATCACAATGCACAGCAACTCATTTCTTTTATTTTTGGCACATGATAATTTAATATTTACCCGTGGTAGCTTGGTACCAAAGGAACAATTATTTCCTAATCACTTGCCTTCGGGGGGTTCTCCACTTGTGTCTGGGGAAAAAGGGCAGTTTGGGAGCGTGTCTGTGTTTCCTTTGTAAGGCCAGCCCTGTTGTTAGGGCAGGGCACTGTGTGTTGAATTCTAATGCTGGGTGCCAGAGGCAGCCTGTTTGGAAGGGGCAGCGGGAGGGAGGTGTTGGCTGCGGGCAGCAGAGCCCCAGCCTGGGGCTCCCTGCGGGCGAGGAGCTCCGGCAGCTGTCCGGACCGTGCCCGTGGGGAACGCAGCCACGGGCTGGAACTCCTCATCCCCCCAGTACCCAGCAGGCTGCTTTGCTTCGCAGCCAGCGAGTTCAGGTACCTGTCCTTGAAATATTTATCATTTGCTGCCGCAAAATATTGTCCATTCAAAAGCAGGCTGTGGTATCTGTGCAACAGAAGTGTACTGGCATTGATTTTTATGTGCATTTGGTAGATTTTGTGAGATTGTTTAAAATTCACGAGTGCTTGTAATAGGTCTTATCCTGGATTGACAGAGGACTATGTAACAGAGGTAACTGTTCTTGTAAGGAATGTTTATTTTCAAGGGAAATTGTAGAAAATTTTCAAAGGTAGCATGTTATGATAAGATATACTTCAACCACAGAGAAGGTACCTTTGGTTCTGGTACTAAGGTTTTGATTTTAAATTAACACTGGATTAGTTATCTGTCTCTGTCAAGACTATAATAAAGATCTTTTGTTGCAATCCATCATAGGGCTTTTGTGTTATACACTATACCTAGAAACTGTTAACAGGGAGACTAGATTAATGCAGAGAGAAAAAATGTCATCAGATAAAACATGGGTCTCAAAAAGCAATTTCAAGTTCCATACTATGTTATGCATTAATACATTTTTAGCCTTTGGGGAAAAGAGAAAAACTTGTAATCAAAAATTAATTTAAGCATTCTTGGCCGTACCTAAATTAGAACCCGGGATACTTCCAAAATTGTTATTAATCAAATGACCTGACAGGAGCTCACTAGGAGAAAATTAATGAGTGCAGGCTATTCTGAATAATATTTAGTTATGCTGATAAGAAATTTTGCAGCTCTTTTTCTAATTTTACATATAACAATTTAAAGTATTTCTATTTTGAGGTAGCCATATGTGTCTGTACATGTATGTTACACAAATACATTGTGCCCATGCTCTTTATTTTTTAATTTAACTTCTTCAGAAATCTTAATAGAAATGCAAGTGCAAGACGTCACTATTTTTTCTTGATTAATATCTTAACAATAAAGTGAGATGTGGTTTCATATGACTTAAATATTTTTCCATTAATGTATGGACACACCTGTTAATTATTTTTTTTTTTGTAAACTATCATTGCAATTTTTGCTGGTTTGGGTATAATGATTCTCATCTTTTCTGTGAAAAATTCACAAGATTGATTTTATAAGTCTTCACTGTAATTTAGTGCTATATAGGAAGGAAAGAAATTGGTGATTAATATTTTGTGCCTTTAGGGTTTGGATTTGAAGAATACAATTCTATTCTATCCAGTTTCTGGCTATTTACTGCTTTGAAACTTTAAAATATAATAGGTCATTAACAGATTGGGTCGTCATACTTACAACAAAAGTTTTAGTTTCAAGATACTAAGAAGTAGAATTATAAGGAAAACTAAGCCTAAATACTGATTAATTCACATCTAATATCTGGAAATCCTTAGTGGTGTATTTTAATTTTTAATAGACCTATGAGAGTTTTTTTCATCAGAAATTTTAGCCTTTGTGTATTCTGTATTTTGGATCTTATACGTGTTTTGGAAGTAAGCTGTTATACAAAAAATTTATTATGATTTTCTTATTTCTATTTTTGCTTAACATACCTAATATGAAGGAAATTTGTAAGTCTGAATGTTTCTTGCTGTAGACATGCTAAACAGTGTCACATCTAACTTTGTTCATTGAATTTTGTCTGTAAGTCAGAAGTGTAACTGGCTTAGTGCCTTATTGCCCCCAGCAGTCCTGCTGTTCAGAGTAGGTGGTGTTGAACCTGATTTGTTTTTAATGTTTTTTCTTTAATTTTTCCAAGAGCATTTTGATTTAAATAACTTCTTTGTTAAGGTAAACAGAGATGGCAAGAAAACTGCAGTAATGATGGCTGGATTTGTTGGGTTTTTTTTGCTTTTGCTGTAGATTTGATAAAGTTGGTGTGAATGACTTCACAAGACACCATAGTAAGATGGAAGCCATTGGGAAGGTAGTGGGAAATAAAGGAAGTAACATTTTATGCTTAATAAATTTACAAATCAGTAGGTACTTGTTTATATTCTGGAAAATTATAGTTGAAAACAAAGGAAAAAAGTTATGTGAAATCAAGCTGAGTTTACCCTTGTAAAGGACCTGTTTAAAAGCCACAATTAGTAAGCTGGTTCACTCTGAATTGTTTGTGAATTCCATTTCACTCATAGGAATTCTGCTTAAGGATAGGGATGAGATTTGCAAAATCCACACGCTGTTTATTTCACCCTATTGCATTTTGCACCTGCATTGGGGAAAAGAAACCAATATTGACCTGCATATTCTCTCCTTGTCTTTAGGATACCTGAAGCTTTTGCTCTGTACTTGTCATCAGAGTGAAATTTTTCAGGAGGGTTTGAAGAGAGGAGAGGAGGGGAGGAGAGGAATGTATAAATGATGGTGACAGCCTCCACCACCTGCATACTGGGACAAAAGGGGCCAGAGGCAGCCTGAACAAAACACAGTGGGGGGGAATTCCAGACAAGTGAGTGGGGACACTGACGAAAGCCCAAAGTTAAAGAGCTGGTTGTAGCCAGTGTGGAAAGGTAAATAATTTTCCGCAGCAGAATAGAAAATGGTGTGCAAGCCCTGAGGGCTGGACTCACGGGGTGGGGAGTGGTTGCTCCTGGAATGATGGTGTATTTTGTTACACAGAGCTCATTGACTTGATCCAGATTGCAGCTTCACTTGCTGAAAATATGCTGGTGCTTCCTCTCAAACTTGCGGTAGCCCCTGTAATAATGAACAGATACATCAACTTTCTCCTCTGAAATATTGCTGCTGTTTCTGTTAATGAGGTTGTACTTGGTGCATTGCTACTGGGGAGTTGTAGTTTGCTCCGCTGCCCAAACTGAGAACTCTGCTGACACTGCCATCACCAGAGCCATCTCAGTAAGAGTGGCTATATAAGATTTTCTTGAAAAGTAAATTTATCACAGATAAAGCTCCTAAAAGTCAGCATAGAAATTATTAATCTCTCAATTTCTTTCCACCCATAGCTTGCCAAAACTGCCTTCACTTTGACAATACTAATTCATGGTAGTCACAAGCTACATAGGCTTAAAATACAGTTTTTGCTTTTCCAGTGTAAAAAAATATTGCCCTTTTTTTTCATTTGTTTTGCTCAATACGTATTAAACTTTTAAATTTTGACAAGGAAGTAGATGTGGCTGTAGTTTGTGTCTGTGATCAAATCCAAATTGATTTGTGTGCTTTAAAGATGAGTGTGCAGGTATGTGTGCAGGTCTGCATACAGGCATAGGGGAGAGACTTATGATACACATCTGAGAGAAAATTGGCTGGATGGTAGTTGCTGGAAAATAATTTCTTAACACTGTAATTATGCCTTAGAGATTGAGTAGAACTCAAGTCCTACCCATGTTTGTGACCGTACTCTCTTTTCTGCTTATCTGATGTGACAGATGTGCTGATATGATTACTGCTTGTTCTATAGGAGGAAAATACCAATTGCCCCAGACAATTAATACAATACAGAAGTCAGTCAATATTAAATAGAGAATAAATAGTGCAAATTAATTTAAAATATATTTCATAGTTATGTGAAGTAGGCTGGTTTTCGCAATTTAATTACTGTCGTGATAATAAAATGCTTTCCTATACAATGTTATTGAGCTAGAGCCTTCTGTGACCCATTGACATATTAATCTATCCCCAGATAATCTTACCATCAGTTCAGCAACAGAATATTTAAAGAATGTTTTGAGAGATTGTTGTTATTAGTTGGGGAACAGTATTTTTCATATTTGTGACTACAGAGGAAATATGAAATATTTTAGAGGTGACCCTGTGACTTAATGGACAAAAAATTATCAACTTCCATTCTATGCCCTTTATAGGCATTGCTCCTTAGGTTGACCAAACTTTTGTGGCTAGAGATCTGACTCAAGGAAACAGCATGAAACAGGGGAGGTTTAGATGGGATATCAGGAAAAGGTTCTTCACCCAGAGCATGGTTGGGCACAGGAACAGGCTCCCCAGGGAAGTGGTCACAGCACCAAGCCTGTCTGATTTCAGTAAGTGTTTGGACAACACTCTAGGCACATGGAGTGATTCTTGGAGTGTCCTGTGCAGGTGCCAGGAGTTGGACTTGATGATTGTGATGGATTTCTTCCAGCTCAGGATATTCTATGATTCTATAAACATGTAACAACTTTTTTGAATGCACAATCTAGTATAGGAGGTATTATGATGCCAATGATTCATGTTATGCTCGTTCCTAAAGAGCAGTGATGTCAACATCACATTCCAGTAATATATTCCACGTTTATTTGCTTTCACATGTTTTTTTAGTTGCAAAAAAGTCTTTTCCTAGTTAGTTGAAGTTAAAAAAAAATTTGAAAGTGAGTTACAGAAGACTGAGATTTGAGGGAAATGTTCCAAGGAGAAGGTTTTCCATTCTGCGACATGGCTCACAAACAGAAAGGATTTCAAAACTGTAATTTTAACACATTTCTGTTGAATTGCCAATTTAAGATGTCATCTTGTCAGATCTGAGATGTATCCTTTAAGGGATGTTAATTGCCTTTAGAGTTTTAAAATCGTTATGTTGATTCAGCAGTAGGTGGTGGTGGCCTACTTTGTTGAAGGACACCACTCTGTAGGTGTCTGCTTCTTCTTAAACTTGTACCTGATCTTGATCTTGCAGTGAGGGCTGCAGAAGAACAAGGAACACAAACTCTTTGCACATTTGCCTTCCATAGTAGAGGAGTGCATTATAAGAATTTCATCTTTGGATTTTCTGCAACTGGTATGACTTATGATGTCTTGTAATACAGTTAAAAGAAAATTTGCCTGGAGAATGAGCTTGTTTTTTTTAACTTACACAATTTTGATTTTACCAGATTTGTTAACACATTGCATTTTTTTTTATTAGCTTGTGTATAGTGTAGATGCAGTTAGTACATGATTATGTAAGCAAATATAAAAACTATTATATATTCTATTTGTGTTTCCTAGGGTGGGTGGAGGAAGTGTTAAACTGATTGTTGCATTTGAAACTGTGGTCTGTTCTGCCAGCAGCTGGAACGTGATCAATTAAATGGGGCATATGAAAGGCATTGCTGTTTCATATTGTTAAAGGAAAATTACAAGTAATACTGAGGTCTAAAGATATACTCTAGAAATGACTGGAAATAAATTTGACTCCATCAAAGCAAAGGCATTCAGTGCTGGATTATTAGCATGTTATAGAAAAAATAATAGATTAATATGTTTCATTAATGCTAAGAAAATAATTACATTTTTAGTAAGGATGAAATGTAGCCTAATCAGAAGTAAATTTTCATTAATAAAAACCATGTGATCATGAAATTTCATTAGTCATCTGAAAAAGAAACTGAAGTGGAATTTAATTTTTAGTTAAACTGTGGAGCAGATTTCATTTTCCCCACCTTATTGTTGTGCTTTCATTCCTACTTGTCTCCCTGTACTCGTTAGAAAACTTGAATCGTTACTGTGACTACTGACATCTCAGATTTTTCACAAGCTTCTAGTAAACCATTTAACATTTCTCCACACATCTTGCAATTCTGAAATATTCCTACAGGAGGGTGATGAAGGGAAAGTGGTAGCTTGTTTCCCACCCCAGTGCTCCCCAGGGCCTTCTCTGAGCACCGCAGCCAGGGACACTGTCCTGCCCAGAGCCAGGGGCATGGGGGGCAGGTACCCTGTGAGAGCAGGTACCCTGTGAGAGCAGGTACCCTGTGAGAGCAGGTTTCTGAGCTGCTGCCAGCACTGCTGGAGAACTGTGAGACACAGAAATCTCACTCACCCCTTAAGACCCCTAATAGCTGTAGAGGACTTGCAACACACTCAACAACTTGCTTTTTTGATAAGAAGTGTGATCAAATCTCATTAAGGCTATTCTTCTGAAAACATTTTAATTAGCTGTCTTTAGTGCCCTTGTTCTGCTAGTTTTTTAAGTAATAGGAATTAATTGAAATGCAACTCAAGCATTTTACCTAATTCCTGAAAAGTCACATATGAAAGCATGGTAGCTTAACAAAAACATTAGGCATAACTGTTATGTACACACAGTTGTATTCTATACTCATACTGGAAGCATATGTGAGGGGGATGAGTTTGTGCCAGCCATTGTGCAAGTGAAGTAGCAAAGGGTTTTGCAAAGAAATTAGAGTTGGCTTCTCAAGTGGATTCAGAGTGCTTCAAAGGATGTATAGGAAGTGGGGCAAAAGAGTTTTCAATAGTGGCTCTCCAAAAGACATGGGCATCTCTTTGTAAAGAGGAGTTTAATTTTAAGATCACTATGGAGTAAAGTACTTCCAGTTAACTGAGTGCAAACTAGTGCCACTTCACTCCAGAAGAGCTGCCTCCAAGCTTGGAGTTGCAGGGGAGAGGAGGTAGCCGTGTTTGAGGATTGCCTTGCCCTCCTGAGTTCCGAGCCGGGAAGCAGCGGAGCTGAGGGGAGGGAGGGCTGTGACAGGAGAGCTGCGAACCTCTGAGGAGGTGTCATGTAACCTCTCAGCTGAGGGATCTTCTTATGCACTGACAAGCTGCTTCTCTCTTCTGCCTACTGGGGTTACCACCGCTTTCCAGGGCTTACTTGGGAGTGACATGGTAACAGGATTTCATGATCTAGGAATTAATTTTTCCTTTGCTGCCCAGTGACTTGAGTAATGCATGGTTTGGGATGCGGGGGAGGAGTGGGGTGGGGGGAGAGTGTGCATTTTTTTTTTGCATTTTGCCTAAAGCATATAAGAGATTGTAACAACGCCTTTTTTGTTTTTTCCTCTTTCACAGCTCTAAAGCTATATAATAAACATAGTGCTTTCAGGTTTTTTCAGCTTTCTTTTTATGAACTACTTTAGGAAAAATATCTTTTATAGGAGTGAAGAAACTGTGTGAGTACAGTAAAGTTCCATTTGCTGTTGCACACCCGTTACTCCCTGTGTTGGGATCACTAGTTGCAATTGGGAAGGAACCATCAAGACCTTCTAGTAATTGCAACAAACTGCAAAGAATATGAGGTCCGTAGTGGACAAATTACCAGCAGGTACTTTTGTTGTATAGAGCATCCTGTGGCAATTAGTTTCAGAATTTATTAAACATTGTGTGAAATGCCTTTTCCTTTGTTTTAAGCATAATTAAGTGGTATTTTCCTTTGTTGCCTCCCTTCTTTTATTTCTGTGGGAATCTGGCAAATATCCTCTCTTTAGGCTTTGCATAGTTTTCAAATATTAGGAATATTTTTGAAGGTGTCAGTTATATCTTCTGTTGTTTGTTTCCCTTCCAAATTTATTCCTCCTTGAAAACGACACCTTTCAGCATACTTACTGCACCTACTGCTACCTTTTTTTGTTATACTATGAGTTTGTATAGGACACCCACAACAGCATTATTCAGATATTAGAAAATGTTGAAAGTGTGAAATTTTTCTGTGAAAATATTTATTTACATACTTGTTTGGACCATCTTTAAAAGACTTGTCTACTTGGTATTTATGCAACACTGTCATTAAAGCAGTAATCAAGAAAGGGCTCAACTTTGGAATTAATATTTAATTGCTTCTGTAGAACATTGCTCATGTATCATTTGATGTGTTTCTTTGACAGGGACAGAACAGTTCCTTTATTTTCTCTTGGGGAACCATGATAATGAACCTGTACTTAAACGTTCATGAACACTTTTTCATTTCTTCTCTCTGACACTGCATTCAGATTTGCACTTTTTATTTTATTTGGTTGGTGTGTAAAGCTGGCTTTTCAGGACTTAGGTACTTGGTGGCTAGAAAGATTTGGGATGTGTCTAGAAAATAAAAATCAATAAAAAGCCTAGAGTATTTTGATTGTTCTGTCAAGAAAATAAGGGTGGTAGACATGATGTTAAATTCAATGAATGAGATGCAATCGGATCCTGGAAACACAGAGGTGTTTCTCAGGTGCACTTTAAGGATCCCACCTGGGTCCCTCAGAAGTGAGCCCTGGCTCCTGTGAAAGAATATACTCCCAGGAAACCAGGCAAGGAGAAATCTAAGCAGTCTGCGAGGTGAAAGTACTCCTTTACAGTCACCTTTGCATCTTCTAATTCACTGTGCCATTCTAGGTCAGCAAAATTTCACCTCTATCTTATCCTATTATGCAAAAACACCCTCTCAGTTTTGACCAAGTAAGGATAACAGTGGCTAAATATATACTGTAGGGAAAGTGCATTCTGTGACTCTACACAAAGCCTGGCTGCATCTTGAGAACGTTTTGGGGTAAAACTTCTAAGCAGAGGGCAGATGAAACAGGCAGGCTGGGTGATTGAGGGACTAGGACTGCATATGGGTTGTGTTGTGGAAGACCTGTTTTCCTTTGGTCTGGAGAAAGTGTAATCTCTTCTGCAGTGGGAGGGGAGAATATAAGTTACACCAACACTAAGTGTATCCATTCTCTGTATATCAAGTGGGAGTTTTGTCAGAGTGTTGCATGACAAATGATGGAAAAATACAGAATTTTAGGGAATCAGCTTTTGGTGAAGAAGCATGTTAGTAAACGGGTCTTAATAAGCAGCACTAATAAGATGAGGGATGTAAGTTGCCCTCTGGGAAACTCCTTCCAAGCAGTGTCATGGGTGCAGAAAATTATTAGCCTGGGATTCACAGCCTGAGACAATTCCTATGCTATCTGTAGAATTAGTGAAGACTCTTGATGTATTTACCATTTAAATTTGAAAACTGTGAAGGGGTAGGATTTCTGAGTCCTGGAGGGAATTGCACTACACGTTCACTGTGGAGACTTTCATATTTGGAAGGTGCATTGTTAGCTGAATTAATTGTCAGTAGCAGTGTAGGGAGAAGGGCAACATTTTCCCTTTCCCTACCTTGACTATGTATGATGTAGAAGTGTTGTTCAGATTAGAAGGGTGACTCCTGCTGGTAACATGACACAATGAATGAATCATACCTACCTTTCAACTATAATAGACGACGGCTAGTTCGACTTTGACCTCATAACAAAAGGACTTTTTTGTTGGACTTTGCTTGCACTGAATAAGGAAGTTGTCCATCAAGAACACAATCTTTCTCTAATGGTTTTGGATTGCTGATATTTTCCTGTCTTTTTTAGTGAGTGGGAGGGTTAGGTAAAAACAGAAACAGTAAAAAATTACTTGGCACTTCAGTCAACTCTGAATCAGGTAAAGATTTAGACAGAATGAAATAATCTTTCTTTGGGAAAGGAAGAAAATATTTAGGTATTCACAGAGCAAGGAATTCTATCAGTACTATTGGAGCTATTTTTATCTGTTAAGATTAGTCATTTTAACTTCAGACATAACCTGAATGTAAAATATTTACAATTAAAATTGTAACAATACTGTGTCTGTTTTCTTCACAGGTTTGCTGGTCCTCTGATACATTTCAGAATGCCGCTGGTAAAAAGGAACATAGACCCCAGGCACTTGTGCCATACAGCTCTGCCCCGAGGTATCAAGAATGAGTTGGAATGTGTCACCAATATTTCCTTGGCAAATATAATCAGACAACTGAGTAGCCTAAGTAAGTACATTGTCTTAATAGCTGTATTTAGAACTAATATATTTTACAGTCACAGTGTTTGAAGTAGGAACACCTTTTCAATTTCTCTGTAGAAAGTTGTCACTGGGTCTGGAATGTAGTGCTTTTGTGGGTAGTGTCTAGCATGGATGTCTGTGAAGGAAAACTAGGACATTTTCTAGCAGCACATCTTAAAACACTTCAATCATATATTTCTGTTACCAGTGGAATGTGACAGGAAAAGATATCTGTTAATTAATGAAGTCAGTAATTGCTAACCTTAGAGCAATTCTTGAGTAGGGAATATGACTTAATGAGAAATATATCACTGGTTGCTTAATTCTCTCCGCTTAAACCCTTTGTCATGTTGTGGTCTTTCAGGAAAAAAGAGGAGTTACCTTTTGAAATATACCCAGACATGTAATTATTATATGGTATTTGAAATAGTTAACAATTTTTCTTCCTTCTTCTCCCTCTGTCAACAATTTTACCCTTGGTGCACTTGAGAGGAGTGAATGAATACTTCTCGGGCTGTGAAACTCTGAAGGAGTTTTGCTGAAAAGGCTGATCTCTGACTTGTTTCTTCTTTAAGTTACAGCAACTTAAAAAGTTGTCAGATGAACCAGCACCATCGCATTTTGAATTTCCAATACTGCAAGTGCTTTTTAACTGCTAGGACGTTACTAAAACTACCAACACATTAAATATTTAAATGTGCATGTATTTACATCTACAATGTGAAAAGTCTTTTAGCTCCACCATTTTCTTAGAGTCACAGGTGGTGTAGCCTAGTTTGTTGATTAGATTGGTTTAATTATTGGTCTGATGATATGCTGTATAGTGTCTGTTGTGGCAGCCCTTCACCTGTTAGGGTGCCATTAGATGGTAAACTTAACTGAGGACACTGAATTATGGAATTGAGACAGGAATGCTTACAACACATAAATATGAACATGATTATTATAGCTACAGAAACAAAGGAAAAAACTATTTTAATACTTTTCAGTGAACCAAGAGCATATAATATCAGGATGCAGTATATGATCACCATCTGTGGTTTTGCTTCATTCTGCCAAAAACCCTTCCCAAACTAGCTGCTCATGTACTAGCCTCCCCTTCCAAGTCGCTGTTATTAATGTTGTATTATTTTATTTTAGTTTGCCTATTTTAAAAATTCTTGATTATAAGCTTCATCTGGGGAATTTGCTTTTGTAGGTGGCATGTCAAATATATATTTGGCATTTTCATTTGGAGGTATTATTTGACCCTAAAAACCCAACAGTAACTTTTAACTCAGCATCACAGTCTAGGGTTCCCCTACTGAGATTCAGCTGCCTTTCCTATGTTTTCTTGGTATACAGATCTTATGTTTGATGTTGTATGTGCTACTGCTTGTGAGGAGGTCAGGATGAAGCAATACTAGAACAGAAATAACTCAATTAAGGAAGAAGAAAATAAATTAAAAATATCCGTTGAATGTTCGCACATTTGTTACGTGGTTTGCCTAACATATAGCGCAGAGAAACACTTGCAAGGGAATGTAACCATAACTATGTAACTATGTAACCATAACATTCCTCTTTGTAAAAGCAGTGTGGTTCTTCCCTAAAACATGCATCTATGTGTTTGTACCAAGTTTTTACCTGATACTCTGCGTTTTCAACAAAAACAAAAACAAACTTTTTTCCTACAATTAAAATAGAACGTGTTTTGCAAACTAGTCCTTACTTCTCAGTAGTGCTAAAGACTATTCTTTAAAAATGGGGATCATGTTTCAAAGGTTTGGGTACTTGTGAAAGTATTTTGTTCCAGAATTCTTTTAGCTTTTCTGCCTGTTTATGCTAGGAGCAATACAAATTCAAAAATATTCAGGAGTTCTGGAATAGGAATTTTGTGTCTCATGCTTAAACCCAAATAACCAGTCTTCACTTGGTGTGTCACTGTTAGGGGTGAGCAGCAAGGTCTGCTGACATGCAGATAAATTTTAGTACTTGCCTGTGAGTCACAGCCAGCAGGCATGGTTTTGCAGCAGTCCCCTGGCAACCAGCTCTCTGCAGTCCTTCCCTTCTTGTTTTCCATGGATAATGTGTATATTTGAGAATCAGCCTTTAAATTGTAGACAAAATGAGCTTTACTCTGAGGGTGGAAACTGAAAGCTCTGATAGGGTCTCATTTTCTTTAAACTAAAGCTGCTTTTGCATTTGCTTTTGCTGGTAAAGTTATGCAAATTTAAATGAATGGTCATTGACCTGATTAACAATCAGTCATCTCTGCCTCTAAGATCTTTCACTTCTCTACCCTGAAATAGAGGATCAATCTTCTTATGGTTATGATTCTTAAGACCAGGCAGTCTTAACTTCTCTTCTGACATGATATAAAGAATGCTGTCGTGGAATTGGAGCCACCAGTACTCTAAACAATAACAAAAGTCATTACTGAGAAAAAATTAGCATAGAGTTTTGTCATGTAAGTCATGGGGTCTCCATTTTTGGAGATACTAACAGCTCAGCTGGATTAGTCAAGCAGCTGGATCTAATTGGATCTGCTTTGCACAGGGTGTTGGACTAGATGACTTGGAGGTCTTTTAACCTAAACAGGATTGTGTTTCTGTGATCTTGGATACTACATTTAAATAGGATTTACAAGCAGAAACAGTACCTATGAAATGACAGGAATTCTGTTTTCCTGTATTTCAGTATAAAATTTAAAGAGCTTTACATCACTATGTCAGTGATAACTACCATGTGTCTCCATGAAAATTATCAAACATTTCATTGCTTATTTGATGGGCTGCTTCTAATTGTTTAGTTTGAGAAATTTTTTGACCTTTAAAAGAAGTAGAGATCAAAGGACAAAATATTTATTTCTGCTTTGAGTGATAGTCATTGCCTTTATCCCTGAAGCATGAAAACACGTCAGTCTGTCATGATACAACATACAAAATTTCTAGGAAGTAATTTTTCGTCCCATATTCCCAGTCTTCTCTTACTTCATAAAAGGATCTGTTTTCTGACAGCTTTTCTTAGCACTGTGGCAGAACAGAAACTCTCCGGACAACAGCAACAGCTGTTTTAGTTTCCCAGCCATTCTTCCCTGTGTTTCTTTCTTTCTAACAGTATCTGCTTTGAGGAAGTGCTTGCCTCATGTTTGCAGCAATATTGCACAGACATTAGTGCTCTCTATACGTCGGTCTATGTCAGGGCATAACATTCCTGTGTACATGAAACACAACTGATAGCATTGTGCAGCTGTGCCATTGTTAGAAGGCAGATAAATAGTTCTCTTGTGTGGATGTAGCCTCCTCATTTTGTTCACAGCTATTGACCAATCTTGTTTTTCCTTTTATTCAGCTGTTCCATGGAAACAGAATCTCGGTACCACATAAGAAACCTAACTGATGGGGTTTGTTCTCAGCCCCAGTCTCTGACACCTCCATCTAGGGAGGAGAACATTTCTCTTTTTGAATATGTGCCTTTAATGAATATTGGTATTGCAGGCATACAGACTAGGCCTTTTATTCAATCATAACAAGATGTCATTCCTCATTTTTTCATTTACTTCTGCATAACCACAGAGAATGCTGCATAATTCTGCTAAGCTGCAGTGCCTTATATGTTAGCGAAAACAATTTTCGCTTAGCATTGAATCTTTTGTAGCCTTTTCCCTCTCTGTCTTTTCTGTGTAGTATATCTATTTTTTACCATGTTTGTCTAATTCTTTCTTTTCCTTACCCCTTATTTGTTAGTTTTCAGGAGTGAAAGTCTGACTTGGGAGCAAACAATTTCTCCCCCTTATTTTTTCTTCTCAGATATGCTTAAGTTTTCTTTCTTTTTTTTTTGCTTACCGTGCCTTCCCCAAAAGCATTCATCTTGTGAGAGACACTTTTCTCTTATACTGTGAGAAACACTTTTTCAGCTCAGGAAAACCTGCAGTTTGTCATGACTTAAGGCATTAACATTCAGTAAGTGGGAAATATTTCTCCTGAAAGATCTAGCTGCAAGGTGTTGGGGCTGCAATTAATTTTTAGAACCAGGCCTCTTGAGCTCAAACAGCTACAGCTCTCTCTTCACCCTGTGTGAACAGCATCTTCAGCACATGGTAAGGTTCCTGCATGCTGCATGATTGGAAGGAAGTCTCTGCAGATCTGCAGCTAGAGCTTCAGTCAGTATTTCAGAACCCCTGTGTTGCATCTTGCCCTGCCCATCCTCCTTCTCAGTGTGTTCAGGAAGACATTAATTGTGAATTTTCTTCATTAGTCACTCCTCTTTATTCATTATTACTACAATTGGCAGGGACCACAAGTGTTCTTTTGCACAAGGGGATAAGGAAACTGATGGACTTAAAGCTAAACTCAGCTTGAGAGAACCCCAACCTCTCAAAATCTTCCCTCTGATTTCTTGATGTTGTCTTTGCAGCAGTGGCAATGCTGTTTTGTGCCTGTCCCAAATGGTAATGAGAAAATGAGCAAGGGGTCAGTAAAGTTTCATTGAATGCAACTGTGTGTTAACAGAAAAAAGCCCCACCTGTCATTAATTCCTTGCCTACATAAAGCAGTGAATTCAGGTTGTGTTAGAAATGAAAGGAAGAGCAAGACTTCCCTGTGAAATGATCATTAGCACTGCTACTTTCCACATAAGTTCAGCTCTCAGCAGTCTCTTTCACAGATTTCTGAATATATAATGGTAATCTCAGCTAGTTTACTTGATAATGTCCTCAGTGGGTGGATACAAATGGTATCTCAGACTTCCATGGCTGAAGATTTTTTGGAAGCTGACTTCTTTTTGGATGTCAACCAGGAGCATCAGACCTGCTCTGGATAAGGCCTTTAACAAAGTTTATTTGATACTTTTGATGCCCTGCTCAGGTTGTCTGATAAACATCTGGTTCAATTTTCCTGGCTAAAGGAATCAAGTTGTCTCCTCGGTACTCTGATACTCCTACTGTAAAGCTTGTGGACTGCCCTCACATGTTCACAGTGAAAGTTCCTAATTAGCATCAGTGCCATGTATTCAATGTGTCATTTTACAGAGCTTGCTCAGCATAAGCAACGATGTTCCCATGGATCTGCCAAGGTTCTTATCTCCAAGTTCAGTCTCCTAGCTGTTAGTGCATTTCCTAAGCATTTAATGCATTAGCTGTGAGATTGAAATGATTCTGATGAGAAATAAGCCCAGACTTTCAAACTCAGATACATCTTGTTTTTTTCTAAAAACTAAATTATGTAGTGAAGATCTGAAGCTGAATCAACAGGCTATGGATATGTTAAATGATATGTCAGAAATAATGAAGGAGGAAAAGTGTATTAATAGACTTATACTATCTTTCCTGTTTTGCTATATAAAGGAACCTTGGTTATATATTGTGAGTGGCTTATGTGGTAACTAATTATCCTGAGAGAATATTTTCTAATAAATACACTATATTGTGTAGAAAGAAACTATTCAGTCATGAATAATGTAATTTTGCATAGTATAAATATATTGGGACGGGATTGGGCAGTGGGACATGACAGGTTTTACAGCTACTCTTGTTCTGTACCTTTATTTTTTAGAAAATATAGTGGACAAAAATATTGTATAGTGTGTGAACAGGAATGAAATAATAGAAATCAAGGAATGATAGTGTATAGGTGGATAACAGACTAAATTCTAAGCTTGTTCTTTGAGATGTTTTACCAATTTATACATTTTTTTCAATTGCCAAACCTTTATTTTTAAGCTAATATTATTTTGGGGGTTGTGTAATTCAATATATCAATAAATTTACTATTTTAATATCAAATATGATTTTAGTGACATAACTATTATACTTTGTACTTAATAATGTCACCACATATTTGACGTATTATATATTCTTATAATTTAGTTCAATGATAATTGTGTTGGGTTAGATTTTAGGTTTGTAAATGTTAAAATATGCAAACACTCACACACCACTGAGCTCCAAAAATCTGACAGATCACTTAAAGGCTAAGTTAATTAAGATCAATGCTCCTGGGAAGATTGAACAATTGTCTTATTTTGAATGTCCTGCTTGCTGCATCTTGCATTGGCCTGAGTTTTGCCAGTCATCCTCTTGAATTTCCCAGTATGATGCTGGTTTATGGCACTGAGCACAGTGTGTGGTGAATGTGTTTATCCAGTGCAAGTTCAGAGCATGTTTCACAAAGGCTGTCAGCACCTAACTGGTCTGCAGGGTGCTGCTTCAGGCTGGGCTGCAGTTGAAGGGTTTGGAGCTCTTTTTCTTTAACAATGCTGAAGGATAGTAAAGAAATTACTTCTTCCACAAGTCCTGGTTCAGGACTCATGTCCCGCTCATTGTCTGAGAGCCTGTAACTAAATCTGTTGGTAACTGATCTAGTGTTGCAAAATGATTAATTTAAATGGCCTTTCCTTAGGGTTTGCCAACAGGTACAGCATTGAGAATACAGACAGAGTTCAGGTGGGTTTAAGGACTGGAGTTTTGAGAGGACTGCTAGTGTATGTCCTGATCCTTGTTGTGGTTCTAAGAATTTGAGTAACACAATAATAAAGTCTTTGAAGACATTTATTTGTCAAGCTTTATTTAATTAGACTAAAATACTGCCCAGAACCTGATGTGGACATTGTGGTTGACTTCAGTTCATCTGATACATACCCAGTCCCCTAGAACAAGATAAAAACCCCCATTTCTTTAACCTTAGTATGTTTTCATTTTAGTGTGTTGGAAAATCAGCAATTACTCATTTGTGGATAAAAGCCAGGGAGGTTGGACAAATGCTTAAGAAATTATGGGGGGAAATTAGGAGATAAAACAAATTAGAAGGAACATTTGGTGAAAGCAAAGCACTGTAAAACTGATCAGTATTTTTTGACATTTTATAAGCCATTGTACATTTATTGCCATGGTAATGAATGGAAATTGAGTGGGTGATACATGTTTTGGTGGTTTTAATTTAAAAAAAAAATAGGAAGGCAGTAAGCAGTATAATTTTTACTCTATTTTCAATTAGTAGCTACTAGCTACTGTTCTGTTTTCAGCTCATAAATCTTTTTTAAAAGTCAGAAAAATAATTGTTCAAAAAGCCATCAAAGTACATGCATGTTATTGAGGGGAGGAAGAACAGAACATTGTTTCCAGACATTTTATTTGTCTGTCACAAAAAAAAGATATTGACTGACACCAGAGAGAGCTGCTTTCCTGTATCCCTTTCTTAGTGAAGGTTTAATTGTGATCAGAGCCCTTAGATACATGAGGAAAAGTTATGAAAAGAATAATAAGGTGAATAATAAATTCCTTAATTAAAACTGAATAATAATGTATCCTCTTATGAAAAAAATTTAAGTGCTCATAAAAACAAATGCCAATCATGTTTTGCAAATACAGTAAAATAAGCTTTTCACAGACATTGAATTAATTTAATTGCATAAGTGTATATTGTAGTTTAATTTAGTAGGCAAACAAGATCACTGATCTTTCTGATCTGGTATTTTGAATCCAACTGTGAGCTGGATCCTAAGGCATTAGTATTATAATTGTCATGGGGAACTGTAATTCTCTTTATTGTGCTGTGTGAAACAGCACAAGAGCAGAGTTTTTCAGCAAGCCCATAATATTGTAAAGCAAGCCCATAATATTGTAAATATTCTGAAGTGTTAATGATATCTTGGAATATTCATTGTGTATAATGGAGTTAATTTTGCATCCTTACTCTTCTGACATATTACCTATAAATTATGTGGAATGAGTTCAGCTTTGTTTACTAGAGTGCTTTTTTCTCACACTTTCTTATTTGAATTTGTGACACTTTGTTCAGTATGATCACCTGTAATTGTGTCCTTTGTGATCCATTCAAAACTGAGGGTAGACTCCTATAGAATACACAGAGATGGCAACACAAATACTGGGTTATGTGTGTTATGTACATATTTATACATTCACATATAATATTTTTTAGAATGTAAGTTGTACATTTCACAAAAAGCAAACATTTTGCTTTGCTAGAGGAAGCATTTGGTTAAATATACCGCTGGCTAAATAAAGAGACCACCAACACACAGGTAGGTGGAGACATGATGGTTGGCACACCACTTCAAACATGACAGATTGTTTTTAATATATTTCCCATTTGAGGATTAGTGTTCATAAGCATAGGCAAATTATTCCTTGCAGTATGTTTGTGGCTGTATGCAATGTAATGAAAAGATTTCCAAGAGAGATTATTTGTAGTTGGAGCTCATTAATGAGGTAGATTAATTTTAAGCCTGATGAAATGATACAGATAAAAATTTAGCCTCAAAATACACCTATAAAAGGAAAGTTACTGGATTTTAAAGCCCAGCTTCTAAATTAATTTTCAATTCTACACATGTAATTTTATATTTTATTTTAATTTTAGCCTATGTGTCTCTGAATGTTATGTGAGTTATCTAATTAAAATTAATATTTCTGAACATATTATCTGAAATGCATTAAATTTTTAGTATCTGTGTATTAAAACTTCAACAATGTTGTTCTTAGTGGATCACATTTTTAAGTAATTTCCCTTGTTTCAGGTACAGGTTAAAGAACATAAATTTTTCAGAGTTTCAAGACACATATTAGAAAGTCTTACATTAGGTGAATTGCCAGCTGAGAAGACTTTTACTAACTTTCCGTCTGTATTTTTCTGTGGACTTGTGCTATGAGACAAAGGTTCAGAGGGGGAGTGCCTTTGATCTGCTTCTCACTGTGGCTATTAGCAGCTGCTCCAAGAATGAGAGCAAGACAGCATGTAGGGTATTCCTACTAATCTCCCTGCTTCCAGCATTTTTCAACCTGGAAGCCTCTCCAACCAGCTGAGGTTTGTCTGTTTCCTAATGCTGTGTGTTTCTTTTTCATTACTTTCTATCATTGATTGGAAACTTTGATCTCAGTTTTTTCAAGCAATTGACACATATCTTAATTAACATGGATCCCAGCATAGAAGCTTAGTAGAACTCACCTTTGTCAACTGTGAAGACTGGTGATTTACTCCTATGCCCTGTTTTCTACCTTTTGAGGAATTATTTATCTCTGCCACATCTTTTGTAAGCCCCATCTGTTAAGTTTTCCCCAAACCGTTTGATTAGGGATTTTCCAAACTCTCTTGGAAATCTCAGTAGATCTCTCTGTGCTTCTAAGCCATTCAGAATGTCCCTTTACAAAAGCTGTGCTGCCTCTTCTGGCATGAGTCATTCAAATGTCTGCTAATTCAGTTCTTCATTATGATCTATACTAATTTGTATGGATGTCAGGCTTATGGGTGTGTAGCTCTCAAGCTCTCAAGATGTTCCATGAAAAAAATTTGAACCTTGTTGTTGTGTGTTTCAATGTGTATAAGTGCAATTGTTCCTAATACTTGCTGGTCATTTCTGTCCTTTAGTTTTGTAATTTTTATATAGTCTCTTCAGTTTATTTGGGCTTCCCACAATGAGCTCTTGCATCAGGGTCTCCCCAGTTCCCTTCGGTGGACACCAGTGGAAGGTGTTAAATTAGCTTGTCCACAGGGGTCTTGTCTTCTCTGTATTCCTTCATATTTTCATTGCCAGTCTGCTCTGCAGACTCCCTGGCAGGCTTTCTTATTCCTCATGTCTTTGAAGAAATATTTATTGTTAGTTTGCTAGTTGTTCCTCTTCTATTTTCTTCTTCTGTACATTTCTTCTGATATCATCTTTTATATTCCATTGTGTATAGTCATGCTGGTTTTCTATTGCTGTTACCTAAGTGTTAATAAATGGTGTGTGCTGCCTTGTGCTTACTGCATAGCATCTTTAAGTAGTTTCCACAGGACCTGTATGCATGTAATTTTTTTTTATGTGTTTATATAAAAATGTCCTTGTTTTATGTATACTTTCCGATTAATTGCTCACCAAAGGCAGAATTTCCACAGCTGTCCTTTTATACCTGTCAGAACTTGAGTGCAAAGCAGGTAGTTAGAAATTTGTGAGATTTATACTTCCAAAACCAACATAAGTGCACAAACAGTGCATGAATTACATATGCACAGTATCATAGAAGGCTTTGAAAGCTATCCCACTGTATTTCAGAAGTGTGGCTACACATTCTGCTGTGTAGTCTGGTGGAGTTTTTCCAGTGACATAGGCAGATTTCTCAAATGGAGTCTTGAGAGCATTGGAAGCAGTATGGGGAGTACTCTGTAGCAGGGAAACCAATTACTGATCCTTTCCTGGCACTATTTGAATCTCCTGCTCTTCTGTGCTAAAAATATGTTGTCTGTTGTTGTGAACAAAAGAGATTTTTTTGGTTGTTTGGGATTTTTTTTTTACTTCAGTGTAAATGGGTCAGTTACTAGAATTTGGATTTTTCAAGGTAGGATTATTTTAGTGTGTATTTTTGAATAGGCTGCTTCTAATTTATCTAGCTATGAATATCTGATCTTCCTTTTTTTGTAAAGTTCTCTGTACAGCAGGAGTGGAAGCAGTACTTCATTTTGAGAACAGTGTTGAAGTAAATTCAAAGATTAGTTATCACTCAGACAAAAGCAGCTTCAGATGTTGGAAGTTGTCCTTTTAGAAATATCCAAGAAACTGCAGTCTAGTTCCATGCGTATCAGCATAGTTAAATTATTTTATGGCAGCTGAATATCTGTCCTGTAATGTATTAAATAATTTAATTTCTGATAAATAAGTTGCATAGTAAGTATTTAACTTCTATTTGCTTTTCTAAAGGACTCTTAATGGGCTCAGTAAGTGCAGGTTGTTACAGTGATACTCATGCATCTTAGAATTATTTAATTAAACAGTAGGAAATCATTTGCCTGTCTTGTGGTATGCTTGAATATTTTTTTTTCCCCATGTTTCAGGTAAATATGCTGAAGATATATTTGGTGAACTTTTCAATGAAGCACACAGTTTCTCATTTAGAGTCAACTCCTTACAGGAACGTGTAGATCGCTTGTCTGTCAGTGTTACACAACTTGATCCAAAGGAAGAGGAATGTAAGTTACCTCCTGCAGGGAGGGTTTCTTATTTTGTCACTCAGACAGCACTGATAGGTGAAATGGAAGTAATGGTTTAATAGTTTAAATCATATTTATAAGAGCACACAGCAAAGCATCATAAGAAAGGTCCAGTTCTATTTCTGCTACAGGCTTTTTTTATAGCCTTGAGCAGCTTTCTGAGCTCAGCGTTTTCATGGTTACTGAATGATACTAAAGAATTTACATAAAAATGGCTACAGGAGTATCTGTCACTTCAGTAGGATTGCATATTTAGAATATTAATAATATTGTGTAATATTATGTGAATGCTTAGAGATAAGTCTATACACTTTTTTAAACCTTTCTATTAATTCTCATGGAATGTAAACATTTGTCCAAGTAGGGTTTTGACATTTTACTTGTACCATCTTACTTTCTGAATGATATTGTAGTTGTATAGCTTCATTTATTGCTGCTGCATAACCTCTTGGACTCTTCCTAAATAATTTTAAGTATTGTAAATATTGGTTAGCACTGAGAAAACAAGTACTCTCAGAAGTCATCAGCTCATGCCTGTAAGATAGAATTTGTACCGAATTTTAAAGGATGCCTAGGGTTTGTTGGACCACCTAATGCATAAATGCCATGAAGCTTTTTTGCTTTCATTGATATCTGTTGGTCGCAGGTCAACTGTGAAAAATCTTGTAACCCCCAAAAAATTTTGGGAGTTCTAAACTATATGGTTAAGACCTAGAAAGAAGAGGAACACCCCATCATGAAGTATAACTTCAGATTGCTTGTGGGATCCAATTTTAAACTATAGAAAGCTGTTTCAGTTCTCAATGTCTAGACATAATAATTTTGTATTATTAGATTGTGTGATTACAATTGTGTATACAGAAAATTGAAGTGTCAAACCAGAAGTGTGATCTTCAGGTTGTCTTTGGTTATAGATGTCAGAATTTCACTAGTAGCAAAATTAAGCAAGGGGAATTTTTGATTCTGTATTTCGTGTGACATTAATTTTAGAACAGGTTTTGAAAGACAGCTGCTCACAGCTAGTAGCAGATTTTCCACAAAATCATGACTTGCCTAGGGGAATTCTTACATTAATGGGATTTTCCAAGTCTCTTGATAACTGTGCATAAATCACTCTTGTATACCTCTTTTTCCAATTGTTGTGGTTTAACCTGGCAGGGAGTTATACACCACTCATCCACTTGCTCACCCCTGCTCCACAGTGGGAGGAGGGAGATAATCAGGGGGAAAAAAAATGTAAAATTTGTGGGTTGAAATAATGACATTTTAATAGGATAGAAAAGGAAGGGAAAACATCAATAATAATATTAGATTATATAGAACAAGTGATGCACAATGCAATTGCTCACCACCTGCTGACTGATGCCCAGCCAGTTCCTGAGCAGCAGCCCAGCCCCCAGACACCTTTTCCCCTGGGTTTATGTGCTAAGCATGACACCATATGGTATGGAAGGTCTCTTTGGCCAGTTTGGGTTAGCTGTCATGGCTGGGTCTTTTCCCAGCTCCTTGTGCCCCCCATCCTGCTGGCTGGTAGGGTGGAGTTAGAAGCTGAAGAGTCCTTGACCGCTGCTCAGCAATGATAAAGCATCAGTGTGTCATCAGCATTATTCTCATCCTAAATCCTGAACACAGCACTATACGAGATACTAGGAAAAAATGAAATCTCCTCCTGCCCAAACCAGGGCATTTTTGCTATGATTGGATAATGGTAAGAAACCCTTTCCATATATGATAATAAATTGTCAGCAGTTGTAATCTTGTAATGACTGTAACACTCTGGAGTGTTAATGGCATTTCCACATTTACTCTTGACAGCCTAGTTTTGGTTCAAATCAGAGGAGGATGTATGTTGATATATCATATCTGATATGTTAATCATTCACATTTCCATGGAATGGAGAGACCATATTAAGCCATTGAGTTAAAGCATCCAGGGATATTACACCATAGCAAGAAAATTGTACTATGCTATGTAAAAGGCATTTTACAAGTTTGGCTCTAGGTTTCAGGACCAAAAATCCGTAACTATTTGATGTTAGAGAATTGCTAGGAGTAGTTTTAAATAGTGTGTAGTCCCCAATGCACCATACCAACACATTTTCACAGAACTGTGCATGCTGTAGTGTTTGCTACACTGTATAGCTAAAGAAAGGTACAGACTGCAGTCAAGGAAACGGGGCAGGGAATAGGTCCTCATGGTGAAGTCCAGTGTGGCTCAGGGTGATTTGAACCTGATCCCCTGGATTTGTGTGTCACACCACAGAATGGCAGTGACTGCTTGTACTTCAGAGGGACACATGCAATCCTCAGTGTCAGGAGCTGTTAAATTACTGCTTTTATTAACCTAAGAATATCCAGTCCCTGAGCTGTACCCAGTGCTCCTTATTCACAAATGTCTGCCTGGAATGAGTCACCAGATGAGGACAAAGGAGATGAGGAGACATTTGATATTCTATTTCCTCAAAAGTTAGGGATCAGGAAACTTTTTCCCTTCAGCATACTGTTTTGGGCTTGACTTTAGAAATCCATCACAAATAGTTTAGGTTTAGTCCTAGTGTGGACTAGAATAGCTGAAGGATGTTAATGCATGAAGGGGAGGGAAGGGGGAGAATATTTGAATTTACCTTTTTTAACTCACTATGCAAGAATTAAGCAACTTTCAGTACTTCTACTTAGCTAACAGCATGAGTAAAATGGGATATACTTGTGAAATGAGTCTCATCTGCTCTTTGCCAGGAGGCAGTAATAGAAGATTTAATGGGTTCCTTTGGGCCCATGCTATTACACAAGAGAAAGAAATTAAGATTCATTTAAAGCTAAGTGGCATGAACAAAACCAGCCCAAGTCAGATTCACTAAACGAGATGCAGATACTTGGCAAGATGTTTCTGGTAGAATCAGAGTGATAAAAAGCTCTGAATTTGTTTGAACAGTCTGTGTGTTTTCTTATTTTGAATTACTACAGCATCTCAGTGAAAGAATAAAACCAAGGTTAAGATTTAAGATTGTATCTTTAGGAGTCTAACTCCTCATGACCAATTTTTCTGTCATAAAAGAGTTGCTGCCAACTTGGTTTGCTTTGAATTATTACACTGTTTTCAAATTCTTGATTTCTCAATGTTATTAATTTAATATTTTAACAGATTTTTAAAAATACTTTATTATTTTCATATGCATGTGGGTTTTACCCTCAGAAGATACCAAACTTGTATGCAGACAAAAGGAAATCCTCTGTTTTCCATCAGTAAACTCAACTTTATTTCAATTGTATGGGAAACAAACCCATGTGTATCCAAGACTAATATTTGGGGTCCTTTTAGGATTGAGAAAACACATTCTTGCTATAAAGTTGAACTAAGGTCAACAGCTTCACTAGCCCTGCAATATAAGGTGTCCTCATAGGTGAGAAAACGAATCCTGAGTATAGTTTCTTTGCAAGCATTTTTCATTTTAGTATTTACTTTATAGTAAATAGTAAATATATAGTTTATAGGTAACATTACTAACTCTGTCCATATATATGCAAAATGCATCAGTAAAATAATACTTCTCTTAACTGATCAAATTTTCATGAATTTAATTGTGCCTTTTAAGTGTGAGGTACTGCTAAAAGTGAAAAATGGCATAGTTGTAGAAATCTGACAGTTTTGAAAAGAATTTTAATTTTAACAATTATGTGGTTCTTTTTTGAAATGCTGATACATGGTACAGCTCTGATGCATTCATGAGATATTGGAAAATAGTTTTGTATCTCTCAGAAATAAATAATATCAGGGCAGAAGGAAAATTCATAAATTCAGAGTTTATCAGACTATTTTGGTATTAATTTAGTGCTTCTTTCATTGTGACCTGCCTATTTGTTACAACTGTGACAAGCAACTTAAATAAACCTAATGGCAGAAGTGCTGTGGGTGAGCAGCCTGGCACGTTTCAGGAAAGTGAATTGTGTTTCAGTAGGCTTCTGCCTTTGAATACAAGTGTTAGTTGTTTTTCTAAACATTCTATAAATATTGCCCTGTCATTAAAACAATAGTAGTTCAGAAGTTTGGCTGGACCAAGTCCAGAAACAGTTTTGTTGTTTTGCTATGGGGGAAAAGAAAGGTGGCATTTGGTGGGGAGAAACCAAAAAACCTTGACAGATAATTGTCGTCTGTATACTCTGGAAATGGGAGACTTGCTCAACTTTAAAGTCTGGATACTCAGCCCATTGTGAGAATTAGAAGGAAAGGGTAGCAAACCCCAGTTTAAGGGTCAGCTCACTGTCTTTAGCCTGTGAAGAAGATTTTGCTGAGTATAAATGTAATCAAAATTAAGAACAGGGAGCACATCAAAATTGGGTCATGATCTCCACACGTTCTATATTAAGTGGAGAGTAACACTATTGTCAATTCATTCATTAGAAATGTTACCCTCCAAGGCAGATAAAGACTGTTAAATTATATAGCAGATCTCTTTTCATTGCACATTGCTACTTAAAGAAGGTTAGATTTGATTGTGTCTCCCTCTCAAGATTCTGAGCAGATGGGCTGAGCTTCAACTGCTCTCCATCTTCTTTCTCCAATTTTCTTAGGCCCTTGATTAAATCTGAGGGTTATTTAGTAAGTAAATCAGTTTTAAATTAGCATGTCCAAGGCTTAATAGTTCCATGGTAAGACCATGATAGTGCATGTTTTGTGTACAAAAAGAGGGATGTGGACAAAATACCATTTGTTAAACAATGTAGTGGTTTTGTTGAGACTAACCAGCAGATTCAGTGTTTGATGCCCACAGGTATTTCACATCTTAATAGGGCTTACTTGTTCTACATGCTTCATTTGAAGCAGCTTCTGAGTCCTCCTAAAATTATTGATCTAACATTTACATCTTCTTTTTGTTTACCTGTAGTAGTTAAGGTACATACATTCTCCATCCAAAAAGTTCTTGAGCTGTTTTGGAATTTTTTAGAACAGTATTTCAGAAAATTTCTATTTCTTGGGTAGGTGACAGGCCCAAGAGTGATGTCTGATCTACAGAAATAATCTCTCTCTTTAGCAACTATCAAACCCACAGTCAGAGTATTCTGATGGCAGAGAAACCTAAGATGTCTGCATTCTGGTCATTGTTTAAATGGATAATCATTAAAAGTGTAAAATAAATAATGTAGAAATCAGACTTTGAGATTGCAGTGTCTTTAGGAACTGAATCACACAAATCTTTACCTTAAGAGAATTTTCAGCAGCACCACTCCCTACCAATTAATTACCTTTAGTGGGAAATTTACAACTAAGTTATTTGTTTGAGAGTGTTGTTCTTTCCTCTTTGCACTTTTCAAATTGCTGGGTATGTTTTTGAACAGAGAAAGGGAATTGTATAGGGCAACCGAGTCCCTTGATTTGGATTAAATTTCCCCTAGTCATTTAGTTCTGCAGGGAGTCACAGCTGTGATATTCAAGAGTTTACAGTCTTGAAAGATGCCAGGATAAAATTCTGCAAAAAGTATTAAGAGAACAAGCTTTTAAGAGGAATATATGATTTCTTTATTTACTCTCTTTAGGAGAATGGTATTTTTTTGGCCTAGAACCTAATTGTAAATTGTGTAGTTGATGATTGTAAAAGAATAAAAATAAATCTAGTAACTTTTTTTTCTTCTGGTAAAGTAAAATGTAGTATTTAATGTATTTGAAAAGTTAAAGTTAGCTGCTTTCTGTCAGTGCTCTGGTGAGCTCTATACCTGACTTTTACTACAAATTGGAGATTGCAGTTTAATGAGATGCTTGCTAAGAGATAAAACATTATTTAGTATGCACATTACAGATGTGCTTTTATTTAATTTTTACTTTACCCCAAAAGAAACACAGTTATTGTATCTCATCAGAGTACAATTTAAATACCCTTCCCCCCCACAGTGTGTTGTTGATTATGAGTAAAAATGGACTGGCATCTCTTTTTCAAAACCAAGTGTACATCGGGTTGACAGTTTAGCTTTCTGACAGACAGCTTTTGCTTATGTGGAAAATATTGTTGTGCACAGAGGGCTGATTGGCTTAGATTGGCTGATATAATACGTCTTTTCATACGATCCAAACAACAGACACAATAAAGACAAACAGGCATTTGTTTAGATTATTGAATGAATCTTCAAATTAAATTGTGACTATCTCAACTTTTAAGGAAATTATTTAAGACCCTGTTTTCTGTTAATTACAGTGAGCACAAGTGGTGTAGTAGGTGGACTTTTAGAAAAATACATCCGTATCAAATTTAGGATTTTGGGCTGTACAAAAAGTTCTGGTGTTGTTAGGAATTAAGCAACTAGAAGCCTAAATTTACCATCATCAAGTCAAATGCCTGCAGCTTTTCTAACTCCTCCTTCAGCTGCTCATCTCTACTCACACCTGAGTTCATACATGCACTTTGCCTGCCCAGTGCCCTTGCAGTGCCCATTTGTCACTGAGCTAGAGCTGGGTGCCACCAGCCAGGTTTTCATCTCTCCCCCCGCTGAGGCTGTAAAGCACGCAGGGCTCTTGTCTCTCTGCCAGCTGGCAAGCTGAACAAGTGGCTTTGGAAGCCAGACCGTGCACAGCCCAGGATTAGGCTGGGTGTGTGACACGGGATTTACCTGATCCCTCTGGGTAGGCAACTTACATCCATGTCAGGATTCTCCCTGTGCTGCGTGCCACCTCCTTCCCTTTCCCGAGTAATGCTGTCCTGGTGTGCTCTGTTGGTTGGAGTAATGGTGTGCTTTTCAGGGAGTGTCATCAGCATAGGAAATGCTGCCTTCTGCTGTGTATCTTAGGTTTAAAGAGAAAATTATTACACTTATTGTTGGGGATTGATTTATTGATTGCTTATCCTCTAGTGTGTTATCCCCCTGTATGTGTGTACAAAATGTGGAGTTTTAATCAAGAAAAGGGAAATTATGAATTAGATTGTCTGTGCTTGCTCATTGAAGAGATGGAATGCTAATAAGGAGTTTGTAGAACAGTGTAAATAATATGGTGTCACATACTCTGTGAGCATTTTAATAATAAACCAAAGTACTATATTTATTTATTAGAATAAATTAATTGTCTTCAGAATGTACACAGGTTGAAAGAGAAGTATACTAAGTTTTACTTTTGTTGGAAATGTCTCCAATATATGACATTTAGAAATCTTGCAGGATTGCCAAGCAACTCTGAGCAAGTACATTTGGTGTTATTTGCATAACCAACAACACAAAGGAAAGGCATAAAAAGATCTAAGACTTAAATTTTAGACTTAAATTTTTAAACCTCAGTTATTCTAACTGAACTTTTGCCAGCTGATAACAACCTGTACTTCATGACAGGTACAAAATATATAGGGTTAGTTATGACTGCAGAAATACCTACAGAAATTGAGACTCCTAGCTGACATTCAGACTTTATAATACTTCTTTCACACACTTAAAAAGGCTTCTGAGCAGCTAATTAAAGCTATTAAAAAGAATAAAAGACACTGTCTTGAATTAGAACCTAAGGGTAAAAAGGAGGAAACTTCTCCAGGAACACACAACCTTGCCAAGCGTAATAAACTTCAAAAGCCAAGCTGAAAATCAAACAAATCCCATCTTTAGTCTCACAAAGGATGTTGCCAATATGCTTAGGTAAGAAGACAGAACATTCCAGGAACTGCAAGCCTTCTGGAAAAAATCCTGCTTTCTGCCCCTTTGTGATTACACAGTAGAAATCCAACTTGGTGTATGTACATGTGTATGTGAACACTTGTATGTGTTACAGGAACCTGAGTGAAAAAAACAGTTTTCTGCTTAAACAGGTTTTCTTTAAACTGCTGCCAAAGGCCCTAGTGATAGGGGTAGAGTTGTGCTCTCATCTTGCATAAAGGGGCATTACTACCAACCTGTTTTTATGAAATAAACTTAATTATTTATAGATAAAATGTATGTGCTGAAAGTACTCTTTACTACCATGTCAGAAAACTGTTTTCATCATTGTTTGTGATTTTAAAAAAAGAGCCCAAGCTAATGAAAAGATCTGCTGCTTTATCTAATGGGAGTCTCATGCTGGTTGCAAGGGTAGCTTTTAGGCACACCTGGACTTCACAGGTGTGGTAACTGAAGAGCAGGGAGGGAGAGAAATATGAGACTAAATAGGTATACTGTTTCCAGAATTAAAAGTGCAAAGCTTATCAGTTGTGGTCACTTTTCCATTAATCTTTATCTAATTTTTAATGAAATAGAAAAGGCTCTTTTGAAATCAAGGAAAATAGATATGTAGACTTTACCAGGAGTGGATAAAAATAGTTGAAATCCCTGTTTAATGTGTTGTGTTCATGTAGTATTGTTTTCCTGTGGATCTTACATAAAGGTAATTGATTATTCCTAACGACTGTGCTTAAAAGTCAAGGTGGCTCTGAATTATACAGAGAAGGCTCATGTTGATTAAACAGATTAAAAAGCATTTGACTATTTTCATGTGTTGCAACGCAGAATTACCTCCCATTAAAGCCCATTGATCTCAGTAGCATAAGCTTAAGTGATTTTCTGGTTTGGCATCTCAGTGGGCCCTCAGTGAAACTGCTGCCTACATGCAAGGAATGCAAAGTTTGGCTTGCTGATGCCATAAAGGTAAAATCTATACCTCAAGGTACAGAGCAGTTTTTCATAGCAAAAGGATTGTGAAATAGAGTTGGTAAATGTTATTAGGTACTTCTGAACTACTGAATGATATTTTACAGCTACAGTATGCAATTTGTTGAACTACTTAGGAGAGACATAGTTCTGATATCTATTTAGGTGAGAAAAATTTCCTGTGAAGCTAAATAGAGGATGATGTGCTAGAACATTAGAGCCATGTTTGTCACACAGTCTGACAATATCTTGCCACGGCAATAGTGCTAGATGAATCTGTATTTGCTGTAAAAAGCCAAGATGCAAGCAGTAGTGCTTTATATTTCAACCAACATCAGGTAATTCCAGATTAATCCAAACAAAATATATCTGGTGGGATTTTTTTTAAATGGCAATGTCCCCTTTCAGTGTCACTGCAGGACATTACCATGAGAAAAGCTTTCCGGAGCTCCACGATTCAAGACCAGCAGCTGTTTGACCGCAAAACTCTGCCAATTCCTTTGCAAGAAACTTATGACATTTGTGAGCAGCCTCCTCCGCTTAACATTCTCACCCCTTACAGGTTAGTGAAACAAAATTGATCCAAATCAATGCCTAGCTTATTTTATGTAATAGAGAGGATGCATCCAGGCACCTTGCTCACATGGAGTAGCACTTGAATATTTAAGGAGCCAGGCTAGAAAACTGTGAAGCTGCTGGAGGAATGAGAGCAGCAGAAGACATTGTAAGCATTGAAACTTTACTCCATTTTACTCAAATCTTAACTCAGTGTAACATGGTAGGAAAAAAGTAGTTTTTAAATTCTGTATTTATTAAACCATATAATGTACTTGCATGTGAAGTGAAGAAATTAAACAGGTAAGTGTGTAGAAAGAAGGGTCTTCAATGGAAATGAATATTGCTTGCTGTCCCAGAGATTCAGTTTGAACCAGTAGCTGAACATAAGCAGCCACATAAAATTGCTCAATATTTTAACAGCAAGATTTGAGTTATTGGAGTGGGAGGTGGGAGTTCTCTGATTTATGACATACTTTTTTGGGTTGTTTTTTTTTTTTTTTTTTTTTTTTTTTGGTTGTTGTTGTTGTTGGGGTTTTTTGTTGGGGTTTTTTTTTTTTTTTTTGTTGGGGTTTTTTTTTTTTGTCTGGAGCTTGTGTTAAAGTTATCTTTCTAAAATTAGGACCTTGAATGCCAGGAAAGATAGTAAAAATGTTGGTGCAGAAGGTCAATGATCACCTCTTTTGTGTTCCTCAGTAAAACATTTCAGGGTCTGAGATACTATATATTCCTTAATATGCCCTTGCTTTGTCTTAATGTTTGGATTCATGTCTTGTCAAAGAAACAGTATGCTCTATTTGTGTCACTGTGTTTCAGGGATGATGGAAAAGAAGGTTTGAAGTTCTATACCAATCCTTCATATTTCTTTGATCTGTGGAAGGAAAAAATGTTGCAGGACACAGAGGACAAAAGAAAAGAAAAGAGGAAGCAGAAGGTACGTATGTTAACTTTATATGGCTTCTCTTTGTTTTTTCCTAGAACAGGTTTGCTTGCAGATGTGGTACTTTAATAACAGTGCAGACTTGACAGAGCCATCTATTCAACTAAAGCTGCTTGTATTCATTCAGTTCCACCAACTTAAACAATTAAATAATAATAATAATAGCAGCAGTAGTAAAATATTATAGAAGGACCTAAAGCTTTCACTCTGTCTTAACATAACCAACTTTTGCCAAAGTTTGTAAGTACTCTAGCAATAACTCAGAAAAGAAGGAGGAATGCAGCAGGAGTAAAGAGTTTCACTTGAACATTTGTTTTGTAAGACAAAGTTTTGACAGTCTTACAGGTGAAAAAGCTTGAATGACATTCTAATAAATATGTTTAAACTAGAAAGAAATTAGTAGGAATAAAACACATTGCTTATATTTTCTTAAAATTAAACAAGCACTTTTGTAAATGGTAATGCTACTTTTTTATTTGACCATTATTCTGTATGTTTCATAGGCAGTAGAGAGAGTAAATATGAGTGTCAGATTTATAATTTGATTTCAGACTTAGAATTAAAAGCTACTTAAACAGGTATTTTTCTCCATATTATTCAGGTTGTTAGCCACTAGTCTGATGTTTCTGGCTCTTACAAGTCTTTCTGGTCTACATGTTATGTTTAGCCTGAAAGCAAATTTTTCTTGCATTGGAGATGAGATTGTTTTTCATAATTTTGTGGCTGATGTTTATATGCAAGTAATTAAAAACCACTGTCTCAGTTGTCAGTTTTGTTTGCACAACTCTCCTACAGCAGAAAAATCTAGATCGCCCTCACGAACCAGAGAAAGTGCCAAGGGCACCGCATGACAGACGGAGAGAGTGGCAGAAGCTAGCCCAAGGTCCAGAGCTGGCAGAAGATGATGCTAACCTCTTACATAAACACATTGAAGTTGCTAATGGCCCAGCTTCACATTTTGAATCAAGGTTCCTTTTTGTTTTTTCTATCCTTTATGAAGTGTATTCATTCTGTGTAGTGAACATGCATGAGTAGTGGTCAGTGATGAGATGCTACTGTTCCCCTTGAAATGCACTGGAAATCACTGATTTAGCTTGATCAAAACTCAGTTTTGAAATTCTTAGTGTGTCTATAAAGGAGTAGTTACTATGTTGTTGTTTTTAAGGGTACCATGTATCCTCATTGTATCCTTGAGGATGTGCTGTCCTCTGTAGCTTGATGGAGGTGTAGTGTCCCAGGTGTGTCACTGCATTCCAGTCCTGACCCACAAAATCCCCATTGTTCCCGCCTCTTGATTTTTCTTAAGCAGACACTGCCAAGACTATATCGTGTGTGTGATGTGAATAAACGTCCACTTGGAACTCAAATGAGAATGCTGAGCTTCACTTTACTCTTGAACAAATCCCTGATTTGATTGACATTTCTGGTTATAGCCTATTACAAAATCCAACCTGTTGAATTCTCATTTCACAGCGTGTATTTGCTGGTGGCTAAAAGTAGCATTTCACATGGCAAACACCTGCTGTGCTTATGCTTCTGGTCTTGGTGCAAAATCAAGTCCATTTTACCAGCCAAGAAACATCTAATAGCAAAGAGGGCTGACAAGTAATGTTAGGCAGTTTGGGGATAATTTTTTTGTTTGGGGGTTTCGAGTGTTTTGTTGGGTTTCTTTTAATTAAAAAGTATTCATTGTCCTCCCAAAACTGGTTAATTTTTTCCCCTATCTTTCTGTGGTCAAAAGCACACCATAAGAGAGTATTTTGTTTAGCTTTTGTAAGGCCTTCAAACAAGCTCAGTAGTGATGGTGAGTAATTATGACAACTCTAGGAGAGAGTGTTTGTTGCCTGAAAAGTAGAAAAACCTGCTTGTAAAAAACTTAGCTCAATTCAGAATGGAAAATGCTCTCAGTGCGTTTCACTCAGTGGGGTACAAGTTAAGTTATGGTGATTAGCATTTTTCTAGGAACAGCTTTATAGAATCTCTGTAAGCTGCTGTGTCAAGTCATTGGCAGAAACATCTGCTTTCCTGCGGTCCTTTTGTTATGTTGTATGTTGGGTTCCACTTTAGACATGCTTGTTTTATATCCAGGACCCTGGCCTAAACCTTGATTATCTCAGTACTAGTAATGCAATTGTTAATAATGCTGAAGTGCTTGGGAGCACTGCATGTGAAGAACATGTTGTTCAGAAACAGAACAGCACCATACTTTGAAATAAATGAGAAAGATTTTCACCCCTGAAGAACTTAATAGGCTTAGGTACTACAGTGGTGGCAGTATGTGGAAATGTAGAGTGTTGCTCTACTAGTTGGAAAGTGTTCTACAAACACTTTTGCTCTGAATTTAATAGAATTTTTTAAAATAAAATTCTGTAATTGAATAGTTAATTGAAATTTACTAACTGATCAGATCCTTGAGGTGTGTCTAAAGTTGCCATTAACAAGTTGAATCATCTTTATTTAGTGCTAGTACTCAATAGTAGATATTGATTGTGTCCTGTGTCTATTAAAGCAGCGAGTTCTCTGTATATATTGGAATAAAGATCCTCTGACAGAAGTTCAGCTAAATTATTCAGTTGTAAATTCTACCACTCTTAACATCGATGGATGTTTCATAAATGTTGTAAAAGAAGAGGAGTTCTGATTGTATTGCTGTGTTTATTTAACTCAAAATAATGTGTCTAATAAACACTAAGGTCACACACATGGTGTAGAAACTATCTGATATACCTGTCAAAATCAAACCCTTGAGCTGCTAGAAGTAATAACAGGGAAAGTGGGATGAATTATTGAAAAGCCACACTATAATATCCAACACTAGTGGAGAGAAGATACTTGCATTCAGAATCAGACTGAAGTGTAGCACAGCGGCTGAGGGCACTAATACTGCCTCCTACTGAAGGTGAATTGGATCATTTCTCCCTGTTTCTTACAGATCCCAGGCCTACGTGGACCACATTGACGGGTCGTATTCCCTTTCTGCCCTGCCCTACAGCCAGATGTCCGAGCTGCTGAGCAGAGCCGAGGAGCGCGTGCTGGTGCGGCCCCACGAGCCGCCGCCGCCGCCCCCCATGCACGGCACCGCCGAGGCCAAGCCCGTGCCCCCCTGCGTCAGGTACCGGCCACAGGGACCACGTGCCCTTCTCCTGGGGCTGCTGTGGTTATCCACCCCCTGCCAATAGCTGTCAGCATTATTGCTGTGCTGCCCATGAACCCCAGCGTGCCTGCAGGAACAGGGCCGCCGGGAGCTGGGTGGGAAGGCCGGCACCTAAATCCCATAGGGTGGAGAAAAGCCTCAGCTTGCCATCAACACTGCGACCGTGTTGCCTTCTGAGTTAAATGGCAAGACCAAAAACTATATGGAAAATGCTTCTGTGAAATATGTTGGCATTTCAGGATGTAGCTTTGGAGTTTTGGAAATTTGTACAACTGGGATGTGTTTCAGCCTACATGAAAGGAAGAATATATCACAGTAAGACAGCTGTCAAAACCATGTATTCATTGCATTTGCTAAATTGTAAGTGCTTCTCTCTCCCAAAGTTTTTTTTTCCTACTTCTTTGTACCTTTTCAGAAGTGGATACGTACATAGAATATTTTCTAGAGATGAAAATTTCTTTGTCACTCCCCTATTTTTTTATACCAAAAGTCTTATTTTATGGTCAGGCACATACAACTTAGAATAGTGGATAGCTAATTCAGATGGGATTGTTACATCAGCAAGATGTTAGTCTCTTGAAATGGGTGATATTCGCTGCCTAGGAGATCATACACAAAAATGCATAACTCTTTATTAATTTACCACAACAGTTTAAAGAAATCCTCTAGTGGTCTTTCAGGAAAAGAAATTTACTGTTCTCTCTTGTTTCTTCAGTTCACCTATTTATTGTCCTGTAATGAGTATCTAGCATATAACTGTACCTCTCTGTATGCAGTATTGATGACCTTTAATATTAGTCTCACTCATTTTTTCATCACACCTTAAGTATATATATTTCAAATTAACTCGTTCTCATTGTTTGCATTGTTTTGTTTTGGTTTTAAAGTTCTATGAACCAAAACAGTTCATCGACTGCTAGTTCCCTGACTTGAGAAAAATAATTTGGATTTACTTAGGGACAACAGGGAAGAATTATATCAAAGGTACAGGAAATCTTCGAGCAAGATGCACTGTATAAGAACATAGATTTGATTAATAGCTGAATTTGAGCAGAGGTCTTTTGGAAACCCGTTGCAAGCTCCATACTGAAAATTAGACATTCTTATTTATGAGGTGTGGACAAACACCCTGAAATCATCATGGTACATAATGCTCTTTAATGCCCAGGTTTCAATGTTCTAAAGTTGCACAACTTAATCTATTACTATTTTTCCACTCTCTAGCTTTCATATCTTTGTTCTGTTATTGGATGTTGCAGTTCTACTCCTGGCTTGGTAGAAAATCGTCCTCAGTCACCAGCAACAGGCAGAACACCGGTGTTTGTGAGCCCCACTCCTCCTCCTCCACCACCGCCACCTCTCCCATCCGCCTTGTCGACTTCATCCTTAAGAGCTGCAATGACTTCCACCCCTCCACCCCCAGTCCCACCGCCACCACCCCCTCCCACAGCTGCTCTGCAGGCCCCAGCTGTGCCGCCTCCGCCAGCTCCTCTCCAGATAGCTCCTGGAGTTCTTCATCCAGCTCCGCCTCCAGTGGCTCCTCCCCTAGCACAGCCCTCTCCCCCTGTCACCAGAGCCGCCCAGGTGTGCGAAGCTCTGCCTGTTCACCCGGTTCCTCCACAAGCTGAAGTTCAGGGACTTCCTCCACCACCCCCACCTCCTCCCCTGCCGCCTCCTGGCATCCGACCCTCCTCCCCTGTCACAGTTGCAAACCTCTCTCACCCTCCTCCTGTCCTGCACCCTCCTGCCACAACCATTGTCCCTGGCCCTCATGCACCCATAATGCCTCCGTCTCCACCATCCCAAGTGATTCCTGCTCCTGAGCCCAAACGCCATCCTTCAACTCTGCCTGTGATCAGTGATGCTAGGAGCGTTCTGCTGGAAGCAATACGGAAAGGTAACGTTGGCTATTACACAGCAAACAGAGCCATCTCAGAAACCTGCTACATACACGTGACCTTTGAGACATGGAATATTTCACATGTGTAAGAAGTTACAGGAATGCATCTCAAGTCTGTTTCTGTTTTCTATCCCCTACAGTGTATACATTGCCAAGTAGACAGGTTTTTTTCAATTCGTAATTTCACTTATCAGATGTTTAGTTTGGATGGCAAACCTGGTTCTCTGTGGAAGTTAGATTACAGAAAAAAGTACGTGTGTTTGTAGATGATCTGTGGAGATTATCTTTCCATTTCCGTTTACCTGCAAATGTAACTATTTCTGATCATCTACAAATTGTGTAGAAGACAAAAACATTGGTTTTCACAGACTGTTAGATAAAAGCAAAACTGATCAATTGGCATTGGAATTTTGATCATCTGTCACTGTATTACAAGATATAAGTGACATTCAGAAATCATTGCTGAAGACCTCAAGCTGTTAAGTATCTGATCTGGACACTGATGTCAGTGCAGTAGTGGAGCAGCCTTTGCATTGCAAGGTGCCCATGGCAGAGTGCAAGAGAAGGGCAGAGCTGCAGGGCAGTGTTTTCCTGATGATCTCATGAGGAGCTGTGTGTGCCAGCTGTACCTTTCAGCTTATGGTGCCCATGGCCAGGAAAATCCCCACTGGCATCAGAACACACACATTGGTGTGTGCTGCTGTTTGATGGTGCGGTGTCTTTCTGTCTTTCAGTAGTTAAGATCTTTAAAATGTTTCAAGTGCTACATTCTTCTTCTCTTCCCCTGCACTGTAGCACAGCACAGAATCTGTATGGTACTGTAATATCAGCAGATAGGCCATAGCACTAATTCGAAATATTTTTGCATGCCTATATGCACATGAATTGGTAACATCATTGAAATCTAAAGAAATGTTGACAACAGCTGAGTACAACAGGGGTACATGAAAATGTGTAGACAATGTCAGCAAAAATGAGAAAATAGAGCCTGCTGGTATAATCTTGGTGATTGCTGAGAACACTTTTGACCGAGTCATACCCAAAAAACAAAGGCTTGAGTTACCACAGCTTTGATATCCAAGTAATACTTTATCCCAAACCAAATCATTACATGATAAAAAAAAAAGAGTTACAAGAGGTCCTGTCTTCAGGACAAATCGCTATAAACTTTCATTAAAATTATGAATAAAGAGTCTAAAAAATGCAAATAGCAAAATCACTTAGAGTGGTACTACAAATGTATTTTAATAGAAAATCAGAACCAGGATATTGTAGTAGACGGACTCAAGATCTTGTCTGCCACTGCAATTCTGACATTCTTCTCTTTAAAAGCTTGACAAAAAAAATTCAACCTGAGCAGGACAGCATCCTGTGTATTCATTTTCGATTGCAAAGCATTCTGTGAATCATGACCTAGATCCATGTGCAGTGGGGAAGGAGGAGGGTGACATGTTTGTGCTCTGCTGTTCCCAGGCATTCAGCTCCGCAAAGTGGAGGAGCAGCGGGAGCAAGAAGCGAAGCACGAGCGCATTGAGAACGACGTCGCCACCATCCTCTCCCGTCGCATCGCTGTGGAGTACAGTGATTCAGAAGATGATTCAGAATTTGATGAAGTAGATTGGCTAGAGTAAAATTATTACATTGATGTACACTGCAAAATTGAATGCTAATGTCCATTGTGGTGCTTGTTCTTTGGAAGTTTGATGGTCATTTCTAGTGTTTTTTGTATTCTTTTCTTAACATAATTAATCCATGTTTTTCTACTTTTCAGTTTACAAAGAGCTCCTAGTGCATCTTCAAAACTAAATGTTTTACAGTGGCTTTTCTTACACATCTCTTTTGAAAGAACATACTTTGTTCCAATAGACCACTAAGTATTAAGCATGGGCAGCTGTTGGTAGAGTAGCAGTTTCAATTTTTTGGCATATCTTAACTGTGCACTTTGTGAATTTTAAGTTGATGAAGGCAACTGAGATTGACATTCCAAGGACAGCTGTATGTACTAATGAGCCTTATTCCACTTCTGATAGTGTTTTAAAACATTAAACCTAGCTATCAAAATATCACTGCCTCGATAACACCTGTATACTAAAAGTACATATAGTTAGCAGCACTGAACACACTGAAAAGCAAATGGATCTTTGGGGGGGTTTATTATTGTTTTATTGTTGTTTTTAAATAATTATGGCCTTATTTGAATGTTTAGAGATTCCCCTTCCCTTCTTCCCTCCCAGGTACATATTGTGTGGTACTATTTTTGCCTGCATAATAAAAGTTTAAAGTTTTTTTTTCCTTGTGAAATCTTTTGACTTAAACATGCTGTGTAACTTATGTAACTGTTAAAATAACAGTTTGATTTAATAAATGGTTCATTTTAAATGTTCCTGGGTGTTGGTCTTTCAATGAAGCCTGCTTTTCACTGGTGTACCTGAGAGATCCTTGGTTTTCAGGTATTTAATCTGTGGTGTACAAAGTTAAAGTATTTTCTCATCAGTTCTCTCATTTTCTCTTGATGAGATGCAACAGTTAAAATCATGATTGATGAAAGATGATTTTTTAAGTGCTGTCTAGCAGTGCAGTGCATGTTTTTCACATCTTTTGTGTTTCTCTTCCCTGGAATAACTCCTTCAAGTCTGAGCACATAGTCAAAAGCCTGTTGAGAAGGGAAGCATGAGAGGGTGCAAGAGCTCTCTTATCCTGTGATCTTGTTCCTGGAAGATGGAATCCTGTAATAGAGGATAAGAAGTCTTGAAGGTCAGATTGAGATTTCTTGAAGGTGGAACATTAAATGTTCTATGTGTTACAAACCAGCTTGCAGGGACATGTGCTTGTTAGCCTTCTCTTGGAATTGGGCAAAACTCCCGAGGGATACACTGGGGTAGGAGCAGTGTACAGCAACCGTTCCAGCTTCTCTGTCACCATCTCAGCCTCCAGTGGGATTTTGCACATGGCCTGCTGTACTCAAGACTTTCAGCTGCAGCAGTAACACCTTTATTAGTTTTGTGGAAGAAAAAATATTGTCACAATTTGTGAATCTGCATCTTTGTAACTATGGCTGCAGATATGTGTGCCCTGCTCTCTCTTGAGTTTTTTCACAGTAACACCATCTGGTTTGTTCTGTTGTTCTCCATTGACTTCCCAAGTGTGTGTCCTGCTTAACCCCTCATTGTAATGGTAAAGAAAGGATGTCAGAGCCACTTCTGCATATTTGATGGTGTTTCCTTGGATCTCAGTAATCCTAACTCACCAAACCTAACTTGTCCTGAAGCTAAATGTGGGATCCTATTGTTGCAGCTGTAAAGATTTGAGATCATAAAGCAAAGTGCGTTGTATGCAACCACAGCTCCCCTTTAGCCAGGGACCAAGATCTGCACTCCAGGCAGCTGAAAAGAACCTGAATTTCATGTGTAGTTAGTTCTGCCATTCACAAAATTTCATTTCAACTGATATTTATACCCATTCCTTGCACAACTCTCTATAAACTGATTTTTCTGGTGGGTATCACAGAAAGCAGCCTACATTGCCACTTAAATGGAGCAGCAGTATTTCTGTACCCAGGCTCTAACTGTTCGAATTAGAGCATCTCACCATCATGCCTGCATTGGTGGGTGTGCTCTGAGTGTGTCCAGGAACTGTGAACTGCATATAACTTACATAAAATGAAGAAAAAGGGAAGAAATTAAAGCAAAAAAACACCCTTACTGTAACTGCAGCTATCACATAGCAGACTTGAAGGTATTAAAAAAAAAATTCTTATTGACAAATAGTTGTTATTGACTGTTTTGCTGTCCTGCTGATTAATAGTATCCCTTCCAAGCTGGTACCCAGGGCAGATAAAGCACTCATGTAATATGACACAGTCACACAAAGTAATGAACCTTGCCTGTGAAAAGTCAAGAGTTAAATTCAGTTAACATTTCAAAGGCAGGATTCTTGGCCTTCTGCCACTGCTACAGCTATCTGCCATAGCAACTGGTCTCCAGATAGCAATAGCATGATTCACTAGTAGCAAGAGGTGATTGTTGAATTTGAATATTTGTGTTTGTAGATCAGCTCCCGAGCCGTGCATTTGCAGTCTCGGAGATTTGTGTCCCTCTACTGTGGTCTCCAGCCGCCTTTCTCGTTTGGTGGAATGCTGTGCAGAGGGCTGCTGGGCTCTTCATGCCTGTGATTAGATGTGTAATAGATTATTGATTGCTTTGTCTTGTAAGGTATTAAATCAAGATTTCTGTATTGAACTGTTTACGGAGTCTGTTGTTTACCTCTGAACATTTGCAGCAGCTGGTTAAAACCAAGGCTTGAAGTCTGACGCAAAAATAATATGTCAGTAATGTTCCATATAAGTGAAGAGAAACCTTTGTCTTCACCCTTTTCTCAAACTGTAATCTGGGACAGTTAAAAATTATTTACCTCTCCTACTGAGAATGAGGGGCAGGGGGGAAGAACAATATAAAGTGCATAGAAGAAACAAAATCTGCTTGGTGGCAGATGACTAGGGAGGTGCAGAATTGGTCACTCGGGGGTTTTATCAAAAGATAAAACAGTAACAATGCAGCTACCACGGACAAACCAAAAACAAATCAGTAAATGGAAGAGAACAAGGACTGAAGAAGCAAAAATTAAAAAGAGACATAATTTTGGAGTTCTTTTGTAGCAGTGTGATATGAACAGTAACCATTAAATACTAGATATTATTAAGGGATTATGTTATCTCTCAGTAAAGTGGGATTTTGAAATCAGGAGGCATTAAAAGGCCTTTAATCGATAAAATTATTCTTTTGTGCATGTTACATGGGAGTGCACTCCTCAGGATTTAGGTGGACACTGGCACACCATTGACTGTCTGGGACCCAAGTGTGCCAACAGGTACCCACAGTCCCCAAGGCTTTGCAACAGACTCATCAGGGTGATGGAACTATCCTGGCTTGGATGCAGCTGCCCCCCTGAAGTGCATCCCACGGGATTTCCCTGGGGCTGTGAGCCTTTGTCTGCCTGGAGAATGCAGATGGAAACAGACTCTGCCATACTCGGTGTCCCCAGCCCATGGATCCCCGCGAGAGGGGTTCAGGATGGTGCAGAAGGCCCTGTTTAGCAGGCGGGAGCAGCTCACAGCAGCATCCCCACAGCAGTGCGGGTTACGGCAGCAGCAGAGCCCCGATCCCGGCACTGCCACAAACCGCGGCGGTTCCAAGGGGAGACACGGAGGCAAAGCCTCGGCACCGGCTCTGCTGCCCAGGGCTGCACCAGCGAGATCTGACAGAAATTCGACTCGAGCTCCATCAAGTGTCCGCTTTGTCTCCTCAGCTGCAGGCCAGAATGAGTTTTACTCTTCCCCGATCCTCTTCTGCAGATGCGGGCATTTAACACCAGGAGAGGAATCACAACCAGAGACCAGGGACAGCAGCAACAGCGATCTCCCTTTTTGTCACCTCTGCGAATTGTCCCCTCTCCTTTCCCCTCCTGGCCCCTTTTCACACTTGAAGGATTCTCGGGGCTGGGAGTCTGCCCACAGAAGCCTTTCACACGCCCTTTGTGGCTGCAGGTGGGAGAGACCTCCCTGATTCCCAAACTGCTTCCTGAGCACACACCAGCCCTCGGTAGAGGTGAGTTCCCTCCATCTGTCCTCTGAGCTGCTTGGGACTGCTCTCCCCTCCCTCGTCCAGCCCCAATGAGCTGGGTCGGGTTTAGGTGTTTCAAAGGCAGGTTCCTGGCGGCTCGGGGATTGCTTTTGGGCAGCAGGCGTGCAGAGAGCGCTCCCGTGAGCCGGGGCTTGGCCGGCAGCTCGCAGGGCTCAGGGAATGCCCGACAGCACCGCCAGGCACTGCCCAGGAGCACGCAGGGCATTCTCATCCCCACCCCAGCTGCTGCTGGAAGAGGACACACGGACAAGCCTCAGGAAATGGGCACTGGGGTACAGAGCAGATATAGCGAGGCTTTTCCCCCCTGCTGATTCCTGTGCCTGGAGAATGGGCTCTGCCACATTACTCATCGCTCATGTTCCTCAGCTGCCAGCACCCCTTGACAGCAGCATCAGTAACAGCCTCTAAAGAAAATTGCATCCATGCCATTTCGTCTAAATTCTTATTTTTACCGTATTTGCAGGCTCTGAGCAATTGCTCCAGCTACCTTCTTTTGACAACTGGAAATGTCTGGGTACAGATCAGAGAAGTCATCAAGCATCTCTCACCAAAATACTGATAAGTATCAATACTGAAAAGTATCAAATGGGGCTGAGTATTCCCCGTACGTTTCTTTACCTGATGGTTCAGTAACTTCCCTTTCAGACACAAGACAGCTGAGTGCCCCCTACAGACAGGTCGTTTTCATTTCCCACCTCCCCCATTTTAATGCCTTCGATGTCAGTGTTCTTTATTGCAAAACTTGTGACATTTTCGCACAGTTTCACCGCAGTATTGTTGCAAGAAAAGCTGAAAAAATACCTCCCTTTCATGAGATCTTCCACAGTGTTTTAGCCACTTCTACTCCTCTGCAAGGCATTTCCTTCACCACAATTTTAAAATCTCAGAGCAGGTCTCCTTCTCAACCCACCCCAGTGTTTCCTGTGGAACAAGATCCATGCTCAGTGTCATATTATCACAGCTTGATCTTGCACTTCAGTATCAGCCAGAAATAACTCCAGAAACTGCCTGAGACTTCTAACCTTGTGAGAAAGCAGCTCTCAGCCTGGGTCTTGGCATGCTAGCGTAGTTTAGAAATTCCCCTTCATGCCAAGCAAATGCTGGAGGCTGGATTTTTCCCAGTTGCATTTTGGCAAAGCCAAAACCAGCTTGTAAGCATCACCAGCTGGACACACAGCCCCACACAGGGATGGAGGAGAACATCAAGCAGCCTGGGCAAGAGGCTGTCCCTCACTGCAGCCCAGATAAGGATGCATCTTCTGGGTTTTAAAAGCTCAAAGAAGTTAGCAGTGCTCCCAAAGAAGTTAGGACAGGTGTTCCCCACAAGCCAGCATCCTTTGCTGGTCAGTGGGGATCCTGGCAGTAATACAGCTGTGGTTAATTAGGAGAAAACATGAGGACTCCTTTGCTCCTGTGTACTTTGTTCCCTGCATGATGGCATCCCAGCACCTGCCAGGGACCTTTCAGTGCCAATGATTTTCTTTGGATGAATCAGAGGTAGAAAGAGCAACTCAAACCCTGTTCCCACAGCAAAGAGAGTCCAGCTCTGGGAGCAGCCAAATCTATCTGGGCTTCCCAGTCAGCTCCTCCAACTCTCTGTAGATCCCTCTGATGGAGACCTCTAGGGTCACATGAAAAGTTACCACCCTAAATCCCAGAAATGTTAAGGCCAGGCTTTGATGCCTCCTTGGATTTTGAAGATTTCCACTGACTTGACACATCTCTGCAGCTTGCAAATCCCAGGATGTGAGGTTCTCCTGAAGAACCTGCAAATGGGGGTACAGCCAGCCCTATCCCCACAATGCTGACTCCACATCCCTTGAAACCAGGAGGCATTTTTGGGAAGATGTGTGCTGAAGCTCTGCCCCAGAAGTGGCCACTGTCACAAGACTTGAGAAGATCCCACAAGGGCAAGGCTGAAGGGGCTCCCATGGCTGCAGCCCCACATGACCATCATCCCTCATTCAGACATCACAAATTCCTGCTGGAGCACCCTCTGTCAGCCACATCAGCTCCCAGGGCTGGCCAGCCAGTGACACCTGTAAGAAATGTTTAGCAGAGGTCTGCTGGCAAAACATCACCCCTCCCAACACACATGGGAGCAATTACTTCTTCAGGTTTTTAGTCTGTTTAAGTAGTCCTCATATTCTCCATAAATTTCATTAGCTGGATTTATGTAGTCTCTAAACTGCAGTATTATGGGCACAGCAGGAAATTATTTGCTGTTCTGGTGAAAATGAGTATTTCCTAGTTTTGTCAATGCAGGGAATTACATTATCAGGGAAATAATAACCAGCTGAACTGAAGGAGGGTTTGATTCATGGTAATTACTGATTATATGCAGATTACTTTATGGCTTTAATTCTGTGGTCTCCCACTGTTTGCTTGCTAAACCTCTAAAAAAAAAAAAAAAAAAAAAGGCAGCGAGTATATGAGAGTCTTGTTTGTAAGGCAAATTACAGAAGCTAATTTGTTGATTACATGAAAGGAAGCAGAGCTCTGCACAGACCAGGACAGCAGTGGGAAGGAGCCAGCAGAGAGCTGTGCTTGCATCCATCCTAGGCTGCAGCCACTTCTGTGCTGCTCTCCAGCACCCATTTCACATTCCCAAGATTGCCAGCCTAACCTGTGCTTAGGGCTGGTTCCACTGGGGCAACAGCAGGGCTGGAGGTGCTCTGTGCCCTTTGTCTTTCACTCCTGTTCATCAGGTGGAGATAAGCGGATGTATCAATTCATTTGTGATCAATGCACCTGAAAATATTTCTTCCAATTCAGTGCAACCACCAGGCCCTTGCAAACCTTCAGTTTTAACTAGCACTGTGCTTTAAGGCATCAGAAGCTGGTTAGCAAACTGCTGCTTTTGACAGAAAGCCATCCAAAAATAGAGCAGAGCATCACCACTGCTTCTCAGACACTCCTGCTTTTCCAAAACAGCTTTTCTCTTACTTCCTACAGCAAAACTTCAGCAGACTTGCAATCTCCAGGGATGAAACTAGCCTTTTGGTCTCATATATTATTCTTAGCATTGCTGGAGCAAAATTTCAGACCGTGTTCTCTCTGCAAGGGGGAGATGGGGAGCAAGACCCTGCTCCTGCTGCCTCCCTGCCTGGGAAGATCCTTCACTCCCACTGTGCCCAGGGCAGCATGCTGATTGCATACTGCATTTATTCCTAAAATACATAGCTATGCCCTCTCGTGTGAAATGCAGGTGCTGGGGTTTGCATCAGAAAACATCCCCCTGTGTCAGAGCAGGCTCAGAAGCACGGCTGGGTGCTCCACAGTGCCTGGGTGCATTTGTCTGCAGCCGCTTCAGCACACGTGCCAGCTGGGCTCTTGCAGCTGCCAGCACTTTATTTAACAGATGAAAGGGAGAAGGAGGGAAAGCACTGCAATTGCCAGCCCAAAAGACAGCGCTCTGTGTCAGGCAGGCCTGCCTGCACCCCTGGGGGTGTCAGTGCAGAGGAGCAGGGGTGAATAGCAGCTGTTGAATCCATCAAGACTGGATGGCACTTCCAGCCCTTGTGAGCTCTGACCATCATGACCATCATGACCATCATGACACGGTGCAGGGCCAAATCCAGGCTCTGGGATAAAGGGTTGGCACCACCAACATCCCTTTGGGAGCCTCCAGAAAGGCATGCTGTCCCCTTGGTCAGTACCAGCCATGACGGCTCCCCCAGCCCAAATATGGGGCAGTACTGTTCCTTCACGGAGTAATAGAACAGGAGTGGGTAGGGTTGGAAGGAACCTTAGAGATCATCCAATCCCTCTGGCATGGGCAGGGACACCCTCCACTAGACCAGACTGCTCAAGGTCCCATCCAACCTGACCTTGAGCACGGCCAAGCATGGGGCACCCACAGCTCCTTTGGGCAACCTGCTCCAGTGTCTCACCAGCCTCACACTGGAGAATTTCTTCCTTATATCTAGTCTAATCTCTTCACTTTAAAGCCTTTAAAGCCTTTTAACCTTTGTCGTAAATCCACATTACCATTGTCCCTGAGTCTACATTACCCCCCTCACTAGTAAAGACTCCCTTTCTGAATGCAAAAGTGCATCCTTGGCTGTTCCCAAGTGCCCCAGCAGATGGAACATCCTGACTCTGTGCCCCTCTGTGTTCTGCAAAGCAGAACCCCACTGAAGGGACAGTGTCTTCAGAAGTGGTCCTCATTCCTGCCATAATATCCACGGGTGTGTTTCAGCCTCTGTGTTTTGGGCAGGTGGATGCACCAGCAGACTTGGATCTGCCTGTGCAGCATGGCCACCCTTTGGAATGCTGAACTTTCCGTTCTCCCTTTGCAGGTCATATGTCTTTAGGAGAAAGATGCATGCCCCTTTATGCTGACCAGTAAGAGCTATTCATCACCACCCTCTCATTTATCCTATTTCAGTGCAAGAATAATAATTAAATGGTAATTATAATGAAAGAAATGCTATTTAAAGTGAAATATTTTCCTTTTGGCCGTTTGCTATGGAAAGGCCGCTTCTTCCTCTGCTGTTTCACTAACACCCACGGTCAGATAATATTTGATGAACCACCACAAATTAGGATGCAGCTGACGTCTCGGTTTGCGCTGTTTGTGCCCGGAGACGGTGTGTGTGCGGTTTTGCTTTATCACCGAGCTGGCTGCCCCCGGGGTTAACCACAAACCCACAAAACCCTTCAGGCCGTGCCGAGCCCCGCCTACATGTCGGCACCCAAAAATCCCCCGGGTTCCCGCCGGGAGGAGCGGGCGGCGGGGATGCGCATCGGGAGGTGGCAGCATTTCACCGCAGCGCCTTGCCCAGCCACGGTGTGTGCTCGAGAGAAAATCAGCACCTTTTAATCCTTTTGGCATATCGTCCAAGTATGCCATACTTTCCATTTGCTACTTGTTGCTTGTGGGGGTCCCAGTCGTTGGTTTTTCTGGGTGTGGATTGAAGGCACTTGAGACAGTAATTCATGTTTGGACTCAGGTGTTTATTATTTCTCATCAATAAAACAGTCTCACGACTGTGAGTTCAGCAGCTTGTCATTAGAAGGCACAAAATAGCCAACAATCTCTTGTTACAAGGTCTTTAAAGACTAAACTAACCAATTAACAGCTGACACCTAGATTATTTACCCTTTTTACCCAATAACTGATCCCAAACACCCTGCAATGTGGACTTTTCTGCCCAATTACAAAATACCACCCAAACCCATGAAGAAGAAGGAAGAAGAAGCATGAAGAGGAAACCCAGGACTACACCCTGTGCCCTCCATCTTGCTTCCATCCACAACATACTAAAAATCCCAAAACCTAAATTTCTCACTGAGTGATACTCCTACACTACTTTCTATAATCTATTTCATACTTTTGTGGATTCTAGTCTATCTTGAAGTCTAGGCAACTTTCTCCATGAATGAGAGTCAAAGTAAGTGCTGCCCTGGGGGTCAGGGCACTCCAGAGCAGACAGAGAAATATTCCTGGTGTCCTGGGTTTCCACAGTCGCTTTTATAGCTCTCTTCACTCTTTTTGCTTCCCTTCTGCCCCCTGCCCTGACCCCCAACTTCCTTCTTTATTTCCTTATTGTGAGAGAGGGAAGGAGTTAAAAGAAGCAGCAAATAGGCAGCAAACCACCCAGAGCAACATCCCAGAGTCCAGGCTGCTGGTCACCCCAGTCCTAGCAAGAACAGGGTGGCATCAGAGGGAAGCACTCCCAGGTCACCCGTGTCACCCATGGGAAGCATGACCAGGGCCTCCACCTGCTCAGGTAATGGGGATTGCCTTGGGAGTCCCCTCAATCCCCTGCTCACTGGGGAAAAGTCCTGCAGAAGCCCTGTGAGAGCCCCCAGAGTGATGGAGAAATCCTTCTCCTCTGGGCACCTCGGGAGGAGGGATGGCACTGCTGCCGCTCTGGGAGCAGCTCTGCACCACCAGGGCCACGGAGCCTGCCCTGAGGAGGGACCTGCACTGTGCTCAGCACCTCAGCCAGACCCACAGCCACCCCTCTGTGCTCAGCACCTCAGCCAGACCCACAGCCACCCCTCTGTGCCTCCCAGAGGGTGGAGGCAGGGGTGACAGCCCCACAACCCTCATCTCCTCAAGCAATGAGAAGGCCATAAACCACAGGAAAACAGTAAAACACGGATCTGGGCTGGTTCTTCAAAATGTTTGCAACCCCTCCCTTTAGAGCAGGCAGGCCGATGCAGGAGCAATGCCTGTCTGCTCCTCCCTGATGCAGAGCTATTGCTGCTCTGGGTGATTGGATCAACCAGCCCATGTCCTATCAGCTGCACAAAGTGCTTCTAAACACCAAAGCACCTCCTTACTCTCCATGTGCCGTGTTTGGGCTCCTGCAGACCACAGATCAATTCAGATCCAAGGGAGTTGGAAAGTTCTCTTAAAAAGAAACAGCACCCAGATGACTTTGGATAAACCTTGAGTTTTGTTTTCCAAAAGAATACAGTCCTTCAGAGCCCAGGCAGTCACTTGGAAGTGTGTGTGTCATTTCTGCCAGTGGGACACAGCTGGTTCAACCATATATCCCCTTGTTTGCAGAAAGTTCTGTAATACTTTCCTTCACAGCAGGCAGCCCAGTGCAGGAGCATCCCTGGGCTGCAGCAATCCCCTCCCAGTGCACCCCCAGATCTGGGGGGGAGCAACCTGCACAGAAGGGCTCTTTCCACACCTGGGAAGAAGAAGAGGAAGGAAGGGATGATACTAAAACCTCTATATCTCATGTTCACAGCACAAGTCCTGACCTCCATCCGGGGAAAGCTGCTTGTCCATGGAGAATGGCTCACAGAGTTGCTTCTCTGTGTGGAGCCAGCAGAACAAGCATTTCACTAAGAGAAATCAGTGAATCTGTATAAAGTGGGGTGGTTTGTGCCTGTCCTGCTCCTTTCAGTGACCCTGGACAAGTGGAGCAGGGATGAGCTGCAGCATGAGCCAGCACAGCTTCAGCCAAGGGGCTGGACTGCTCAGAAATAAACGTGGTTGGCAAGGCAAACAGCCCCTGAGTCACTTTAAATTAAGTGACTGATCCCCTTCTCACAAAGGTTTTTGTGCAAACATTGGGGCTGCACCTTTATTAGTGCCCAGATATTGAGGTATCAGTGCCTGAGATATTGGCAGCTTGTTCAAGAGCAGATTTTCCTTTTACAGGCTGCAATAAATGATGCCAATGATGTTAGCTAAACTATTAGTTTTCTTTTGGCTAGTTATCTGCAGATTAGAGTCTTCCTACTGCTGACAACTGCACCTATTGCTGTGTCACATATCTTCCTATCAGGAAGATTTTTTAATAGTACATTAAAAAAATGCTGTAATGTCTCCCTTTCTACTCAGGGCAAAATTGACACAAAGAACTAATTGTAATATGATATTAACTCTTATTCCAGTCACATGACTGTGCTAAATGTCTGCATTAACCTGATGTTCACACAAAAGCAAATGCTCTGAGAGGATATCAAGAAGGATAACATTTTATTTGGCAGTGGATCCCACATGTCTCCCATGTGTTTTGCTATGACGATTTTGAAGGTGGTTACCAGCACCCTGGGTGTGCTCAGTGGAGAGAATAGAGACAGAGTGTTACAGGTGTGCACTGCCAAAAATGAAAGATCAATGGGTAGTGAACTTGCTCTGTATCACAGATTTTTATAACCATATGTAGGTCTTTAGGCAATAATTACTTAGGGTGGCGAATGAGTAGCGTTTTGCACAGGATGATCAGTGCACTTTACAGCTTTAGGAATGTTGGACAGTGTCTGGGCTCTGATCCTTATTCTGTCCTGAGTGAGTGAGTGAGCCCAAACACTGAATTCTTGTCTTTTTTTTCTTTTAATCTAACCAAGTTTGTCTAATTCAAACTTGGCGGCATGATTGCCTGAACAGATTACTTCCCCAGATTTTGTACCTGCTTCTTTGTAGAAAGTTACTGTAATGTGGATAAATATCCACAGCTGCCACCAAGCCTATAACTTTGACAAAGGCAGCTATTGATTTTGTCTGATGTCATCTGTCCCATATGAGCACACGCAGCTTCCCACTCGTCAGCTTATTTGCTATATTATTACTTATTGATTCCCTTATTGGCTTTTATTTACCAGCTGTAGTAGGTGGTGGAGTCGTTTGGCAATTATGAGGAGTGACTTTCAAGACACTTTGCTTTATCCAGCTTTCTCAGCAAAACTTGGCCAGAGTTTGTCAGAGGGATGGCATTATTTTCTGCTACTTTCCATAGGTTCCCTGAGCAGCCTGAGCAGGACAGAACCTGGGTGATCCCTTAAGAATTCTCCAATCCTGACCTTTCTGACAAAGCCATGAGGTCTGTCCTCTGAGGCTGCAGACACTGACCTGTGCACAAATGCATGTGCACTCCTACCTTAGTTCTGCTGTCAGACACCACTAACTCTGACCGACACCATTAATTATAATTAATGTCTGTGTCCTAATCACATGGACTAGAATTTAGCCCCGTTTGTCTACCCACATTTTTATGACTTAGTTTGCAGTCTCCTTAGTGCAACAGGGCACATACTGCAGACATGAGGGTCCAAGAAGATTTTCTTCCACCCTTTCATATTTTGGATAGCACCAAACCCTGCTTGCTGTGGGCCTTGCACTCTGCCTGGTGCGCAGTTGCTCACACCACAAAAATGAGAAGGGCTCAGGTCTGGGTCTGGCAGTCTGGTATTAGGAGCTTGCAGTGGTTCAGTAACCCTTCCCTTACATAGTTTGTAGGTAGCCTGGAATAAAGAACATTTCCATAGAAAACATTTTACCTGAGACATTTTTCCTAGACTGCTATTGGTTTTGCCATCAGTTTCCAAACTCAGTTTTAGCTAAGTGGAAAGATGATTTACTCCATAATATTTTTGCATGGTATCTCAATGAAACAGAATGCCCTGACTGGTACCTGCAGGTACAGATGTCCTCAGACTCCAGTCATTTCTCTTTAATCAGCTGGGAGCAGTAATTACAGGAAGTGTTCCAAGGCACCTCCTGTGGTGAGGGATGATTTGTAGCACTCTCTCCTGGCAATGGGCTTGCACAAAAGTCCAACAAAAGAAAAGCTGATGTAAAAAGATGTGTTTATACACAGGCAACCTCAGAGTTGCTTAATTCAATGCTTGAATAATAAGATGCTGACACTGTGCAGGAAACATTTTGGGGGGAAAGCCTGCCATGTTTATTTATAATAAATTCTGCTTTATATGGGCTCCATTCTGCTGTCTTGACATTGTGTAAATTGGAAAGTAATCACAAAGTCTGGACAAAAGAGAAGGGAGGAGAGGAGAGGAGAGGAGAGGAGAGGAGAGGAGAGGAGAGGAGAGGAGAGGAGAGGAGAGGAGAGGAGAGGAGAGGAGAGGAGAGGAGAGGAGAGGAGAGGAGAGGAGAGGAGAGGAGAGGAGAGGAGAGGAGAGGAGAGGAGAGGACTGTGGCATTTGTAGCACCTGACTACTGCTACTGAAACTGCAAATTAAAGAAGTACACGTGGCTGTAATAAACGTGAGTAGTTCGGGTAGACACTGCACAAGTTTACTCAACCTGTCACTCTCTCTGGAGACAGGATCATTCTCTCTGTGCTGTTCCAGGTGGATCTTTGCAACTTGCTTTGGGAGACTTCCAGTGATGAAGAATAACCTCCCTACAGAGATTGTTCCAGTGCTCCTTTGTTTCTGGCAGTTTTCCAGTGTCAAGCCTGACTCTTCCTTGCTGTCATTTAAGCTCATCATTCATTGTTCTACAAAGCATGGATTTTAGACGTACAAGATTTCTTCTCTTTTTTACAGCAGCTTTCACACACTGGAGGAGTTCCCCTGACTCCTCACAAGTGGTGAGGAGAAGCTGTTGACCAAGCTCAGTTCACGATACTCCTCTGTGTTTTTCCTACACAGCTGTTCACTCCCCATCTGGATTTCCACAGCTGATTTCCCACTGGTTTGCTGTGCTTGCCTCTAACAAAATGTCTTTATTTTTTTTCCCCAGAATCTCTTTCCGACTTGATAAGATCATGTTGAATACCAAGTCAATCCTCTGGGGTAACTGCAGCCCCTCCCTGGTGTCTGACAGCTGCCCACTGAGTGAGTATTGTCCCTGCTCCATCACCCAAGTAATTAATGAGAAAATTGAATCACACTTTGGGTGAGACAGACACCTGTGAGTCAGTACAGCTCCCACTCTGACAGCACTCCCCCAGTGAGTGCTTTTAGAGCTCCCCCCCTCCCAGGGGGTTTTACACAGAAATTTCACCCAAATGAAGGTCTCCTCCCTTGCGTTTGAGAGGTTGGACAGAAGAAGAGGGGGTTGTGTCAGGCTTTCTTCCTTCACTGTAGCTGTGAAAGATATTTTCACAAAGCAGCTGTCATATTTGTAGAAAGAAAAATAAACACAAACAAGGCACAAACGAGCAATAATAAGGCTCCCAGGCTCTGCAGATTCCTCTATCAGCTTAAAGTAAGACCTTAGCAATTAAAGCCAGAAAGAATAAGATAAACATAGAGAGTTTTGCTCTCTCTACAAAGACACATTTTCAAAAGTTAGAAACCTCCACCGTTGGGTCACAGCATAAAGGAGCTTGCAGACAGACAGCAGCTCTGTGATGGAGGGAGTGTGCCAGCAGCTCTTGGGAAGCACAGCTCGATGGGAAAGCAGCAGAGCAATAGCTCTTCCCTCGCCTGGGCTGGGGTGAAGTGGGGGAATGGACCTGGCTCAGTGCAGCACAGCGAGCACATCGCAGCCAGTCGATGGCCCCAGGAGCTGCAGCAGCCGAGAAATTGCTGCCATGAATTTATAGAGGGTTATACATTTTAAAGGGAGGCCACCTGAGAGTCATCTTAAGAAGCAGGAACAGCCTCTATGTGGTAGCAAAGAGAGGTGATACCAGGACAGACAAAGTTATAAACATCATATTAAGACATTTGGGAATGGAGCGAAAGGCAAGATGATATAAAAGCTGCCTTAGGTTGTTTAAAAGATATTTTTATTGCCTGTGGATAATATGTTCAAGGACATAAATGTGTATTTCTCAGTCTCAGTTTGTGATTAAAAATGCCAGCTAACTCCAGACCATGTCTGGAGCCTCTCTGAGAGGCAGCAAAGCAGAGTGGGGAGGAAGGTTTCCAAGCAGCCCAGCACCATCACTTGCCCCAAACTTGGGGTTTGTGTGACACAGCTAGGAGAGAAAAGACACCCTCTTCCCTGAGGGAGTCACAGAGGGGCTTGTGCTGGAGCTAGCAGCTGCATATCCCCTGAGCTGGATTGCCCTCCCCATCCTGCCTATTTTGATCTCTGCCCTCTGCTCCTGCTCTCAGGTGTAGCCAGGCTTGTGTGTCCATATCAAATGGGAGCCACCACCCAGATGAGGTCACCTGCTGCAGGGTGAGTGTTTACCTCCACCCAAAGGTCTGGTTGACCTCTCTGATATGTGTAAAAGCAGCTGTGGGGTGTTTTTAGACTGAGTGTGCCTTCATATGGGCTGTGCTCTGTCGGTGGGACTACGTTGCTACACCCACTTTTACCTGTCCTGGTCCTGCCCTGGGGCAATGAAAAATGAACCACAGGGCATTGCCCTGCCTATTGCACCCCCAAGACAGGACTTGAAGATATCCCTCAGGATGCCCAATGGCATTACAGGTCCTTCAGAATTATCCTGGCTGTAAAACAGCACATAGTGGTGAGGCAGGCTAAGCCTTCAGTGCTCTCTCTGAAGCCCTTAGGAGTGTAAGGGCTTCCTGAAAAATATCACTCCTGTTGTGCCTTTTCACCTCAAAAGCAGGAAATAAACTCCACCAGTCACTTACAGGTGTTTCTAAGGAGCACTGTAGACAAGTGAGTTGCAGCTCTGACAGCTGCAGTCATTTTTGCTTGCCTCTCTGCCAGACAGGCCCGCAGATCTTTATTATTTATGATTTTCCCAGATGCAGCAAGAGCAAAAGTGGCACAGAAGTAACACTGCTCCCCTTGGAGCAGACCCCTCTGAGGGGGATAATTCTGAAGGGCCTGTCATGCCATTGGGCTTCCTGAAGGATATCTTCAAGTCCTGTTTGTTATTGTTAGGAAGCTTTTATGGGTCTGACCAATACCATGAACACTATTGTTTGGCAAAATGTCCCAGTTTTAATGGCAATGAAGGCAGAGACAGAGCCTTTTCCAACTTCTAAAAATGTCTTACGAAAGACGAAGGTGGCCTGGTTGACACAACAAGAGCTGTGTGCTGCAAACATAGCTGTGGGTTCCAGCAGATGAGATAGCAGCAGGGCATTCACCTCAGCATGGCTGGGGGAGCTGGGGGACTCTGCAGAGCCTTTATTTCCCTCAAGCACATCTCATGTGGAACTAACGCTGTGACAGCAAATACAGCAAAGTGCTCTAATCTTCCCAATTTCATTCAAAATAAAAATAATGCAATTAGCTGTTCTTGTTCATGAATGGGCAGTATCTGATTACTGTTAGAGCCCACTGTTCCAGTGTTACAAGTGAGGCCTCATACAATGGGCTGCTCTGCTAATGTCTGTCTCCCACGTGATGGCCTTTGACATCCACGGAGCAGCTGAGATCCCTGGGAGGAAGGAGTCCATCTTCAGCCATGCCCAAGTAAGGGAGCCACTCAAAGTCTTGGGTTTGTGCTTGCTGCACAGATCATGCTCCATACCCAAACTCTGCCTGCAAAAGGTTTTCTGATGCATTTATTTCAGCAGCACAATTCAATACAATTAATTATTTTATTTGAGACATTTGAAGAGCAGCAAGAGCAGAAAGAGGGAAGCCTTGTCTCCCATTTTCCTTATTTGCCTCCCATTTTCCTTATTTGTGACTACAAAATGAAGTTTAAAACAAAATACACCTCTGCTTGGCAAAATCAGATAAACTCTTGAGGAAAACTCAGCTTCCTACTTACTAACAAAAACTGGTCACAGTATCAAAAGTCAGACTGATATTGGAATGTAGCATGATCACCATATTAACTTACACATTCATTTTCCACCAGACCAGATTTCTTTTTGACAGCATCTTAATATTACATAGACGTGCTCCTTTCTATAAAAAGCAGGAACAAGTAGGAGTGACAAATGGTATCTGTCTGCAGGTATACAATGACATTATCTCTCTGTGATGCAAAGGTGCTGATTAAAAAAAATAATTCAGTCATTCAAGGAGTATCATAGATCTAATTACTTTCATAGGAAACTAAGCCTTTATTTAGACAATCTACCACTTGTGGAATATTCCCAAAACCACTCCTTCTGCCTTGGTTTTAAATATAATTATTACTATGCATATCAAATTCTTGGTGGTGATAAAATGAGCACTGATCTACACAAAGTATGCCTTATCTCAAAAAAGACAGAAGGTTCAAGCTCAATTTTCAAAACTCTTTTCCAATTCTTTCCTGAAAAATCTCAGTCTTTCAATTAAACTACAAAATGAAACAACTGCACAGCAGGAAGCTTGCTTGGAGAAAATCTCTGGAAAAACAACACTGTTTTAAACTAGTCAGGAGCTAGAGAGTGAGTAGCATGAAAAAAAAAGAACCTACACTTTAAAATATTCCCCCAGTTCAGTCGATTTGCCTCCTCCTGACCCCATCCATGAAGCATAGCATGCAGTTTGTCCCTGCTAGAGAAGCAAGTGCTCCCAACAGTGCTGATCAACCTCCATTGCACACAAACAACCCCCTGTGCCAGTGTCCCAGCTCAGCCCTTTCCCTGCTGGAGTGAATTAAGTGTGTGGAAATGTTGGACAGTGCAGAGCCAGAAAACCCAGATAATTCTTATCCTGTGTGGTATTCCTGTGCTTTCCCAGCAAATGAGGCCAGGTGGAAAACACAGGTGTACAGACATCTCAATCCCCTCCAAGTGTAGTGGGAAAAGGCGGCTTCCAGGCTGCTGGTGTTGCTTGGAAAGTGCTCTGTGGACGTGCTGCTGCCTGGCTATACGGGCACAGAGGATAGAGACACAGAGCAGCTGTTTGATTTGGTATTTGTGTGTCCACTCAGCAAGCAAGATTGCTGACAGGCCCACCTTTAGGAGTGTGGGTGCTTAAATCCTCTTCCTAATTCTTATCCTAAGCATCTTACTCTCACCTTAAAGTGCTGACACATCCTTAAAAATGTGCTATTGTATGGATATAACTCCAGTCTTGCACAGGTGGAGAGAGAGCCTGTGCCACAGAGGAAGGTGCAAGGGACAGAGCAAAGATGTTCTACCCCAGCATCTTGTGCCAGGGGCACAGAGGGCAGCAGGAGATGGAAAAGATGTTGTCTTGTAGGTGACTGCCAAGTCTGGCTTTGCAGCTTGAAGTTTACTTGTGTTCAAAGCAGGACAAAAGTTGAATCTGGACTACGTTTCTCCCTTCACTGTCCGAATGGTAGCTTGGGCAGCTCAAGAGATCTGCCTGCATTTGCATTTTTCAGTTCAAGAGGTCTAGGAGTGAGGATAACCCGAACAATGCTGCAGTAAAGAAATATTTTTGGTCTTTTGTCTTGTGTGTGGCCTCATTGCTGGAAGGTTACACCACAGCCAGGCAATGTACCCAAGGTACCTGCTGGAGAAGCTGCCCCCATGCCATGAGTCATACAGTGAAGCACTGCACACTTTCTCTGACCAGATACAAGCACATTCATCTTTTCTCTTGCTCTTTCTCTCCCACCACTTGTATTGTGATGCCAACAAAGTAAACTAATTTAAAAAAAAAGTGAGAATCTGCCCTTCACTGTGAGGCTTTGCTGCAACTTGTGGAGCCTTCACAGAGAGCTGACCATTGTTTCACCTCTGGCTGCCTCCTGTCCTTTCTTTGCAGCAGACAGAGCTGACAGGAGCAGACCTGCCTCCGCTGAACCGGCTGCCACCTCCACTGTCAGCACTGAGTCAGCGCTTCTGCCGTTCTCCAGCTGCCCCGGCAGCAGCTGGGTTATTTCCAGGACACTGGAGTTACTGCCCTCAATAAATGGAGCTGCCACTGGGGGAATGCTGTCCCTGGGAGAGCTCTCTGTAGTCAGAAGAAAGAGTTTAAGCATCAAGAGGGCAGGGAAAGGCATAGTGGTTTTCTACCCAGGGGATTTTTGTGAGGCACTCCTGAGCAGAATGCAGCAGCCTGGGAGCTGCTTTCTGTGAGCTTTCAAGGGAGGAGCTCGCTCGAGGAGGATGAGAGTGTGGGGAGACTGTCACAACACAGACTGTCCCCCAAACAAGCCAACCCAGCAAGTATTAAGGTGAGATCCAGATGGGCTCATCCTCCACGCAGAGCTGAATCTCACCTGCTTGGTCACTCCTTCCAAGTAACACACATCTCATCATAAAGCAGTAAGAAGGAGAAAACATTTTTGTTTGTTTCCCTTTGTCCTTTACTCTTCTTAATAATGACTGCTACAACAGCTAGCTGAAATGCTGAGGAGCAGCTGCAATATCAGAAATTATTTTTACCTCATTATAGAAAATTTTCCTTTTTAAAGGGAGAGAGGCAGAATGGAGATTAGAGGTTCTAGTGCTTCGTCGGGGTTACTTAGTACCTGTGGATCATTACATTGATAAAAATATGCACAGACTCGCTTTTCAGGTTCAAAAGTGTTTTGTCCTTTTGTTTGCTTAGCTAAATAAAGAGGGTTTGTTTGACCTGTGATTTTGAATCCAGCTGGCTTTTTAATGTACAGTGACTCATACAAAGCAGCCTGCAGAGTCAGTCTCTTTTCCACTGTTTTACTGTGGATTTAGGCAGAAGCCCCACAGAAAATCAAGCAGTGTGTGGGGCTTTCAGCCCCTACAGGCTCCCAACCAGGTCTTCCTCACCAGAGCTGTGCTCTTCATTCTGTAATTGCTCCTGCTGAAACAAGGGAGCTCATCACAATGGGAGGCACTTCAAGCAAGCCAAATAATTGGAATTTGGTCTTGCAAGGCATTGCAAGTCCAGTATGATCTTCAAGGTTGGTAATGAACCATTAGTTTCTAATGAAGATTGGAGCTGAGGCCCGTCTAAAATGGTAACTTTTTTGTAATGACATACTGACATTATCTTGGCTGAAGTGTAATAGAATATCACTGGTTTCAGTGGGAACAGGCTGGGAGCTCTTTAGACCATGCCTGTCATTATTGTATCTAGATCAGAATAAGGCAAAGCTTTTTTAAGAGTGGTAAAGCAGGAAATCTCATTTCCATTTCTAGAACAGATTACAAAGAATGCACCACTACCAAACATTGGGTGTCATGCTGGCACTTCACTCAGTGTGTTTTCTCTCCTTGTAGACTGCACCATTGACATGAGAACATAAAAAGCTTTGAGCCCATGGGCCTGCAGGGACAAGGAAATAGTAATTGCAATTGCCATTGCAGCCCTGGTCTCTATGCAGGCAAAGTTGCCCATGGGCTTTTGGAAATAGCAGATCAGACACAGTCCTCCTTGAGCAGACACATGATTGTCCCCTGGACTGCCTTCCATTGGGAATATGGGGGAGTCAAGGCCTGCCTACCCAGTGACTGGAGATGGAGCTCCAGGTATTTCTATCTCCCCAAATAGTTTCATTATCAAGGTTAAAGTGCCAGCATCTGATAACAGGAGGAGTTTGTGGGTCCAGACACTGCAAATGTAACACCATTTTCTCAAATAAATGCCTGCTATTTCAAGAAAAAGCTCAGAAAGAGAAATACAGGTGTCATGCTATACACAACTCCTGGACTTCCTCCATCATCTGAAATGGGATGTTGTTTGGGGACAGAAGAGATTAGGTAGCCTCCTTTATGTTATTCCACTCAGGTGTTCTTGTATATGTGGATTCACTTGGAAAATTAAAGTATTTTACTGCAAGTGGGTTAATATCAACTCCACTGTCAGGGCTAACCAAAATGTATCAAAATACTCTCTCCTCTTTTACCTTAGTTTTTCCCAGAAATCATGAGTCAGCATATCTTTCTGAATGTGACATATAGAAAAAATATCTGTAATGTCTCAGGAAATGAATGTCTAAGATCACTGTAATCTGAACTTTCTACCTGGAAGAGAAGAATGCTTGGGGAAACACTTAGAAGGTGTCACATTTTTAACAGGAGGGATTCAACTTTAGTTTTTAGACACAGTGAATCATTGGGGAAAGTGATAACTGAAAATGTGATCATATAACAGAAAAAAAAGGAACAAAGTCTCATTTAAAGCAACATGAACAAAAATTTGAAGAGTAACTCACCTAGGTTGTTTACGCTACTCGATTAAGTGGTTTATTACTCAAGTAGGCTTCTATTCAGTTAAGTTCTTTATCTAATTTTTATACAGAGTGTCACTGTGCAATGAATTCATGGTGAAAATCCCCCCATGCCAGACAGGGTTAAAGGAGGGAGGTTGCATTAGAGGTGACCTGTGGCAGATTCTGCCCCTCTAAGGACTAAAAGTAAGGATAAGAAGTTTTTCCTAGGGCTTTTAGAGCCAATGTTGGTTTCAGAGCCTGTACAAGGCTCCCAGAAACCTGCTCAGGTCCCGCACAACATCTCACACCTGGGGGCAGGGTCAGTGCCAGGGTGAGAGGATCTGCACTCAGCAACCCTCTCCCATGGTTTTGTTCCAGTCAACACAGAAATGACAAAGATTTACGAGGCTAAAGTGTAGTAGGTGGCACAATTTCTAGTTTTAACAGAAAGCTTTGCCGCATTTCACCTGTCTGAGACACTTACTGGTCTTTTCCCTCAGCAGTTCCTGTTGAGGGTGTTGCAGCCCCTGTGGCTGAGTCTCAGCAGGGTGAGGTCAGAGCACAGGGAGGATGCTCCAGCCAGCAGCTTGGTCTCTGGCTTTGCAAGGGGAAAGGAGCTTGAGCACTCTGTGTGCCACCCAGCCACAGGCCTCTTTTATTTGCTGGCTTACACATAGCATATGTGATGTGGCCTTAAAAAGGGATAAAAACATCTTTTTTACCAGCAACTTGAGAAGTCTTAATTTGAGCAGTATTTTGACCTATAACAAAATCTAGTTTTAATTATATTTGTAACACCTCTGCAACAGTTCCCTGAAGAACTGCATGCCTGAAGGTAGTCATCAATTACAATGTCAGATTTGTGATTATTAGAACTGATAAAAACAGTGGAACTAGCAGCCTGGAATACCAATTTTTCTTTTAAATGAAATATCTTTGTGTTATCAGTGAAATGATGCTGGGTTTCATAATACTTGCACATAATACAGCATTACTGATTCACAGCCTCTCTGAGGCTTGTTGGATCCTTGTGGACCCAACTGCTCCAGCAGGCAGAAGTTTGATCCACTGCCAGTCATAAACTGGGAAAAGCACTAGTCCAAACTTCATATATGGTACCACACATATAAAAGGAATCTGTTTCAGCCCTTAAATACAAACTGAAACACAGTGACAAACTATAACATAACCAAGATATAAGTGTAGCATAATTATAAGTAAATGAACAGCAACTGTGCTCCTGAAATCTGCTGCACGTGCTGTTGATCTGAATAAATCAGTCACTGCTGGATTTGAACCTGAGTGAAGAAGTGTTCCAAACTCTGAACAACATTTACCTCTGAAGCCACTAAGCCATGGGATTGTCACAAGACTGTACACTGCTCTGAGACAGGCAGACAGCAAAGATGCACTTAAATGATTTTTCTACAGCATCCAGTCCAAGAACAAGGAGGCAGAGAAACGATTCAGATTCCCCTCAGAACTGTGGATTATAAGGAAAGCCCACATATTGTGGCATTTTAGAGGCTTTTAAGAAAGAATACTGTGCCTTTTTTTCCCTTTTCCCTTTTTCCCTTTTAGCATTAGACTAAAATAGGAAAAAAGAGCCCAGTTTAGAAAATGCTCTTCCCCACAGTCTAATAATTTTTAAATGGGTCATTATTGTAAAGGGCTAATTTATAACTTGAAAATTAAAGCTACTGGGAACCTGGTGAATAACTGTAACAAGAAGCCTATATGACTAGGCTATTTGTTTCCTTGTTTGTTGGAAGAAAAAAAAAAAAAGAGTTTGTGCTCTTTCTTACTCTTTGCCAGACTAAAGAAGAGAACAAACAAACAAGCAGGAAGGTGCCTTTCTTGGTCCAGTATTTCATCTCCATAGTGAATGATGATCTCTTTAGGCAGAATTACATGGGGAGCCTTCAAAAGCAAACAAAGGGTCTTTGCTTAACTGGCAAATTTGCCATCTCTCTTCTTTCTAAATGCATCTAAACACACAGGTTATATTACATTTTAAATATTTTTATTTGTATACAAAATGTTATAATTTATCATTGTTGTGCAGCAAAGTCTAGATAGACACACACATCACATACATACATCCCCACACCCTTCCCTCCCCCAGCACACACACTTAGAAACACGACACGAACACAACTTTCTTTCCCTCTGCCCTTCACAAAGGCAACACTGTTTTGGCAGGTCAGCAGCTAGAAATAAGGTGCTATAGTCAAGCAGTACTGGAATGTCTTCACTTTACAAATGTGATGTGCAAATCTATATACAACCACATTGTTGGTTTTTTTTTTTTTCAGGGAACCCAAAACTCCATACCCCGAACCACTCTCCGAGATACAAACATGTATAAAGTGCTAATACTTAAGCATGTTTCCAACGACTTCACGACGTAGTTTGAAGTTTAGAACAGGCACTGTAATAGTTCACTGGGTAGATTGTCACTGGGTGCAGCTTGACAGAGAAAAGTCACTCAGACATCGCTGGGGGACCGGGAGCGAAAGGACACTTTAGCCTGAAAGCAACCACAGAAGAGCACCCACATGGACCTCTGGATTTCCTGGTTTCTGTAGGCATAAATGATGGGGTTGATCATGGAGTTGTAGGTAGCAGGCAGGAGCGTGGCGTACGTGTACACAGAGGGGTAGTCAGGATCCCCCACCACACAGTAGATGGCAAAAGGCAGCCAGCTGGCTCCGAAAGTCCCAAGGATGATAGCCAGGGTAGAGACTCCTTTTTTGGTGGTGACATAGTGCGAGGCAGTCAGAAAGTGCTGCTGGAGAGCTATCTGGTGGGCATGCCTGCAGACGATCTTGCAGATCTCGATGTAGAGATGGAGCATGATGAGGAAAATGAGAAAGAAAGAGGCAGACAGCAGCGTCACGTTACTCTTGGTCAAGGGTCTGACGACGCTGCAGGAGGTGCGGTCGTGGAGGCAGTTCCAGCCCAGGACGGGCAGCAGCCCCAGGCAGAGGGAGACCCCCCAGGCACCGGCCAGCATGGTGTGGATGCAGAGCACCGTCCTCTCCGAGTAGTAGGTGAGGGCATTGTAGAGGGAGAGGTAGCGATCGACCGTGATGGCCAGCAAGCTACTTACGGAGGCGGCGAAGGAGGCGACGAGGAAGCCGACCGTCAGCAGGCTGACCGTCTCCGAGGGAATCACGTACTGGAAAACGAAGTTGAGGATGAGGCCGAGGCCGGCCAGCAGGTCAGCCGTGGCCAGGCTGCCCACCAGCACGAACATGGGGGTGCGCAGGGCGGGCGAGTAGCAGATGATGGCAACCACCAGGGCGTTCTCGCAGGCGATGGCGGTGCCGGACACGCAGAGCATCACATCCCAGGGGTTGAGGGCGGCGGGCGCGGGGGGCCGCGACGAGAGCTCCAGCGAGGAGTTGCCGCCGCCGGCTGGCAGCCGCGGGGCCGCCGCTCCGCTCTCGTTCAGGGCTGCCGCCGTCTCCATGGCCGCCGGGGCGGCCGGGGCTGTGCGGGGACGGCGGCGGTGGGGCGAGGGCAGCCGGGGCGGCGGAGGGGTGGCTGTGGGGCGGCGGGGCGCGCATGCCGGGCGGCGGCACCGCGCCCGCCCTGTCTGTGGTGCTGAAGGCGCAGAAGTTTCCCGCCGGCCCGGCCGCCCCCGCGCCCCGCCCCGCGCTCACGTCAGGGGCGGGCCCGGCCCGGCGGGGGCAGCCCGGGCCGGGGGCGGCGGGGAGGCCGGGCTGCCCAGGCGGCGGGGGCAGCCCCGGCCCGCTCTGCCCGCCCGGCTCCGGGGCAGGGGGCACCGGGAGGGAGAAGTGGGCACACACACAGACACACACACGGAGCCGGTTCTCCGCTGCTCTTCCCCCCCCTCCGCAGCCGGTTCCCCCGCGGTGGGTGCCGTCCGTGCAGTGCTGGCTGTGAGGGCTCAGCCCAGCGGGAGCTCCGTGCTCCGGCGGATGGAAGTGTGCCCGAGTAGCGCTCCAAACAGCTGGGAAAAGCTCGTTCCACAGCTGCGCTCTCTGAACTGTGCATGCTCTGGGGCTGACAGTCTGCTCGCCGCCGAAAGCAACCGCGCCGTTTTCTGAGATCCCCAAAATGATAAGGTCAAACCATAGAATACTCAATCCCACGGGCATAGCAGATATCAGCTCTCTCCTTGTCCCACCCTTTGTGTCTCACAACCAAGCAGCAGCCAGCACGTTCCCTCTCTAAAGCATGAATAGATGAATCAGAATCACAGAATCGCCAGGGCTGGAGGGATCTCTGGAGAACACGCGGTGCAACCCCCCTGCCAAGGCAGGCTCAGCACAGAGCCCGTGACACAGGAACGTGTCCACATGTTCCACAGAAACATGTGTTTTGAATGTCTCCAGAGAGGGAGACTCCACAGCCTCCCCGGGCAGCCTGTTTCAGTGGTCTGCCACCCTCCATGTAAAGTTCTTCCTCATCCTGCTACTGGGCACCACCAAAAAGAGCCTTGCACCACCCCATGACACCTTCCTTTAAAATATTTATACATATTGATGTGGTCAAAGGATAACGTTCTTGTGCCCATTGCTGACAAAACCAGTGTCAAACAAATGTGGGCAGTGGGTAGCTTCCCTCTGCAGCAGCACAGCTTTCCTAGGGGACAAGCCAAAAGGTGTCCCCACCTCAGTCTAGGACACAGTTTGTTCTGGGACTGACAATCAAAAGAATGTGGAAATAAAATAACCTCTCAGTTATGAGAACAGCATGTAAACCATCTAGGCACAATTTTGAAAAATACATTAGAAGAAAATGTGTTTACTGTCTTGAACAGTCCAAACAAAGGAAGCATGCAGGCTGTGCCACGGTAAAAGGTGGGCACATTCAAAAAGAATTAGTGTCAGCACTCATTACATCCACTCCTGTCAATATCCTCCTGCAGGCTAAACACTATCATCAAAATAAGCTGTGGACACTCTGTACCTCTGTAAACAACTGAAGCCATTGCTCCCTAGGAATTCTGAAACACAGATCTCAGAAAAGCTTAATTTGTAAGGGACCAGTGGACAGAGGTCTGGTCTGGGGCATCTCTCCCATCCCACCACCTGCTCAGAGCAGGGACAGCATCAACTGTGCAAAGTGTTTCCTCAGGGTCTCATTCAGCCAAGTCTGATTATCCCCAAGGAAGAAGACTGCACAGCCTCTCTGGGCAACCTGCGGCTCTGCTTCACCCTCAGCTGTAAAAATTTTTCCTTTTATTTAGCAATTGCCTTCACTACAACTTGTCTCCATGGTCCCTGTGGGGTGTCCTGCCATCTTTTTCTGTGTTTTCCCTTACCTATCCAGGCATTACAACAGTGTTAGTAACTGCGGTAAAACCAGTTACAAGTGGAGTTAAGAAGGGTTTGCAAGTCTCCTCAACTCAAACACTCGGTCAAGTACCCCTGCTATAGTTGAGAACTCAGCAGTTATCCTGTACCCTCTGCCAGCTGCAGAACAGGTATGGCCAATGTAAACTTGGATTAAGATTAATATTGAAATCACAAGAATCCCAGTGTGGAAAGAGCTGCTACAGAGCAAGGCAACAGAAGGCAAGGTAAGATATGAGGTAAAGTAAAATTCTATATTTGCCCACAGGAAATCCTTCAGTCTACCTCTCAAACAGAGGTGGTTAATTTCAACATTAATTAAAATGACTGTGGCAGAATAAATTATTCCAAACATCTTTCAAAATTGATTAAAAATGCTGCCATTCAAACTTAGCAAGTCAGGTTTGCAAACACGAACCAGCTGGGTCCACTATGAAGCTGTAAAATCTACAGTTATTTTATGGCGTCTATATAACAGAAAGAGAAATGTAATTTTTCTAGTTTTCAGTAATGAGATGTAGTGTGGAAAGTCTTGGTTTGGGACCAATTTGTCACATCTTTCACCAACCTGTTATGGCTGGGAAAAAAGTATGTGGCAGGTCTTGGTTACAATAGCATGTATATCATAGGGCCGTGTATTTTTTTTATATATATTATGGATTTTAAACAGTTTTCCTTAACTGAAAACATTAAGAGCCCATGGTGCCAAGGCAGAAGTAATTTCATGTGTGGTGGAACCTTGTGAGAGTGTTAGGATCTCAGAGAGAGATGAAGGAAGAATTTTTAGCCTGAGAGCGGGATAGTCTCACACCCCATGCCTGTGGTCATGTATTTCACTCGGAGAAAGAATTGCTCAACCACTGTAGTGTGTCGCTGAACAGGAGATGCACATGTCCAGCTTGTCTTTGCTCCTTGTTTTTTCTGAGTTCTTTCAGCTCTTTAGTTCCCTCATTTCCCTGGAATTTTACCCTTTCAAGAGAAGGATGCTCTAACAGTCCTCGTCAGGTTCTTACCGAGCTGAGGGAGCAGTGCTGTGCATCTTCCTCATCTCCTTCATGTTGCCAAGTATCAATTGGCAGGGTTAGGGACCAATTCCACACTTATTAAAATGGTTATACCTCCTTGGGAGCAGTTCGTATTTCCATAGCTGTCATTAAAGGCCTTTTATCTTCTTAGTAGAAATTCTTGCATCAGTCATTCCAACAAAAGGTGAGCCATCTGGATTGCTCTTAATTTTAACTGGTTGTGTGGAAAAAAGGGGAGTCAAAGAGTAGGTACAAAGCTGGTGCCTAAAAGCCACCACAGTTCCCACAGCACCATAAGGACAGCAGAGAAATAAGTCTGGTCAGAACTTTTGCATTGTCATCAAGATGTTTTCATCTTGCCCTCCTAGCTGAGGCTGGATCTGCAGATCTCACAGGAGAATATAAATATAAGAAGCTATGTTCCAGCAGTGCATACCTAAGCATCGTGTATGATATAGCTCAGTAATTATCTTAGTGAGTTTCTGAAAATTAAGCAGCAACAAAATAAAAAAGTTGCTGAAACAAATGTTTTAAAACCTCTTTGCTTGAATTCTCCATCTGTTCTGAGAGCTGAGCAGTATTGTCGTGTAATTTTAATATGTGATTACTTAATTTCAGTTAACTATGGATTATTTTGCTAGCTGGTATTTTTAATGATTAATAAGTAGGCTGAGTAAATGTTAAGCATTATTAAATGTGCTTTACATAGCAAGAGTTGGAACCGACAAAAAAATTCTCTTCAAAATTTATCTTTCCAATAACACGCTGAAAATATTGAAGAGACATTTTTCTTCTGGCAAACATAAAGAAGTCTTAAAATAAAGGCGGGAGGAGGGGGACGGGGGGGGGGGGGGTAACACAGATGGTGAGCTAACCAGCACTGGCATTTCAGAGATGTCTATGCAGCTGGTGGGAAAAGATGTTTTAAGCCCTTAGCAATCCATTTAGGCACTTCATGTTTATCATTTTCCTGACTTGGTGAACTCAGTCACTGAGAACTGAGTCACCTGGCGACACCAATTTCTAGGTTTTTACTAATGATACCCTCTGCTTGATCCTTCATATTTCAGCAGGTGTCCACCTGCAAATATGCCACATTGCAAAACCTACTGGTGACATAAAGCTCAGAGGGGTTCAAACACCGTTTAGGATTTCAATCTCATCCTCCACAGTCCCATTTCTCCACGCCACATCGTGTCTCCCACATGGACCTTGACTGTTCTTCTTGATGGAGCACTCATGGTGCTCACACTCCTTTATGAAAAGTTGCCAGCTGCTTGGCTGCTGTGCCCCTCATAAAGATACATTCCAGAAAAGAGCCTGCATGTCTGTAAAATCTGTTTCACTTGCAGAAAAGGCTACATGGGTCTGCATAAATGCAAGCAAACAACTATCACATTTTTTCTAGCACATACTTGGGTTGAAAATCCTGGTTTACATTAAAAAGGTTGTGTTTCTCCAATGGATTTTATGGGTGCTTTTGAAAATGATACTGTGTCTTTTGGGGTCTCTGAATCACTAGCAGAAAGTACAGGGTCAAACTTCACATAAGCAGGTGAAAATCTGCTTTCAAAAATGCAACAAATACCAGTCATCAGGAATGGATTCAGGCTGAACCTTAGGTTGAAATTTTGGTTTTGAGGTAGAATTCCCACCCAACCTCCCCTGCCCCTGCCCCACTCACAGTTTCAGCAGCTGCTGGTTGTGCCCTTGGCTGACAGTGGCAAGGTTCCAGACTTTGATTCCTCGTCCTTCTCCCACCCCACTGCAGACAGGATGAGTTTTGGATGCAGCTTTGACCTCTTAAGCTTAGTCAAACAGAGATGCCTTTTCTGAGTGCTCACCACCCAGAGATGTTTATTTATCAAGAAGCTTTTTTGAAAGCTTGAGCTTCCATATAGTGATTTAGAAAGGGCACAGATACTGTGAGAGCTATCAACACGTGCTTAGCAATTTCCACGTCTATCAGCCCACTGCCAGCAGCCAGCCAGGCTGAGCCACAGGAGTTGGCTTAGCTTCCAAAGGAGGAACTTAGGCCAGCAACTTTGGATGTGGAAAGAGCTGCACGTGGGTTTGTATGCTAACTGCTTATCCTTATTGGAAAAGTCAGCCTCTGGTCCACTCTATTTATTTCTAGAGATTAGTGATGAGTCAGCTGAAGCTAAATACACATATTTTGCAACCTTTCCTTCCTTGCCCTGCTTGTTCTGTTGATGGAAAGAAAGCAGCAGCAACAAAGGTCATTCATCACTAGATGTGTCATCAAGTGCAATGGAACAAGGTCTTTTATTGTTCTATTTCTTTTAAACTTTTTCAAAACCTTTTTGCCAAAGTTTTTAAAAGGCTTCAAACTGGCCTTAAAATTACACATCTAAAAGAGGGAGTCCAGAGTTCAACTAACAAATGTTGTTTTGCAGCTTTGTGAAAAGAAACTGCAAATTTATTTCGCTAAAATAACTAAAAACACTGGTTTCTGTTGTTCCATGCGATCCTATAAGTTGATGAACAGTGGCTACACAGGAGGGTGTAGATAGATATTTTTCATTAAAGTTAATAGTGAATTTGAGAACAATTCTTCCAGGTGTTAGAATGCCAGCTAAAAATAAATTTCATTGTGGAAAAAGCTCTATGCCCATCTTCCCCTCTGAAATTGCTTTATTAGAAACTGCAAGGAGACAGCTCCATCCTCACCCATGGGTAATTTCCCTGCCTTGGGGAACAATAGTAAGGTATAAGCCTCCTCAAAATGGGGGAAAAATGTATTTCTAAGCCAGGGTTGCAATGCTGAGGATCTGTTGACAGGTAGAGCTCAGAATAGGGTCCAAGTGGAGAATAGAATAAACTCAGCCATGGGTCTGACCAGAGGGACAGGCTGAGATAGCATTTCTGCACTTCTGCCCAAGAAGGATCTGCCCTAGAATGCTTCCCCAAAAATTGGTGCTCGTGTCTTTGTTTGTAGAGACCCAAGCAGGACATTTTTATAAAACCTAGGAGAAAGCATTTGCCCAGACACAGCCCCTTATATACTCATATAATGAGTGAACAAGTCCCTGTGGAAATGATAGGGAAAGTCTGATTCTCTGCCCCAAATCTCCCACAGGAATGAATTATGCCCCACCTAAAATTTGTGCCAACAACCATATTAAGCACCCACTGCAATGTAATACAGAAACATTGGTTTTGAGGCAGGAGCAAATCTCCAGCTTCACTCACCTTGTGAGGCTGTAGTCAGGCTTTCTTTCCTGTGCTTGCTCTGGTACATCTCCCCACAGCCTCAGTACAAAATGAACTGTACTCAAACTATCCCCTGTAGCTGGTTTTCCAATTTGCCCTCAAAAAAAACCCCTTCAAATTGCCCTTAGAATTTCAATGATCTCCATAGGCAATTTCTTCTAGGGCTCAGCTAATTTCCCTGATTACAAGGTGGAAGCCAAGAAACACTGGGTGGCCTTGAGTCACTAAGTTGCAAGAAATTCCAGGCATCTGAGAAGATTGCATCCTAAAAAGACGTGGTAGGACAGGTGGGATCTTTTCTGTTAATGGCAGGAAAGTGGGCAAAGAGCTGTTGCTTTCTCCTTCAGAGAGGAAGGCTGTACCTTCAGCAGTGGGGCATGGTATGGGGAGAAAGCAAGGTCCCTGCCTGCCAGTGGGAATGCTGTGGTGCTTGGCCTGGGAATTTGAAATCACAGGCACAAATCCATGCATCCCAGCCAAATATATTATAGATCAAATTGAATATTACCCAGAGACACTAATAACTCAGGTGTAAACCAATAGCAGCTACATATGTAAACCCTTGTTATTTGAAAGTTTAGTTCTTTACATATTTTATAGGAGTCTTCCAGATACAAATATAGTTTCATATTTCTTTACTTGTCAGCTTGGCAAGCCTTAGAGAAGACATTTCCTCTAGGAGAACAAATTAAAGCAAGTCTAAAACAAGCCAGTTACTGCTCAACAGCCTGGGTGCCTGCCAGCAAGAAACAAATTGATGAATATTTAGCAGTGTCAGTAACAGAGAATTACAAATTCTCAGGAACCTTTTTTTTTTAGTTTTTCCCCCCCCTGGTGATGTCAGCTTTATAATAGTAAAACCAAAGGTAGAGCTGGCAAGGCTGAAGTTATTATTATTGCAGGGTGCTTACAGGGCAGAATATAGGGGCAGGGATGATTACATGCCCCAAGGCTGGGAAAGGCTGGGAGAAATCCACAGAAAAAGCAATATATCCAACTTGCTCTCCTCCTCCTCATCCCACAGGGGAAGCCATGCTCAGCTTGGCAGCACCAAATGCAGGGACCCAGTGGTGTGATGTCCATAGCTCTGGAGTCTTCCACACAAGTGATCATGCTGCTGTAGATCACAAATGAGTAGTTTTCCAGGCAGAAGGATGAATGTTTCACCTCTGCAATCCCTGCAGAAGGGCCTGCTTCTTGACATGAGCACTAGAAGGACCTTGTAATATGTCAGGTTTTTCACTGTTATTTCCAAAAAGCCTTATGAGGTAGAAATATGTGTTTGAAACACAGTGCTAGGATATGGAGAGCTTTAAACTCAAAATTATGGGTTGGGTCCCTACCTAGAGGTTAATGAAGAAATGAGGGATTTTGAAGAGCTGAAGGTAGCAATGTGCTCTGTGTAGGGAGGGAAAGAGCAAAGCCCAATATTTCACTGTTGATATATGTGGTAATTGGTAACATCCACTTTTTAACTAATCAAGAAAGTGTGTATATGTGTCATGGAAAATAAAAATTTATTGCTCGCTTCTATGGCCACAAACACTACAGTATGGTGTGCAGTGGCTGAGCTCCGCCTTCAGCCCCTCTTCTTGGGAATACTGGAGTAGGGGTCACTGTCCCTAGGAGACTGCTCCTCTCATGAACATCTGTATTTGGAAAAGAGGAAAATGCAGCAAACATTACTTGCCACCATTAATAAAGGCTCTCAGTGTCTTAAAATAGCAAGAAGACCTTTTTTAATCCAGAAATGCTATATTAGCTGGAGATAATTTGATGGTAAATTACACTCTGACAAAGAAGAGTTAATCACTGACCTCAAAATTAGCTGTTGCCTAGGTACCCCTGGTCAGGCTGTGTTGACATTTATGTTGTGCAAACAGAATGCAGTACCAAGCACTCAGATGTATATTCAGGGCTTTAAAAGTGCCCAGTTTTCCAAAGTGTGATGTGGTGCCTGGGACTGTGAGTTTAATGGTGGAAATGTTGGTGCCAACTGGATATCATTCAGATCATTCTATGGCAGCTCCTGCAGATGCAGTTTCAGAAACGTTGGTAAAACTAAAAAAAAAAAAAAACCAAAACAAACCAACAAACAACTAAACTAAAAAACCAACACCCCCAAAAACCCCTCCACAGCATGTTTTGTTGTGTAGAAGCCATTCTGGTTAAAAAAAGATGTACAGACAGCTTTAGCAGCAAAGAATCATACACTGGAAACCTAAGTAATGTTGTTAGCATGACTTCTCGGAAGACACACCACTCTAGATAATTTTTCTTTCCCTCTGTTATGGGATCAGACACCTCTATGGGATGGAACCAACACCTCTGTGCAGAAAAATACGCTTGGATTTCTCCAAAGTGTGTGATTTGGTACTGTGTGACACTAGGGACTTTTGTGACGCGGCACTAACAAGGTGTATGGGGCAAAAACTGACTGTGCTTTGGCTGTCAGATTGCAGCAAGTGGCTGAAGGGGGGAATCAGATCTTGTGCCTCCACTGGCATCTCCTAACTATTATTACTGTTGTTGTTGCTATTTTCTAATAACCTGGCAGTGTGGTGTGGTCAAAGCAGAGGATTCCTCACCACCAGGCCTTTGGTACCATGGCACCTTCAAACTCCTGCCCATTGGCTTGGTGTCCCTTTGCCATGCCGTGAGGGGACTCTGATCTGAAAGCACAGCCCTGTCAGGAGAAAACCCTGCCTGCATGGAGGAGTGTGATTTTGGGATCCTTAGCTGCCCTGCAAGCCTTTGCTCCTCGGGTGGGTCAGATTTTTCTCCCTGGGGCCAGTGGATCACTGGGAGGTGTTGAAGGATCCAATGCTCAGCACTGCCTGCTCCTGCCACCCTGGCAGCCCACTGCTCATCTCCTTGGGAACCAGCCCCAGGCACAGATGATGTGCCAGGTGGGGCTTGCTAATATTAGGTGTGAAGATTGGCTCATTTGTGAGCTGGGAAAAGATCGACAGTTCCTAATTTGCAGTTCCCAGCTTCAGGAGCTCCGGACAATTTTTTTTGCAGTCTGCTTTGGGAAAAAAACCCCAAAATTTTAGAGGATAAATCCAAAGGTCTGCTCTGATATTAGCCATAGCACCTACTTCTGCTGCACCCTCTTCAGTCAATAATGTGTGTTCCCATAGCAACAGGAGGAATTAATTTAATGACATTATAAGGCCTTATTTACATGCATGCACACATACACCTGCATGCCATGCATACAGAGAGAAAGAGAATGAGAGAGTCCTTCTCTTCAGGAAGATCCCCATGAGAAGCCAGTCCAGCATGTGAGGTCCAGAGTGATTGCAAGATCCTGATTTTTCACTTTACAGACACAAACCCAAAAGCTGACTGACCAGCCAAAAAAATTTCAGCAGCACAGCCCCACAACAATGGGGTCCAACCTCATAACAGTGACACAGCTGGGAGTGGGGATGCCACCAGGGGAGGCTGGAAGACCTCCCTTTTGTTGTCCACCCCTCAGAGCCACCTCTCACCAGGCAGGTGGTACCAGAAGGGAGGCAGAGCCCCTCTCCCTGTGTGCTCCCTGCACAGGAGCGGATTTGTGGCAACGTTTCTGTCCCATCCACGTTTCCTTTGCATTGTGGGAGGATGCTGCACACTGAACTTCACCGTGTTTTGCCTGCTTCATCCCAGACCCAGGGGCTTTTGGGCAACCTCTGTATCATCAAACATGAGTCAGTGATTTCCGTAAGCCCTGAAGCTCTTCTTGTTTATTGACCTTCTGCTATTTGCAGTTACACATTAGCCAAATAAACTTCAGAGCCAGCATCACTCCTCTTTGCATTTCAAAATACTGGCACCTTACATTAAGGTATCTCACAAAAATCTATTAATTGAGGGAAAGGACAACACCATTTATGCTCAGATACCATTTTCAGATGTTCAGTAACTTTGGTATTTAAACTAAGTTCAGAAAACCTTGTTGTTAATTCCTCGTGGGAGTCAAAAGATGTAAAAACCCAGTTACTTTGTAAGAGCTCTCCAAAAATGATGCTTGCTATCTTTTTGACATTTAAAATGCTAATATGGCTTTTGCTTGTGTTTATTATCTAAAGGCGTAGAAATATTTATTGTCAAATGCCCAAAGGGTTAGAGTTATCTCTAGTTAACGATATTTTGTAGATCATCAAGATCAGACAACACTCTAAATAAATTTGGATTCTCAAGGTGAAAAAAAATTAATCTTAGTTAATTTATCTGAAAGTATCCAATGTAACTTTAGAGAGGAGCCAGTTCTGTGTTCACACACATCCCCATGGCATGACCAGCTGCTGCCCTGCTCTGTGAGTGGGGGAAGATTCCAGGTCTGGGTTGAAAAAGAAAGGAAGCTGACTTCCAGGGAGGCCTCACTTAGTGGATTTATAATGACATCCTTTTTGCTGGTTTTGAGTTCATGTGCAGTGTCAAAAGTAAGCACAAGCCTTTTTTTGTGCACTGATAACTGTCTAATGGTGTTTTCTTTGTTGGTTATATCTCACCTTCCTCTAACAATACTCGCTGTTAAGCCACAATTTTGTTACTCTAACCAGTAAGTGATCTAATTGATTTAATCTGTAATTGTGAGGATACCTGCCTCTAGTATGACATTATCAGAGTTGCCAGTCCAATGCTGCTCTCCTGGGTTGCATTAGATGCCTCCATTTCTAACACACAACTTCATTTTTATTCCTTTCCTGGGCAGCACCATGGACTTTTAAAAACTGCTGGAAGTGAACAGATGAGTGACTGTAGAGGATAGTTGATGAGCAAGGGGAGGAATGTGATGCAAAGGTGACTGGCACAGAAAACCTTCTGTTTGCACAGAAGGCACATGGCTTTTTACCTCATTGGGACCCCTCCAAAGGCAGGAGCTGCTTCTCCACAGCCTGTTGCAGATGGACAACCAGTGCACCCCTGTGCAGGGATTTAGTCCTTCCCTCATGACCCTCATTGCCCTTGTTCTTATCAGAGGAGTGAAAGAGTGACAGGAGGCACATTTATCTCCCCCACCACCCTCACTGTGGTGACAGGGGAGCCTGTGCTCTGCTGCCCTTGCACTTTCAAGGTGTTGCCTGAAATTCTGGCATGGGGATAACTTGATTTCCACCTGGGCAGTAGGTGTCAAGAGACAGCAAACCTCCATCCATGCTCTCCCGTTGCCTGTTCCCAGACCTCCCCTGGCTCCTTTGTGCCACCAAGTTCCCACAGATCACACCTCAGCCATTTGCAAAGCTCTGCAGAAAACCAAGATATGAAAGTTTTGCTCCTTAAGAAATCAAAGTCATTTCAGATCATATTGTGGGGAAGGAAGCAGAGATGTGGAATTTGTTTGGACACTGAAGGAACTTAATAAAATAACTGCTGTACCAGTAGGCCCCACACAGGGACCACCACCTCAATCACACTGTGAAGGTGTGGACTCCAAACTTCTAAACCACTTATAGTTTTAAAACTTCAAGCCCCAGACTGCAAACTCAGAAGGGTTAATAAAATATTTGCTTGTTCTGGGTGAGTGGAAATAATGGCCTTATGGAATTTTTAAACACAGAAGCAGACACAGGCTCATCAGTTTTGTGGGTCAGCGCCATGGATGCCCCCCATCCCAGCAGCTACACAGAGGTACAGAGGTGGATCAGAGATTTTGGGCCATGGCTATGCCAGGGCAGGTTTTTCAGTGGGTTTTAGTCCTGCTGCATGACCTGGTCACTGAGTAGTGCAGCACTGGCTGCACCAGGAGGGGAGCTGCAAATCCTCACTCAAGAGCACACGTGGAAAACCTGCAGCTATGGCTGCAACACCCTCATCTCCTGAGGGCAGGGAGTCAAGACACTGAGGCAGAAAAGAAGGAAACCTCATCATCAAAACCGTGGATATAAATTTACCTTTATTTTGGTCACTTCCCCCACCTGCTGTTATGCTTTTTGTCCTGCCTAAATTGAGATTTCATACTTGGAATTTATCCATGCTCCAAAAATATCCAGATACAGAGTGAAAGGCACTGGGTGAGTCACCAAAAATCCAAGCTAAAGAATTAAGGAATGCATTTTAATTACTGTTAGCATTAATTTAATGCTAAATACAATGCCTTTCATTACACAGCCATTTATTTTTAGCACCAAAACACACAAAATACTCTTTTGGAGTACTTGACAGCTAGCATATACAAAATTCAAAAGGAAGACTGAACTACAACCAACATGATATAGTTTATGATATTATCAATTCCTAAGCATGTTTAAGTCTCACAAAGTCACAGGCAGGGCACCTGAAAAACCCAGAAAATTAAGTTGCTGAACATCAAGAATTGAAGACATCAGTACTCAAAAATAAACTCAGTTCCTGGTGAATATGAGGCAGCATACTGTGAAAAGGCAAAGCTGCTGAGTTCTAAAAAGCTGTTTGCAGGTCACTTTTTAAAAACAGCTCTGGTCATGCCTATTTCCAAAAAATCTAGTTTTGAACCTGATGGCTTAGCCAATAATCATCTCATATCAAATATCCCTTTCAAAGCCTTAATGCTGGAACATGCAGTGCTGATACGGCTCAATATAAGCACTTAAATAAAGGCTATTATTTCCAAGTCTATGATATTAAAAAAAAAAGCATCAATAGGGCAGCTGAGTTCAAAAGATGCTGAATAAACTTATTAAATGCTGATCCTGGTCATCTTTTCCCTTCTATTGGATAGGTGCAAGCCTGTTAGTCCTTCCCTGCTGTAACAGTGGTGACAGCACCTCCCTCAACAGCCCGTCAGGGGTAACCCTGCCTCATTTCCAGGGATGCCAGTGCACCCCCTTCACTTACAGTGCCAGGGCAGTGCTTTAAGAACCAGGTTTCAAAAACATTTCACACAGTCAGCCTGGGAAAATATCAGTCTTTTGTGGTCTAGTCCATCACTTCAATGCAGGTGAAATTTTGATCAGTTGTTTGATTTTGATCCCTGTTAAGAAATAAAAAATAAGGAGAATCCTCATGATATTGTCCTTTGATCTATTTGCTGCAGTCAGCAGCAGCTGCAGAGGTTCTCTTTGATGCTTCCATCCTTTGAAGCTCTCACTGCACACTGTACATTGCATTAAGTGCCTTTGAGGTCTGCACCTGGCAGTGCTCCTGCCTCTTTATGTGGAAAATCACCCCCAGAAATACACGCATGGTGTTCAGGGAACCCAACCCATGCCAAATGCAGCTGCTGTGTGGCCTGGACATTTCTTCTAATGGTCAAAATAGTCAAATTCCCTTCTTCCATTTGAACAGGATTCAAAGAAGTGTATGAAGAAAAATATCTACTCACTGGCCTGCCATCGGGACCATGGTGTGGATCTTTGGAGCTCAGATGGATTTTGGCCTTCTCTGTAGTCATCTTCAAGTTACTTTCAGTCAGTTTGTGAGCATGTACATTGATTTCAGCCATGGCCCCAGTCTGCTGGATTTGGGTCAAAGAGCAGCCTATTATACTGAAATCAGAATAATTGCTGGGACATAAAGGTGGTCAGAGGAGGATAAAGGAGACAGGAGTTCCCCTTTAAGGTGTTCCCATTGCTGGTTTGGTTTCATTCTCTCCCCTCTCTTGAATATTTTAAAATACATATGACTGAAGGACACAGCTGAGTTCTTTCTGTGCCCTGCAGCAGGAGAGGGAGAGGGCTCAGCCCAGGAGGCTGCCAAGTGCCCTGGCCTCCCATCAGCAGAGCACTTAAGGGCATGCTTGTTTGTAGGCATTTAGGCAGCACCATTGACAGAAATACCCATAGTACAGAACCCACAGGATCCAAATCAAGGCTACATAACACAAGGGAGATCTTAAAATGGCTTTTCTTTCCTTTTCCAGCAATGATGCAGGACTCGCCTAAATGAACAAACAGAACTCTCCCATTGAAAGGCTGCCCATCTGGCTCCTCTCCTAAAGTGCTAGGGCAAACAAGGCTTTATCTAGTTTGGATTATAATTATATAAACACGTTAAAAAACTTATTCTATTACAGCATAGTGCAGGATAGTGTATTGTAGTACAGCATAAATACAATATCTAATGTGTGTATGATATTATATATCTAATACATATATAAAGGGTGGACTTTGTCTTCTTCGTAGCAGACAGTAACATGTGTTGAAGCAGCAACGTGAAAACAACAACAGCTCTTGAATTTCTTGCTGTCCTGCCATAAAAAATTTCAGCCCAAAGAGTGAAATTCAGCAAAAGCATAACAACCAAAATCAGGATTCTGGAAATGGTCAGGGAAGAATAATGGATGTCACTGTCACCTACACTGCTGCTGAGAAGACAGCTGGAAACACAACCACAGCCTCAGATGCATGTGCCTCTGAGTGTTTCATAAATCTGCACAATCCTGGGATACATTTCAGAGGAAGATGCACAGGGACTGTGACAGGTTGTATGCTCTGGTAATTTAATGTCCATGTGCACTGTGTACAATGGATGATGGATAAAGTGTCACAGATTCTCCAGGATAAATACTCTAAAATAAGCACATTTTCAGCTCAAAATAAGTGACAAGTAAGCCAAACCACTTCAAATTCAAACCAAATGCAGGTCAGTCTTTTCCTATTGTGCAATCTTAAAAATAGATGCAATTTCTGTCATTAACTCTTGATGATTCATCCTTAACCTGGGCTGTTTCTCCTGGGTTCTACTGACATTTCCCACAGTGGTGGGTTGCCTGCCAGACACCAGTTGCCCACTAAAGGCCACTCCATCACCCCGTCCTCAGGTGGACAGGGGAGAGAGAACATAGCAAAGAGCTCATGAGTTAAGGACAGGGACACTTCAGTGTGCCCCAGAATCTGCCTTCCCCAGCAGCACATCCCAGGGACACGAGGCCAGCGCTGCTTGACAGGGAGATAGAGAACAGCAGGGAGATGTTAGGACAAAAGAGTGTAAATATCTGAGTGAAAGCAAGTGAGTTGTTAACACCAGGCAGATGAGAAGAAGCCATGGTGAAAAAAGGAAGGGGAGAATACTCACACTGGAATCTAAAAAACAAAAAACTGCCTGACTTGGGGCCCCTGTGTCAGAGAATGTCAAGGAAATGTGTATTTCACACTCACCTTGTGTTTAGTTGGTGCAGAAGGTCACACCTTGCAGAACTGTTGGTTGCTGTGTGGTCTGAAGCAATAAAGACCAGGGCCATGGACCCACTGACTTAGTGCTGGCTGCGGACCATCTGAACAGATTCTCAAAATCACAGTCTGAAAGTCAACAAATTGTCAGTTGAGGAAGAAGATGAGGCTTTCTTTCCCTGCCATGAAAGGCAGGGCCCACAGACACAGCACCAGGACTCTGGGTAATTGCTTTTGCTTCCTTCTGGTTCTCACATGGACTTTCTTCCCTGCCTACATCCCCCCCTAGGAATGGGGGCTTTGGTATCTAGCCACTGTGCTCTGCCCAGATGAGCACAGAAATAATTTTCAGATAGCAAGGTAGGAAGAGAAGAAGAACAAAGTGGGAAAGCAAAGTGCACAGAAAGCAATGACTGGAGAGCTGTGAGTCTGGCCACGGAAGAGGCCACTTCTAAAAATACCTTTCTGATGGAAATTGATTTTATTGCTTGCATTTCCTAGGAAACTAAGTAAATGAAAGATAGGCTTTGTAATGTAGTCTTTCAGATATTCTTGCCTAATATAGGTTGAAAACTACTTTTACTGCCAGCAAAAGGCATCTATAGTCTGCAGAATCTTCAGGGTGTCACTGGAATGATGCCCCTGGTTAAACTGTAACCTCACTGCTGTTAAATATGGTGCTGCTGTACAGTGTGAGGAAAATACTGTGCATATACAGAATGGCCTAATTCCACCCATGTATCACAGGTTTTAGAAAGTTTTTATGCTTAAGTTGTAGAAATGTTTTTATATTTTAAGCCTGATGCTATTCCCACTGAACTCAAAGCAGTATTCCCACAAAGCTCCACGTGAGAGAGACTTGCTACTAGATATAGGGGTCCTTACAGGTGAATTTTTCCTGATGAGACAGAGACCAAGCAATGTATGCACTTTCCTTCTGCTATCGGGTTTCCAGAGTTAAAACACAGCCTCTATAGCTGCAACCTCCCTTTGTGCTGGTGTCATTTGAAATGAAGAATGTTCTGCCCAGCCTGAAGAGAGAGCAACAGCTTTTAGGCAGGTTAAAGAAGTAGCAAGTCTCCAAACCCCCCTTGAGGATACTGGAAGACTGTCTGAAAGGGAGACCATGGAGTGTGGCATGCCAGCATGAACAAACTACAAAGCAGAGGAGGGAAAAGGGAATGGGGGAGTGAAGAAGGGAGCGTGAGTGTGAGGAAACTTAACAATCATGTTGGCAAGAAGCAGACTGTCAGCAAAGGGGATGTTTACAGTCTCAGAGTCAGGATTCAAAGAGCAAGTGGCTGGCATGAGTCTGCACTACAGCCCCCTGAGGTAGGGTAAGGCTGAGAATCCAGAACACCAGGAGCAGCTCTCAGCATAGATGAGAACTGGAAATTTCCTGCTTGTGCTCCTGCTCATGCAGTTGTTGAGTTACAAACAGGACAATGTGCAAAATGACCCTAAGCTGAGCGCAAATGAATGTTCTAAAATCACAGCACTGAAAGGCATTGGCAATTTTTTTTTTAGTCAGTAACAAAAAAGGAACTGAGAAATAGAGAAATATTAATTATATTCAAATATCAAAGCAATTAATTTCCTTATAGGGGTGCAGTGATCGGTCCATAATTAGAAACTGAAAAACATGTTTTGCTTATGAGGAGTGCAACTGTATCCTTCCCTGAGCTGCAGCACTTACACTGAGGACAAATATTATTCAGGGGATTTACAGACTAGGCTAATAATCAGCTCAACGTAAGCAGTTCCTTTGAAAAAATTCCTACTGTACCAAACACTTTGTAATACTGACAGTGCTTTAATGATATTTCTATTTTGCACTGGAAAACTTATGCTGTAACAGAAAATAAAACAGTTCAGCTTTGGGGAATTCTGTGGGAAAAGTGATGCTCTTTCAAAATGCCTCCCCCTTCCTGCTGTGACCAAACACAAGCTGGCCCATCTCTGTTGCCTGTCCCTGTGTGCTGCCCCACAGCTGTGCAGAGATGCTCAGCCTGGAACATGCTCCTGTCACAGAGAATCCAGGCGGGCTCTGGGAATGTTTTCCCGTCTGCAGCTCCCTGCGTGAGCACGGCGGTGAAGAGCTGTTGGAGATTTCAGGGGACAACAGGAGAGAACCGAGACAATTGTGAGAGGCAAGCCTCTGATAAAGGGGGGGAAGAGACACTTTGTGCTTATGTCTCCTCAGGGTTTTTCTGAATAGCCTCTCCTCTTATGAGGAAGTGATGAAGTGGCCCTAGAAGGGTATTTTGGGACCACACCCTCAGCACTTGGACCTTGCTGCAATTTCAGTCAGTGACAAAATGCTGAAAGCATGGAAAGGATTTTAGCTGCCTTTATGAGCTACAATCTCTATTTCTATAAGCACAGCTAATAGCCAAATCACTGAAAAAGAAAAAAAATTAAAAGAAGGAAAATATCAGGGGATATAATCAGAGACATCTAATTCCAAATCAGCCCAAATGTGCAGTCCAGAAAAAATAACGAAGGAACAAACTAACGCCAAGAAAAGAATTAGCAAGAAACACATCCTTGAATAACTTTTCAGCTTCACATTTGCAACTATAGACCTGGAAAGTGAAGAGATGTTTTGTGATTGCTCAGAGCAGGAATCGTGACCCTGTGCTCAGACTCATGCTACTGAAGATGTGCAAAAGGATCGATAAAATCAACAATGGCAATGATATGCAAAGTGAAAACAGGCCCAACCCTGTGTATCTAAGTTATAAGAAAAGAAATCTAAAGGGGACATCTGCAAAAACAACTAACCAATGCAGTACTGCAAAACAACTAACCAATGCAGTATTTGTGCTACCATTGTATATTCTGCATTTAATAGATGGGAGTATAATAATTCACCAACATCTAATTAATGGAGGAGATCAGTGGTGCTGATCAAAACAGACCAACAGATTCAGTGATCTGGGGTCTTAGTCCTGAACATCCAAAGACTTAATACTGAACATCCAAAAGCAGAATACATGAGGTAGATGAGGGTCAGGTAGTATTCATGTGGCAGATGAGTGAAGATTCCAGATTGTGACCAATTACTTCTGACCAAAAAGGCAGGTAATTCATCTTCAGGTGAATGACACTTTCCCAAGCTTCAGGCAGAGTGAAGCTCTCTCAGAAACTTCCCCATATGGCTTTTGCTCAGCAGGCTGCAGTGCAAACACTATCCAAAACCAGCATTTGAAAGGAGAGCATTTATTGAGTGGGAAGTGGATAATTCTGTGGAGTCCCTAATGGTATAAATGTTACTGGAGAAGACATTCCATAACATAATGTTCGTCAGAGATTCAAGCCAAGGCAGCAGATGGAGAACATGCTGTCAGCAGGCAGAGCAGAAGCAGAGCTAAGCTTTGTGAGTCCCAGGGGAGTTGAGGAGAGCTGGTCCCTGCATGAGGCTCCTGACATAGCCAGAGAGGTCACCATGACCCATCAGCAATGGAGACAGACAAAATCCTCTTTTGTTCAAAGCCAGTGATGATTGACAAGCTTCTCTAACCCTGAGCAGCCTGCTCTCTAGCCTGGCTGGTGAGTCAGTCTAGAAGTCCTGTCTACCCCTGACCACACAGGGTAGCCCTGAGGTGGCACACACCCTTATTTTAGAGAAGCATTGTACCAGAGGAGTACCTAGCTGTGTCTGGAGTAGATGAGACAGAGGCTTAAGCCATAAAATCCTTTTGTAAGGGACCCTATAATGTAGCTGTTTACTTATCTCACAGCTCTGCCAGGTTTTATAAAGGCTACCGAGGGACTCATCTAATTTTAGTTTTTTGAGTGCAGGTGTTTTGGCTAAGCCATTTGTGTCTGTACCTCCAAGGAGGCACAATGGGGAGGAATTAACTCCTGCAGAGGGGTAACTTCTTGTCTCCCAGGAGAGGTGATCTGACTGGAAGCCCTCCTCTCTGTTTACAGCCCACCTGGCTTTGATGCCACTGTCACCAGGTAAAGGGGAATTCAATCAGATGGTGCTACAAACCAGCCTACACCTCCAGAAAGCTGCTCCATAGGTTTTGTACAACACTTAGCAGGATGTGCCTGCTAGGTCAAAATCTGATCCCCTATGTAGTGTGCCCAGGACACAGCCCCCTCTCCTATGACACCCCAAAGTGGAAAGCAGTGAGATGGGACTGAAGCCTTGGGGGAAGCCCTGTGTGCACGACTTGGTTACAACAGCATGTCCTGAGGACATTGCACAGGGCCAGCTGGGGACACTTGTTAATGAGAATCCTGGTGCACAGAGAATGACAAATGTGACCTTTGGAAATTCAAATCAGGCTCAGCACATGTGTCTTCCAAATGACTGCTGTGACTCCAGTCAGGGCTCATGTGGATATGGGCTATGTCTCAATGGCAGGCTCGCTGCTTGTTTTCCACGTGCTGTGCCCCAGCCTCCTCCCTGCCACAGCAGCACAAGGCCCCTGCTCCACGTGTCCCTGGGCATGTTGGGCTGTGCTCACACACTGAGCTGGGCTCTGTGACCCCGGGAGCTCCAGCTCTGCACCCTCAACCTGCCCACCCGGCCAGCAACGTGAGAGAGTGCTGTGCCTGTGCCCAGGTGCGGACACAGCTCTTCTGCACTTCCCAGCAACTAAACTGCAGCGTCCCTGCCAATCCACTCTTCTTTGTGCATCAGCTTGCTTACTCAAATAGACCTCACTGGTGTCCAACCCTCTCTTTCACCCAGACCGCTCCAGCTCTTCCCTAATTTGCCCTTTCCCTTTCCCCTTGCCTCACTGAGATACATTTCAGCTCTTGCTCACTCCTGGTATCAAGGCCACTGTAAAGGACTGTGATTTATGTGGAAAGAGGGGAGACCAGAAGGACAAATACCTAAACACCTCCCGTAGGACTTACTGCAGAAAGGTTATCAGAGCATCTGGGGAAAAGGATTTTCTACCAGGTAACTGGGCTTTTTCTTAAAATCCTGCCTCTCTTAGGAAAGGTTTTACTAAGTTATCCCTCTCTTGCTAAGAAGGGAGTTCATGAGCCTACAAAATACCCTTGCAAGCTGTGGAGGAGAAAAATAAAAAAAATCCCTCAAAATACAGTGTAGAACCTCAAATCCAGCATCAGGTTTTATAGCTTAGACTTGTGAGCATCTGAGTCAATTATCCAATAGTCTGATCTGGGGAAAACCCAGGAAGAGGGTGGCACAGGGTATTTAATTTTATTATGGGAGAAGTTATTACAGAAGTTCTGGCCTGCAGAGAATGTCTCCATACAAGGTTTAAGTTTGATTGAGAGTCAAAATCCTACCACTTTCTTTAGATTCTCCTTTTATTTTCTCCTCTTTACATAATCCACATTGTATTTCCAGGGAAGTAGGAAGAAAATCAAACAAGTTAAGAAAAGTTACATTGTCTCACTGATGGCAATTCGGAATAATACATCAGTAATAGAACAAGCCAGACAGTGTATTACAACTACAGAGTTTTGCTTCAAGAAGTGAAAACTCCAAAAGGAGAAGATGGATATAGTGGGAAAACTACAACTTGTGGCACAGTTACATGTGAGAAAAACGATTCTGAACCACAGATGCTGAAAACATCCAACACAGTACCAAAAATTCAGAAGAAAAAGAAGAGAAATAAACAGTAGATAACCCCTATGAAAAAAAGAAAGAAAAAAAAAAAAAAAAGAAAGAGTACTGGAGCTGTCAGGGAATACAAAACTAACAGACCTATTTTAGGGCCACACCTGAATCTCTCTGGAAATGAGAGGTGGCTATTACAATGACTGAAAATCACACTGGGCTTTAGTGCTGGCAGCACAACTGACCTAGAATGAGGAAATGCAAATGGAGCCTCAGAGATGGTTCATACCATGCTGTTGGCTGTCCTACCTTGACTACATTATATCTCTATGCTACAAAGATGAATGTATTTTAAAAAAAGGAATAGAAATGTTCTAGTCAAAGCTTGGGTCATGCAAAGAGCATGTCTTTCTGGAGAAGCAATACATAAGTTATTATGTAACTAAACACTATTTAATATATTATGCTAAACATTGTTTTTCATGCCTTTCTCAGCACTCTCTTGCTTGGTTCCAGTGGACAGATCAGCAGCTGCAATGATTTTTTTGTCGCAGGTAGATTTAAGAACTCCAGAGGGGACTGCTGATTATCAATATTTGCAAGGGTTGTAATTTCAATGTATGATGTTTTATTATTAATATTTTGTAACTTTACGCACTAGTTTCACATTACTTCTGAATCACCACCAAAAGTGACAACTTTAATTAGGTTTTTAAATATATACAAGACTGAGGGAGGTATCTGGAAGCCAAGCACATTGTATTTCTCACTATCAGCCTCTAGGCAATCACTTGGATTGAATCTACACCAACAAATGGAACACTCCTGAGTACATACCTCAGTTTTACCCTCAGTGAACTGGACTTGTTCATGTAATTACTGATAGGGTGAAACCACTATGGAGAATGAAATGATCTCCTGAGTGAAGCTGGTATTTCCTCTGACTGTAAAACACGACTATTTGACGGGACACATGCTTTGGAGTTTATACAAGTGAAGCCTGTGAAAGCCAAGAGAACCTTCCTGGATGATGCAGAAAAATCTCAGAAAGTCAGTAACAAAACAAAGAGCTGCCACAAGTGTCACCCCAGAATTATACACAGCTCTTTTGCTTCTTCCTCCTGGCAGCTGTATGAACATTGAAAGGTCCTGTTCCAGGACCACAGATGAGTCCCTCTGGAAAATGAGAGGAAGACAACAAAAAGTCAGTGGGTTTTGCAAGTGGATACAGGACTCACAAGGAGATGAAACTACCAATGGAAATTGTGGAAAAGAACTGCTCCTGCAGACACAGCACAAAGCTTAAGCTGTTGGACTGGCATCAAAATCCATTGGCACAGAAATGACCAAATCAGTCCTAATTTGATATCTGTGCTTCCTGATTCCACAGGAAAAGAACCCAAAGTCATTATTTTCCAGGTGTACATTTTGGGATAGTATTGCAATGTAACCTTTAAACATACTGAAAAAACCTAAACATATTGTGGAGGAAAAATCAACATATTTCTCAAACATTTCTTTTGTCCATATGGTTTAAAGAGTGAAGAAGAACACCATGTTACCCTTCAGAGCCAACACAGCCCACTCTTTTCATGTTTATTCTTATTTTATACACTTTTTCTTCTGCTTCTGAAAGGGAAAATATCTCAAATCTATTGAGAACTTCTAACACTCTTGAGAACTGAATCTTATTATCACAAGAATGGGATAAAGTAGGTGGATACAGAGGCAGCCCCTTGGGAGTCCTTTATCCAGCTGAATTTGTTAGATGGGTGACTGAGTGTATTTTTATTTTAAATAATCATTTATGTGCATTAGGCAGCAGGTTCACTCAAACTGTTGAGTTTCCTCAGGGTTAAGCTGGGAGTCTTGCTTTGTGCATTGGACTCTTTTTTTCTTTAAACAATCCTATTGAAAATTGACATTGGCACTTGGAAGCATTCTGAGCAGCTGCTAAGAGTACACTGATGGTAGATCACACAAGCCATCACTGAGATGTCCTTCAGCTCTCAGAAATGTAAAGCAATCTCCTTTAATCCTCTTCTTTGAGGAGTGTCTGAATTGCTGAGGGCTGAACATATTTTCTCCTGGAGCTGCAGAATCATTACTATCCCTAAATTTTGCAACAACATCATTGGTTGCTGAAAAGGGAGTTTCATCTTCTGAGTTATCTGTGGGTAAGTGGTGCACTTTCAAGGGTAACTTTTATACATTACCAGTATCTATCAACAACAAAAGTAAGGTCTATGATAGTCTAGAAACCATTCTTTGCAACAGTTTAAGTGCAGTAAGGAAAGTGTGTGCTTGTCTCACTAAGACATGAACTCCAGCTGTACTTTTTTTCAAAGCAAGCATTTATTCCTTCTAATTATTTTCATACTGGGCAAAAGAATTCAGTATATTTTATTTTTCCAGAGGGAAAAACATTGACCATTGCAATGAAGTATTATCTAAAGTGACAATTCATTCTTGCATCTCCTAAAATACAACTATTTGGCTCAAAACAATTAACAAAAGAGAATGGACACTAAAATGCTTTGGTAACTCAAGGTACCATGCTCTCATTGACAAGTCCTTCCCTGAGACACACAAACTTGTATCACAAGAAATCTTTTTTCCCTTTACCCACTGCATCTTTTCTTGTATTGAGTTACTGACAGAGGTGCAACTCACTGCATAAAATATTCAAAGATATGCAAACATGTTTGCAGTGAGCAGCCACAATTCTACAGTAGTTGCCTGAAAGGCAATTTACTGTGAACACAAACATGTTCTCTACATCTGTTACATGCAGTTGGCTGCATCCCTAAAGCAGTTATTCTGCTATTCCAGAAAATTCTGAAACATGGTCTGTACAAGCCTGTGGAACAAAATGTTCTGTCAAGAATGCTGCTTGAGTCTTCAAGGCAAAGGGCCACAAAGTGTTGGGAATTTTAGCTTGCAATTACAAATAGCAGGCTTCCTCCCTTCCTTTTTATTTTAACTTGAAAAATGTTTTGCTCACAAGCCCAAAAGAACCTATTTAGACATTTGCTGCCTCTTTACCTCTTACCCAGCACAGGACATGATGTTCAGTCTTGCCTAAACCAACTTCTGCTTCCTCTTGCATGATCTCCCCAGCTGATCCAGCCACTTTCCCTGGAGGCTCCAGGCTTGAATCTGAAGGCATCTCACAGGAGCACAAGCACAGGGATGGGAAGGGTGTGCTTCAAAAGGATAATGCATGTCATACAGAAAAATGACAGGAGAGTTTGGCACTCTCCAGGTGTCCAAACCCAGTGATGTGAAGAGCATTCCCTCATTTGCTGATGCAGTCATTATGGGGTTCTCCTCAGACTTGTACTAGAAACCTGCGATAATTAGTCACAAGCCATCCTCACCCTGCAGCATGTGGCACAGATTCTGTAGCTACCAGCACCAGTGACATTCATTTTGACACATATTAGGGTTACAAATTTTATTGGTGTTGGTGCAAATTTTGATTTTGACATAAGTCACATATTTTTCACTTTTGCTTAAAAAAGCAGAAAATTGCAAGCAGTCATTCTAGCACTTACTTTGCTAAAAACCTCAAGAAATATCAGAAAATATTCTGCTGTAAAAGAAGACTGTTTTCTGTCAGGCAAGAAAGAGGAAGAAAACTTCTCTTCTGCTCTTGTGTACAATTCACTTCAGTTTTATTAGCAAACATAACAATGTAAGAAATTAATATAAAAAAGTTAAAGATGCCATATTTTCTTTGCCACAAATTGCTACATACTCTCTAGTGACTCTGAGTGCTCTGATTATTCACTTAGTGTCTTAGGACACACTTTCAGCTAAAAAGATATTAAATAACCTTTTAAATCAGATATTAACCCACCTTTCTCCCTAAAGCACAATACAATAAATGGATAACAGTAAAGAACAATAAATAGAAAAGTTAGTAACAAATTCATTACTGCAAAAGAACAAAACTAGATTTCCTTTCTAAAATTATTTTTGTGACTTATCAGTCCAGTGGATTTGGCAGGAGAATCCAGCTTGGATTTACATGTATCTGTTTCGAATGTACTCTCTGTACATGAGGAGGTCATCTCTTCCCAGGAGCTGCATGCTTCCTCTTCCAGCCTGAATGTGTGCATGGAAAATCTCTATTGATTTCCTATCAGTTCTTGGAGGCTGGACTTCATAAATATTGTCTTGAGAAAAGGAGGAGATGGGTTTTCTGGAAAAAAACAAACATGCAGAATATTTGGAGCTTTAGGTAAAAATTTTCCACAGAGAGAGAGGAGTATTTGTTTTCCTTGAAATATACAGAAGAGTCAATGAGAGGGCAAGTTCCCAGCAGATAATTCATTTACCTAGATTTTTATCACTACTGCAGACCTGGTAAGACCCAGCTTTCCAAGTAGGGTAATTAGGTAAGTTGTCATTAATCCCATTACAGAATACCTTCTCACTTCCCTTTGCCCTGCCCTCATTTCTTCATCCTTCCTCAGATCTGCTACGGTCAGTAAGTACCCCAGCTAAAGTAGATCTGTGCCATGCATGACAGCAGATAAAAGAAAGACTTCATTGAGCTTCCACTTAGTAGCAATTATAACAAGTGATTATACTCTGAGCCAACACAGAGAAAGGATTAATTAGGTAAGAAATTTCTATCTAATTATCAGGAAGCAGACAATTTACTATAAGCAGCAGCACTCAGATATTTTATGAAAATATTTTAAAAATCTTCTTCATCCAACAAATAACATATTTGATTTCTAATAGACACATATTTTTGGGCTCAAAGCTCCTCAGGGAAGAAAGTAAAGTGGCAACTTACTGTCAAAGCTCACTATTTCATAAAGCAAACATCAACCAGCCCAAATGCAATGAACATTCAGATATTAGCATCATTGCCATATTCTACAGAAGCCACAGTCATGACTCACTACCTGTGTGCTTTTTCAGGAGACAAGAAAGTTATTTTTATACATAGAATCTCTTCTTTTGAAGGTGAAAAAACAAGTAAGAACTAGAACACTTAAGCAAAGGGAAAGCCCTTCTATAAATAAAATGCCCTAATAAACTCCTACTTGCATTATGGGCACAAACTAATGTTTGACACTGTTTCTAAATCAAGATCTCCATTAAAACTGTCAAAAAACACTTTCTCCCTCATTTTTCATTTTTATTTTAGTAAAATATATTGTATTTTGGATGTTTCATCATGTGACAGTTCATTAGTTTTGAAAAATTACTGCAGTGTGTCATGTAGGACATACTGTGCCTATATTCCAGTACAACTGGAATATGATATATAAAGCAAAAAGGCTTCCAGATTAAAGTAATCCTTTTCAATTTTATATTTCAACTTTGCATAGCCATACATTCATTTGATTACTCTTTGATTGCAATGACAGAATTACTTATACAAGTATACTATTGAACTTGAGACAATAAAATCACTGGTCCCCCATAGAGTTTGGCTGCATACTCTAAAACATAATTTTTTTTTCTCAACAATGTGATAGTTTCTTCTCATTATCACTTCTAATTTATTTAAAGTGGGTGTTTTCAGAACTGGTAAAAAACCCTCAGCCTAGATGCTTTAAAAGTAGACTGTTTTCAGGACATCCATAGTTTCTGCAGCACTTACTCAACCAGTGTAAAGCATCCAAGCTGAGACTGTAGCAATGGCATTTGACACTAGCACACTGCACTAACTTATCAATGTCACTATCTAACAACAAAGGTGTCACTTAATAAATATAACTGGTCTGTCCACTAGCAAGTGGGCAATTAAGTAAAAAGCAAAACAGAGCCATTACACTAAATTGATGCCTTCTCTATTTATTGATTGGTTTCTAAAGATATGACATTTCTGAAGCACTAATGATACAAAAATCCTTTCCTTAGGTACAATGGAAGCTGGGCAGCAAAGTGCATTTAATTTTGAGCATTTAATAACCAAATCTCAATTTTCCTCCTACTTGCATCAATATGATAAAAATATATTGAAAGAACCACATGTTCATGAGTGCCAACTTTGATTAATAACCTTGTATTAAGCTGTAACTATTTGTAGAGTGCTTGTATTATCCAGTCATTTAATTAAAAGTTATTTCTCTAACATATTCATGTAAAAATCTATTTTACTTAATAAGTTTAATATCTTACAGTAGTCATGAAGGAGAGCACGTTATTTATGACTTGGCTATCAGGTTTCCCTAGAGACCTGTACCTTTATGGCCTCCCAGTGAAAATTCTGTAGACAGGAACATAAGCTTTATGTCATGAAGGACAGCACCCTTGACACGTAATTTTCAATTATTTTTATCCCACTTATGAGCAGGTTTCCTGGTGTTATGGTTTCACCAAGAGTATAATTGTGTCTACAGTAAAAGATACAGTTAAAACCTTCAGTTATAATGAGGAAGTTCCATACTTCCAAGGAAAAGTTCATGGTGACGTAGATTAGCTCTCAGACATATAGCAGTCACCAGAAAGCCACTGCATTTGTTTCAACATTAATTAGTTCTCCTCAAGTCTCTGTATACCTAAAAAGTAAACAAAATCTACTTTTTCACCTTGTTTGAATCCTAAGCAAACATCCATGAAGATGATCAGAGGGCTAGAGTACCTCTCCTACAAAGACAGCTGACAGAGTCGGGGTTGTTCAGCACAGAGATGAGGAGGCTCCAGGGAGACCTTGTCTCACCCTCCAGTGCCTAAAGGGGGCTGCAAGAGAGCTGTGGAGGGACTTTTTTAAAGGGCATGAAGTGATGGGCCAAGGGGGAACGGCTTTAAACTGAAAGAAGACAGGTTTAGCTTAGGCAGTAGGAGGAAATCCTTCACTGTGAGGGCAGGGAGGCACTGGAACAAGTCACCCAGGGAAGCTGTGCTTGCCCCATCTTTGGCAGTGTTCAAGGCCAGGCTGGAATGTGTCTCTGAGCAACCTGGTCTAGTGGGAAGTGTCCCTGCCCATGGCAGGGGGTTGGAGAACTGGATGGTCTTTAAGAATCCTTCTAACCCAATGCACTCTATGACCTGACCTGAAGCACAGCTTGGACCCTGATGTATGCACCAGCCACTCTTGGTGGGAGGATGTTTAAGCATGCCCACACTCTTCTTTTGTGCTGCAGGGAATCAAAACACTCAATTCCCTTTTCAGGAGGGAATAAAGTTTCTTGTACTACTAGATAAATGTATGAAGTACCTTTAAAAAGGTTTTGAGAGTGTATTTTTACAACAGTATTATTTATATCATACCAGAATGAATAGTAGGGAATTAGGAACAGGTGCAGTGTGTCAGCCAACAGTAATTACACTACAGTACTTAGAGTCTGTCTTCATACACATTATAATAGATTGTGCTAAAAGTAGTCCAGCTCTGTTTTTCTTTCATGGAATTTCTAAGAACAAAAAGAAGAACTTCAAAATCCTTCCACATCCTCCACTCAACTTCAGCATTATTTCACTGCATCACTTTGGTCCCTGTTCAAAGCCCCCTTTTTTATTTCTAGTCTATACTTAACAGTTTCTAAATTCAAGACAGAACCTTCTCTTCAGTATTTATACAATTCATATTTGAATTCAGAAATATCACTACATCGACATTATAAAAATAAGAAGTAATTCTTCTTTTGTAATGGCTTCATGTATTTAATCAAAATGGTCAAGTGTTTAAAATTGTGAAGTGTTGGGTTATTAAAAAAGATTTTCTTGAGAAGTGTGGAAAAGACAACTAACCTAAACTTAGATTTTATCTCACTGCTGATATGAACCCAAAGTTTTAGACTGAGTACCTAATTTTACTATGAAAAGAACTAGGGTTTGATTGCATTTGTATCATATATGAAGCAACCACTTGAGAATTAAATTTGTTAAAGATATTTTTTCAATTTAAAAGGTATCTAACATCAAATAATAAAAGTTAGTATAATTTTTTAATTTCTTCAAGAGCTCCTTGAGAAACAAGTGCAAGCTGTGCCTCAGCTGCTCTTACTGAGGCACAAAAAACCCCTCCCTCTCTCCCTAATCTTGAGTACACTTATGTTCATTCTATTATATTTCTCAAAAGTTAATATTCTCCAAGGAAATTCATGATTCAGAGCAGCAATTCAAACTCAGTAAGAGAAAGCTTCCTTGTTTCAGAGTTGAACAACATGCCTTTTAAGAATGGCTACATTTGTGACTTTAACTAAAAGAACAATCTGTCACCATTCTAATAGTATTTAAACATTTTTAAAAAGTTACAGAACAAAACCCAAAGAAAATTTTTAAGCAGTCTAGGGATATACTGTAATAAAAAAGAAATCACCAACTCTAAGATGTTCTATTTCCTCTCTCATCTGCACAGAGGAACATGTTTGGTAGAACTGGCAAGGAGAGAAGATCTACATGACTTTGAGAGAAGGAGTGACAGGAGGCATGGATTTGTGTGCCCTATGACTTTTACACTTCTACTATTCAGAAACACGTGGAAATTACGTTTGGGAAAAGAGAAAAATTAACATCTGACTATCCCAAAGCCACCAGAATTCTGTGTAGAGACTCTCCTCAATGTGTTCATTTTACAGCAGCTCAGCATTGGGAAAAAAAATTTACATTTAAAGGGGTAAGAAAGGAATTATTATCTCCTACACTGTCTTACACTCTGGGAGATTTTGCAATTACAAAAAAGAAATTGCCTTCATTCACAGCAAAATTATTCTTCTTCTTACAAAATATTTTCTTAATAAACATGTCCATTTAAAACATTCAGGCTCGCTCCCTCATATTGAAAAACAGTTTTACAGTTTGCCAATCTAATTTACTACTTTAATACCCATTATGCATGTTTTATTATAAAACTACAGGCTCATTTATCTACAAATGTGATATCATCCCTTTAAATGTAGGTAATACCAAGTGACTAAACACTGCTATTAGACAGTATTGTCTCATACACAGCATTACATCAGTTTCATGTCATTCTTTTTCAGCCCAACTGAGACTCACCCAGTCTCTCTCCCTGCTTAGGTATAAATGCTGTGTTTAAGGTTTCCTCACTTCACCAGCACAGAGGGGTGGACAAGAGGCAGTGCAGGAAACAAAACTGAGGCTTCTGTAAACCAAAGGATTGCAGAAAAGTTCTTGCAGTTCTAAGAAGTGGCCATGCTGTTGGATAAAGGATCATGTACCCCATGGACAAAAGTAAATAAAATTCTGCCTTGCCTTGGTGAAACTTTAAGCTGCCTACACTACAGGAAGATGTCAATTGGGAGAGTAGTATTTGATCATCTAAATTGTAAGACCTGGTTCAATATTAGTAAGACATTTGGATAATACCATGACCCTTCTTATACACTAGTACTAAGAAGATTCAAGTGTAACTTGTTTTCTAGTGGAGTAAGCAAGAAGAAATTGCTCCCTAAATTCAGTAGATTCAGCACTATCTGTTAATTCAGGCTTGCTAAGATTTTAAACAGAAACTCCTTGATACTATAAAAACTAAAAAAAGAAAACAAAAAACAAGACTCCCCAAAACAATACAAACAAAAACTAAACACCCAAAACCCCCAAACCATCCAAAAACCAAAAACTCAGTTCTTCATGCTATGCATTGAAGCCCTTATGCAGTAAAGATAATGAAAGTGTGACTCTGAAGCAATTTAACATCAAATTTACCTGATCACTTTTCATATCTAATGACAAAAGCAAAATCAGGCTAGATGGAAAAAGAAAAAGAATACTTACAAATTTATGACCTTATCCAAGGGGTGTTTTGAACAAAATTGCTGGCTGCACTTGTCTTGTTTATGCTGACCCTGTCCCAGCTGAACAAACCTGTGAAAAGCAGTAGATTGAAGAATAAATCAAAGAAATAAAAGAACCATTCCTCAAAAATCATGAAACAGAAGAAAATGACACTAAGAAATGAGATTTTGAGTCATACTATGTAAGTCACTGATCATGATGTACTTCTCTGGTGAGCAAGAGAGATTTTTAAAAGTTCATAGAGGGTGCAGGCATGAACTCAGAACCTCCTTTGAAATAAGATTTGCTTATCAATTGGTGTCACCCAGTATGTCACGGGAAGAAACAGGCCTACCCTAAGAAAAAGACAGCCCTTTACAGTCAACTTCCTCTATCTTTCTCAAAGCAATCAGTCAGAGGAACAGCCTATGGAAAAATCAGCCAAAGACACAAAGTCTCTCAAGTTTCAGATTTAAGTCAGTCCTCTGCTGAAGTCAATCTAATTTATTCATCTGAAATGCTGTTAGTCCAGATCCCTTATTTACAACTACAACCTTTTGGGACAATTTCTTCATCTCCAAATATTTGCTGGAAGACATTGTCAATGGAAAATACTGTCTTTTTTTTTTTTTCTTGGCAATGAAGTGGAACAAAATCTTCTGAAAAGTAGTTTATCACTAATCTTAGTCACTCAGAATAGGAGGAAAAGTCAGACGCTTTCAAATGTAAATATATGTAGCTATCTTGCACTCAATTTGTTCACTCTCCAACACAGCTGTGCCACTAAAAAGACAAGTAAATGTCAGTTGTGATTTACTAGTTTAATTTTCTGAGGCAGAGAGTTTTTCTTAACAGTGAGCTTCCATTTAGCTTAAGAAGTCTTACTGGTCTACTTCAGGAATATTTACTACCTGTTAACAAGCAACTATTACTAGTGCAAAACCAATAGCATGAAAGAGTGTACAGAAGTCAAACAAACAACATGTTCCTAAACAACTCATTGCAGCTTTTTCCTGCTCCATTCAGTTTCTATACTGAAACAAATGCCTCAGAGAAAAGCAACATCACTTTGACTGTTAAAGGAATAAATACTTACATTGCTAAATAAGAGAATTTTAAGTGGAAATCAAGATAATTAAGATCTTCTGCTGCAGAAGCCTGCTATTGAAACCAACTTTAAAAAAACAGAGGTAAATCAATTGCATAAGTATTTTAATTAATTGCTTCAAATTATTCAATATTTTGAAAGTTACAAGACCTAAATGCACACAAGCAAGTTTCCCGAGGTCAGGAAGATACCACTCCTGATCTGGAGCATACAACCTCAATTTATTGGAGGGACTTCCTGTCCCTTCCAAATTCAACCAATCTGGGCTTCTGTGATTTCTGTTTTGATAAGAATTATCTCAGCCATCAGTGATAACAGGCTGAATAGATCTGAATTACTTTCAATTTGCATTTACAAATAAGCTTAATACAGATCACTTGACATAAAGCAACTTAACCTGAAGTACTTTGAATGTGCGACACCCTCATCCTCATAATGAAAAAAATATGTAACATGTCCAGTGATGTCAAGTGAAGTCAGGATCTTAAATCCCCAGTTCCCTTATTACAGTAACAGAAAAAGGCTTGATGTGAGAACTGTCATCATACTGTGAAAGAAATTGCTGCTATTCTCAAGCGATGTACATTTTGCAAACTATAGATTTTACTGACATCCTTGATTATATAAATCAGCACACCAGACCAGAAATAGCACCATGCCTTGTTAGCTGAAAGAGATAAAGAATTTGTAATTTTTTCTATTTTTAAAACCTGCATTGCTCAAAGGAAATTAAATAAATGCAAGGTTTGTTTTGTTTTTTTCTTAAAAAGGATATAAATAGGGAGCTTCAAAGCCTCCAAGGGGTTTATAGTTTTACATTAGCAATAGACTGAACATTAGTCCAGCCTGAAGAAATTATAAAATTGGAAGTAGCTGCAATTCTGGATGTTAACACAGAATTGTTCATCTGCACAGAGACTCACAGTAGACAGCAGCTCACACTGGGCCATTTTCTGAACCACAAAAACGACCTGCTGTATCAAAGGATAGTTGTCAAATTTGCATCCATCTTCTAGGGTTAAGATAAAAAAGAAACAGAGGTAGAGGCATAGATGAAGGTAAAAAATTCAGCTATAATGAGAAACATCCTCCTTAACCCTATTCAAGTGTAGGATCTTCAAATGACTCTGCTTGTAGGAAATAGGTAGAAGTGGGAATTTTAAAGAACAAAAGAGTGCAAGAGAAATAGCTACACCTAAAGAAAAAGCAGGTGAATATAATTTTAAATGTAAAGAAAAATTGCTTTGAGTGGATTACGGAACTAAGTCAGGATGAAATACCATATATCACTGAATTAGATATCACAGTGAATTAAAATTTCCCTTAAAAACTGAAAAGGTTTCAAATATAACAGGGTAGCTACTGCTATTACACATTAGAGAATAAAAACAAATGCACACAAGGCCATGTCAATCCAAGTCTCACAAGTATTCATTTCAATATATACACAGTGCTTTCCTGAGATAAAGTGTAGATTTCTTATATGATATCGTGTTAAGTAAAAAGACAACTTTTATTATTTTACATGCATTTTTACGGAATAAGCTATTTAATTATGACTGATTTGAATTGGAGTAATTCAACACTTGAGAAATGCAAACCCCTCAGATTACAAAGCTTACAACCATGGAACTATTCTTGGTTCCACTGAGAAGTAAATTCTGTGGAATTTACTTATCAGAGGAATATGGAATTCCTATGAATTTACTTATGAATTTCAAGGGTTATATTAAGTGACAGGTATTTCTTTTGAAGCATCTTTCATTTGATTTAAGCTCCAAATTTTGCTTTCAGAGACATCTGCAGAGCTTCCACTGAAATCAGAATTGACACAGACAGATGGAAACAGTTTGATTTTGAAGAGCATATATAGGCAAATTTCTCATTTAAGTAAGTTTAATCAAAGGCAGCACTTTGACAAACTGCACTTAACTAGCTCAAATTATCCTTTACCAATTACCACTGGAAATTTATCTCACCTTTCATATATTGCAAGATCATCTTCTGTAGGGATATCTGAAAGATTGACTCCATACATGTCTTTTGTTGCTTGTACTACATTCTGGAACATAAGAAATATTCAGATGAAGAATACTGTAACAACATCCAAAGAAAGATTACCTTAAGAAAGAACTTCCTTACAAGCCAAAATATAATTTCAGAAGTGCAGACAAAAACAAATAGGTTTCTCACATCCACAGCAATCATAGTTTATACATATTTTTTAAAGAAAATTATTTATTAAAAATATTAATCAACACATTTATTCAACAAGTGAAGAATTCTTGAAAGATATCATCAGCTAAAGCAACATACTAGGAGACTAAATTATATTAATAGAATATAATGGTGTAGTTATTAAATTCTGTTCTGTATTGAAACTTAATATAGAATAAAACATATTTGTTCAGAGCATGCTCCCACATTTGCTTTCACATTTCCTGCTGTCAATTCTGCAATAATTAGAAACATCAGGTTGAATAGAACTATTTTTATTTTATACATTATGCAATCATGTCAGTCAACTATAACAAGGCATCAGTGCATATGCAATAGCTCACTAACTGTGTCTACTGATTCAGTGCTAAACTGAGGGGAGTTTTCTGACAAGACACGTGAGTCAAATATAAAGACAATTTTCTCTTAGGTCAAAATGATTCAAAGTCAAAGAACTTCAGAAAGGTATGTCCTGACCAGAAGAATAAATGCATTTTTAATAACGTCTCAGAGATGTGAACAGAAAGGAACCAGTTTTTTGAGTTCCCCAGATAATAAGGAATGGCATGAATTAATGTAAATTATGACTAAAATTCAATGCATGAAAAGATGCTAATAAATTGGAATATATTTCTTCTTATCATTACTAAGAAGTCAGAATACCTCACCCAATTTTAAAGCCATTGAAATTCAATGTTTCAAATCACACTTTGTGTTTACATACACCTTTCATTTAAGCATCTTAAAAATCTAAAAAAGATATCTTAGGTCTGAGTGCTGAAGTGTGTTCAAAACAGAGGGAAAAACTGATGTGACATAAATTATGCAATAGTAGGAATCAAGAATAACATTTCAACTTGGATTTTTGTTTAAAAAACCTATATACAATCTGATTTACTGGAGAACAGGTACTCTGTTATTCAGAGATGATGGAAAACTTTTAGATAAAATACCTTGTATAAATACAAATAAATAAATGTGCTTGTACTGGCTTAGGAAGAAGACACTATTGCACTATTGAAGGCTGAAAAACCCATTATCTGAGAACACACAACCCTAGGGTAAAGACTGAATAGAATCAAAATTTTAATCGAGGCAAAAAAAAAAAAGGCAGTGTAATTGTCTGTTGCCTATCAGGCACTACATTTATGCTAAGGTTGTAAATACTCAATTTTCTTCAGAAGTAATAACATGCACAATCCTATAACCATTTAAATTAGCTGTGGCTTTAAAAAAACCAACCCTGCTGGACAACATAAATATTTTCCGAATTTCTATAGTATACATTAGCATAACCTTTTGCTACCATACTTTCAATGGTATCCAAGATGGATATCTACAAGAAAGAATTTGAAGAACTATTACATGAACTAATAAAATAGATACTTCCATAATTTTTTATACAACTCAGTATTTTCATTAAATTAGCACTCAAGGGATTCCAACAAAATGGGAGTTATGCTAGAAAAAAAAGATTAATAGCCCACAGCTGCAAATGTACATTCTTTCCATCTGACTGGGCAAATGCAATTTATTTCACTATTTTATTCACTGCCATTATCTGCAACCTTAGTAGCAGTAATAGCATAGGACCTGTGTGGTAACACTATCATGCACATTTTTGAAGTTAGTTAATTCTTTTTTTTTTAATGCCAGACCACATAATTATGGGACAGCAATTTAAAAGTGTTCACATAAATCAGGTTGAAATTTAGACGGAATGAACATTAATTTACAGTTCATTGACCTAAGCAAGTGGCATTGTCCAAAAGGAATTGCCTTGTCATTCCAAGAGGTGGTTCTCAGGACCTCAGGTTCATACTACGTGTCCTTCAGGGGGTTTGCTCCAGATAAACTCCCATGGACTAAATATTGATTAAGTAGGTAGATAAGTACATTCCTGGAGAAAAGGAATCATTTGCATGCTCCGAGGGCACCTAATGATGTGTGCCAGAGCACAGTAACAGACAATAATCAGACATGCACTACTGCTCTGAATTAACACACTAATACAGGTGCATTTTAAGCTATGTAATGACCTGAATACCTTTCAAATGCCATAGGTTTCTGACAGTAGTTTTCTTTTTTTTTAATGTTATTTTCCTTTGTGTTTCACTATTACATGACAAGAAGAACAGAAAAGGTTAAGAAACAGTTGTACCAATATCTACATAAAAAAATTACACTAGAGACCTTTGTCACTAAAGTTCTCTGCTTTTCTTCTGACTGTTCTATAATGCTTTTTAAAGGGAATGTGAATTTTAAGCTTTCTTGCCTAACACAGTAATTTCTTACCTCTGTGATTTTTGTATTGTCTCCTGTATCAGTCACCTTTACTGGAGTTGAACGTTGAGAAACTGCACCTTCATCTTCTTTATCTGTCCCAGAATCATCTTCAGAACTACTTGACACTGCTTCCTCACTTGGGGGTGGAGGAGCACTAGCAGCTGTTTTGCGCTGCAGCACAGTTTCTTCTCTATTATTTTTGTTCCTATTAGGAAAGGCAGTGTGTATTTATGAAATCAGCAAGATATTAGCAATGAATATTTAAAATTCCTAATCTTGGTTACAATCTTTCCAGGGAAATAAGTTTTAACTTCTGAGGCAACTTTTTTACTCATCTTTAAAATCTCTGATTGATTTGTCTTCTTCCATCTCTTCTTATTCCAGAGCATTTAAAGAAAGCCCAAAGGATTCTGTCAGCTTTTCTCCACTAATTCTCTGGTTCTTTACTTAAATCCCTCCCCACAACTGAATAAATAAAAAAGAATAAAAATTAATTGAGATATCACATCTTTGGTTTTGATCTTGGAAAAAGTTACACTTTCTGATTAATAACAATATCCACTCCAATATCTTCCTTAATCTTGGTTCCAAATCTTAATGGTAATGTCACTTTTTTTCCTTTATTTTCCATATCTCTCTCCTCAATTTAATTCTTTAATCAGCAACATTTCTTGATGCAGTATGTATTTCTCACTCAAGAAATTCTAGTCAATATAAAGGCCTTATTTATAAGAACCCTTCAAGATACAGCATCCCTATGTAAGCAAGCTAACACTGGATTTATTTAACTGTATGCACTCTGAAAGTTACACATTACTTTGCCCATCAGGTATCATATCAAACTTATGTACTCTGCATCTCTCCTACTGGCCACAGAAGAGCACTCGTTGCAACTTCCTCTCAGACACTGTCACAATCTTTCGGGGAAGGCAGTTAATGAATAGACATTAATGATGGAATAGACAGTTTATAGACAAATCCCTGGAAATAGGGAAGGAACATCTCTTCCTTGCTGCAGTGACTGTTCCATGTCTCACTGACAGACAGTGTGTCTCATTCTAAAGGAGGACAGCAGCATGCTAAAGGCTGGGAAAAGAGCTCCTAGATTGATGCAAATGCTATATGGAGATGCAGGTCTAGTGCTCTCATCAGCACCACTTGAGCCCTAGTGGAGCACACTAAGACAGTTACAGAGGCTGCCTCTTGAAGTGAAACTCACACAGCAGTTTATCCCTGTACTAAATTAGCTACACTTCATATGCTCAAGGAACATGTATAAGCACGTAGAAGAGTCCTTCAAAGGTTCTGATCTGAGAGCATACCCCACCCCCAAAGACATTATTGTATCAGAAATAATCTTAGAGCTGGAACAAATGCCTTGGGGAAAATAACACCATGGGGCATTTGATTTCTGACTCAGCAGAACCTGACATTTCCTTGGACTGAAATGTACAGAAAGTTATAAAGACATAAGCATTCTTTTTAGGGAAAATAAAGGGATTTTTCCCTACTTTTCTAGATGAGGTGAAGGTCACAAGAAAAGCAGTCCTTTCTGAAAGCTGAAGAATGGAGCAAGTAGCCAAACTGGTAAGAGTGTTATCCTCACCCCACTCCCAAAACGTACCCAGCCAAGATCTAAGTCTCCTTGGGACCTGAATGCCTACAGACAAAAAGAGATGACCAAATTTCCTTCAGAAATGTCTTAGATCAGAAGATGATGACAAATGAACAAGGCAAAGGTACTGCCTTTTGCAAGGCTAAATATGGGTGAGGTGCAAGAGTGAAGCCATGTTTTACCCTACAACACAGTCAGCAAAGGGGAAGCCTTATAAGTGATACACAGAGAGTCGTGGAATGTGGCTTTGATGGAGCTGATTCTCTTTCCCACATCAACCCCTAAAAATCACAGCAAAGACCTTGAATAGAAGTGCCTGAGAAAATTATATCATGGTCAACTATTTAATGGAATACCTGGAGACAAATTAGTCCAAAATCTGATATTTTATCAAATCGGAAGTATAAAGCTTATCTTCAAAATACTCATAAACTCAAATTCTTAGCAGAGACAAACTGTGTAACATTGAACATTCTTCCTGTTTTTTCCCAGGGAATCAGTAGCACAAAATGAGGTTCTACTGGTGATAAGCATAGTCTACTCTCAACATTTATTTACAATGAGACTCTCAGGACAAGAGCACACGAGAGTCCAATGTTCTAGTGTTTAACAAAACAGCAAGTTTTCAGAGGAACTTACAATGCTGTGACAGCACAGGAACTACTGACAAAAGGTTTCCTTAATATGAGCTACCAAAGAGAGAATTAATTCAGGAAAATTCTGCACAGCCCTTGTGGGACACAGCAGTGGAACAAAGAGAGTAACAGAGCAGGTCCAGGATGCAAAAGCAGCTAAATGAAGCATTCATTTGTCCCCGCAAATGTTGCTGGATTGTTTTATATAATTTTATCCATAAATATTTTAATAACATATTTTATCAAAGACTATGCTGAAATTGGCATTTATTGCTGTTTCAGAATATGCACTATTTATGAAAAAGTAATCATTTTTTTAAAGACAACAAGAAAATATGCACCGCTGTCAACTCCAATAGAGAACAGAGTTGACACTACAATGAAGAGATGATCAAATTTTAATAACTTCTGTATATTATTGATAAAATCTTCTCATGAATTTCACTTTGAGGAATCAGAGAAAACAGAAAATATTAAACAAGTCAAATTAAGAATTCCTAGTGTCAAATAAAAATCTCAAATTAGATGTGATTTTCAAAGTGTACAATTCTGCAGTATAACATCAATGAATTTTTTATTTCCCATGTAACATTGAATATTCTTCACAGACTCACACATAAGAGTTTATATATTTTCATTACAATTTCACTACTATTAAACCAGAACAAAATTTCTGATTTCAGACTTACCCCAACACAGATTTTCCAGTTTCATCAGGTTTACGAACAGTGAATGGACTTGGATCAATGCCCACATTCTTAGGCATAAAATCTCTGCCAAAATGAACAAAGTGCAACACATAAGTTTTTTTAATTTTCTGGAAGAGCCACCTCTAACATCTACCTGGGAACTAAAGAAAAAGAATCATCATAAAGAGATATCAAGTTCTAACTTTATCATTTCAAGCTGATGTACATATAACCTAGGTATTTAAAAAGCTTTCAGTTGCATTATTTAGTTCCATAAAACAGCTGCAAGTATCACCACTTGCCAAAGATACTACAGCATCATGCTCCATTCCTGTGCTGAAGAGGCCTGATAACTCAGGGCTACGTAGATTGCTTTCAAAATGCTGCCAACACACAAACTGGGTCAAACAGCTACATGAAAAATAATCTGCCTGGAAATCTTTAGCCAAACCATGATACAGGTTATGCTCTGAATAGCCAGCTGACTGCTGCCAACAAAAAAAACCCCAAAATATCTGACCAGCTGTGAGAACCAGTTGAACTGAAGAAAACAACTGCAACACAAGAGCAGAACAATGAGAAAACAATTGTTTTGAAAGTAGCTTCTGTGATCTGAATCAAAAGAGAAAAGTTCATCTCTCATGCATCAACTGCCCAGACACTAGGCACTCCATAATAAAAAATAATTGGATATCTAATTGCTATTTTTATGGATTTTTTTTTAAAGAGTAACATTTCCATGTAGCATTGTGATTTAGTTTCAAGAACTTTGCTAAATTTGAAATGACTCGTATTTAACCTAATAAATCAAATGCATATTTAATTCACACCACATCAACTTCCATTCAAGGATTTAGAGTCACAAACCATCCCAATATACCTTGTAGAATTGGTCATTGCCAAGCAGAAGGTCTCATCAAAACTGCTCAACTCATATGGCCTAAAGAACTCATTGTGTATATCAATTTCCTCATCATATTTGTGGAATTTCTTCACTGTCAACTTGCGTCTGTTTTCAGCACATGTCACTGAGGGGGAAAAAAAATCTTTTAACTAGCAATTACTGACTCTTGCAAAAATCCAATCAAACACCTAGCCACCATCCCAGTCATATCCCCTCTGAGACAAGGAAATATGACATGAAGAAGATGCATTGCACATCTTTAATAAATATACATTAACAGCCACTGTAATTTGATTTCATTTCATGATGACAATTCTTAATAAAATATGCTCCACAGCACCCCAGAGAAATAAGGCTATATTGTGTCAACTGTGACAGGAATAGGACCACCAGCACAGAGTATAAATATATGCTAATAGACAAGAAAAAAAAATTAAGTGTGCCCTGGGTCACAAACATGAAGGTCAAGTTTTAGTCACTCAGGTAGCTCTTGCAACCTGCAATTGAAAAATCATATCTCCTTGGAGGGGGGAGGGGGTGGAGAAATATTTAAGAAACCATTATGGAAACATTCTTTTTTCCAGATTTGGGATATAAATTAAAAAACATTTGTGACTAAAACTTCTTTTTCAAGATACTCTGCAAGGCAAGGAGCAAATATAGGTCCTACCTTCATCAAAAGGAAGAGGTAAATGCTTTAGCACACCTGTAGTCCACCAGTATGTGTAGCTGTACAGGAAAACCAGAAACACAATTGATACAGGAGATTGGATCTTGTACCTAACCTATCCATCACCCATCCATACAGTGTCACTTCAGCAAACATTGCTGAATTGGAGGGAGGATTTCAACAGGCCCCTGTCCAACTACTTTGCTCTTAAATCAAGAAATTTAAACACACAAAACTCAATACAGATATGGACAGAAGAGTGGTTTCGTTTCATTAACAAATACATTTCAGGTGCCTACCTCTACAGCACTGAAAATTAATGTATTAATGTCTTTGTACATATCAAAAGTATTTATGAATTTCTCTTCTTCTGGTCATTGGAGGATGGGAGGAGTGAGGGGAAGGCATCCCCTCACAGATGTTATTCAGATCCCAAAATTTAGGAAAAATGTATGAAGAGGTAATAAGATTGGATGATTGTCAAAGCAGCTGACTTCTATAGAAAGAAATATTTGATGTAACAGCTGTCATAAGTCTGAGAGCTGTTGGCATATCTAACAGCAAAATTCAAGCCCTGCTGGAAGCTTATTCAGGATTTCTGTAAAACAACAAAGGAAGTGAAACAACATTCATAAAACAAAGCACGTTTTAGCTTTCATTCATGTTTACACATTTTTATTGTCTCTTCTCAAATATACTTTAATTTCTTCTTTGATTTATTCTGATAGTTTCTTCTACTTCATTACATGGAATGAAAACACAATTGTCTTCATTGATTTTTATTTCAAATACTTGTGTATTCACAATACGGTGAGGGCTGTAATCAGTATTAATGTGGTTATCTCCTACTCCTGTCAATGTAGCCATCTGCAGCAGACACAATGGGCATATTCCCATGGCCAGGGATAGGCTTGTTAGTGGGATTTAGAAGATGGTACAGGACAGGCAGGAAAACACACTTCAGTTCCAAGGACTGTGTATATCCTAGACAATAAGGAATGAGTTATGCCTGGTGGCCCTGCCTCTTCTCAAAGTACCATGCTAGTAAGCAATTTTCTCCAGTGCCTTCAGAAATGATGCAGATACACCCAGTTTTGTTGCCAGCATAAATGATAAGTAACATGGCAACACAAAGTCTCCTTTTCCATATTCCTTCCACATGTATCATTAGTTATATAGAAGTAAGATATGAACCTTATTAAATATCTTCCTCCTGATAAGGAGGCAATTACAATATAGGAAAAGCACAGACAGTCAAAGAAGTTTCAATGACAGGAAACATCTTCCTTCTCCTGTACCCTTGATTTCATTACAAGTGTTGTTATTTCTTTTGCTGCTGTGCCCAAGGAATCTAAAAGAGCCACTACACAGGCAGGGAGAAGTTACACAAAGAACTTGTCAAAATGTTGGTAGAAACAAAAAATTACTTAGAGGAATTTTTTCACAGATTTATTTCACCTAGTTATTGCAGGAAGGTGTCATTTTATTCACATAATGAAACATCTTGATTGTACATTATAACTGCTCAGAAGAAATTCTGGTTTGAATGAAAGGTAAAAAATAATTAACAAGCAAATGAAGAGTACCAATATTTCTTTTTAATATTCCACCTCATTTGAGAACAGTATGTGTGACAAATAAGAGATGGACTGTTTTAACAGAGTAACAGATGAAAGGGAGACAAGAACATTTGCATATTTGCTATATATCAGCTGAATTAATTTTAGACATACAATAATGTTCAGAATGAGTAGTTGAGAAAATTAATATTGCATGTTTAATGTGTGCCTGAAATAGCACTTGGTTTCATGGCTCATATAAGCTACCTTTAAGAGAAGCCTCAGGAGACAATACAAGAGGACAGAAATTCACAAAGAGCCATATCATGTGCCAGCTGCTGCGACAGGTTAACAGAATAAGCACAGGGCTGATCACACTGGTTAAACACTTGCAGTTTTGCCCAGACAAAAATCTAAATGCAGGTATTCAGATCTGCCTTTGTACTAAAGGGCTTTACAGCTCACAAAATGAATAAAGATAAAAACCAGTCAAAATCCTAAGAGATTGTTTAGTTGACAAGTTGAGTACTGTCTGTTTTGTTAAAATGGATTTTTTTAAAAGCACAGTATTCATAGTCTGCAAAAAATCATTTCCCTCTGTGAAGTAATTGAATTACTTTAAAATTTTATACTTTATTATTTCTGCTTATTGCCAAAAAACTACAGTGGGATGCAAATGAAGAAAAATAGTCTTAAAACAGGCTAGACATAGGCTAAAAGGAAGGCAAAAAATAATGGTTTTTTTTGTATGGACAGCTGCAGACTAAGTGCAGTACACAGAAAAAAAAATGTTATCCTTTTCATATAATCTCAAATTCAAACATTAATAAATCTGAAAATTAAGAATGCACCCATATATTAATGAAACTGTAGTAACTGTACTTCAGTACAACACTGAAGCATTTCACACTGAAGGATCGAGTTTCATATAAAATTAAACTTCCGGTGGTATTCCTGTGGTATTTTTAAGTACCATAGGAAATTAACATACTGAACAAATCCTTTGAAACACCAACATTCAGCATTTTATGGTAATCTCTTGAAGGTGTTTTTAAGATTTTGTATAAACTTAAAAAACAGTAAGCAAGTTTTTGACAGGTTGACCTAATTATTTGATTAGCAATGTGTGTTTTTTATAATGTATTAGAGCAATACCAAATAAAACAAAAAATAAAACAGCAAAATACCTTTGCCTGTTATGTGACAGACTGAGGGAGTTCTTGTGATGCAAATAAAAATCAGTGGGAAGTTCCCAGAGATGTGGCTTTCCTTCTGCAGGCTTGAACACTCCCAGAAAGAGATTGATAGAATCCTGCCTGTCTGCATCTGTAAGACAAGAGGCACACTTAACACCAGGAGCACTGCACAGCTCAGGCCCATTCAAACACACATTCAGTGCTTCTCTTTGCTCCTGAGAGACTGAGTGTGTGTCCTATGACTGCTGCAGGGCCCTCTGGGCTTCAAGCAGCACCATGGAACTTCATTGACAGCAGAGCTGCTACACTGCAGGGCACGTGGGGCTGATACTAACGCTGCCCCTTCCCTTGGCTTCTCCCTCAGCAGCCCAGCCTTGGCAGAAGTCAGACCTCACACTGCAACTCTGTCTCCCACATGTGTGCATAAAGGCATGTTTCAAGAAATCTGACATACCTTAGTAAATTTACTGCAGCCTAAATAACTGAAAAATGATGAAATTAAACAATATCCATACAACACAAGTTTCCAACAAAACATACAAATGATGAATTCTTTGGGATTTTCTTGCCAATACATAGTAAAATGATTAAATTTCATAAACACCTTTTAGTAATTTGGACTTGTTCCCTGTTGGTTTAAACCATTAATTTAGCTTGTCATAGTCTAAGCTCCACCAAATTATCACTCAATATGTGTCTTACTTTTTCTCATCATTACAGCTTAATTAGTAGTAATTATCCTCAGAGCGTTGAGGTCAACAGATGAAAACACTTTCTTATAAGACTAGATTATTTTTAGATTCATGTATTTTCAACGGTAGACAAGCAGTAAGGTGTGGCTAAGAGATTTATTTAGGAAGCAGTGATAGCAGGCCTTTTTCAACCCTGCTCTGAATCTTATATACTGTATGACCCCAAGCAAATCACTAAAATTTTCTGAGTCTGTTTAATTCAGGTACATAAAATACACAAGTATTAAAAAAATGTTTCTTGGATCAGAAACACAAGGAAATGCTGATTTATGAACTAGCTAGCCCTCAGATTTTTATTTGCATTTTAAAGCATATATGACTAATAGCAACAATAATAAATGCAGTACAGCAAATCAGCACCTTGTTCTAAAACTGTTTCCTTTTTCTCTGCTTTCTTAGAAAACTTAAAGAATAAAATGATCTCTCTTATGTGCCACATTAACAAGCTAGCTGTTGCCCTCTGAACAGGCAGTGTAGGACAGTGAACCTTTAAATTTCATTGAAACAAATATTTTAAAACTCCATACTAAAAATGCAACAAAGTAAATATGACATTGAATGCTACATTTCAACAATGTCATCTTCAAACACAAGGAATGCATACAGCACCAAAAATATTTGCCTCAGATGGGATCAAACACCAAAATCCTAAGTAAATCGGGGAAAGTATGCAGCACTTTTAAGAAAATTTCACTCAAAGACAGTATTGACTTTAGTAAAGACTAATGTTTATTTGTGTAGTTTCCTACAAGTTCCTTGAGATTACGAGATGGACTTTACTTATTTCTCAATTTTTTCTTCTTTTTGTAACATCTTTTTTAGAACAATTTTTTTTATTACTAGTAGACATGCATATCATGACTATACTTGCAAGCAGACCACAGCCCCAGATGTGGACCTAGAACTTTGCTCAGGCTTCTACCTAACCATTTCAGTGGCTAGCATAAACAGCTCAGAGATTTGTTCCATCTTCTATGTCACAGTACAGGTGACACTGTAAGTGTGCTACCTTTGGCTCAAAAGAATTGATGAAGCCAGACTTTATTGCCAATGCAAATAATAAGAGATCACATCACTGAAATAAACAAGTTCTCTATTTCCTATTTAGTTTGGACAAATGATACACAAATTACGTGGTTTACATTCACAAAAGTTACTCTGAATGGTGTGCTCTCAACATTGCTATATATACAAAAGCAATAATTTCAGCCAAAGAAAACAGATTATTGAAGTATTTCTAGCCATTGTCCAAATCACTGTTTTAAAATTCACAGTCTCTAAATAATTGCAGTGTGCTAAGACAAAGAAAAAAAACATACTCCCACCCCTGGCTATGCAACTTTTGTGAAAAAGAGTAATAGAGGACTGACAGAATATTTATAACACAGTAGCATTCAGTGTTTGCACTTCTGACATGTCTTAGACCGCCCTTTGATCATTCTTTTAGATCTTTTGCAAGACTTCTAAACACACCACAGGTTTGAGTTTTTTTAAATTTTTCATAAAATAAGGCTCAGTATTTTTCAAAGAAGTTTTCCCTTAGTAATGTTGCCCAGAAGAAAGTAGAACATTCAGTGTTCAACTAATGAGTAACATGAGCTAATAAAGGAATAAGTTAATATTTTATAGCTTACTTGAATAAAAAAACTAGATTTTTTACTTGGTTTTTAAATTTAATTTTGTCTTTTCTACCACAGATTTAACAGTTTGTAGCTCCTATTTACACAAAACAATTACACACATTACAGTTTTCTTTGTTTTGAGCTCTCAGAAACAACACAAGAAATACTCCACATGAAGCCTTCTACTCGTGTTAGATTTACCAGTTTCCTTATATTTGCTGAAGTCATTGTGTCCACCTTTTTAAAACTCTGCAACACCTACCTGCTCCTCTACTGATCTACAAATGTCACTGACAGATGCAGTGCAACATCTGTTCATTTTCTAAATAAAGGGCTGCATGCTACAACACAGGATAAATAAATATATCATCAAATCAGAATACCTATTTGAGATGTTATAAAATTATTTGGAAATTATAGTATAGAGGAACTCTGCCATAAGGTCATAGTGTAGATTACTGAAACATCATGAGTAAGATGTTTTGCAAACAATGGCCTGAAAGAAAGCACTTAAATTTACCTGAGAAAGCATTACTGTAGTATCTTGAGAGTGTTTGCATAATATCTTTGGAATGCTGAGTCCATGGAGCAATCTTTCTGTAGGTTTTTACTCTGTGGACAAGCTGAGAGCCTCCATACTGCAGAGAAAGTGTGTCCCCATGATCTTCATATAATTCTTCAAATAATCTGAAGGAAAAGCAAAAGGTGTAATTTATGAAACTTCTAAACAGAATTTTAAAAGAGAAAATATAATAAAGTCTTTCTGCAAGTGCAATACAATTTCTTTGCCTTTATTCAGATAAATATGTGAAAATTGTATTCAGACATAATAATTACTAAGAAGGTTTAGACTTTGAGATTTTCATTACTTCTTAATATAAAAGAAGAGGTTTACACAGAGTATGCAGTTCTATAGATTCAGGAAGACTAACATGTCCTACTACTTAATGGGGAGAAAATAAACAATATATCTTCACTAAGCAAGACATGTTTAATACACTAAAAGGGACAGAACATATCAATATCTCAAGGCTACATCTTCTGTTAAGTACACCAGGAATGAAGTTAGCATAACCTTCCAAAAATCTCTGCAGTTACAGATGACTCAAAGGTAAAAAATGAATAAACATGACTTGCAAGGAAAATGGAGGCTGTCAGGTAACATTTGCTGGAGCTGGAAAATCTTGATGTAAGCAGAAAGCAAAAAGAATTGGCTAAGAATTGACTTGAACAAGGAGAGCTGGCTAAAAAGTCCTCTGGCATCAAGAAGTTGACACTATCCAAACTGGGACTAGTTCAAATAGCAAAAATTAAACAAGTTTCCTATCAATGACAAAAACAAGACAAAAAGAGGCTATCTTAAGGAGATGGTGCTCAGTCTAAAACATAAGAGACTGGAAAGTACTTCTCAGAAATGGAGACTATGGCTTTGCTTGAGCCAAACAATAACAAGGATGATATTTTGCTAAAAAAGACTGGCAGGTTAGTTAAGAGGCAAAAAACCCCCAAACCAAAACAAAATAAGCTCTGACCCGTCCCTAAAACAGAAAATCAAACCCAATCATTAAACCTGTTGGAATGTGTTTCACATCAGTACAGGAAGACAAAGTAACTCAGGCATCTACATGTAATAACTGCAGAGCAAAAAAGTCCTTGGGGAGTGAAAAGGAAGATAGAAACAAACAACAAAATAATTTATTTTTTAAAAAAGCACCAGAACAAGACAACAAAAGCATTCCCCTAATAAAGTTTCCAACAAAAGGGACAGTATTGCATATGTAACCTAGCAACCATTTGACTCAAGTTCTCCTGGAAAGGAGCTGGATGAAGAACACTTATCTGAGCAGCAAATCCATTTCTGCAAAAACTAAATAGCTTGTCCAAGGTCAAGTACAAAAAGATCAATTAGAAGGAAACACCTGCTAAGTAACTTAAAAAAAAACCAAAAGAAAAACCCCTAAACAACAGACAAAAAAAACCCCCAAAGAAATAATCCCAAGCCCACTTGCCTCCACAGACATTGTTCAGAGAGCACAATATGATGTATGAGCATCTCATTTGTTTCTTTGGGTTTGGTGGGTTGGTTTGGTTTTGTTTGACCAGTAGCCTCAGGAGGCTGCACAGCAACTGCTATTGGCAGCAGGAATTATTTATTCCCAGAGGTTAACGTGCAGCTCCCAGCACCTGGGACATGCTGGATCAGAGGCACAGCCACTAGTGGGTGCTCTCCTTGCCACCAGGCAGAGGTCAGGAGGCAGCCACCTGAAGAGTGAACCAACATGCTGCAGGTGAGGTGGTTTGTGCAGCACATACCAGCTCCAGGCACCAGGCAAGTGCTGGAAACTAATGGGAAAAAAGAGGAGGAGCTGAAGGTATATCTCAGGTGAAGGGGACTGAAGCACAACTACTTGTGGTTTCTGAATACAAGTTAGGTCTCCATGCTCTAAAACTATCAAACCACTAGTTAAAATCAGCAATGAAGCCATAAGTTTCATAATCACAACAACAGCTTAAAAGAATAAAAGCACAGCCCCTAAAGACCCCTACATTAATTTCTGAAGCATGTGTACAACTTAAGCAGCTTAGTTTACCCTTAACCCCAAAGCATTTCAATACAAATGCTGGGTTTTCATAAAGAGTTTGAGGATGCTTGTATAAATATCATTGACACCTGATCTGAAAGAACAATTTTGCTGAAAAACTTTTCTTCAATAAATCAAAAACTACGAAATCTTCCCAAAGAAAAAGTAGGAAATAGCAAGGTAAGATGTACTTATGTACAGTTTGGCCTTCTCCATGAAAGTATGTATTTACTTCAGTTCTCACTCTCAGTCAGCATTTTGCCTCAAGCAATTGAAACAAGTGTAAAAGACTGGGGCAGAGGTTTTCTTAAATTATTTCAAGGGAAAACACATCTCTTTAAGTTTAGGCATATAAAAAGAATGAAGTCAAGCATTTATATCATAAGACTGATTAATATTCTTTTCCAGAAGATCGAACTTTCAGCATGGCAGGATTTTCTCATGATTTCAAATACCAAAGATGTTTTAAACGTGGACAAATAAACATGAAATCATTCCAGCAGACATAACTGTATGCTTCTTCTACATGGACATAATTCTCCATAATCTCTTGACTCAAAATCATGACACACTCTTTTAATCTATCTTACCTTACAGCATCTGTATCAAATTGTAAATTTGGTTTATCAATCAGTCCCAATGAATACAACTGGTAGGCCAAAGCACATTTCCCCACCATAAACTGGGCTGTGTTAGTGCGATCTAAACAGTCCACACAGTTGGTTCGAAGGACTCCAGTCTGGTGAAGCAACCCAAATAAAAGATTTATCTTAACCAACAAATTACTACAGTCATGATTATTACTTTTTTGATACTAGCTAACTCTTATTAAATCTCAAATTATGTCAAATTGTATCTGCTCTGCTGTTTATCTGCCCTCAACAAACATATCCCAGTTATCAGCTAGTACAGGAATGGTCACATGCTCTCTAACTTATAAGAAACACAAAATTATGAGTGGCAAGTCAAATCTTAATATGCCCTGTGTTCAGAGTATGTAACCCTAACATTCAGGTGTAAATTTGATATTGTATGGTTTCAAGTTTAGTCAGTACTTTTCTGACCTTAAAGGAAGACATGTTTCGAGTTTTATTTTCTTTTAGTGCTGGAAACTGTAACAATGTACCGAATATTCAGCACAGGTGCAAATGTCAGTAGCCCATGTTCATGTCTATGAATATGTTATCAGGGGTAAGTATGTGTTTATTCCTCACTGCTTCTGTAGAACATTTTATGACACAGTGCTAAAATGCTGCTGGTTTAACTTTCACAGCACTAATAACACTACAGACTGAACAGTAATGGAAACCAGTTTAAAATATAAGCATTTCTCAGACTAAGTCCAGCAAAGATACAATTCCAACACCACAAGGTTTGGGGGTACCATGCAAGAACTTAAGGCCCTAATTCCCAATTAGATTTCTAGGAATGACAGCCATAATAATATATACTATAAATATCAATTTAAGAGCAGTCTGCGAGTCACCAATCAGGCATTCAAGTGAAATGATTCACTGTTCTTTGAAGTGCTGACCTACATCACTATGAACTAAAGAAGTATATTTTAGTACCTGCAAGCGACCAGTGGAAACAACACAACCTCCCAGTTCATTCCACCTGAAAAAGAAACAAAACAAAATGACTTTCAAATGATTTCATAAAATAACAGATCCTATCAGGTATTGATCTGCTCAGTGACAAATCGTTACTTCTGAATTTTCAGCAACTTCAGAGACTTCATCTGCAGCAGTCTAAGCAAATACAGTTTCTATTAAAAAAAAAAAAAGTTTTATATTTTGTATTTATAAAACCATAAAATCCACTGGTTAACAACAGACTCGGTAACATTTAGATGACAATTATCTTATTAGTAATCCTCAAAAGAAGTCACTTGGTAATTTCTAAATTAGTCAGTCTTAAAATAACAAATAATTTATTAAACATAGAAATTCCAAACAGCTTTCAAAGGAATAGGTGCTATTCATTATGCATCAAATAAATTATAGGTACTTTTCATCTGGACGCAAGATACTGCAGTAGGAATCTGGTCGATTTACAAAAAATCCAGTCTTTTTCACTACACTTTCTGCAATCACATTCAGTCTGTCAAGGACATTGCAAAGTTTGCTGAGGAGAGAGGAAAAAAAAGAGATAGTCAAAATATATTAATACTAAAAAAAGTCTCACTACATATAAGCTTTTTCCATAACAAAAATTATTTAAAAACAGGCCCATATCACAGCTTGATTCATTCAACTGTAATTATGCTTATAGTTCTCTTAGATTCTACAGGACAGAAAGACTGAATATGTCTAAGCAATTTTGCTTCTTTTTGATAAAAACATTATATAAACTAGAAGCAGAAGACATAAAAAACCTAAAACTCCTTTATTTTTACATCATACAGATTTTTTTCTACCAAACTTTCTGTGATTCAAAAATATGAATGAGGCAGAAAAGGATGTATGATCATCCTAAATCACATTTCCTTGTTTTGTTTGGAAGCTCCTGTTTTGTTCAGTAACATTTGCTTCCATATGTGCATTTCAGTTACAAGCACTAGTATAGAAAATACTACTTCTACCTTTTAGTGTATTTGGCCATATCCCAGGGTATATATATAATTGCATGCTCTGGGGGTAAGAACTGGTTGAGATATGTCACAGCAGCAACAAGTTCTTCACTGAGAATCCTTTCATGCTTTCTTTTTTCACGTTCCTTTAGCAAAAAGAAAAGGAATTTAACATCAAAATTTTCATTAACAACTGCATATAACCCATACACGTATGCATATATAATGGAAATCAAAAGTGGAAGCTGTAGCAACAGCAGGCAGGTCTCCATAAATAGTATAATTAAAATAAGAACAGAAAAGATAGAAAAATCTGAACATTCTAGGTTTTTAACAATCATTTGTTATTAGTAGTAAAAGTCACCTGTTTCAACTGTGCATAATCATTGGCTGAAAAATGGTATGCTGTAAGTGTAAAGAAGAAAACACAGAAATAAAAGTGGCTATGTAGATGAAATGGACAACCACAAAAGAGAAGAAAAAACACAGGGTAAAAGGGAAGCATTCCATTCTCTTGCGGAATACAGGAGGACAAAGGGAAATTCTTCTCCATTACTGGCAGGAGATGGCAAACAACAGCTCCCATCTCCCAGTCTTGCAATTATTTTTGAAAATCAGAACTGTGTTGCCATTGCCTGAATATAACATTTATTTTCACAGAACCACAGAATGGTCTGGGCTAGAACAGACCTTAAGATCACCTAGTTCCAATCGTGCTTTGAATAGAACCATACTATTTCAGTAGTTATCAGTGTTAATTTAAATTTAATTATAAATTTATTTGGACTTAGATCTAACGGGTAACAGAAAAAACCTGAAAAGAACAGTGAAAGATTACTGTAAGAAATCTCTAAACATGGGAAATTTCATTTTTGAAGGCTGTAGTGGAAGGAAAGTTATGTACTATATCCTGTAGGATGAGAAAAAAATATTTTATTTTTATAATAATAATAATAATAATTATGAAAAAAATATTTCACTTGTAAGCTAATATTAGTTTTAGAACATAGCCAAAATTATGCAGTGACTCTACAGAAAGAAGCTTAATATTAAAAATCAAACACATACAACTCATTCAAAATATTGTACCTTCACAAGATTCAATATAATAATGGGAGAGCCAAATCTCTGAAGCATTTGGTCAAAGTGAAGAGCAGCAACGTGTGCATAAGGATCTGCTTGGTCCACTGAAACAAGCATAAATTGAAGATGATAATAAATGAGCTGTAGAATTTCCCCTTAATAGTACTCTACACAAAAGATGCATTAATTCTCTGGTAAATACTTTTAAATACTTTCCCCTCTTTTCATGTAAACGCTGTTAAAAAAATATTCCCTTTGTTGAATTGCAGGCAGCTTCTTAAATTTTCATTAAATACTTATACAGAACAATTATTCTGGCGCCATTAATCTCAGCCCAGACATTTTCCACCGTTTTCAACAGGTTTAATATTTTATCCACAATACTAAGATAAATGTAACTAACTTCACACACAAAGTAATACAAAGAAAGCTCACATCTTCAAACAGAAACATTTCCTATTTAATTTCTGAATGTGAAGTCTAAGATGGAGATTTTTTCCATAATTTTTTACTTTGAATTATGGCTTCACAAAGCACAAGTGAACAGACAATTTGCTCATTTTTGCAAATTCGGTTTTCACTTATTCTCTCAGATGTTCCTTTAGGACACAGCACTAACCATAATCTATCACAAAGAATAATTTGTACACACGTGTTATAGGTGGTTTAGGCATCATAGTTGAAATATCTTGAGACCAGTACAGAGGGACAGACCCTCGAACCTGAACATAGGAAGAATAACTCCCCGCAGAAAATGACATAACTGAAGCATCATAAAGTATTTGTTCAGTTTCCACTTCATTAGCAACATCTCCCTAAACCAAACAGAAATACACAAATGATGTAGACATGACATTCAAAGCTGCATGCAGTACAGAGAATTGATCAATACAAACAGAGCACAGTTAAACTGTGAGACACTGAACCACAGTAGTGAGAGCAACACTGAAGGTTAAATTCCCATTTGTCCCTAATGAATATTACCAATTTTTTATTTCTTCCCTCAGTTTGGAAATAACATTATCTCTACGTGTAAAAAACCAAAACAAGTGCCAAAAAAACAAGTGGTAAAAAATCTAAACAATTTAGAACTATTATATTTATTATTTTAGGAACAATTTTATTATGCCAACGAAAAATGCAATGATAGCTGTTATAATATCATCTAATAGCATAATTTACAGCCAAACCCTTAACAACCCTCCAAACTATTTCAGCTCTTCAGTCAGTCAAGTTCAAGCTTTCATACTGGGGAGGGACAGGAGGAAACAACCCCTGAAATCATATTTGATTTACCTCACAGTTTGCTCCTCGTTTCAGAAAACGTGTTCCAGCAAATTTGCTTGATCTTCTGGCTATCAGAGTGACATATACAGGGCGGCCATATATTAACAGTTCTTGAAAGAGAAGTTAAGGTTTACCTGTCACATGCAATGTTTTGTTCACTTACTTTGTTCATGCAAAAATAAGGTCTAACAAAAGTGTATGAAACTGATAGATGTGATTTACTAAAATCACCTTAATAGTGGTATCACTTCCAGACTTATTTTGCAACTGGAAGAGAACATTGCCCTTTCCAACAATCTGTTTTAAGAACTCTGAAAAGCAAATACATTGCAATACATCACCCACTTTTCAGAGCCTACAGAAGAGAAGCAGAATTTCTATTTCATAAAATGACAATGGAGGTGAAATGGATACAAGAGACACCTAGCACTGCAAATGCTGCTTTTGTGAATACTGGGATTAAAACTTGGGAGCTTCATTTCCAGATGAAGTGTATTGGTTACCCTCTAATTATTTGTTTGGAAAAATATACAAATTTGCAACCACTTGAGTAAAATAACTGAAACCCAGAGGCAAACACGCTATTGATGCAGTGATGGCTTTTTTACAGTCTTTTTCCATTTTACTAAAACCAAACAGAATCAGAGCCTAGTGTGACTACCACTGTTTCCTCAGTGTTAGAGAGGCACAAGAAAGAGTTAAGAAGATATTTGCTCACTCCTGCAGCTGCAGGCATAATGTTGGTGGTCAGATCCAGCTTTGATTAAGTAAGACCACAAATGAAATAGTGGTATATAAAAGCAGATCTAGCTGTTTTTCTGAGGAGTAAGCCAATGACCAACAGTCCTACAAACATAAAAAAGCAAAATCAAATTTTGGAGACACCACTAATGTTAACATCATAATTGGTTTTGCTTCCCTAGAAATTTTAAGCTAACATGATAGTGTTGGTGAATAAAAAACAGTGTCTTTGTAATATACTAAATTCTTAACACATAACCTGACATTTCTTTGGACTCTGATATGCATTTGGACTTTTGCTTCTTCTGCTACAATGTACATAGACCCTTTTAACCATTTAAAATAGTATATAGTCAAGAAAAGAGACTTTCACACGTCCTAGTGCTCTTCACATAGCAGGGCTGAAGTTCCATCATCGTGTTCAACAGAAAGACAGTAAATACAAGAATTTCTGCAAATCTCAGTAACTAAAAAACATTTTAGAGAAGATTAGTAGGAGAGCATTTCTATGGCAATGTCATGGTTTAAACACAGCTGAAAACAGATCAGTCAGCAATTCAGCTCTGCTTAGCTTTTCTTCCTTTCCTGAAACATCTGTGAAAAAATACAGCTGAGCCAAAAAATCCTCTCAAGTTCTTCACTACTAAGCCCCACACTTATTAACAGAGACTCACTGAAAATGCAGTCTACCTGTGATAGGATCTCTTACAATAACTATAATTCTTACTTAGAAAGTCATGAAAATAAAAGCTAAACAATAAGTATAAAATTGAATGGTATTTATAGGACAAAGACATAATTCAATGCTCAAACTGGGTTTTTTCAAAATTGATACACCAAAATTCATTACAACAGTAGAAGGATACTTGATTGCCCACAGAATCCATGAATAATATACAGCAGCCAGTCACGATGAACAGCACTTCTGACTGCTTCCAGAAGCTTGGCGTTCCACACGTACTTCTCGTAAGGCTTACTGCAAATCCCAAATACACCTAGGAAGTTGTTGCAGTGAAAATGCATTAGCAATTAAGAAACAAACACACCTGCTTTAAAATCCAGGACACTGGATCTTTGTTTGGATTTTCCCTTGACTGCAACTCAGTGTAGCACTTAATTGCATCCTTGAGGTTTGCCAAACACAGATAATTCCAGGCACATGAAGTTTTATACAGCTTTTATGAGGATTTGCAGTTTTTCTAGAGTTGCCAGTCACTGCTGTGATTGAGTGCCTTCATGCAGAAGTTACTGATATACTTCAGTATTAAAAAGATCTCTATAGAGCAGCATCAAGGGATTTGATAACAAGGGAAATAAAGTTGTGAATTCCAGTTGAATTCCTCCATACAGAAGGACTTTATAAGCTTCTCAATTCTAGGTCACCTCTAATCACCTACAAGGTTCTGCAAGATCACGAACATCAATCCTTTTTCACACAATACAACAGTTTTCCTAATTTGCACTAACACGAAGAAACACAGCTATTGTAGACCTACAAATTACAATTCTGTTTCTGATATATCTGGAATCAAAATCTTCTTCTCTTTCAAATATCAGGATCAAGATGTGACAACTGTCATTGAAAGGTAGTAGAGGGAATTGAATAAATCTGAAACTTCGAAGAAAGAGGACAAGAATTCTATTGCCTATATTGTTTTCCACACTTTTTTCAAATGAAGTTTCTGACCGGACAAATTATATTCTAGCAGTATGAATGCCAACTATAGCAGAAAACTACAGAAGTCAAATGTTCTGCTGTAGGAAAATGGAGTTCTTCTCACAGATTGCAGGTGAAAGTGCAGCTGTTGAACAAACTATTGCCACCTAGACCCAACCTACTGTAAGCCCAGGGAAAACTGATGTAAACAAAATATTTTCATGATGGAGTTTAGACAGTCAGCAGAAGCTGGTCACAAGCACTTAGCCAGAAATTTTTCCTCTTTCTTACTACTAGTGGCATTACTTTGGTGAGAATTTATTTTTAAATGACAAGGTGGCTATTTGTTACACATATTCTATGATTATATAGGTGAGCAGCACACAGTGCTGATGGGGTCAAGGTTAGGGCATCTTAATTTCTGATTGTTTTTACAATGACAATGACATAGAAGAGATAGTGCTTTTGTAAGGAGTCCTGAGGGATCCTCCAGATTAGAGTCTTTGCAGAAGAGGAATTATTGCTCTCTTCATTCCTTATGGTCCTTTCTGATATTGTAGTATTTGATAACCAGTTGCTAGTGTCTTGATATACATGAACATGTTACTAATATCTTTTTCCTGGGGGCATGAGGGTTTCATTCAACAGAATAAAATCCAATATTAAGAATTTCAGGAGAAAATTACTCTGGGTGTGTGTTCATGAAGAAAAAGGGAGAGAAAATAGTTTTTCTCTCTGGCTGTTCATCTTTATACTCTTATGAATACATTAGATCCGAACTGAAGGCTGAACTTTCCAACCAAAATGAGTAATTTTTCTTACATTTCTTGACAGGGGTTACTACAGTAAGAGAATGCTAACTTCATACAGTTCCTCTGTTGTCAGTATTCTCCAATATAAAACCAAAAAATGGTACTTAATCGGTTATTGCTTCCCACTCTCTTTGTAACTCATTCCTGTTGGGAGACTCAGAAGTCAGTTGAGTAATCAATTGCTGGAAAATGTCAGCATGCTCAGTCATCTTCCCCAATTGCAACGTAACTTAAAACAATGACTAGAGACCTCTAGAAATCAGTGTTCACATTGAAATGTATTTGGCACTTCACAAAATCTTTTATTAACTCACAGCTGTTAACACTACTGACCAACAACAGAAGACGTGAATGTTTCTCAAAAGCAAACCTAAGTGGAACATAGGTTAAATGCACTCATGTCCAACAATATCAGTTTAACTAGATAAGATTTCTTACCACTTCCGCCCTGTGTTGAAAGTCCTTCATCTTCAAATATATCAAAACTCTCTTGTCGGGTCTGGGTTGTTTCAGTTTTTAATATCTCAAGTGGCATTCTCAGGACAGTAAGATTATACTGAAGGGAGTGAGATAGATCGTAGCTGTAACTGATAGACATTTAACATTTATTAATAATTGTAGATGCAGAAGAATTTTCTGAAAGCCCTTACTTTCCACCCATACTTATATTTAACACAGTACTATTTTATAGAAAAGACTTCTGAACAAGAAACACAGATCCTCATTCTATAATGGCAAATGATACAAATGATTTCCAAAAGAAGCTTTACAAACACAGAAACTATTTACAGTTTACAAAAACTGAAAAAGTGTTTATAATCTTCTTTTAACTGAAAACTGAACATATATTTGCATGGAAGAAAAACTCAAGTTTTACACTGAAAAAAATCTTTCACGTGCCAACGCATGAACCACACATAAAACTTGGGTAGGTTTTATCTTCACAGATCCAGCTGTGAAAGCCTTCATTTTCCAAGAGGAAGCATCTTCTAGACTGACAAACCTTTTGGTGACTGCAAGAGGGATGTTTTAGGGTTTTTTGTTTTGTTTTTTTTTTTTTTGAAAGTCTTCAAGTCTTCTTCCACTACTGCCAGGTAGGTTTACCACCACATTTCTCCCATTTTTGTGCTGTCCCAAAAATCTCACTTAATAGTAGCTGGGACACAGAAACTTGTCTTAGGTATGGCATTCATGAAACAATAAACAAGAGAAATGCAATGACTAAAAAACCCTATGAAAGACATAACCCACGTAGGGTGTATCTTAAATGAGGATCTATTTCTCTGCCTTTGCTCCTGAGTCAAGGCAAAGCTATATTTATGGAAAATGGGATCAATAAAGAATAAATAACAAGACAAGCAACCTCCCCTGAAACCTAATACTTTTCCAAAGAAAGAACTTCTGCATAATCTGGCAAGGCTGAACAGTCAGTGGAAACAGTAGTTTCAGTGTCTACTTTTTTCCATGCCATTAATAGTTCTATATTTCTTAAGCTAATGGAGACTAAATTCCTAGCCAATTGATTAAAGGAGAAAGCAAGTTCAAAATACACAGATGCAAATGTACAAGCAGCATGATCATGTGTCTTATTTCTCCAGAAATCAACCTAAAAGTCTTGGGTGTCAAAAACAAAACCTATAATCTCCTAGCAAGTGTAAGTGCACATTTTTTTAAAGGAATAATAACTTATACCTACCTAAAATAGAAGTTGCTAGAAAGGTCCACATTTTGAAAGATTCTCAGATACCTAGCAAAATAATTCAAGTTGGAGGAAAAATTATTATTTTAACAAGACAGACTATAAGATGTCATTCAGAGGATCACAGAAAAGAAATTACACATAAATATTCATATTTTTTTCCCTATGTTCCCATCCTATCTTACTGTAATTGTTTTGACAGGTAGTTAAACTAGAATGTCAGAATATGGATTAAATAAATAAAATACCCTTTTTTAAAAGAAAACAAAACTAATATCTACTCATACACATACTCTGTTTCTTTACACAGTTGTAAAGTTGCGGTTCTATTTTCCGCTTATGCACATTACATTTTTCAGGACTTAAAAAAGAAAACTCTCAAAAATACTACACAAGAAATAAAATTTTTCCATTACTCTCAAATAAATGAACAAGAAAAGAAATATCTAGTAAAATCTGTCATAGCCTTGCAAATTCCCAGAAGAAACTATGACATTGTCTATGAATAATACAATGTCAGACACCATAAATATGTAGGTTAGGTAACATGGTCTGCTGCACCCTAAGAGGAAAGACTGAGGTCTGGGATCAATCCCACCTTAAAGTGGAAGCTTTTTTAATATTTAAAACAGGCTTGGTTCTTTACCTGACATCTATTTATCATAAATCATCACTTTTTGACTATTCACACTTCGTACAGACTGATTACAGTTTACTGATACCAGTTTCCTGCTATTTCATAGAAGCAAAGTCACCCTACCCTGATAAAAACAAAGGCTTAAACTTCTCTCTTCCTAAAAAAGTCCCTGAAAAGAAAGAAGCTGTTCAACTTACCAGTGAATCTTTTCACCACCCTTTACAACTGCAACATTCACAAGATGCTGACAGCACAGAATCATTTAATAATCTATTCAGCACCTCTTGAAGGGCACAAAAGATCTCTTCAGGTGAGATTAACATCATGCAAAAGCTACTAAATAAAGAACAGTGCCCCAAATCGTACAAACCAATATTAGCATTACATTGCCCTCGCAGGAACAATGTTTACATTTGACACTTCTGGGTGCAGATTTGCTAAACTTAGCTGTGACATGGAGATGTGGATAATAAACTCTAGATTATGACAGCTGTATTTACTCTCCAGGCTAGACGCCATGGAACTTGTAGTCTATTTTCCAAACAACAAGATAAAATGGCTTGAATGACATATTAATACAAAAAACCCATGACCAAAGTTCCCAGTTGCAATTCAACATTGTTCAGAAAATATTCAAAAAGTACACACTAATTACCAGCATTATTTACCTGGCCTCATCAGGATGACTGATTCTTACAGAGTCATTTGGAATGTAGATCATATTTGTATCTTCTATTTTATATATTGCATGACCTCCAATATCTGCCATTTTTCTTCTTTTTGTTATTAACACAATGTAATAGCCTTCTAAAAACCTGACAAAACCTGTTAAAACAGTATTACAATGCTTTTAGTGGCATATTTGTGTTTATTTGATAAAATATATTTAGCAAAACAGTATCAGGATTGTCTCAAGATTTCAAAGAATTTTTATTTGTTCCTGAATGTTATATGCACACACACACACACACACACACATATATATATATATATACGGACTCTTAAAATTCACTCCCATTAATCAATAAAATACATAGTTTTTTCTTATTTCCCTTCCCACTGTGGGTATTTTTAATACTTGGTAGCAGAGTTAGGACACTGAAAATTTGGACTATGTTTCTATCTACTTAACATACTTGTATTTGCTTTTGACAGGACTCTCATTGTTCAGAGTGAGACACACTCTATTTACTTCAGATACTAAAGGTTAATGTTCTACGGTAAGGAAGAATCCCAGACTCCAATTTTCTTTTCAGGTTCATGTACTCTCTGCTGGGGAGGGACACAGAACAGCGAAAGGAGTTGTGGGTAAAACATCTTTGTGCTCTCTCTCCTTAACTGAATTCCTGGAACTGAATTCCTTGACTAGAGCAGCATTTCCCCCAAATCAGAGCCATTCAGAGTGTCAGGGGTAGTCCTTTTTTTCGTGTTTCCTCTCTCAGACATCAACACTTGACCCTGGTGAAACACAGAAGGCTAAGAAGGTAGAACAGGTAGTGTCTGGTTTTATTGCCTATAAAAAGATGGCTTCTGAAGCCTCCACCCTCATTCCCTGCAGAGCATAGCCATGGAGTGGCTCTTTTGCATACTTCTATTATATATGATTGGGAAAAAATGTAACAAGCCTTTAAATATAACACAAATGTAGAAATTCAAATAAAAAATAGAAAGACATAAAAACCTCTGAACTCAAATGTGGTACAAATACAGTATAATATAGCAGTAATATGCTTTAATAAGTAGTAAATTACATTATTGGATGTAGCTGCTCTGATAAATTGCTGAGAGCTTGAAACTCACTCACTACTATTTACTGGTACTATAAACCAATAGATTAAATTGGGGAGGGAGGTGATGATGATGATGAAGAAGATGATGATGATGACAGGATACAAATGGACCCTCACAATTCATAGTTTTACTTGTATTTACACTCAGTTCTTTTAGCTTTGCAGTACAAAGTAAAGAAGAAGGATGAGGAGAGCACACATTTTCCTCCCTGTCACTGCTGGAGGCTGCAACGTGATCGAATGAACTGCAATCTTTTCTTCCTCCTTATTAGCCCCCCTTGGAAAAATGCTCTCACCTGCACAAAGACAGGAGGCCCTGCTGACAATAAGAAACAAACCTTCCATTTGAAGCAGGCTATTGAATTGCAGTTGTTAAATAGTAGTCACAGTTCTTCCTGTATCCTCCAGGTACTAAAATCACTTATGTGAACAGTCTCTGTCCTTTGAATTTCACCAGACATTATAGAAAGTCTGACAAGGAACTGAGCCTTTCTCCCTGGCCTGGTTCCCTCCCTTAAAAAGCAATTTCCACTTTTAAACACTACACAGTAAACCAGAACTCAATCTATCAGCACCCCCATTCTGAGTGCACTGAATGTACTGCATTTGGTTAATGAAATAACTAAAGGACAGAACAAAGCTGGTCTTTACAATTTTAGGAAAAATAGCCCTGTTCTTCTGACCTGAGCCAGGAGGCAGAAATAAACAACCAGTTGCATTCCTTCAAATTACATGTTTATACGGATATGGTCTGAATCATGTAATTTGGAAGTATATAATTCTGATAAGAGAGTCTGTTACTTCTAAAGAGTCATCTAGAAATACATATACCATATCTGTTAGCCAATACATTTGTGCAGCTACAGAACAGACACTCTCCTGTTATGAGCAGTATGTATAAACAGGCATACAATTGGGATGCAAAATTTTAACTGACTGCAACCACTTTTCAACCAAATATTTATCAAATATTTAGACAGTAAGCACTGACAGCTTGTGCAAAAAACCCAGTGCTGCAACCCTGTTACAAGCTCCTTTAGGTTTATCCATATTATGAATACTCTTAAATCAGTAAGAAACATAAACATCATCTGAGGAATTTCTGAAAAGCTGGATGCACTGATGAGTTCCAAAATGCTTCAAAGGCAAAAAGAATGAAGAATAAAGTTTGCTTAATTTGCCACTTTGGATTAGAATAGTATTTTATTATTTATTATCTAATCCACTTTGGATTAGAATAGTATTTTATTATGTTTTGATTGCAAAATTTGGAAGCATCCTTTAAAGTAATTGCATTCTCCACTTTGCAGCTTTGGCTTTAGATATCCACGTATATGTTGACTCTAATAAACCACAAAGTATTCTTGAGGGCTGTCACAGCACGTATTAACATTTATTTTAGAGACATCAGCCATCAATGTACTGACCACGGTATCAGACATTAGGCAGGAAAGTGGTGACTTTCAGATGAAGTTAGAAGTTATTAAATCCTTGAAGCAATGCTTGAGGATTATGGACAGCTGAGCAGCATTTTAAAATTCAGCTGACATACCAGTCAGTTATACTTGTTTAAACATGAAAAAGAAATCTTTAAATATGTCACTGCAAAAAGTTAACCAAACTGAAATGTTATCTTTCTGAATAGTGTGTGATAAAGTAATATAGCCTAATAAAGAATGTTGACTTTCATTTTCTTTTTAAAAAGCATTCTGTGAGATCTGGAATTCAGGAGCCAGGTTCCACATGACTTGTATTCTAAGATCAGCTGAGTTTGGTAAGATCTTCAACCAAGTTTCAAGAGTTTGGCTATTTCCTAGATCTGTCCCTTAGTGACAAAGAAAAGATTAATTACAGCACAACTTTCAGTCCTGTACTGACCACCTGTTCTCAAAAAATACACAGAAACGTACTTATCTTTGAGCACAACAGATTTCTAAATCCTCTTTAGTTTCATAAATAAATAAAATCAGGGGAGACAGAAAGATATACAACATGACGCAATAAGCCTCACCTCCCAGGAAAACAAAATCTTTTATAAAATCAATTAAAACACTCACCTACTATACCAAAAGCAGACACAGCTCGAGATAACCCAGAAGAGCCCTTCTGCCCCATCTTGGTTCTGTTCCCCAGGTCTAAACGACCCAGAAGTTCCCTCACCTCTTGTTGTGTATAAACATGCTTGAAAAGAAAAAGTCACAGAAGTCACTGTTTTGTAGCTAAATGTTATTTCATGTCAGAGAACAAAAAATTTTGCTTAACCGGTGAAATATACAATAAACCAAAGGCCTGCTCTACGTTCTTTGTTTCCTATTTCAGGGTTTCCAACAAGCAACCAGTATTATTTGAAACAATGGGACAAAAGCCAAGCAACAAAATACACAGGCACTTACCTTATCATCAATCACAACCAAATCCTTTGGTTCAGTGCGATCTATTTTCAAAACACGGTATTTGGTTTCTGCAGGATTACTTCCAACCAGAAAATACCTCTACACAAAAGAAAACCAAGAAGACAAATCAGAATATCATACAAGATAAAGCAACAAAACCCAGTGTAACTTAAGACATCAGCACTGCCGTTTACATTCTGCCTAGACTAAATCCACTACTACTAACATCAAATATGCAATATTCCACATGGACTATTAATAAACTGTTTTAGACACCAGTATCTTAGGAGGTATATTTGTATACAAGCAACCTCTACAACTTAAAAGACCTCTTTCTCTCCTTTTTACAAACAGGAAAAAAAATTAAAATCAAAGGTTAAACCCTGTTTAGAGAAGATAAACTGTAACTTAAACCAGGTACTGTCGAACCCCACCCTCCCCCAGCCATTACTGTGTTTTCACTTGCTCTGTAACATTTAGCAGAAGCTTATACATGAGTTTTTCAATTTTCATGATCTAAAACTTCTGTTGCAATATTGTACTCCTTTGCTATTTCTATCAACTAGTCTTTTCTGATCCATACTAACACTGCCAAATTGTAAGTACTTCAGTAATGCAAGTTTTCTTCTATATTTATATTTGCTATTATATTCTTCTCCACAATGTTATTCCACAAAAATAGATTTTTCTGGTTGATAATTCTACTGTTTAAAAATAATAGCTGCAATTCACATTTAAAATATGAAAGAATAAACACAGATAAACATATAGTATGTCCATTTTTTTGGTAAGGAATTTAAACTATAAATTAATTTCTACATTTAGAGGAATTAACAATAAGCACAGGTTGCAGGACTGACTTGCTAAAAGAAGCTCTCATTTTTTCTAATTCATTTAATCAGTGTGGTGCTATCACAGCAAGGTGGAACTCGTTAATAATGCTCAACCTAGTAGGAAAGCATGGCAAATTCACGTGTATCTATGCAGTCAGCCTTTAACAGTCACATGGACTTAAGATGTGGGAAAAGAAATCAATAATCATATTCATATAAATCTCACCATTTCATAATTTATACCAATTAGACATTAAGAAACATCTTTACTGTCAAAATATTTAAGTTGAAAAAAGAACTTAAAGACCTCTTCAGTTTCCTTGAATTCACGAAAGGATATAGACATACAGTAAGCTCTAAACAGGAAAAAAATTACTTAACTTTAAAAGTCATAAAAGGAAACACCACCAGCTTCTAGCTCCACCTTGTACAATGCCATTACTGTGGTAACTGAGTGGTAAATTTTGCTGTTTACTCCTGAATGACAGTAAGGAGGCCCCCCAAATTCATATACCATCACAATACTCCCTCACTGAAGCCTTCGAGGCAGCACTTTGGCACAGGAAAGTGTTTCCTATAGGGTTTTTTTCAGGACTGATGTCCTGCAGTGCACAGCCCAGCCTCCCCAGTCTCTGCAGGGGATCCCTTCGTGCCAAGCTCTTGCTTCCCAGCAGAGAAATGACAAGGACAGTGCATGGCACCAAATGGTACAGCTCTTCTGCTGCTATCACCCACCATCAGCAAGAAACACCAAACCACCAAGACACACACTTGCTTTGACCATGCCATTATACCATCTTTTTCATATGGAGCAAAGGTGAATGGGCAGAGGGAAATATATTCATTTGTAATACTCAGATGAGAAGTTAGTATGCATTTCAGGAGTGCAGCTTCTTTATTTGCAGAAAACTGTTAGTTAATTAAAGGTAAACAATTTTAAGTATTCCATAATACTGCAGTACAGCACAGTGATGTCCCACTATGTCCAGCTCACTAAATGAGTGCAATTTCTTCCCAAAGTGACACCTGTGGTTACCAACAAGTAATACTGAATATAAATAGAAGAGCAAAACTCTAAGATGCTGTCCTAATGGCAGTTTGGACCATAGAGCACATTTAAAATTGGGACACACACGACCCACGGGGAGGGGGAGAGAGAGAGTGAGAGAGATGGATATAGAGTTGCAAATGCTATTTCTAAGGAAGTTCAGCTGGATACTTCTCCATTATCATTTTAATTAACTAATAAAACAAAGAAGTGCTATGAGGAATGCATTACTCACATCACCTTGGCAGCTGCAATAGAGGGCTGTGCACAGCTACAGGGCCAGCATTAGGTGCTGCTGCTGCTGCTGCTTAGAAAATCTTAGATTACACGAGGAGTAATTGTACCTGCAGATCATGGAAGTAACTACCATAATGAATGGTACTTAACAGGCTCTCTGAAGTCATTTAAAGACTAATTTAAGGGGTTTAAGCTGGAGAGCCAGACTGTGTAATGTATTAAACAAGGTCACTTGAGAGCAGCATCAAACCTGAGCATCAATGGACTCAGATTTCTCATTGCCTGCCTTACTTCATCTTTGGCAAATGGGCATGTTACCCACTGCATGTCAGAGGATATTCTTGTGGAAGTAATAAAGGAAACATCTGCAATAACTTTGAATATGGGTTAGTGTTTAAAACTAGGAAGCCAAAATTAGATCTCTGCTTGGGAAGTTTTCAGGACTGGCTAACAACCCCAGAATTACTTGAAAAACAGCCTGATATGCCCACTCATATTCAACCTTCAAGATCTGAAAGAAAAACAAAGATCGTATGAAAACTAATGATGCAAAAAATACACAAAAAAGACATCTCAGCATTAGCTGTTTCTGCTACCTAATTTATGCATCTAATGAATAAATCAGTCTATCTTACTGGATGACACAGAGCTCAAATAAAACTGTATCAGTGATATGTGCTGCAATTATATTTCCTATCACATGAATACTAGGAAATCATAAAGAAAAATACCAAATCAACACAACACTGAGCATGTAACAACAAATAAATTTCTATGGCTGTAATATAATTGTAAAATTAATCAAAGCTAAAATGTGCTGAAGTGTTTACAACTCTTTTGATTAACAGAAATTGTTACAATAAAAAAAAGAGCAAAAGCTATGGAAACCTTTCTGGAGTACTTATCCTCATTACTTCATTCTGTTTATTACTAAGTTGAACTGAATAATTTGAAGCATTTCCCAAGTGTCTCAAACAATTCCACTCCACAGCACAGCCAGTGCATTTAGATAAAAAGGCAACCTTGACCAACAAAGTACTTTTTCCAGAGAACAGAAGTGCAGCAGAAACTGCCAGCTCCCTCACCCTGCTCTGGCCAGATCCCTCCAACCACACCTGAGGTGACCCATGCTGCTTCCAGGTTTACTGTGCCCCTGGCCTTTGCTGAAATTTGTTAACAAGCACACTTTACCAACTATGGCAACGCACCAGGCAGCTACAAGAGCTGGACTGCAGCTTAATTTATTGCACAATTATCACTAAGCAACCACAAGATAGAACAGCATTAGTCATTTCCACCTGGGACTGAGTTTTAACCAAAGCAATCTAATTGAAAGGCTTTACACCATCTTTTATCAATCTTTTGATTCAGCCAAAGCAAGCAAAACAGCTTCTTCTAAAAGAAGCTTTTGTTGGTTTTTAATGGCAGGGTAATAGTTCTGAAATCAAACATTCTGCTTACTTATTTTTTTTTTTTCTGTAAGATTACTTCTTTGAAATCTGAGTCTATAACTATGATTTACTTCTTTGTATAGACTAATTATGACTAAGAAATGCTAGCACAGCAAAAAACTTTTTCAATCCTCAGTTAAAAAGCTACAAAGACCTTAATCCACAGAGGGAAAAAGTGCAAAAATACACTACAAGTTGAAAAATAGGCAGGGCACTAATACAGTCAATTTTCAAATCTTCATAGAGCATTAAGAAAACAGTTATGATTTTAGACAAAAAGCTTGCAAATGATAGCTATTGAGACCATGGATGTGTCCAAAAACACAAAGCCCAGAGAGAAGCAGGTTCACCATGCCATCTTCCAGATCCCTACACAGCTGCTCTCTCACTCCCCCTCCTCAACAGGACAGGCACAGAAGATAAGATGGAAAAGGTGATGGGCCAGGACAGAAAGATGGCCCCTAACATTTACCATTACAGGCAAAACAAACTTGACCTGGGGAGAAGGTACCTAATTTACTGACAGTTAAAATAGAATCATAGTATAATTACACCTCAATGTAAAAACTCCACTCTGCTCCTTCTTTCTACAGGACCTAGAGTAATTCTGGAAGTGTCTGTCTTTCATCTCTCGTAGAAACTGGCAGAATGACACGAAGAAAGGAAGACATGATAAGGCACAAAGAGTGGTACCTGGAAAAGCAAAGCCATCTGCTTCCCTTAATCTGTTGAAACTCTTCAAAAGAAGATCCTTCAACAGGAGAAATTTTAAGAACACATGTTGCCAAGCACCACTCCCTGATCATGTAGGAATGAGTACCCATTCTGCATTGTACAAGCCACAGAACTCCATGAATCCCTTTTGTGCCAAGGCAACCAAAGCTTTTTGCTTCCAAACATGACTTTTCTCTTGCTACTCCATTGAAGGATTCCTCCAGATTCTCCCTTCTAATTCTAAATTAAATCTATTAATTATCTATCTATACATTTTTCTTTAGCCAAATACCTATTTGCTCTTTAGCATCTCTTCTGCTGGAATGCTTTCAGGAAAATAAGTAACTGGATGCCTTTCCAGCACACACTTCAATAGACTAAAGAAGTCTTGCTGTCCCTTTACTCCTCTCAAGACATTGCTAGTGTGAATGTCACCTCACTGGACCATCAATGGACCTATACATGAATGAATTCTTGTTTCTTAGATGAAAATGGACTGTAAATCTGTACAATATACCATACAAGATTTTATTCTAGAGATACATTAGTATTTTTCATTAATGACCATATCACAAATAACCACATCTCTCTTTTTCAGAGCTGTAGTTCAGCAGCAGCTGAACCCTCTTGCTCCTTCAGATAAAACACCCAGATCCTTCTTCTCCTCTACTGCTTCTGAATTGATAAACTCTCAGTAAACTTTCATTAGTGTGTAATCTACTGTAAGGTGCATGAACTTTTATAGTACACCATCATACTTCAAATTATTCCTTTTATCTACTCCTGAGGATCATCACCATAATTTCTTGCTTTATTGTGCTCTGATTATCCTAATTATTTACAATACCTTAAAAGACTAATCTGATCTGGTCCCTGTTTTGAGCTAATAACATTAATGAAAATGCTTAAGTACATCAGTCCTAAAAACATTACTTGAAAAAAAAATCATCCCTATCAGATGATTCCTCATTCACTCCACACTAATTTATCTACTAATTTCTCTTCTAAGTTTCTTCCTTCCACAGCAGAGATTTTCCTTGTGGCACTGCATCTCAATAGAGGATTTGATTTAAATACATAAGGTTATCTAATTTTTAGATTAAAATGTGCAATACAACCAGGTTAATCTGACAGCATCTTCCTAAGTCTAGGCTGTGTTTTATGTCATTTGCCTGAATTTGCAATTACTTTCCTATATGCAGGACTTCAGAATGGATTAAATATTCCATTTGTCATTTTCCAGTCACAGCACTACCCTTGACATGAGCAACTTGAAAATATTCAGAGTAATTTCACTGGTTAGTATATTTATTTTTACCTCAACACTGACTGATCCCTTCTTCATAACCTTATTCTTGTTACTCACTTTCTCTTCACCCCTTGTCCAGTACATTCATATTCAAAGTAAATTTCTACTTTAAAAGAGGATAATATTTATTTAGTTTTTAGGGCCATAACAAGCTCAGTTTTGGTAATAAAAATCTGTAACAGAATGTGCCTATTTTTATTCATCCTTTCTTACATTAAAATAAATACCTTTTTTTTCCCATAAAATCATTACCTTTAAATACACCAATTTGTGATCATTTATCCACAAGCCTCCCATCCAGAAAGGTGGATTCATACCAAAACCAAATCTGTATGTGTATCTCTCTCCTGTTGCTCTAGTTATCATATGACACCCAGAACAACACAGAACAAAAGAAATAAAACCCATGTTGCCAGAACTTAGGCAGCCATTTGTAGGTACATCGTTCACATCAAGTGGGATGCATTCACTTTTGAACTTTAGTTTTGCTCTGCCTGAAAACATATCCTTCAAAATACCCTTCAAAACCTGTGGTGTTCTCATCACTGCTATCTGCCCTGTTCATAAATGTTCTCAGAGCCCACATACATCTGTAGATCAAGTTTCCCTATTTTATAGCCATAAATCCAGCAGTATGGCAAGACAGTTAAGTGTCAAGATAGAAAGTGACTTCTTGAGTTGCCCAAAATTCCTCCTCTCATCCCAATTCCATGCTCTGCTCTGCCACATCACCATCACTCCTGGAACGCCAATACAGGGGAATAGGAGAGTCAGCTGAAAGGAGCTGTCTTCTGCTAGTGAAACTGTTCCAGAGAGAGCACATTTCACAGCCACCTCCAGATAGAAAATTATGATAGCTAATGGTTGCCCAGAAGGTTGTTCACTACTTTCAACATTTTTTGAATGTGTCAGATACCCATCTATATAAATCAGTGCACTTCATAATTCAGTAAAAATTCTATAGGTTTTTCTGTGAAATCATATTCCATATTGAAGTTTCTCCAAATTGACCACAGTCTAACTTCAACATTAAATATGCAACCCCTGGAGTTTTTAATACAAAAATCTTTATACTGTTACTATTAGAATAAAAAACATCTAAAATAAAACAAATGCCCATAGTTTTCTCTGGTGAATAAAGGGCAGAAATACCTACAGGTAATTATGCCAGTCACTTTACTTAATAAGCTTGTGCAAGTCATTTGGATATTGTGGAGATGAAGACTGTAAAAGAACCTGACTAGAATAAAATACTATTAATTAAGCCTCATAATACCCTGAAAGATAGGCAAGTGATATGACTTTATAGAGACAACACAAATTGTCTTGTTCAATGTCACATTGCCTCAGGGGAAGGATAATTTCATTGAACTAACCTACAGCTTTCAGGTGGGCTTCATCTGGGGAAAACACAAAAGTTCCATTTTCTCCTGAAGAGGAGAGGAAAATGTCTTTTGTTTTTTATTAGTCATAGAGCTCAAATATCTTTAGTGCCCTCTGGTGTGCATTTCAGTGATCAATATTGGTATAAAAGAAAAGATAATTGGCATTGATCTGAATAAAACCTTCAGTTCATTTTTCTGACTACTTCTAAACAAGCTTTCAACTTCCTAGGACAAGCAGGAGCTCCAGTTAACACCTCCATGGCATTTATTGACCCAAAGCATCAGCTGGAAAGGTAGGTTTCAGCAACTACCCTAAATATAAACATTAATAGAAAATATAGAATTTTGCTCTCTGTTAATTCAATTGACACCATGAATTCAGTTCTCCTCACCTCTTGCAGTCTCTCATTTGACTCCAACAACCCCACCAGAGAAGAGCCTATCCTCTTTGACTTCACTAATACTATTGTATTTTTATCTAAAAAGAAACCCAAATAAAGAAACCCTCTGTAAACCATTTCCACTTTTTCCACTTCCTAATCCATTTCATCTCTTCCTTTAACACGGGGATTTTACAGGAATAAGCTCAATGACCAGAATAAAAATCATTGTTTCTCCCACTGCTGACAACTTAAATAATTCCTTCTTTGCACCAGAAATCTTAGGATATAGTCTCATGTTAGCCTGTATCTGACACAACTCCAAATCCCATATGCTGGATCTAGCAAGTCTATGGCCTTAGGGAAACCAGAAAAGCACCTGAAACAGGAGAAAGCTGTTCATTCTTATTTTTGGATGATGCTTATGCTGTACAAGTGACTGTCACAGCTGGCAACTCCATGACTGTGAGATCTTATGCAAAGGAGATGGCATGAGGGACACCTTGGGGAGAAGTTTGTCAGCAGCACAACATGACACTGGATGAGCTGTAACAGCGACTGATCAAACCACAAGCCCAATTTTGGCCTCCCCAGTACAAGACAGACATTGATACAGCAGAGTATTCCAGCAGAGAGCTCTCCAGATGATCCACATGACAGAGCACAGGGTGTGCTGAGAACTGGGTTTAGGTTTGTTCAGCCTTCAGAAAGCTTTGGCAGCATCTTGCTGCTGTCCAAAACCATGTAACAGGAAAGTGTAGGTAAGAGACACAAACTCTTGCCAAAGGTCTGCAGAGGCTGTAAAATCAATATATTTGAAGGTATTCAAAACTTAGCTGCACACAATCCTGAGCAATATGCTTGTTGAAGCTGCTTTGAGGAGGGGGCTCAACTTGGTATTCTCTGGAAGTCCCTTCTAACACCCCTTAGTCCAGGCATTTTTTAAGTGCAGCAAGTCTTTTCAAATAATCATACCAAAATGACTCCTATTGCATTTTTTCTTCTGAAAAAATCACTAGAATTTGAATATCAAACAACAAAATGCTTCAATTTCTACTTTTTAAAAGCAAGAACAAAACCTTACACAGGGAAAAAGTTCCATTTTCATCACTCATAAGAAGTTAACGAAATATCAGCTTGAAATGCCCTTGCTCAGCTGAGATATTTCAAACAGCACGTGCTCATCCACAAACCATTGCCTTTCACAGCTGATGAAAACCATCTTGCCTCCTGGAGTGATCAGGACTGCTGGACCTGCCCCTCACTGAATCTGAACAAAGCACATCATGGACAACAAACCCATCCATTCGGTCAGAGCTACCCTGGCCAGATGTAAAAGACTGTGATCCTGAAATAACAGCATCAGCTGGAGAGGCCCAGAGAACAGCAGATAGCTGACAGAATCCAAAGCACAATATCTGCCCTGCTCACAGCACGTTGTCTCTCAGCAGCAGAGAGAAGCAGGCCAGGTACCCACACATGCCAGTCACTGGAAGCCAAATCTCAGCTAACTGAGATGCAGCATGAGTTGTGAGCCAAGAAAAACTAAAGTGAGTAATACAGGACTTGATTCAGAAATCATACTTGCCCGGTGCCCTACTCACACATAACAATAATTTAGCTGAAAATAGAAGAAAAAATAGCCTTTACCAGCAACACTGAGAAAGATAAATAAGGTAGCTTTCAAAATTCATTTAGGCATATGTAAAAAGTAACACTTTGGAATGACTTTCTGGAGTGTAACCTTTATTTTTAAAATTTACTTGTAAGAATAACTCTGCATAGTTTAATCTGTCTCTGTTTCATAGGCTGTTCAGTGGGGAATTACAACAAAAGCACAAATCTGCTTCTGACAGAAGCAAAGCTGGAAGTCAGATCTCTGTTCATACTAAGATCATTCTTGCATCTGTGACATTTTGGAAAGTTTCCAAGCGGCTTCAGTGTATAAATTATCTTTCTTTTATCAGTACAGGTAACATCTGAACTTGAAACTAGGCCTAACTTGCATGTTGAGCCATGGTACATAAACCTTTTAAAAACTACCTTAAGTGAAGAAACCAACATACTATGAAACACAAAGAAATTTGATTGGGAGCTAAGGAATGGTAAATACACGTGGTATTTACACCAAGAATTGGCTTCTGACTCACACTGTGCTCATCACATGGCTAAAGCAGCAATTACCACTTCAACCTCCAATCCACTTTGCCCGTGACAAAAACTACTGTGAACAACACATGCCTATAGTTTCTGCAACAGGACATAAGGAATGCTGAAAATCTTCAAGAGCTTACTTCCAGAGGTCAGACTGAACACTGTGGAAACTGTTTCACCAGTCATTCGGACAATGAGCACTGAAGCGGGTAATAAACAGCAAACAGGTCAGTGCAGGCAGTAACCAATTCTTAATTCAAATATTAATTCCGGACACCTTCAGCTGTCCAGTTTTAAGTGGGGGGAGCCGTGTTCCCCTGGCAGTGTGACAGCAGCCCCAGGACACAACAAGCAGGGGCCCAACCCTCGTTCCCCCTCGGCAGCGCTCGCACCGCAGGGCCCTGCGCTGCCCGGCCCTCAGAGGCCACTGCTCCGCTACAGGCACGAGGCGGAGACACAGCGAAAACAAGAACTTTAAAACCTTATTCTTCTCAGTTCTTGGGATGCTTTGAGTGTGTGACCAAAAAGAACCAGATCCCAACACACGAAGAGAAAGGTAAGGGGTAGTTTTTGACAAGCTGCAACCCAGCCGAGGCAGCAGCTCCGAGCAGGGCCGAGCTAACACGCTGGGGGGGCGGGACATCCCCCCGCGCTGTGCGGCGGCCGCAGCCCCGGGACCTGCGGCGGCGGCAGGGGGGACGCTACTTACAGCCCTGGTCTCGTACAGCACCAGCTTCTGCACGGAGCTGATCAGGGGGGCGGCGGCCGCCACCGGCATGGTGGGGGCGAGAGCGGCGGGGGCCGCCCGGGAACACGCCGGGAACAGCCGGAGCCGGGGGAGGAACACTCCGGGCTGAGCGGGGAACCACCGCCGGCACCGAGCGAACCCGGAAGTGGCGGCACGCCAATGCGCAGGCGCGCCCACAGGGGACCGTGAGAGCGCGCCTGCGTCGCGGAGCCGCGTCACGCGGGGCCTCTCGGCAACGGCGGCTCCGGGCGCGGCGGCTGCGGCGGCAGCGGCGGGGCACCGGGGCAGGCGAGGCGGCAGCGGCGGTACTGCATCCGCACTCGCTGTTCCCGCCGGGAACCGCTCCCCGCGGGGTAAGCACGGTCAGCACCAGGAACAGCTCCGCAGCCCCGCCCACGCCCCGTGTGGGGCGGGGCCTCTGCCGCTCCCTCCCGCAGGGGGCGGGGCGCGGCCATTGCCCGGGCAACGGGGGCGCGCAGGGCGGTGGCGGCAGCGGGGGCGCGCACGACCGGGCTCCCACCGGGAAGGGGGCTCCTACCGGGAAGGGGGCTCCTACCGGGAAGGGGGCTCCTACCGGGAGGGGGGCTCCTACCGGGAGGGGGGCTCCCACCGGGACATGGTCCTGGGTGTGCGTAGAAGGGTGTGTGTGGGGGTGTGTGTGTGTGTCTGGTTTAATTCTTTGCTTTGGTTGTGGTGGATTTTGTGAATTAGGAAATTGGCCCTTGTGAAGGTTTGGGAGGGAGCGAGGCTGCTGGGAACGGCAGGTAAAGCTCGGCCAGTGAGTTTCTGTGGGGGCAATGGGGACCTGGTTTGCATGTGTGGCTTTTTCCTTTTTTTAATATTAAAATGTTTAGTGCAAGAGCATCTGAACATTTGTGTTTGATGTTTCAAGACAAACTTTTTCAGATTCTCATGCTGAAGTAGAGTTTTTTAGTTGAATTTTTAAATTTAGTTTAATACTGACAGGAGTTGTGTTGGGCTGTGCTGGGTTGGGTGGGTGGTTGCATGTGGGTTTTGCTGGGGCTATGACTCTGAAGTGGCCCTCTAAAGACTGTGGGGTTAGTTGAGACTCTTTCAAACAAACTTCAGCAAGCTCCTCAGGTTTTGGCCTCCATTTTTGTTTGAAAGGTCCATGCAAATTTTCCTCCAGCTTATCTTAATTAGTAATTTGTTTAGGTTTTAATTTGTTGTGCAGCACTGGACTTGCTACTGCCTGCATTCCTGGAAGAGCTGGGATTTGTGAAGAGGATGGTAGAAGAGATTAAGAGCTGTGATTTAATTCTGCAGAGCCTTATTTGTGTACCTGCCTGTGTGGACACAGAGAGCAGTTCCACTGACCATGGGAGGGCCCTTCTGTGTCTGATGCACAAACCCAAAGGTCTTGGCAGGCCCATGGCCCCTTTCAGGGACTAGAGAGAAGTCACAATTGTGTGGTAATTGGAGCAGGAAATTAAAATCAACAAAAACCTAAAAAAGAGCAACAGCCAATATGAGACTCACGAAGAAGTCATCAACAGGTTGTTCCAACAGTGCTTTCTTTTTCATAAATGGATTTTCTCTCATTTGATGGGTGCATTGTGTGTGTTCTGTAAATGCTTTTTCTTATAAAAGCTTTCTCTTTTACAAATCCATTTACCTTGTAATTCACTTCCATTTTAAGGTCATTGTACGCACATGTAACTACTGTACTTTATTACAAATTCTTTTTTTCCTTCTAGCCTTAGAAAACACATGGCTTCACAAGAGGAAAAACAAGCTCAGCCCTTGACAGACATCTTTGATGAAGATGAAGCTGAAAGATGTTTTCTGTTGTCCAAGCCCACTTGCTTTATTGTCTTTGGAAAGCCAGTAAGATATCTGATAGATGTGTTTTTGTCAGATATTCTGCTCACAATTTTACTTTTCCTTTCAAAACATTAGTTTACGAGTGCTACCAAAAGAGTCAAATACCTGCTTTTTGGATTTTGCCACTCTTCAAATCCTGCAGAGGATGATAAAAATTTAGGTCTTATTAAATGAGACCAGTGTTTGCCTTCAGTCAGTTGTGATTAAAAATGTTATTACTGTACTTAAAAGTTACTCGTTGCTCAAAACGTTTCTTCTCTTTTGACATTGGTAAAATGGATTGGTTTTATTTTTGTGGTGGTTTAACCCCAGCCAGCAAGTAAACCCCACACAGCCTTTTGCTCGCTCACTCACCCTGGTGGGGTGGGACAGAGAATCAGAAAGGTAAAAGGGACAAAATACATGGGTTGGCAAAAGCCATGCACATGAGCAAATCAAAACAAGGAATTAATTCACCATTTCCTAGGGGCAGGCAGATGTTCAGCCATCCCCAGGAACAAGGGCTGAATCATGTTTTGTGGTGACTTGGGAAGACAAATTATATCACTCCAAAAGTACTTCCTTTTCCTTCTCTTTCCCAGCTTTATATGCTGAGCATGACACCATGTGCTTTGGAATATCCTTGAGTGTCAGTCAGAGTCATCTGTCCCAGCTGTGTTCCCTCCCAGCTTCCATCCACCCTCATTTTCCTCACCAGCAGAGCAGGATGGAAAGGCCATAGCTCTGTTTAAGCCCTGCTCAGCACTAACAGAAACACCTCTGTATTAGCAACACTTCCTTTCAGCACAAATCCAAAACACTAGCTACTGTGAAGAAAGTTAACTCTACCCCAGCCAAAACCAGAACAATGCTATTAAAATGTTTTATTTTTAATAAACTTGATATATTAAAGACATAAATTGGTGTAAAGTAGCCTTCAGGGTAATGTACTGACTTATAGGCATGTAATGAGATATTACAGATCTTAATATTAAAACTTTGACCAAATTCTATCCTATATATTTGGAAACATTCAAAATCCACCAAGGTGTCCTGATAAAAGGATCTGTACTACCTTTTAACTATAATTCAAGGTCTGTCTTTTTCTCAACTAATTTGTGGCCTCCTTAACTTAGAAACATTTGATGTTTTGTAAGCCTAAACATTTCAGATTTCTTTTTTTTTCCCAAATGTGAGTTTATATTATTGCCTCAGTTTACTGAAGAGAGTTCTTTTTTTTGTTACAAGTTTGCCTTATAACGTGTCTTATGCACTTGTAAGAGTGCACTCAGCTCAACAGAAAACTACAGTGAACTAACTCATCTGGTTTTGAATGAACATCAAAATTTTAACCTTGCATGACAAAGGTAACTTTATGTTTCATAGACCAAAATGCCATAAAATGCTCATTGAAAGACAGTACAAAAATTTCACATATTCTCAACCAGTGCCTTCATTAGATGCTTGACATCAATATAACAAGGTATTAAAATTAAAATTACCAGGAAAGCAGGGAATTAAATAGTTTATTTTTATGATAATATTTTTTATATATCTGACTGATGTGCAGAGTACCTATCCTACATGAGATATATCTTTAAAATTAAAACCACAGTGCCATTAAAGCAAAGCCAAATACTCTCATCACACCTGTAAGGCCTAAGGTATGAGTAGGCTGGAGTGTTTGTTGATACACTCTTAACTGAGAATGTAATTTATTTGTTGGGTTTTGCTATTTTTTATCACAAAATTTATCAAGGACAAATAAACTGTCAAAACAGGTCTTCTTATATGCTCTTCTAAAAAAAAGGGCATAATCCAAAGGGTTGAAGATGATGGGTTTTGCAAAATCCCATTCAGTTAATCACTCTTGGAAGCCTTGTAGCTCTCAGTTATGTCAGTTTTCCTCTGGATTAATGTAAATAATAAAGATTTTGTCAGTATCTAACCAGATTTGTGGACTAACAAGGGCAGTTTTTAAGCATTTGTTGTTTTAGTAAAAAAATATTATCCCATTGTATCCTACTCAGAAAGGGTTGAGTAGCTTTCCATCATAATTTGCATTGAGGCTGATGATAATACATCTTAGTCCTAAGGAGTTCCTCATAGGAATTGGTGGTCAAATCATAGCTGAGTTTTAGACAGAGTACTCAGAAACAAACTCAGTATAATGACTTTGGAGATAATAAGCTACAAGTAGCAGCATATTAGCAATGCTAGGCAATATGAAGTAGAGGATGATATTAAAAAGAGTGTTTTGTGTTTGCCCAATGCATAACTCAGAGGCCCTAATCCCAATGGTAGATTTTCATTGTTTTTATCATGTGAAAATATATTCTTCATTGTCTTATATGTTTGGTTTTGTTCTTTCTTTTAAAAGTGTATTTTTCATTTTAAGGGTTCTGGAAAGAAAACGTTAGCTAGCAAACTAGCACAGAGATGGAACTGCATTTTCATAGAAGGTAAACACATGCTATATTTGGAACATTGCTTTGGCTCCACAATAGCTTTTGGGTTAGAATACCCTCACTGTTCCCTGTAATTCAAAGGACATGTTTCTGATTGCAGCAAACACTTCTGATAAGACCAAGTAATCATTTTACCAGAAATAAAATTACTGTTCACAGTCTTTCAGTTATTGAAAGGCTTAGAAAAATCACTGTGTTTTGTTTTTTTAATCATAAATTCTATTCCCAGTCCTGTAAGGGGGTTCCTGTGACCCTTTTTGTTCACATGGAGGCAACTTATTCAACTCCATAGATTACAGACATTTTCCAGGTGCAGACCATGAAAAAATAGGAGGCTCTTTCCTTTCTTTTTGTGCAGTGTCCAATACAAGGGGATAGACTCCAGGAAACAGTTATTTATCAAATGAAGTACCTTTACTTTTGAAGATTAAGAATTGTAACATGGTAAAAATCACTTTTAATGAAGTGCTTTTTTGACTGAGCTATATATAGAATTTTTATGTCATAGTATTGTATAGCAAGAAAAAAAAAATTAATACCTGGTCCAAAACATAGATCAGGCCAAAATCAGAAGGCACTTCTTCTTAAGGAATGTACTTCTTAAGGAATGTACTTAAGCCAGTCCACTCTGTTTGAATGTATTTAAATCAGTACTGACAAATGATCATCAAATTTGTTTTAAAAGATTTCTAGACAGTCTATCTCTGTAACACTCTCTTTGCCATTAGAAAGTTTTTCTTAGCAACCAATCTAAATCTCAGTTACTGTGCTTTTAAGCCTTATTTCTAATTCAGGGAATTACTCTTCTCTTATATTGTTCATCATATTTCTTTTAATCTTCTTTTAGCTAGTGAACGCACACGTGTGTACACACTTACTGTTACTTATGCTAGTAAATTTTTTTCATTTTCTACATCAAAAAAGGAAGAAACAAATAAATTCAGCATACATAAACATGAATAATTTCATTCAGAAAGGACCTCCAGAGGTGACTGAGTCAAACATTCCTCTCAAAGCGGGGTGAGCTAGAAAGGGCAGCTCAGTTCAATCTGGACTATCTCCAAGGATAGAGACTCCACCTCCTCCCAGAGAAACACTTTGCAATGTTTGACTGCCTTCTTGATGAAAAGTTGCTTCCTATTTACCCTATTTGAACTTACCATGTTCCTATTGGTGTCTGTTTCCTCCTGTCCTAACTGTGCTCTGTGGTGACTATGGGTGTGTCTTTGTGACCTCCCAATAAGTAGTTTTAGATAGCAGTAAGAGCTGTCTGGTTTCCTCCAGGCTGGACAAGGTCAGTTCTTTTGGCCCCTCCTAGGCTGTTCATTCTTCTGATGGCTTTGGTGTCCTCCACCGAATTTGCTCCGTAGTATCAACATCTGTCCTGTGCTGAGTTAAAAATAAACCGACAGAAAATTATTGGATAGGAAAGGTGTTTGCAATCTTATTAATGATACAATACTTTCTATTCATTTATCCAGTGAATTGGTCAGTACTCATAAATAAAACAGGGCCAGGGTGCACACAGATTGCTGATTTTCAGTTGCCTGTATTGTTAATTAGTACACTCCCTGTTTTGGCCCACGGCAAATATTGTTCTCCTGAACATCTATCCATAGTATGAAAGGTAGGATGTACAACCTAGTAGGAGCAGCTGGAAAACAGCCACTGTGTTTTGAGAAGAAAGATTAGGGCTATATAGTCATGGGTCACCTGGCTTCAGGACCTTTCCCTGGCCTGGTTTATTAGTAATTTAAACGTAGCTATAAGAGTCATTCTTGAAAACTTCTATAAAATGTCTGATTATTTAATTCATACAGAATTGTGAAAGACTTCTAGGGTCATTCTAATATGATGTCACTATCCACAGAGACATAGGGCAGTCTTTGAATTTGATGGATGTCACTTTTCTTAAAGAAGGTGATTTTGTGTGTCTAAAGAGTTCTTCTAAATCTTGGTTTTTAAATTTAAAGAGTGATTGAACTCAAATACTCATCTCTGGAGTACAAGACAGTAAGACTGATTGAATTTAAATAAGTAGTTCAAATAATCCTGCAAAACTACTGTTGTGCATTTTTGTGTAGTATATACAGGGTTAAATTGTAGGAAGAAACACTTACCCAGTCCTTGCCATAAGGCAGCAGGTTCTGGATGGGCAAAGTATAATAATGGCCCTGAGTGTAATGGCTTCTCATTCAAAATAGTCTGGTTGCTTGGAGCACACAGGCATCCTCCTGTGTATGTGTATGTACGTATATATCTGCAGGTACAAGTCTGTTTAGAAAATATTTGGTATTAATTATTTTTCTTATCTTTGATATGCTTCCTTAGCCTCAGAAGTAATTAAAACGAATATTCAACAAGGATCAGAAAATGGACTTCAGGTAAAGGTCTAATCTTCTAGTAAGTTTTGTCACATTTTTAACAAACACTTACTATAAAAGACTATGTTTTGCATTTTACCCTAGTGTCAAAAATTGCTTTGTGAAGGGCAAAGTATTCCTGAAGAACTGGTGACAGAAATGATTCTGCAAATGATTGAGTCACCAGAAGTTGCTCATTATGGTAAGTATATTTATAGCCTAAACTTCTTAGAATGTGCTACTTATATTTTTACATCCATTTTACATCTCTTGGTGCTCAAATATAATTCTAGCTTTTTCTCATGCTCTTCAGGATGTGGAATATCAATAAACTGAAAGTGTGTTTAGGGATTAATTTACCAGTATGGGAGATCAGAAAGTGTCATACTGATCCTGTGTTATGTTGATTTTGAGAAAATAATTTTCCCAAAATTGTAAGTGTTGATATGACTCTTATTTGACAATATTATCTGTTCAGGATAGGATTTAAAATACAGATATTTTATTCTTCAATACTTCTATAACAACAACATAACAAAAATCCATCAGCAAAAACATTTTAAGCATTTTAAACAATGTAAAAGGAGGAAAAGAGATTACTGGAAATTCAAAGTATTATGGCTTTTTTTTCCTCTTACAGAATTGTTTATTCCCTTTGCATTTTGTCACACAGAGTAGGATGGATGAGAATAGTAATGGTAGTGGCTATTCTACTATTTGAGGAAAGATTTTGTTAATTGAGGGTGTCAGGACAAGTGCTGCAGATCTTGCTAGTGTCTGAATCTGCTTCCCTGATGAGGAAACAGATGTACTGCCAAGAAGAAAGGAGGTAAAAAGGAAATGTAGTTTCTTTTTCTTGTTTTGACTTTCATTTGAAATTTCCATTATAGGAGAGAGACAAGTGTAGTGCCAATGTTAGTTTCTACTGCTCTAAAAACTAGCCTGCTTTTTAAGCTTTCAGTTGCAATGGGTTTAATTTCTTTCCTAGTACATTACTCAACAGTTTTGCAAAATATACAGTCTTACCTGGTGAAGCCAGGCTTTTAAAACAGTATAAAAAAGAGAAGTAGGGAAGAAATTTTTAAAAAAAGAACACAAAAAACTGCTGGAAGAGGTAGCAGCAGAAATGCCAGTCTCTTAATATGTATGTGAGGACTTTGGTAAAGGCATGAAGAGGCTTCTGTGTTATTGGAGTTCCCCTCCTTGAATCAGTCTGAAGATGTTTGTATCACAGAGGAGCACATAGGTCCTGGAGACTGTAAAGATGACTGTGAAGTTGAATAAAGTTTGGTTCCTGTAGCCATGACACTTTCTGAATTACACATGCCCCAAAGTAGCAAGGAATAGAATAACCAACATCCTCACTATTTTTCCTATCAACTAGAGCTGACCTCCAAAACCAGTTTTTGTTTTAGTATTTTTAGTAACTTTTTCAGTCAATTCACTTTAATCTTCTTTAAATTATTCATTCAAGATTTTAGAAACTGTTATATGAAAGGTTGGGTTTTCTACCTTTGGTGTTGGTAAAATGCAAGTTTTTAAACAGTATACACAATAAGTGTGTCTCAAAAGCTTCTTGGTAATCCTTTGGTTACTTTTGATCTAGTTGATAGTTGCTTTAGGTACACTTAATGATTTTTAGCCTCCTCACATGATTGATTTGGGGGCAAACACTCTCTTCAAGAATGGTTTTCCATGTTACCCTTCCATTTCGCTCACATCAGCTGTTGTTATCTGGGATGTGTTGATAAGCAGAGGCTGTGCACATTCTTCGCACCTCACTACCAGTTAGAATTCTCTAAAGATATCAATAGTTTAGAATCCAGGATTTTAATTTCCTAGAGGAATAACTATATATTTTGCTATCCCTTGCTTATCTTCTTCTTCTCTTGCATCTATGGATAGTAGCTTCCATAGAAGTAGGATTCTTCCCTTCTAACACCTCTTGCAAGACTGCTGCCACATTTTTGTGCTGCCCAGCCTTGCACTTAAATGTTATCACATAAAATTCTAAGCGTGCACCGTGTCTCTAAGGGAATATTCTCATTATTTGGCTAAAAACATCCACCTGATTTTTGTTTAGTCTCTCATCCTGACCAAAATATTGATTTTGTTGCAATTCAGTAGTTCTTACTGCATGCATACAGCCATCAGCAGTTACAGTACTTTCCTAGGAACTTGAAACCACAAGCTCATCTGTGGGGCTGAGCACTGTAAAACTAGAAAAACATATTATTACCACTCTGCTTGTCATGTCGAGCCAATGTCTGTTTGCCAAATAGGACTCAACACTGGGAATCCTGAGTGAACCGGTGCTTGCCAAATGATCCATGTGCATACCATGTGCATAGTGCCTCTGAGAGGCAGGAGAGTGGTTCAGACTCCCTTCATTAGATGGCAAAACATTTAAAGGTTGTGTAAAAAGCTTAGACTCCTAGTTTAATTGCTTTAAATCATAGACTGGCTACTCTTTGCAGTGCCTTTTATATCTAGTTTGGGTTTTTTTGGGTTTTTTTTTCAGAATGCTAAACACTCACGTTATTAAAACTATACTATAGTACATTACAACTATATTAAAGAGAAATACTATACTACACTAATCATACTTACTACTAACTGAAAAAACTCATGACTGTTTGCAGACCAATAGTCCACACAGCTTGGACCTGATAGGCTAATTAACATAAGCAATCTTCACCAGAATCCAGTTTCAAAATTCCTTCAGGTAAACAATCTTCCCACACATTCCACATGTGCAAAACACCAGGAGCAGCAAGCAGAGATAAAAATTGTTTTCCTTCTGTGCTTCTCCAGGAAAAAGCCTGAGAGAGAGAATTATCTCTCTTTCTCTGTTCAGAAAATGTGAATCCTACACTTATAAAGCCTTTTAGTAGCAAAACGGGTCACTGAAAGCTTGTCACTTTTTAGGCACTAAAATGTCTGTGCTGGGTGCATAAAGCAAGTGGTCTGAGTATAGTCTTTAATGTCTACATGTTTTTAATTGAGCTAACATATGTTGAGAGTACTCCATAAAGCTGAAAACAATACACTTTTTTTGTCTGTATTTCATCTGAAGCAGACATGAGTGCACAGGTTTTTTAATAGTGTTGTGTCATGTATGTGGTTTAAAATTGTACCACTACATGCATGGTTTAAAGGAGATGAGTATAAATAGCTCTGTAATTGACAAACCCTATTAAAATATGTTCAATTACATGTATTTGGCAGGTTATGTTCTCACTGGATTTCCTTCTCTCTCGGAGGAATACATGACTATTCCACAACAAATAGAGAAAATAAGGAATCTAAAATTAAAACCGGATTTCCTGATTACCATTAAGGTAATGTCATCTTCAATAACTTCCTGGTATTTTTCCTAATTATTAGTAGACTCATATGCTATGCATGCCAAATATAATATTTTCCTCTGTATACTTGAGTACAGAATTTATTGAGGAATGATAAATTCTTCTCTTTATATTGGAATAGAGGTTTGCTGGTTTGTTCCATTATAAGCATTGATGAGGTAATGAACATGTCCTAGAACTTTAGTAGCAGTTACAGGTTTTGCACCTCCACCAATTAGAAGATAGAGGTTTTCAAGAAAGAGAATCTTTGAATTATATTATTATGATGGAATTTTGGACACATGTAATTTGCCACTTGTGTAATGCAGGAAGAAACTTCTCACACATGAAAGTTAGAAAGTAGTTAGAAAATAGTTATATTTTTCAGTCACTAATTGTGAAACTGCTTAATTATTAATTCATCTTGTTTACAAATCTCAATTTCTTCATGAACAGTGATGTGACATACTAGATATTTTACAAAATTACTCTGATATAACCAGAGAAACATAAACCATAGTTAGTGTGGGATTTAGAGGACTTTCTCAGTGTAACTTAAAAGAATGGAGTTGCTTGCTATGTCCACATTAGTAAGCAAAACAAGGCAAGAGGGTCTCTTCAGACCTTTGGGCCAGCTGCTTTGGCCAAACACTGCTAAGCTGTTAGTCAGAATGGCGTGGCAGTGCCCAAACTGCCCCCAGGGAAAGGCCCAAGGCCTGTGCCACTCTCCAGATTGTGCCCAGCTGTTCACTGGGGAAGGTTCTAGATGGCCCACACTGAACTGTGCCAGACTCCATCTGAAAAAAATAACCATTTGTGTAGTCATGAACACACTTTCAGGCCCTTCCTCTAGCAGTGTTTTATTTATAATCAACTAGGTTGGCTTTGTCTTCTACTTTGAATGTGCAGAATGGGTTCTGAATAGTCAGCCTCTGGTGGTGTGCTCCATTCTTCCTGGGATTTTGATTCTAGTTGGCACATCTATGTGTTTTTCCAGATGCTAAGCCTCTGGGTATGGACCAACTCTATCACTTTGCAGATTTAACTCAGTGTTTGTTTTAATCCCATACTCTTAAGACTTAATTTGCTTGAACATGCATAATGAAAGTTGGTGAATGCCTACTTCAGACCTTTTTTCTGTAGTCTCAGAAAGATCCTAAAACATCAACAAGACATATTCTTGTCCTGCTTTTGGGAGACATGTGACTTTTTCAGAAAGTCAGTCTTTGTTTTAATGCTATGTAGTGAGAAATCCCTCTTGTTGAGAATATGTGTTGTATAGATTCACGTGCAACAATACAAATAGAAGAGTGATACTAACTAAACCAGAAAGAAAAATTAAATTCTTGACTTCATGTAGTAACACTATGTCCTCTGGGAAAAGGACCGAAACGAAATACACATTAAAAATCCTTGCCCCAAAGTCAAAGAAATAACTTTGCTTTTGATTTTGGGGGATTTAAGCTGTTTTCACAGATATGTCAGAATTGTAACTATTTTCATTAGATCAAAAACAAAGGAAAAAGGGAGATTCTAGCTAACTGTGGCAATAATGAAATACTGTTACTAGTAGACCAGTTTAGAGAAATTTTGTCTCTCCAAGAAAAAGATATTACAGCAGTACAATAAACACAATTTCCTTTCAATTTTTCCTTGCTAGTGTCCAGATTATGAGTTACGCCAAAGAATATCAGGACAAAGGCAAAACCCTGATTCAGGGGTGATATATCAGAGGAACCAGTGGGATCCTAAAGTTGCTGACAAGCGCAAGAAAAAGAAAGATCGGGATGAAGAAGAAGAGGAAGAAGAAGAGGAAGAAGAAGAAGAAGAAGAAGAAGAAGAAGAGCAAGATGAAGAAGAAGAAGAAGATGAGGTAAATATTGCTAATTTCTAAACAGTGCAAAATATTACAGTGTACTTTAGACAAAGCAGAAAAAATTCTGATCTTCTAAAATATCACTGTACTATCTTATGAATTTATTTTGCTCAAAATTAATCTTAATTCCATTTCTGTCCTGCTTTAAGAGATGTGGGGTAACACTTAAATAGTAGGTTTTAGTGACAGCAAATATTGATCATTGTATAGCTTAACCTGGGCTCAGTCTTTGACTCAAAATTCACTGATCTTGTTTCCTGCCATAAGTTAGAAGTGTATCAGGAGGAGAAGGATGGCTCTACACTGCCTTTTTCTTGATCTAGACAAATTAAAAGAATTCTTAATTTTTTTAGCAACTTTTTTATTAATATTTGCAGGCCACTAACTTGTTTTCTGGTTTTGATGTTACACTACTACAAATGGATTTTCTCTTTTTTCAGGAAGGTATTAGATTTGAATTCAGGTTAAATTTTTATAATAGGGAGCAGAGACTTACCAACCCAAGTTCTAAGTACACTGCTCTCCATTCATAGAAATAACACTTCAGAATAGGATCATGGTCAGCAGTCACTGGACTAATAGTCATTGCAATACTCTCCAAAGCTACTTTTTAAAAATTTAAGTGAAGACAAAAATTATTTTAATACATTATTTCTGTGTCTTGAAATTTTGTTTTGCAGACTGGAAAAGGTCCACGTAAAAAAAAAGATCCTTTTTATGAACTAGTGCACAGGCCTGAAGATTTTCTTGAAAATGCAGAGAAAAGAATTGGAATATACAAGGATCTGATACGTCCTCATTTAGAAGTAAGAAAAAGCAAAGTAATATGATTATGCATGACAAAAGATTTTTAAAATATCTTGCACTGTTTTCATTGTTTTTTTAGTTTGAGATTTGTTGTATTGAGGTGGTCATGCTACAAGGTTTCCCCAAATTCTGAAATTTATTCTGAAATCAGTGATACAAAGTTGTCATCTGTAGGTGTTGTTTCTACTCTGCAGTCAAGATAAAGTAATCAGCTTTGACTTCTAAAAGTGACACCATACCTGCCACCACAAATGCTTTCTAAATCTAGTAAGTGAAATATTTGAAGACTCCATTGTTTCATCATCATTACCAGAGTCCATTCCAGAATGCAATCCCATAAATAATCTGCATCCATTGTCTTCACTCCAATAGTTTCCCTTTCTCACCTGCTTCATTGCCTGCAGATTTATATACACAGTAATTAGCCCATTAGTTTTTTTTACCACTTATTTAATTTCTGAAGCTATGACAGTTTCTTTCCCTGTTGTGTTCAGGAAAGTGGAATTACTGTATGTTTTTTATTTTGTTTTGTTGGAGTTTTTTGTTTTGATTTTGGGGGTTTTTTGTTGTTGTTGTTGTTGTTTTTAATCTCTTAGCACGAGCAACTGCAAAATCTTCATGTTTGATGCCCACTTGACAATTACAGTTTATATCTTTGAATTTCCCTACGGATTAGTTAAACCTATAGATAAAATTGTTTAAAAGTGGTGTAATGGTCTTTGCTAGAGTAACAAACTTCTTGCTGCTGTGAAGGGGAAAACATTTAATCATTACACATTAATCTCATGTGGATTTCTTAAATTACTTTAGGATGTATACCACACTTCAACAGTTTCAACACATTCCTCTAGTTGGTAGGGTTCACTTAGGGTTCACTAGCAATGAATATATTGGTGAAGATGCTTAGTGGTCCACTAATACATTAAAAGAACACAGGGTTTTATCAATTGGCCCAGGCAGAGTTTGAGATGATTAAGTTGAAACTGAAACAAAAAGTTTATAAGGTGTGCAGTTTACACTGATAGGAAGATAGGTAGAATGAAATTTGCAGAACACACTTGGATGTCTTGATAAATTGTTGAGATTAAAATTACCTGAAATAAATGTGAATACTGCAGTGAGGAGAAACCTAATGAACAACTACAACATGTGAAATAATTGGCTAGACCTCAGTACTTCAGACAATCTGCCATCTTTGGGGGTTTAGTTAGTCAAAACAAAGTCAATAAATGAAATGCTATTGTTTAAACTCAAATAATATGAATGTACTAGTAAGACTGTAAGACCATGGTGTATAAGAGAAATATAAACTATTATCCTCCCTTTAGAGGAGTATTAGAAAGAATTAATTAGTTATTATCTATTTGGACCAAAGATAGAGCAGATTATTTAATTTACAGTATAGAAGACAGACTAGATGAAATGAGCCAGGAAATGAGCTCTGACCATAAATATAGTGAAGAACTGGAACAGATTACCTGCAAAGGTGTAAAGTCACCTTCAATAGGACCTTTTAGGCTTGAGGTTAGACCATCATTTTTCAGGAATGGAGTGAGTGTTCTCAGTCCTCAGAGAGAGGCATTAACAGCCAACATGGGCTAGTTTTTTAGTCTAAGACATTATTAATAGTGTGAAAATTTCAAGCAGGAAAAGTAAAATATATGGTCCAAATTTTAAAGGAATTGGGAGTTAAAACATTGGACTATTGGCTGGCATTTCTGAGAAATGTATTAATTGAGATTGTCTTCATTTTCCAGCAAAGAATTAAGGTAGTGAGACAATCAAAAGTTGAATTCATACACAAAATGTTACTGTATCTTGATATTCTTTAGCTCTCTTGCATTTGAGCTAAAATTTCTAAGCTATCTTCTGAAGCCATTGTAACTCCAGTTTTGGAATTAGCTCTGTATTTATCTGTCATCACATAAAAGTTAATCTCCAGAAGATTTTATAAACCATTAATACTATGAATCCTGATTTTGCTGAAGTGCCCAGGATTCCAACCTTTGATCTGTAATAGGAAGAGAATGAGCCTCAGTGTCATTATCTAGTTAACTATACTCAACTGATTGGCATGTTCTTTATCAGGGATTGTTGGCTTACCAGGATTGTCGATATCTTATTGAAGTGGATGGAAGTCAGGAACTAGATCTTGTCTTGGAGGTAAGTAAACTATGTACCAGCTAAGTTAACCTTCACTAGAAAATAATTTCTCAGTTCTGTGGATTGTTTTCCTGAGGGCAAAATTTTAAGTTGTGTTTAAAACCTATTCATTAACTATTAGAAAACATGACTTTTGAAATACTTGCTTTCCTTCCTCTATTGTAAGATTTACTGCTCTGCTCCCAGACTTACATACATGTTACATGAGAATATTTTCAGGCAGGCTGCAAACTTTTCTATTATGTCCATCTGATTTCAGTGCTTTTTCTGATGTGTATTAATGTAAATTAATACAGATTACTCATTCTTCCTATTAAAAAACCTGCAATTATAAATTTTGAAGATAAATAATCTTATCCTCTGCCTCATAACTAAAAGTTTCTTCAAATCAGAACCGAGAGTATGGGGTTGAAAATTAAGTAGGAGATTGTTTTTGACAAGGTAGGAAGTAAACTTCTCCTGCATTTTCTCCTCTGTTTGAAATAAATTGTATTGTTATAATTCTCTAAGTTAATTATTTCAGGGTATGTTTAACTCTACCATGAATGGCCCTATGGGAAAAATAAGCAGTCATTTTGCAACATTGGAACATACAATTTCCTCATTTATGATCTGTTTGTGAATGTTGCAACACAAAATTTATATTAAATGCAGTCAAGTTATGTTATGATTCCAACCATTTTACCTACAAGTAAGGCAAAGGCCTATAATAAAACTAGCCCAAACATGACAGAATTTGCTTTTTCATTTCAGGAATATTTGCATTCAATCAATATTACATTCAGGAAACTATTCAAATAAATATCATCTCAGTCTCATTGGTAGACATTGGTATACATACCTTTCAAAATAAACTACCCAGAGTTGTATTGCTTCTGAATGTGCCTATTCTGATTTCCCAAAGAGATTTGCCTCTTTTTCCAATTGGAGCTGCTCTGAGTGCTTGCCCTGCCTTAGGGGAACCTTCACAGTCTTGTCCTTTAGTAGGCTTGGGATTCACAGTGTAATGAGGAGACAGAAAAGCTGTGATTTGGCCTTTTGCACCGCCTGTATCTACCAAATAGCTTCTTAAAATTCAGCTCAATAACTAGCATGAGTCTGAGTTATTAACTGGGCCTTGGTTTTTACATAGCCGTTATATAAATAATAAGTTACAATTTTAAATAGATTTTTTGGGCCCTTATGAAGACAAAAGCAGTTCTGATTTATCATTGTTGCTGCTAGAAATGAAGGGATGGGACTATTTTCAAGCTAAGAACAATTTATTGCTCAGATAAACATCGATTTTAGAGGAGCAAGCATTCGGCCATAGCCCAAGAGTAGTCACAAGTTTCTTTGTTACAAGGCAATATATAATTTTTGAACCAATAGACAGTTGCCACAGGATTTATGTTGCTTTTTTAACCTATCACCTTTACTTACTTCTACTGCACTGTGGATACTTGTATCCAATGGACTTCTAACTCACAGGCACACATATTATATATGTGTGCTTCTATTATAACTTCTAAACTCTTAGCTTACTCTGTACAACCACACCCTTACATTATAAACCCTTCACCATCTTTTCAGTACAATTTCTCCCTTACTTAAGGCATATTCTCACCTACAACTATAGAAATTTAAGTTTATGATTTTTCTGCTTAATGTCTGTGTATTGTATTTTTACATCAATCTTAGCTTCTTCTAAGGCTGCAGATCAAATCCTTCAGTGTCTGTGGAAGTTTCTGTTTTTCTGATTCCCACACTGATTGGTACTAAATCAAGACTTATTTTATTTCCAGACAGTGGTAAGCCGACTTGAGTCTATGGAAGTTCAAAATGCAGCTCCTGTAATCAGACTCCAAAGTGAACTAGAAGAAGAAACACTGGATGGAAAGCAGGCCGTAGGTGTTCTTTTCTAAAGTGTGACTGACTGTAATAACTAGAATTACTTTTCTGCTGTAAGCTTATATTACAGCATCTTTGTTTCACAATAGTGAAACAGGTTGTTTTACCATACAGTAAGAGCATTTTGTAAGCATTGACCTTTCAGAAATGAGAATATAAGGTCTTTCTGGGACTCAAGTCCACTTAAAAAGTATGAAAATAAAAAAACCCTGTGATTCCCAAAAAACTTCATAATATTTATAATAAAACTTGGAACAGAATGTTTGTTTTAGTAATAGAAAAAATAGGAAAAAATATTTCCTTCCAAGGAAATAAACTTTAGCCAAAGGATAACAATCTCAGCAGCTGACTCTTAGCTCAGTCTACTCTTCCTGAATAAGAATCAACATGCTAATCCAAATATAGCAACATTCTGCCTAACTGAGATTACATTTGTTCTATTTTCCTGTAATTAATTAGAAACATGACAAGTTACTGCTGAATTCTGCTGAATCATGGCAATTATAATTTATGTCCCTTCCAAAAAACCTGAAAGCCATAAGTTTTGCATGAATGTCATCACCTATATTTAGTTCCGATCATCTTTCCTATTTCTGAAACAAAACTCTGAATACATGAATGGAAGTGTAATGGGGAGACCCCACATTTTCAGAAATACCTCTCCCTTCCCTTTTGTTTTCTCAGTTCTTAACAAATTCACAAGTGAAAGACTTTCTGTGTCAGAGGTCATCTGTATTTATTATTTAGTTAATTTGTGTGTTTTAGCTTATGTGTAAGTTTTGAGTAACCACAGTATTCAGGGCAAAGAGTTCTGCATTGTGACTGAACATTATGCACAGAATTGCTTCCCTCTGTGTTGAACCTGCAGCCTTTCCTCCAGTGTGCAGAGGTCACTGAATAATTTGGTTTTCTACATCTGCCCTCTAATAACTCATGAGTTCAGATTTCTGTCCTGCTCTTATGTGGCTTTACTGAAGAATTCCAGTCTGTATAATTTTATTCCTCCTTGCACAACAAACTTGTTGTGGGATTGATCAATTATTTTTAGCTTCTTCTGGAAGTTATCCAATTTTGCTGTGTCCTTTCTGAGATTAGAGCAGTAGGAGGCACATTGCAGTAAAGACAAGGGCAATATTTAAACAATTTAAACACAAACCTTTATCATCTATTCTCTCTGTGCTCAACATTCCTAACATTCAGGTTGGTTTTCTGACTGCTCTTGGGCATTGAAAAAATGCTTTCACAGAGGGATCTGTTTCTGAGTAGTGACAGTCGGTGAAAATTCATAGCTTCTGTGTAAAAGTGCTGTTTTAATGCCTGCCTTTATTGGTTCTTAAAGTTCTTCTGCAGCTCCTCACAGCCAGCACTTGTCCGTACTATTCTGAATTTAGAGTCACCATGACTTTAGGATTCACTCACTATTGACATTCTGTGAAAAGAATATTAAACTTTTTCCTATCATATTATATTTCTGCATGGCTAAAATAGATACTTTAATATTGGTATTCCCTGACACAAATAATGGTCCTTTTTTCAAACCCTGTAGAAGAAATCTTAGCCATTTTCTTGTGTCTTCAATAAATGGCTCTTTACCATTTCAAACTTTTAAAAATAATAAATAAAGCCTACAGGAACTATTTTAAGTACTATTCCTTTAATTACTATTCCTTCCTTCAGGTCTTTTAAACAGACCTGAAAAATGAAGTAATTTCTCTTTAAAATGGTTCTACAATTCTGAAAAAATTTTTATTTAAATGTTCAAAAAACTATAATGTGTTTTAAGTTAGCTTATTTTCCATCCAAAGGTTTCAAAAAAGTCTAATAAAAAAGGCATATGTAGCTACAGACAAAAATGACACTTGCAATTATTACTATTTTAATGAACAGGATGAACTTCTCCGGGCTCTGTCATCTTACAAGCTGATAGCACCCAGATACCGATGGCGTAGGAGCAGGTGGGGACAAGTGTGTCCCGTGGCTCTAAAGGAAGGGGACATTGTAATGGGAAACCCAGAGTTTGCTGTCAGGTTAGTGGAATTTGACACTCTTAATTTTCATATCTATTTTATGAGATGTCTATATCTGCTAGCTTCTCTTCTGCTTTAAGTTTTCTAGGTAGAATGTACGTGCTGTCATGCCAAGAGGCATTGAACAAATTTGTGTTGAATCCACGGCCTTACCTCTTACCTCCAATGCCAGTTCCTCCTTGTAAAGTGTTCGTATTTGGTCCTCCCTTCTCTGGAAGAACAACTATTTGTAATGAAATTGCACGCAATTATAATGGAAAGGTAGGTTCATAAATGTCTTAGGTAGCTGGGCCTTGGCAATCAGTTAAGCACGTTCTTGTCATGTTATTAACATTCAAGTTACAAATATAGGAATTACAGAGGAAACATAGTATTTTAGTGAATTTTTTTTTATAAAAGTAGCTACAGATCAAGAATACTTTTATATATCCTCTTATATTGCAGTTATCTTAGTATTAGAATACTATAAATAACTTTGTATCTAAGATAATTAAATATAAATGCAAGTGGAAAATCATTTCTTTTTCAAAAAAACCCCAACCCTGCACTTGAATTACATGTAAATTTTTCTGAAATCTGCAGAGCTTTTCTAAAATCATTTTATTTTATAAATATTGGACCAGATGCTATATTTGTCTTCTGTGATATTTGTATTTTTTCAAATAATTTCACTAGGTTCTTGATATGGACATACTCTTTCAACAATATAAAGAATCAAGAGAGAAACAAGCTGAGGAATTGCAAAAGGATGCAGTAGAAAAGGCTATAGAAGCGGTGAAAAATAGATTGGAATCAGAAGAACAATCAGAAGAATCAGGTGAATAAGCTGTTCTGTGGTCTTTGAAGCTGTCTTATTTGCTTCACATCATTTAACTGAAGCAGTTGCTGTCACTTTGACTTGAAAAAGTTGCAGAAGTTGTTATGATTTCTGGGCATTAAATATGAACTAAAAGAACAAGCAGTGAAGGGAATAGCTTAGTAAAATTCAGTGTTTTTACATATAAATATATATAAATATATATATATTAAAAAAAATCTTTTGAATTTGAGGGCCATGTCAAAAGGAGTTTTCTGAACTCTGAGCTGAAAGAAATTGTGTCTCACTGATACTGTTTGAAAATATTAAATTTTAATGACTTTCTGACAAATTAAATCTCTGCAAAAATGAAATTCTCATCCAGAAAGCAGCTTATCAGCTGAACTAATGTGAATCCACAATATACAGATTTTTCACTTTGGAGCAGCCTTCCAATTATGCTGTCACAGATGGCACATTCATGAGTCGCTCCAGCTCTGGTCACATTTAGGCTTCTTAAGCTGCCTAGTTTTCTGCAGTTTGACAAATTCAATAAATATATTGCAAAGGTGAAAATTATATGTTATTTTAGTATCTTTTAAGCAAAGTTTGTATTTTTTTCAAGGAAGTTCAGTGGATGCTTTTCAAAATTATTCTTTTGAAATGAAAATACTCCATTGAATTAGAATTGCCTTTTTATGGTTAGCTCTAGTTAGGGTTCCAATGGACAATGGGGCCATTTTGCCTTATTCATCTAAGCAAGGAATTGTGTTTGACTTTTACATTGGTAGATACAGCTAACAAGAGGTCAGTGTATTCCTCTAGTGCTGCAAAACTGGTGCTGACAGTGATAAAAAATCATTGGCATTGCTGTAAGAATAATGATGAGCTATGACACTAAAATTGAAACAGTTAAACAGTGTTGCATTCTAGATTCCTGACTATGTTAATACTTTTGAGGACAGGAATGTTATTCCTGACTATGTAAATACTTTTGAGGACAGGGATGTTAATCCTATTAGAATTAATGAGAAATTAATCCTAATTAAAAATTTTATTGCAAAACTGAAGTACAAACAGAGGATGTATTTTCCTTTACATATCTTTTTGTAGCATAAGATTGTTTCAGATTTTTTTAAGAGATAAGGAGATGTTTGGGTTTGGGCTGCATTGAGTTTTTTTGCAGAATGGAAATTTTTGTATTGCACCAAAAGGAAGTTATTAAGATGCTGCTCCTTTTGTAGGCACCTTGTATCTTGGCAAAAATAAGCTGATAAATGTGTACATTTGTGCATGTAAAAAGCATCAATACAATCATTGAAAATTCTTGACATAAATACAGAAACTAAATAAGGCATTTTTTCCAAATTACACTCATGGTAGGTAGTGCAGTTGGCTAAAACAGTTCTTCACCAAATTTTATCAAGTTAATTGTGAGTTAACTGTGAGTATTTCTTATAAAGCTTTAAAATAATTATACTTGTTGTGCCAGCAATTAATAAGAAAATGTGGAAAAATATTAATGTTTTGTGCATCATAGGGAATACAGGCTACTTTATTGTTTAAAATACACTGCTTTGATCTAAAATTTGTATTGATTGAGAAACTATTTTGGTAAACCTTTTGATTTAGGAACCAAAGGGAAATCAAATAAATGGAAATTCTAGCATGCTTTAAATGCCTGATTATTCTGGTACAGAAATGTCATTCTGTTTATATTGAAAGAATATTTAGCTTAGAGGTGGAAAATACTGTACAGTTAAAAATGTTGTGGTTTTGATACTGAGAGAGCAAACCAAGATCTTAGTTTATGAGACACACTCTACATCTGCATTTGGAACTGGTGTTTGTTTCTTTCTCAGAGCAATTGTGTATTGCTTAAAATGTATGCTGTGCTGAAGTTATGATATAATGCTTTATTTGAGTCCTGATTTCAAATTTCTCTGTGAAGTTCATTTAAAAAATCTATGGTGTTAGGAATACCAGAGATAACTGCTGACCACCCAGAAGTTCAAGCCATGCTAGAAGGAGCCAAAAGTGTGTCATTCTCTGAAGACATAATGTTATCTCAAATGTACGCTGAAGCACTGGAGGAAGCAGTTGCAGAGGTGAGACTACAAGTAGTATGTAGCAAAATACTTTTTTCCTAAGAGGAGCTTATAACAGTTTATGCATTATCCATATATGTTCTTAGTTTTCCCATTTGAGACATCAGTTTCATTTATATCACATAGCCCAAAAGCTTACATAGGATTGAGGAGACACTGAGGAAGACAATGAAAGACAAATCTAATGAGGACTATTTTATTGTCCTTTATACATAATAAAAATATGTGTGTGCATGTGTATATGTATTCACACAATTATAGAGAAGTTATTTCTGTCTTTTAAATTACCTGAGCTACAAATTGTTAACGGCTGGAGAATTATCTGACAGATCATTGTCTGCTTGCTCTATTCTTATATTTGTAGTCACTATTAAAGAACTGAACACCAGATGTAAGAGTTTGAAAAGAATTGTTTATGAAGATCTATACAAGAATCTTTAAATGTTTTGAATTTGTTCAATGGTATGTAACTATTGAAACTGGAATGTAAATTCTTTATAGGCAAGCTTAAAAAATCACTATTGCATTAGTCTCTTCTTGTTTAAAATGTTTCTCATTTCATTCAGACATACAAAGTTATAAATGTCTTACTTTTTATTGACCTGAAATAATAATAAGGAAAAATCATAGCATTTAGAAAGTAATTTTGTATTATGCTGTCTTTTTTGTACAGCTCATTTAAGTCTTTTTATATTCCTGAATGTGACATTTTCTAACAGCTTATGAAGACTAACAAAGACAGGTTTCCTGATGCTCCAGAAAGAGGAGGGTGGGTAGTGGATAACTACCCTCTGTCAGAAGACCACTGGTCAGCCTTATTAGAGAAAAGACTTCTACCTGACACTATTGTCTGTCTGAAGGATACAGAAAAAGATGGTTAGTAAATGCACCCTAATGCAACTTTATACTTTCTTTCTTTTTTTCTGTGTTGATATCTGTATATAAAACATACTTGTGAGAAAAACTAGTAGTTATGTCCCATTTATAAAGCTTCAGGGTCTGGAGAATGAATCATCCAGTGAATCAACAAGAGAACCACAATTTCTTACAATTTGGAGTTAGGGAATTACACAGAATTTAAACCAGGAATACTTTGCTATAACAGCAAAGAAGATTTCTCCCGTTTTAAATCAGTTTTCATTTTTCTCCTATTTACAACCAGCAGGAAATACCAGTAGACTCTTGTAGCATCAGATTTTTTTATTCTTGGCTGGCTGGCCACCACCTTGCAAAGTGGCTCTTGGTCAAATTTCTCTGCCTTGGTTTGCCCATTTGCAAAATTAGGTTAGAGGTATGAAATTTCTCAGCTTGAGAGAAGAGGCGAGTGGGGGAAATACTTGTATGCAGGGGTACTCTGTTCTCCATTCTGGGATCAAAAATAAACCCCAGTAACTTCCTACCCAGATGGATACAGTGGCTTCGTATCTATGAATTCAGAGTAAGGGATTTTTACTTTATTCTTTCCAGCCAAAAGGAAGATTGGCACCAAGAATCAATAACTGAACATATTCATGTACTGTTAAAAGTTTGTAAAATTGTGTCTTCATGGATCATATTTGCTTGATTCATACCACACCACAAGTTTAATTGATCATTGGCATTTTTTGATCATTACCTGCTCAACCCAGTCCATTATCAAAAAATCTTTCAGTGGCAGAAACTTCCATTGAAGAAAGGCATGATGGGTCTATTCACACAGAGTTCAAGACAACTCATTAGATGCCCAGCACTGGAATCAGTCCAGAGATCTTCAAACCCTTGTCCCTGAATATAAAAATCAACCTGAGAAAAGCAAGGTTACACAGTTTACTCAGAACAGATTTCTTATTTAAAAAACCCCAAATTTAGAAGTATGTCATCTGATCAGCAAATCATCCTCACAACTCAGGAATAGTAGCTAAACAACTTAGTCACACAGCTTTGTGAAATTTTGTAACCAAAAGTGTTTCAGTGTGGCCAGAGCTCATACAGAGACTAAATACTGGCTGAACATTTCTGTGAGAAGTTTCTAGGTGCAGTGTTTGTCAGAAAACCGTTTTTGCAGAAGCAGTCATTCAAGACTTCATCTCAGACACTTTTGGAAAGAACCTAGAGGCAAATTGTTTTCCATGCCTCATCTTTGCTTCCCAGCCATTCGAAGCTTATTGAGATGTTCATGAACCTTGTTTCTGGGACGTAGTGCATTGTCCTTTCTTACAACCACAAAAAGCATCTCCTTCCTGTAGTTGGCATATGGTAAGGAAATGTCAATACTGTGTGCTAAATAATAAACATCAGGAGTCTGCCTCTAGCCTGAACTGCAGGGAGAGCAGTGAGGTGGGAGAGACGCTTTCAGAATTATATTAAATTTCTCTTCACTTCTCAGAATTTAACAAATTAGTGAATTAGTTGGATAGAAGAAAAGATTGGCTCTTTTCTGGTCAGTAACTACTCCTTTTTTAAAAAATATATTTTCTTTTTTATTTTTTGTTTTCTGAAGGGAAGAATTTGGGAATTCATAGCAGAGGCTTTCAAATTAAGGCCTCTCTAGAGCTTGCCTATTATGTGCTTCCTTCCTGCAGTATAGGCCTCTGCCATTTCCACTTGTTCTCAAAACCTCCTCTGAATTACTTGCTATAATATGAATAACCTGTTTTATACTCTTGGTAGTATAAAAATTTGGCTGAAAATGTAGCTTTTTGCTTATGGATACATTTCCTTGAATTTAGCTATTTTGTTTCATTTTATTCTTTTTATTTGCACAATTATGTTGACTCTTTACTTGATTCCCACTTGTTTCTGTCATTTAAATAATTATGTAGTTGTGAAGTTTACATTTTCACAGATTTGAGTCATTACTTTGTAGTCTGTTCCCTGACCTAGTCTAAACTCTCATAAGTCCACTGATGAAAACAGGTTTCAGCACACAGCCATAAATAAATCTATTTTTCAAAGTAAATAAGTCAGTAGAGTTCCTAGTAGGAACAGCATACTCTTAATTTCTGCTAAACAGCTGCAGTAGTAGAGGTATGCACATTATTTATATTTTTATTTGAATGTTTTTCATTTGTTTCTTCACAGCATTCTTTGTACACTTGCAAATATAATAAATGGCAGAGTAACACATGATATATGAAAGTTTAAGATAAATCATTTCAGTTTTGTCTCCTTTTATAGCCTTCATAACCTTCCAATATTCCAGATTCAGTTTTTAGGTGCTTTAAATTGAAAAAAGCTCTAAAATAGTATAAATCAACAGCGTCATAACATTTCAGTGGTATATATACTTTTTGTTGACTGTAAAAGAAATCTGTCAACAATTTATTAATTGATATTCCTAACACAATGACTTTAGTTTTATACAGATGCATTAAAGTCATTACTGTTATGCAATTATGCTGCAGGAGCCTGTATGCTGCGCAGAGCATACCTAGCAAGTAGGAATGAAAATAATTCTAAGAGTTTGGAAACACCAACACATGAAGCATTAGAAACGAAAGAAGATGATGAAAGGTAAAATATTCCAAATATCTGAATGTATAAAATGAGCACAAGAAAATTCTAGCCTCACTCTGTGTTAAAGGTATCAGTGCATTTATCACACAAATTAAGTAAAGCAGTACACTAAGACTAGTTATCATATACAGGAAATAATCCAATATCTGTTGTCTTTGAGGAATATTTCATTTATATCAGTACATATGGTGGCAGTAAAATCTCTTTCTAAATGCTTTTTCATTAGCCTTTCATTAGTCCAACTTTTAATGCAATGAGACAAGAAAATTAATTTAGATTATAAAATACATCTGATTTTTATTTTTTACAACCAAAATTATATTTCCACATCTTTACATTTAATGTATCTGCAACTTGCTTTAGTAATATTTGTAATGGTCTTAAGATAAAGAAACTTTTATTTACAGTGAAGAAATAGAAGAAACACTGACATCAGAGGAAGATCAGTCTCCAGCTGCTACTGAGGAGAAAGGTGTGTATCATTTGACTTCTGATCGAATTATGTGTTTCAATCACTTAGTGGTTTGATTTTCCAGTTTTGATTTCCTTTTTTACATTCAGCATCTAGAAAAATAACTTTTTGTTACTCTCTTCATTGGTACTCTCTTCACACATTTCTTTGTGTCATTCCTCATGGATGTTACAGAATAGAGATGGTTTCCATTAAATCAGCCAGCACTGTTGTAGTTTTCAATAAATCCAAAGGATGGGATTCTATCTCCTCTAGTAACTTTTCTAAGTGGGTTATTAACTGTCTTGAAACTACTCATCTGTAGCTCTTTAAAAGTTACAAAGCATTGCTGGAACTTAGTCAATAGTTAATGAGAAAATCACAGCATTGTCTGATTTTCTGGTCTTCCTTCAGTAAGCTCAACCTGAAGTAATTAAAAGGGAATGGATATCAGTTCATCACTGTCTTTCCTAATATGCATTGGGAATTGCTCAATCTGATAGCAACACACATTTTGAATTGCTGAATCCAGAAGCAGAGGTGAGGCTGTAGCAGCTCTGTGTCCCCAGGACCATGCAATGAGTCTAAGCACATACTCCCATTTCCCTGTCATCCTCTTCTTACTCTATTATCCATGCTAGTGGATCCAATCCACTTTGATCCTTCCTTCTCCTTGCCTTCTCAGAAAAGCTTCCTGATATTATAAATCTCCGACAATCCCAAACTGCTTTTCCCTAGGCATCCCCTAATGAATCTCATGCCCTGTAGGCAGTAATGCACTTCAGCCAGAGAGCTTCTCGGGGTGACCCATCTCAGTAGATTTCACACCCAGACAATGCCTTCATCATCACCTTCTAATGGCCCTGAGGGGTGTCAAGTCACGGTGATATTTGTTGTGATGAACTTTTGGGGGTTCACTTATCTGTCATTGTTTCTCCCCTTCTTTGTGCTTATGGACATTAGTCTTTAACAACATACCACCATAAAAACTAATGGAATTCTGTGTATTACATGAGGCTTCCACTCTGGTTACAACATAAATAGAACATTTTAGATAAAGATGTTCTTACTTTATTGCTTTCTATATTGACAGAACCACCTTTTTTTGTTTGTTTCCTGTAAAGATCCTACTTTATATCAGAATGGTGTTTTACTTAGCTTCCAGCAGAGAAAATATAATTGTCCTGGGCAGAAGTGAATAATCTGTAAGGAGTGAGATTTTGGCATCAGACCAGTTGTCACAAATAGGCTGGATTTTTGCACCTCAGATTGTGTCAGTTGGATTGAGACTTTGTTCCAGTTAGTTGTGATATTATGATCTCCTCGAGCTAGGTTTTATAAGCTCTTGGAAACCTATATAACACTTGAGATGGCTTAGCTGCCTCTGATGGCATAAAATTAGCAGGATGGCTTCTGTGGCAGTGTTGGAAACAGAAAAGTTTTAATAAAAGGCAAAATAACAAAGCTCTTTACAGAGAAAACCTGAGTTAGAGGTACACCTAACAAAAACAATTCCTTTGTTCTCTTCTTTTTCTAGTTAATTACTTAGGCAGGACTTTCTAGCTTCTATCCAATTAGCTATCCTTAAGTTTGAAGTAAAGTCCCCAAATTCCTATGAGGTGTCTTTTTACCTAATTGAGAAGAGAACTTTTAGGCTTTTTTTCTTTTTAAAGAGACAAAAGATAATTTAGTCACTACATCAACAAAGGGCACATTCCTACATAGTTTCAATGGTTTGAACCTCAATAGTCCAAAAAGCTGCAGAGTTTTACTTCCCTCTTAGCCTTCTTTAATCACTGCCTAGCTTCTTAGAAGAATGTTTCTGTCTGATTTGGATCAGCTGTCACAATGAATTACCATGCATAAATATCTGTCTCTATATTAAGAACTAGACTGGGGACTTTGGAGTATTTTCTTTCTCTACTATCCAGTCTCAAGATTTCCCATTCATAGCCTGAATTATCACCCAAGGCCTGGAGCGGAATTCCCACTTTCATTTTTTCTCATCAAGAATCTAGACTGCTATTGCCATTTTTCTTTCCAACCCAACATACTGGTTTCTATACAAAATTACTATGGCCAAGCTTAAGTTCTGTATTACCAGTATGTCTCACATATGTTCTCTTTCCTGACCTAGTCTGGCATTTATTTTACATATTTATTTAGGATGCATTTATCATACATATTTACAAGGCCTAAGTTGTAAAGGTAATATAAAAGAGACTGAGTAAGATAGCATGCTTTTAAATTTTAATGAGGTAACATTTCACCTACTCTGTGAAAAAAAATACTGTAGCTTTCTAGGGTTCTTTAAATTCTTTAAATTTAAATTCTTTGAATGTAAGCTTTTTTAAAAAATCCACATTATACCTTTTATAGTTTCTAATAAAACACATAGCTTTTCTCCAAAGTGAATAAATCCTATAGTATTAAACATACAGGCTTCTACAAAGATACTTCGTCATTCTCATCTCAAATAATAAACTTCATGGGAGTTTGCAATATCTAAATAATGTTGATCTGAGTACCTCAAAAGAACATAATAATGTCATGTGGTCTTAAGACATGTTATAAGTCCTTGTTCAGAGAAAATCATGTTTTCCTACACCTACATTTTATTTCAATAATCAAACACTGACTCACCAAAACAATTCAGTCATGCTGCTCTTAGCCTGACATCGTTTTATTTCACATGTAGTGCCATCAGCACATTGACTGCAGCTTTTCTCCCATGTGACATATCTTTACAGCAATATAGACAAATGTTCACAGTTCACATGTTCCCAGTTTGTTGGGTTTTTATAATATATAGCAGTTAGAATATAAAAAAGATAGCTCAGAAAAAATACTTCAGAGCCCAAATCATACTCTTTTAGTCTCTCACATATGGCATCCTCTAGGAATGGCTCAAAGCTGCACCAGGAGAGGCTTAGATTGGGCCTCAGGAAGTGTTTCTTTACTGAGAAGGTAGTCAAACACCAGAACAGGATTCCTAGAGATGTGACTGATGCCCCAAACCATTTAAGAAACATTTAGGAAATGCCACTAATAACATGCTTAAGCTTTTGGTCAGCCCTGAATTGCTCAGTTGATGAGCAGTAGATGATCGTTGTAGGTCCCTTCCAACTGGAATAGTTCTATTCTATTCTATTCTATTCTATTCTATTCTATTCTATTCCATTCCATTTCATTCCATTCAAGTAGATGCACATTTTAATAACCACTGTTTTTGTAATGTCAGTGGAATCTGGGATTGTTTCAGCACTGAACATATTCACGTTTATAAGACTGTGTTTAAAAGGATAAAATCATTCCAGTGATGAACAAGGTACTTCCACATGTCTTAATGAGAGTAAAAGTAACTGGAGAAGGAGACTTCGTGCAAATCTAACAAATGTGTTTAAGTGAGTTAAGAAGCTAAGTTCAATGCTGAAATGTCTGCTAAAGATATAGAAATCACTTTATGTGTTATCTCTTGCTTGTAATGTCTCACTGAACATTATAGCCTCATATTTTTTTCACGTCCTTTGACACAATTATTCTGAGAGGTTTTTTTCAGGAATTTCTTTATTTAAGCATTTTTGCAGAAGCTTTGCATGAGTATGACTGTATTTATACTAGGAGACAGCTATATCAATTCATGAGACTATTATATTTCACCTGTTGTAGAGGAGTTCTCAACTTCAGGCAGATCTGTGGGTTCACTCCAATCTTCTTGAAGTAATACTTGGCATATTCTTTTCCTGCCACATTTCTGCCAGAGATTACTTCCTTTCTATAGCAAACTCAACTGGAGCACACATGCTTATGCCTCAGTAGCTCAGGCTGGTGTGTTTGTACAACCACATTTTCACTGATGTCTCTTCTGCTGCTCTTGCTATTTGGGCAGAAGTTCTTGGCAAAAATAAATTGGCAGCTGGGCTCATAATTCCAGATGTCACCTCTCATGCTTGTGCTTTCACAGCTTTTAAGATCATTCTTAGTTATATACTCTTTAATATTGAGTTGCAGCTCTTTAATATTGATCTCCTTTCTCATTACAGATGGTGGAGGGTTGAATCAATACCCTTCTCTTGGGCTTTTGTTCTATTTTCTTGCTTTTTTTATTTTTATCATCATGTTAAATTCAGTAAGATATTTGAAACAACAAGAGCAAAAAATAATTAAACCTGTTCATGTTAGTGCATTTTCTGTTTAGTCTTTGAAGAGAAATACTTCTTGGAATCAATTGTAATTATAACATTTACCAGGCAGATGATGTGTGCTCAGTCCTACAGCCTCTAAATATATTTCTATTGTTTTTCTTGACAACTTGCATCCTGATTTGTGCTTTCCCCTACCTTTACCTGGAGGTTTTTCAGAGAGAGAGATTGGACAAGGACAGTTTATTAAACTGGAGATGAGAGATTGCAAATTACTTATACTGCAAACTTCAAAGCAAGCTCTAGTGATATTACCTTCACATTTTGTTCAGTGTCTGAGCAAAGCTGCATGATCTTCAAAGCCACTTTCTGCTGTCATTTATAAATCAGATGTGATAATTGCATTTTAATACCTGTAATCCCAGCATTTTAGGCAGAGAAATTTCAAAATTTGAAAACCAGAAAGGTTAAGAACAACTTCCTCAATTAAATCCCAAATACCTTCAGTTCTTAAATTTTTTAGTCTCTCATTCAGAAAAATAAAGACTAAGGAATATTGGTGGAGAACAGCTATGCAGTGTTTTGAAGAAAAAAAAAGAACAAAAGCCTATGATTAGAGCTATCCGTCTTTCTGGAAGCTCTTGTCACTTTCTGAACATAAAAAGAGAAAGGACATCCTCTTAATTTACTTCACTTAATGTCTGTCCATCTGTCCTCCTTGACCCTATCCCGTATCAGTCTTGTAAATTAAATAGAACCATAAGCTAATGAAAAGATAAATGAAATCTTGTAACAGCTTTCTCTAAACACTTTGAAGGCAACTCATCTTTAGTGGAGATGGTCAGCTTTAGTTTTTGAAATATACATTTTAGCTTTCATCTGCTAGAATTTTTAGAATATTTTAAACAACAAACCAGAAATAGAAACCATTTTATTTTAATAGAAAGTTGTTAAATAAACATATTTTTATGCATTAGAAAGGATCAACTTTATCTGTAAACCACAGTTGTCTTTCCAATTTAAAAAAATCAGTACATACAATATAAGTTTGTCTATTGAGCACATTTCACTGTAACATGCTGAAGATTATTTGGCAGTGTATATTTATAAGTAAGAAGTGGTAAAAGTCTGTATAAACAAACTACAGTCTGTTTCAAAAAGACAACTGAAATTACATTCATAATGAAATACAGATCAGTTCCAAGAAATTAAAAGTGTCACTGTTATGGTATATTTTGCCTTTTTGTTTATTTTGCTAGTTAAGCCCTAATGAAGAAGACATGCTGGCTTCTCATGTGTCTGTATCAGCTTTGGCAGTGTTTCAATGAGGAGAAAAGAGGAACTTTTTTATATTTTTTGATGTTGCATATGGACCAAGGGAAGAAAAAGTCATAGATACTAAGATATTAAAGGCTCTCTTTCCCCAACAATTCACTTAGAGAATGTGGGGGCAGAAAGCCTTCAAGGATTGTTTGTCTCTATGGTAACGATGCTCAGTACAAGCACGGAACATGCAGAGCAAAAGAATATGAGAAATTGGCGTATAGGCATTCCCTACAAAAGCCCAAGATTTGAGGCTGGGGAAGATTGTTTCCCATCACCATTGTGATAATAAAATTAAATTAAGAACAGTACTGTTAGGTAGAAGGCCACCTCCTTAGAGAGAAAGTTGTTTGCATTTTTATATCATTTATTTTCAAACCACTTCTGTCTTTTCAGATATTTTTCTTGACTATGTTTTTCATTTTTCAAAAAATATCTTCTCTCCGTAAATAACCTTGCCAAGCAGAGTTATTATATTTATATCTAATGGCAAAGGTACAGCTGCCTTACTTGGTCCCTGGTGAGACAAACTAAATGTCAGGGAGACAACATTTTTGTCATAATAAGGTTCAAATACCTGAACCAAAACCAAATGAGGGTTGTCTGATTTTTGGTCTGTCTGTTTTCACTGGGGAGGTAAACCTTTTTTCTTTTGTTACTTCTCCCCTCTTTTCAGGGGAGAGTTTCTCCAGTTCACTTAGACCTGGATAATCTATTTAAGAGTTTGAAAGTATGCAATAATATGTGCTGGTTATGTTTTTTTAAGCAACAAAACCTTCTGCATACAGGTATTCTGTTGGAATTATGTGTCTAAAGTAGCAAAACAAAGCTGGAACACATGCTGGCCCATCCTTTGCTGATATATGGCCTGTCAGGAGAGGTAACATGAATTATAAATGCATCTGAGATAAAGGTCATGGGAACTACTCTATTAAGTGAATTCATTGCCATGTTCAATATTCTGTCTCAGATGATGCCAAATATTCATTTCAATCTCTTGTTCTGCTTGTATACTTCCAAAGTGTTATGACCTGCTGAGAACTGAGGTGTTTTTAAAGGGCTGGACTATAAGATGATTTTTGAAAGCCAGATCCAGCCAGCCCTCATCCCATCTTCCATGTGTTACTGCTGTGGATAGGGCTGTGGTTCACAAGGCAGCACATGTGATTTCTGCAGTGTGACTGTGCCAGGGATAACATGTGCAAGCCACAGTTAGTGTAACCCAGTTATTAATGTATCATTTCCTTCTTTTCCTAAAATCTTTGTTCCTAAGGGAGTCATCATTACATACTGCATTAGAGCTGCCCAAATGTGAGCAGGTTTTACCTAGCTGAATCTGTTTCTCATTTGGAATATATCAGTGCAGAATGCAATATAATTAATGCACCATTTGCACATCTTTTAATGTACATAAAAAGGTATGTTTAAGTTCCTATTTAGAATCATGGTAAGAGGCAAAAATGTCATTGCATGGTATATATAATGACATATATAAAATTAATGTCTAGTTTAGTAAAATGCAAATGTTTGCAAGCCTGTTTAAGGGAAAATATTATTTCTAATTTAAGATCAAACTATTTGAAATCTGCAAGGTGTTTCTCCTTGCTGATATGCCCTTTTGCACTTTGATTAATGTTTTTACACTTTGATTTATGTTTAAACTAATAATCAAATAAGAAGAAGGTTAGCTACTAAGGTGTCAGTCTAATAGTTGTGTTGTTCAAAACTAAAAAAAATTGGGGGGAGATGTATTAAATAATGGTTGTTATAAAATATCATAAAAATACTTGTCAAAATGCTTCTTTGTTAATATTTTTGCAGTTTACCTTGGCTGTGCAATGGTATTGCTGGAGCAGGGGCTGACAGCCCTGAGGGCTGATAGGGCAGGCAGTGGGAGCCCCAGGGGCTGGGCAGGGACAGCCAGGCCCGGGGGTGTCCTCTGGTCCCTGAGCCAGCACATGAATTGCTATAGAGAGCCCAACTTGCTTCAAACCTCAGTTAATCAGGGATATACTTCAGGTCAATGGTGGTATTGAGAGAATAAAAGTTTCAACCTCAAAAGTAGAAGAATATAATTATTAAAAGCACATGAGTAAATGGTGGTATTGAGAGAATAAAAGTTTCAATGTCAAATGTAGAAGATTCTAATTATAAAAAGCATTCCAGTATTTAGAAATTTAATGTATTTCTAGAGCTACACGTTGTGACACAGTTCCTTAATAAGATGTAGACATTGCAGTGCCCAAAACTCCCACACTAACTCTAAAATGCCTGATTTCATGTAGGGACAAAAGAAATAAGCACAAGTAGCAAACTAGCAAGGGACCAAACTTAGTGGGCCATGAAAGAATTTCAAAATAAGGGGTTTGAGATATGGTCCTTGTTCTGAAGGCACTTGCATATCCCAGCTGCTATTGGCACTCTGAGGTGATGCTTTAGTTGGTAGAATATTACACAAAAATTAGGCAGCATCTTTACTCTGACCATTACGTTTCAATCTGTTTCCTGCCAAATCTTGCTGGTACCTAATCACTGAAGCCCAGCTACATTATACACTTTTTGCCTTTTGGCTCTTATTTGGAAAATAAATGTGTCATTTGCAAATTTCTTCAACAGTCAACAAGAGGAAATGAGAGATACTTGGTTCTGGGAGGAAATATATTTTCTTAATGAAAAAATTGTAACAGGGCAATCTAACCCTTCATAAGCCACAAAAATTGATTGGATTTTTCAGACTGGGACAAATTCAAAATGAATGTTACAGTGCTGCAATTTGACAGAGTGAGCATTGGCCTGCTTAATGCTCATAAAGCATTGGGGTTTTAATGTTTTGAGGTTTTGTATTTTTGATAAAGTAGTCAAAGCTTTTTACATACAAGGCATTACAAAAGACTTTCATTTTAGTAATACCTCTGCTTTGTTCATGTAGGAAGTTACATAAGGAAGAACAGTAGTAATGGTCCTTTTAATGTAAAAAATGAGTTGAAATTCCTTGGAATAGGCTGATAATGTTGTTACTTGTGTCAAATCTGTTAATGCCCTTTCAAACTAAAAACAAGACAGGAACAACAAGAGAAGGGGGAAAATTTTGGCAAAATAGAAAATAATTCCATTCACTGATAAAATTTTTTCTTGTGTCTTCATTTCTGGCCAGACAAAAACACAGCATATGCTGTAAGTCCCAGCAAACTTAGAGTAATATCAGTTAATTTAACTCACTGCTCTCAACTGCTTTTCTGTCTGTTAGCTGACATCACTTATTAACAGAACACAAAGAAAAATTACAAGAAAAAAAGACAATCAGAGTTGAAAATTATATGAGTGCAGAGAATGGGAACAGCAGCAACAATACTGCATTGCTGCTGCCAGTGACAAATTCTTTATGGTGTCAGATAGGCACTTGGGTATCATCTTCTAGCTGAGATAGGACTTTGTCTCAGGACTTTCAGGGTCTAACAGTGTATGAATAGATAGTAATTGCAGCCCTATCTAGCTCCTAATTGGAACCTTTTCTAATATGTCAATATCAAGTTTTTAATTCCATATCTGTTGTCATTATCAAGTTTTAAATTTCATATCAGCTGTCAATATCAAGTCCTTAATCCCATCTGTCTTCTTCATCAAGAAGTTGTGGAGGAAGGAACTAACCTCGTCTTTATTTGTTCATGAAGTATGAAAACACATTTGGTGTGGTTTTGTTGTGTTTACAATGTGTAGTAAAAAAAAAAACAAACCTGTGATTTTCTTATTTATATTAATGCATCCTTTCAGTCTTTAACTTCTGTCAACTTTCTGTGAGACAGTGTTAGAAAACATGCTTGGACTAATCTTAAACAACAGACACTACAAATTTCTGCATGTTCCTTAAGAGATTAAAGTATTCTCTCTATCTCTCTTAATTACTAAACAAGTGATTGTATGCAAACATGGGTGCATTAAAGCCAGAATTTCCTGTGAGTTTCCCAGTTCCATTATTAACAGAGGGAAGTCATGATAATATTTTTTTACTTTATTTTCATTTATTTGTTCATTCAAATTTTTCCCATGCTGGCATGAGGCATGACTATATGGGAGAGTCTGTCAAAAGCTGTTCATCATTGAATCATAATTTTTAGATTAATGTATTCTGCATTGTATTTCTTTGCAGAAAGAGCCATATTTATTTTGAGTGCTGATTTAAATAACCATGTGCAAATATAGTTCAGCAATTTGACCTCATTTATTTTCCTGGAGAAGCCTCAGTGTATAGAGTATCAACATGATTAAACTATGACTTTACAAAGTGTCTTTGTAAACTACTAATATAATAATTCATAATTATGGGAAGGAAGAAGCATTAAAAAGTATATCACCATATTTGAGCAATACAAAAACAGTCCTAAAGAAGAATGATGGTTTTTAAATGTAAAAAATTTTAGAGGAGCATTGCCTATTTTATGTGATTGGATTTTCAGAAATCATGCAACCTGAGTTTGCAGAGGATGGTTTTCCAGATACGGAAGAAATGAAAACAGTTAAAATGAAGATTGACCTTTTCATGAATGATTGGGAAAATATGGAATCAGAAATCAGGACGTCATCTCAAGTTCAGGTGGTTGTTTTAGAGATTGCTGAGCAAACACCAGAAAGTCTGCTTAATCAAACTGTGCAGCTTATGGAAAGTAAGTAATACTGTTTATGTGATTATTATCACTTCAACTGTTAAGAGGGATTTTTGGATATCTCAAGCAAATTAGGGAGTAGGTTGTACTCAGTTTGATATTGCTAATATGAAGAGTGCCATAGTGTGTTCTCTGAATCAGTTGAAAAGCATAATAGCAGCCTTTCAGACATCTGAGTGGGGGAAATGTATATATTTGAAATATAACTATAATATGGCTATGCAAATAGGTGCATAATAGCTGCTAAACATTCTGAAAGCACATTTCCACAATTACCTATGTATTCTATCTGTGTATGCCAGGATACTGGTTTGAGAAATGGCCAGATAGTGAAGGTTCACTAATGTGTAATATACATTGGGTTAGTGAGACTATCAGGGTGTGTAATAATCTAACCTAACCATCTGCATAGACTATATTTCAAAACTGAATTTTACATTAATTATTTTAAAATCAATATTTCTTTGGCAAATTACATTTCTTCATTTGTGTGGTCTTGCAGAATATTGAGCACTGGATAAATAATACTACATTTTTCCTATTATCACTACAAATCAAGTGTTTTATTAACCAAAACATCTATGGCTCTATAATAAACTGAAATTTGAGTGATGATTCTTCCCAACAAGTAACAGGGAAAAAAAACTGTTGCAAAGAGTAATGGTACTATCTGCATGTGTTTGTATAATTCTTTTGCAATACAAGTTACCATTGAAAATACCATTTACTGTAACCAAAAACAACCTTTAGAATTTCCATTTTTGGAGGAGGCAATATACTAATTTCCACATCTGGGGAGAACATTTTATTCTGTGAGTAGAAGAAATGCAAGATACAGTTGGCAATATTTTCTTCCATGTATGCACTTACTTTCAAGGACAAAGAGAATATATTCTGGTATAGCCAAAGGATAACAATTGAAACAGAATAAAAACCCTAATCTTTTCAGAACCTTTTAAATATTATGGCTGGGAATTATCTGATGAAGACTTAGGGGAGGAGGAACAAGATCTGGCTGCTGAAGAGGAAAATGAGGAAGTGGAAGAGGAAGGTGGAGAAGAGGAAGAGGAAGAAGGAGAACAAGGGGAAGAAGAGGAAGAAGTAAGCATGCCAGTTTTTATCTATTTATGCTTTTATTATAACTCCTTTATTTTGGGTTTGAAAATAAGCTCAGAGAAAACAGATTTTGCTTGATCCTGATTTTTTTTTTTTATCCAGTTGAAGCCTTCTTACAGAATAAATACTTATTCTTCAAGTGGATAAAAAGTATGTGCTTCAAGAACACTTTCCCTACATTTCTGTGTTGTGGCCAATAGTAGTTTTATTACAGCAAGAAAATCAAATACCACCATGCTAATAGAGAGAATGACTGTACCTAGTCTTGCCAGAGGGCAAGGAGGGGTTTTTATTAAAGAAACAAATATGAACTTTGATTTCTGTCAGCTAACAATGATTCCATTAGCCATCATGTAAACATCAGAAGATGCAGCATCCCGTTCCATTTCAGCTATTGATAATTTTCACACATCCACTTTAATGAAATTAGAGGTCTAGCTTTGCCTTTCTATTTTCATCCTATATTGGAAGATTCCCATCCCCAAATTTAACAGTACAGGATATCCGCAGACTGAGAGAGCAGTATTGATATATTTTTTAGAAATTAACTTTACTGGATAAATAATATGACATAAATCATAACACCAGCTCTCACTATATTTTCTGAAGAAGTCTACATTTAAACAAATCAGTTTCAAGAACACAGTAGGAAAAGATTTTATCATAGATACTTCTACCTTAATTTTGGTCCTCAATGGCTAACTGTGATATTCATTATATTTTTAATTTAATTCTTTTCTCGATAATTCTCTTATACAATTTGTTTTCTGACTCAGAATCAAAAAAGTGTGCATTTTCATAGACTTATTTTCAGCATGCAAACTGTTTTGAGAATACCATCCTAATTCAATCGTCACTTAATATATTTGGCATTATTTAATCTGATCTATTTAATCTAAATAAACTCCTGAATTCTAAGAGTTCTTTAAAAATTTTATCTTTTCAGGATGAAGAAAAAATTAGGCAAAAGAGAAGGCATATGGGAGACACAAACCACTTTTGTCCAGTCAGTCTGAAAGAGAACTTTGTCCTCTACCCTGGACTCCAGGAATATGCAGCTAAATACAAAGAAAAGATTTATTACTTTTCAACTTCCGAGTACAGGGATGAATTTTTGAAGAACCCTGAGGAGTATGTGGCTCACAACGAACCACTACAAGTGAGAATCTTAAAAATTATTTAAAGCAGATAATAGCAGATTAAAATAACTACTTTACATTCCCTTTTAGATTTGTTTATTATGGCTGATTTTTTTTCTGAGCAACAATATATTAGGCAAGTCCTTGAAGCAAATAAGACCCATGACTTCCCTAGTGATTTTTAATGTAAATTTGAATTAACACATTGAATTAATGATGCAAATACAGCAGAAAAGAGAGGAAGGTTAAAAAGGCTTAAAGGCTTGCAATAATCTTAAAATGGGTTTAAAAAATGACACATATTGGCGATTTTGTGGGTTTTTTGTAACTTGAAAAAGGGTAAAAGAAAGAAGATTTACCAGACTTGTCTAATGAAGTTTCATTTCTACCTGCTGATAGTAGGGTAGTAGATTTGTTTGGTGTTTCCAGAGAGCAGGCAGTTTAGTTAGAACAGCAACAGAAAATCTGGGAACATTAAAATACAAAAGTATGTAACTGTTTTTGATGGATTCTTTAATTATGATATTTTTGAAGTGAAAAACAGTAGGGGGTGGGTGCAGTGTAAACTCCAAAATGTTACTGAATATTCTGGTTTTTTTCTATAGGCTCCTCCATTACGGGTGTGTTTACTTGGGGTTCATGGAGCTGGTAAAACTACTTGTGCACGAGAGATAACAGATAAATTAGGCATTTTCCATATTCAGTTTGAAGAATATCTACAGGAATTGATTTTACCCAAAACTAAAAGGAAAGTTGGGCCCTCTTTTGATGAAGATCATGAAGAGGACAATAAAATACTAGAAGAACTGGAAGACTTCTCTCAGACTATAACTGAAACAGAAACAGAAAAAACCGAACAGGTATTAATAATATTTTATACATCCATACACAAAATAACCATTTTCTGGCCAGAATAGGAATTTCCTATAAAATTTAAAAAATATGTTAATTAAATACTCAAAAATTAAATACTCAATGAAATTTGGAAATAATATTTCATGAAAACATTTTATAAATATCACAAGCATTCCTCAAAACATTTTCAAGAGTTATATACAGGTTTTTTCTCAATATTAGAGATAGATGCTAAATCCCTAATGGAAGACCAACTGAGGGGAATAAAAAGGTCAAGATCAGAATGATAATGGGAAGGCATGATTTCCTTTAAGTGTTTATAATATGCAGATTCAGTCAAGTGCATGTGTTCCAACTGCACAGGACTTGAAAAATGTTCCCCAGTTGTGTTCTTTGCATTCTCTTGGAGCAAAAGAATATAATGACTCTACCACTCTTTGGTCTGATCATCCCTCATAAAAAAAATCAGAAATATTCATCATTAGTAACAGGGTAAGCTAGTATTTTTTTAATGCAGTAGGTTTCTTAACTTGGATTTTAGTGTTTCATTGCCTATGGGCAACAGTTTCAAACCAGAAAAATAAAGCAGCTCTTGGGTAGCATAAAATATGCCTTGTAGCTTAGCTGAAAAACTGTTTCAAATAGCTATATGTTCATGATATTGGTAGAATAATTAATGAATTATACTTTTCAGAAAATTAGTACTTTTTCTTAATCAGATTGACTGCTGGCTTAAAATCCTTCTCAATGCAAATTCTAAACTCTGTCTCTTACAGGATGCAATTTCTCTGAAGGAGAAATTTTTACATAACTGTTTATTGGGGAGAGTATTTTCTTTTATTAGGCAATGATCTGTTGGGAGAAAAAATACACGAAGTTTTAATGCAAATGAATTCTTTAGATAGCAGTGGATATAATAAAAGCCATTTATTATGTGGAGAAGTCTCACCACAGGTACACAGCACATGAATCTTTCAAAAAGTGTAATCTAGCTCACACCCAACAGAAATAAGGATTTATCCAACACTCAAAGATTTAGGAAGAAACGTGTTTCTGCATCGCATTTTAAGAGCCTTTTTTAGTGTGTGCTCCTGATATCTGCCAAGTTCCCTCAAGTTACTAGGCATGAAAGATCTTCAAACACTTCCTACTACAGGATTTAAGGAAGGAGGCAGGAGAGGCAGCTACAGAGGAGGAGGCACACAGAAACCCTCAGGCATGGTATTAGGAAGATGAGCACCCAGTGGAAGTGGAAAATAATCAGGGCTCTGAATTTAATTTTATTTGTGCTCTTTTACAGCAGTAAAAAATCCAGAAAATATGAGTCTGACGCCAAAATGTGGTCTTTGCAAGTACAGTTTAATCTGTGGCCTAGAGGGTTCTGTGTCTAACAGGAAAGACTGGGTAAAAAATGGCTCAAAACCAGAATAGGATCAAATTTGGGATCATTTATGTAAACTGGACATATACAGGTCAGTGGGTCAATGCAGGTGCTGAAAGAGCGGCCAAAGGTACATTAAAGGCCACTCTACTATCTTGAGAAGTGGAACAGGTCCCTGATAACTTGGAAGGTAGTGTTCTGATGAAATAATACAAGAGCAGGTAATATTGGAAGCAAATGCTTCAGCACAGATAGAGTACAGATCAAAATCATGGATGTCAGAACAAAAATCCAGGTTTTCATTAAAATCAAAGAGGGGGTTCTTTCAGAAAGTCAGTTTCTTTTACAACTTGGTCATCACAGCCAAAAATATGGCAAGTGTTCCTGGCACTGATGGTTATAGCTGGCTCTCACTCCATTTTATTTTTTTTTGCATAAATACATGTCTTACACAAAGGCATTTTTGTTATTATTTTTTTCCTTGTCATCTTTATATCTGCTGGGAAGCAATCTTCAACTTAGTATTTTTTTTCCTCATACTTCTTTTAAAGTGCTTAATCTGAATATGAATGCCACTGGACTATCTGACTAGCTTATTTTTCACTGACCCTCCAATTCTGCAGAATTTCATTAAATTCCATTGTATCATTCTCTTGGCACAAGACAGTACAAGTTTATCTGTCAAAGCTTAAGGTCAGCTATAATGTTCAAAGCAAAACCACTAAAGGCAAACAAAAATATACCATGCAGTCTGGGAAGTTCAGCAAAAAGATATCATCCTTGTTTTAGTGCCACATCATTGACAGGTCTGGAGGGAAACCTTGTGCTTCAAATCTGTGGGGTGTTCTCTTTTTTCTACCTGCAATATACATCTCGTGCTTCTTCTCTTTTATCTCATACAAACGCCATTCCTACCTCTCTCTAGCAGTGGTAATGTCAGTGATACATTTTTATATGTTTAACTGTTTCCTCCCACTTCACACATTTCCTTCAAGATGCCTCTGTGTTGCAAATCTGGCTACCACTTTGTCTACTTAGGCATCTTCTGTCATACAAACATCTTTAAATATATGTACTCTGTCAGGCACTAGAGAAGATCTTATTCATCTACACACTACACACTACATTAGAGCTGTGACTTCCAGCATATTCTCAAGTTCTTTTGGCTACATTATCAGAACAGATGTCAGGCATAGGAATTCTTATTCAGCTATGGCCTTTTGATATCAGACACATTTTGATTCTTGATATATTAATTGTATAAACTAATTATGAAAACTAACTATACCATCTTTTCAGTATTTTTTACCACAGTCTGTGTCAGGAAGCTATTCTATGAGAAATGCATCCTCAACCATATTAATCTCACAGAGTTATATATTCTGGGAAAAAAAACCTAATAATTTTCCACAATAATTTAGTAGTTTGATTTGGCATTTGAATACTCTGCATTTGACTAGTCATTAATACTACTACTGTTGTATAGAACAATTCTGTCTGTCTTCTGCCTATACTCAATAACCTTATATATCCTTCTTCAACATATTTTTTTTTAATCCATCCAAATATAATAGTTTCTTTCAAAAAGTGAAAAAACATTCTGATGTAGTGCAGGTAGTCTTCCAGCATGGGAACATGCATAGCCAAGTGGAAAACTGCTTGTAGGCAATTAGGAGAAACTACGCTTATTTCAGTTTCTATTCCTCTGAAATGAGCATGTGTATAATTAAATACTTAACAGTTGTGCTTGATTTTAGGTTTCATTAAAATTCATACAGCAGCAATTGCCCTAATTTTAGGGGATTACCTAAAATGTATAATGTAGTATGATTCAATGAGTTTGTTTCTGCTAGTTTAAGTCAAATGAAGACAGTACCCTACTTAGCAAAAAACAATGTGTCCAGTAGGTACTTTTTTCTGGTTTTGGTTGGTTGGTTGATTTTGGTTTTTGGTTTTTTATTCATTTCATCCATTTTTGGTGGATTTTCTTTACATAAAGGAAGTGGAATTAACTGATGAGGAACGGGCAATCAAAGCAAATCTAAAGGGTAATACAGAGCTGCCTCCAGAAGTCCTTGACAAGATTGTTCCTGACTGGTGGAAGAAAGAGCCATTCCGGTAACAGTAATTAAATTCTCTCTTTCTTTAATTAATTTTAGGAAGTATATCATCCATTGTGTCCACAATTGTAAATAGCTATCACAGAGATTATTGCAATGCTTTTGTACTTTTTATGAGTAATGGCCTACCTGTCAGTCTTGGTTTTGTTATATTATTTTAATTGATATTTTGACAGCAATATCATGTTTCATATGCTGCACACAGGATTGGATGAAAGTATTGGGCACACCTGAATTGGATTAAATCTCCTAAATAGCTGGGTAGTTTTCATGGTCTTACAGGATAGATACGAAAACAAACCGTTTAAATTTTTATATAATTTTTGTCCTGACTACATAGAGGGGACAATGGTTCTCTACACAGTGTAAAAACCGGGAGATCAGTTCTAGGAAAAAGGGAATGCACCAAGACAAAAAAATACCCAGCATTATGCATAATGTTATATTACTATATTGTATTAAATTATAGTGTATTATATCACATCACAATACATTACACCACTAAACTATACTGTGTTGTATTCTTCTTCCCCACAGCATCCAGGGCTATCTTTTCTTTCCTCCACTTCCACTTCTTCTAGCTTCTTTGGTTTTCTGCAATTTTACAATATATCCTGTTAAAGCCTAAAGTAATAGATATTAATATTAGCTTCTTATCAATACAACATTCATCCTTACCTAACTACTCGTCTAATTCAAAATTGTAAGAGCTCCAATAAGCCATAGAGCTTTCCAGGTATAACTGACTTGTTTTTAACATATACAGGAAGAGAAATATAAATCATGCTCAATGGCCAATTTCTCACCTTATACTACAGAAGAAACATAAATTTTCAGGTACAAGCTTTCCTTGAGAGTTGTTACCAGAAAAGTGTTTGGGGCACCTTCTCTTTTTTGAGACCAGTGCCTAAGATGTATTGTTTTTAGAGTTACACAAGCAAGTCTGAGGACAGAATTCGTTTTGGGTTTTTAAGCTCTTTAAAAATATTTAAGCATTGCACATTAAAACCTCAGAAGAAATTAATTTGGAAGTACACTAATTAAAATACACAACAAAATATCAGTTTTACATTGTGAAAATAAACTAGCTGAAAGTATTTTTAAAATTTTGCTCCTAATATATGCATTTAATATGGGAGGGTTTGTGGGTTTTTCCAAAATAATTACATGTTCATTGTGTTGCACTTTGAACTACAGTGTGTAATAATAAATATCTTATTTTCCAATTAGGTCCACAGGCTTTATACTGGATGGCTTCCCCCGTACTTTAGATGAAGCCAGCTATATGTCCGAACGAGGACTCTGTCCTGATATTGCAATTTATATTCAAGTAGAAGAAGGTGACATTCTTAAGCGTCTTTTTCCCCCACGTCTAAAAAAATGGAAAGAAAAACAGCTTAGAAAAAAGGAATATAACAAGAAGCTGAAGGAACTAAAAGCAAAAATAAGGGTAAGTTTTCAGCCCTATGTTATTTTGTTGTTGTTGTTGTTTCTACAGGAGAGGTCTGAACACAGATTATGAATCTCCCAAAGCTGTGAAGAGCACACAGGTATTGGAGCCAGGAGAAAAAGTGCTACACATTCACAGCATTCCTAGGCTTACTGTAGGAACCAAAAATAATTTAGGGCTCCTTTCCTCTTCTATGCAATTAATGCATGCAGAGTTTGGGCATCTCGAAGCCCAAAAACGTTGCCATTGTGCCAGAAAAATGGCAGTCCTGGAATGTCCAGGAAAAAAGGCAAGTCGATGGAGGGAGTGAATTTGGCAATAAAAAAATCAGACAGTTCATGCACTGTGGTATTGCTGCATCCCATCTCCCTGATGCTGAGATCCCTCAGCATCTCCCACAGGCTGACTTCACTACCATGAGGGGAGTGTGTATGTGTTCCCAACTCTGATGCTCTGCACAGGAATGCAGTAACCCTAAGCCACATTCTCAGTGTTGTTGCAGCTGCTCTGTGTCCCATTCTAATGAAGCTGTGCCTACTGTTGAACAGGTTACAGATTGGTTGAGGTAACCTGAAGCCTCTATGCAGACGTTTACAACTGGCACATGTAATATTTTCAAGGCTCCTCCCTTTGTGTAAAAGTGAGAAATACTTCACATATAATATCAGAGAAAGTCAGAGCATAATTACTGCAGAGCAGCTGACACACAGTAAGTTAGGACAACAGAATTTGGGACAAGACTTATACAATACCATTAATATCTCTAGACAGTCAAAGGGGAACACCATGCATTTACCACCATACTCAGTCACCCATTTGCCAAATGGGTGAAAACCACCTATAGAAACCACCAATAAATGTAGAAACTCTGTAGTTTACCAATAAACCTATTACTATATTTTCAGTGGGATAAGAATCACAGTCTTTTTTATTTCTCTAATATCAATCTCAGAAATTGCCATGTTAGTTTTTCAAAAATATGCTTATATGTTTGCTTAGTAGAGAGTTATATCTGGTCTGCAACATTTCAAACTCTAGGTAGTACTTTTTAACATTAGAACCAACTGGAACAGCATTTCAGGTGGAAAGAAAAGTGTTAATTATAGGTTACATTACCAATTTTCAGAGGGGAGTTTTTATTAGGAAGTATCATCAGTCTTTTTACATCTTTTTTTCACTAACAGAATGAGAAGATTGCCAGAAGAAGGGAAGAACTTTTAGCAGAGCAACAGAAAAAGAAGCAGGAAGTAAGTAAACCTAATAAGACAGTTTTTAAATAGAAGCATGTGCATTCATACCGTAGAATTTTCTAGAGCTTTTAGTCACAGAGTTCAGGACAATATAGAAAAGTAAAATTACGATAGACTGCCAGAAACTTCAACTTTCAAAAATAATTTTATATTATGTTTGAATTGCTTTAGAAACTAAGGATTAATGACGACTAAACACTATTTAAAAAGATTTCTCCATATATGCTTCAATTCAGGAAAATACTTATGAATGTGTTTAGAGTATCTCATTTATAAGCGTAAGAGTAGCACCACTAATTGAAATTAGGCATGTGCCTTTAAGTACACTCTCAAATCCATGGTTAATCCAGAATAGGACTGTACCAGGATTTCTGCCCAAAGTCAATTACATAATATATTTATAAATGCATTAATGTACTACTTGGATGCTCATGATATTCTGTCAGCTACACTTTCATCAAATATGCTTGTTTGTAACAAAGTCCTGTCAAACTACAATACCATGTATGAAAAAACACTCATCAAAATTGCAGTGTAGCTCTTCAGGTTTTTTAAGTACTCTTGGAACTGGTATGATGCTTCACGGTATGCACTATGCAATACTGCTGTATTTTCTTCTGAAATAAGATTCTAGAATTTACTAGATTTTTTGCATATGGTAAAGGATATTCCAAAATGAGGTTTAGTTTAATCAATGGTTTTTTTTAATTTAAAAAGAGACAAGAATATCATATGTTCCTTCAAAATATCTGTATCATAGACATGAAACAACAAAATATTTTATCTTTATAGGCTTTAGCAGATAAGGATAATGACGAAGCTACTACAGAGGAGGAGGATGAAGATATTGAAGCTATACTTGCAGAAGAGTTTTTAGAAGAAGAAGAAGACGAAGAACCAGAAGAAGAAGAAAATGAAGAAGAGGCTGTTGAGCGCATGCAAAATGAGGTTTTAGAGAGGTTTGAATCAGATTTAGACGGATTACAAAGTGTGCAGGTACTGATACCACTGCTTATTTTGTTAAAATATATGATCACATGAAGAAGAATTTCCATATTTATTTTTCACATTTAAAAATTATAGTGCCTAAATAACTGTGCTGCTGTACTCATGATCTAAGTATGTGAACAAGATGAAGACTGTACTGAGAAGGTATAAACTTGAAAGAGTATATAATTTATACTACTGATATAGTAGAGGAAAAAAAAAGGAAGCTTTTGGGTAGACCTATTCAGTCTTGGTGTCATTGCATTTTTGATAGATCAGTTGACACAGGCAACCAACCTAGAGAGTTGTGAATGTATGAGCAGTATTTCAAAATAAGTTTTGAGGCAAAACTCTTATTAGACACTTATGTTTTTTAATGCAGATCCTAGTTGTTGGTGATGAAACCAATTGTAAAGAAAAAATCCAAATCTAATCTCAGTTAAGATACCAGGTGTTTGGCACCATTCTCACACCTAGTGACATAATTTTCTTGAAATCAGTGCAATTGCCTATGGCAAGGTAACCTGATCTAACACCAGATATCTGCAACACTAATGCCACATCTAAGGCAGTAGGTAGATCAGTAACATTTGTTTATTATCTACAAAGTACTTTACTTCAGAAAGAAACTAATCACGATTTAAAAGAAGCTCTATTCACTGACCAGAGAGAAGGTTTTCAAAACCAGATAATAATACAATATTGTAGCAGTGTGACACCTAATATAGAAATGGGCAGGAAGACCAATTCCCACCAAACTGCTGATTTATGTTGACTGAGAACATGCTTAGGAAATCCTTGATAGTTCACAGAAAATCTTGCCATCAGTCTTTATTAATATTAGAATCATAAATGATTGCATTTATGATTCTAATATTTCATTTTGTTTTCTTAACCAGGAAGAGCTGGTTGAAAAGTTACAAATGCTGCCAGTTGAGGTCAATGGAAGACGGAAGCCTCGTGTTGTGTGCTACCAAATATACAAAAAGCTGAAACCCCTGGTGGAAAACCGCAGGAGCATTTTTGAGAAATGTTACCCAATAAGTTTTCCACTTGCTCAGAAGATGCTAGTTTACTCATATAAATTCCGAAGTTCTTTTGGTCAGTGGGATCCAGTCAAGGTAATGTTCTTAAATGCCTGAAGAATGTTTTCAAGAGTTGTCACTCTTTAAAAATACATTTCACATAAACAAGATGTTATCAGACAGTAGCAACTAATACCAGAAATATTTAATGAAAATTACATTACTGAATCAAAATTACATGACTGATTATACAGAAAATACAGCAAACAGTAATAACAAAATGTGTTGGTCTTTTCAGTGTTGCAGCTAATTTAAGGCTGAAAAGCATTTAGTAAAATTTGTTACACTGTCATTGGTGACATGATTAAAGGTGGCATTGAATTGGAAAGAAATGCCTAACTTAACGATACACAAAACACAAGCCAACATAGAAGGTCTTAAAACCTTACAATAGTAGTGAGAACAAACAGAAAGGATTTAGAATTTGTAAGAAGCCACACACACAACTGACCATTATCATTAGCAATATCATTGCTAATTAGCAGAATCATTAGCAATAATTCTTTCTTGTCAAAATTTAAAATTTTTGAAGAGCAACAAATCTATTTCCATGGTATTTTACTAGAGATCTGGAAAATTGAGGTCAGAAAGTACTTATCACTATCCCCAAGGTAGGAAATGGAATGTTCTCAGGTAATTCTTTTGGTTTAATGGTAGAAATAAAACCTGATTGGATTGTGAGTAAATAAAAATTTAAAAGGAAGATTAGTTGAAAAAAAGTCCAGTGAACAACATACAGAAAGCACAAAGCCCCTGAAGGAAACATACTTTGGCCTTCATTTTACTATGCCAATTAATCAAACCATTTTATTCTTTGTATAGTGTCATATTGAGTTTTCACCTGTTCCAGATCACATTTGTCTCTCTTTAACCTTAGAATCTTCATTCTTTTTCATGGCTGCATCTAATAATCTAGGTACATACTAATAGAAGTAGATATGTCTACATTTACATCATCTCCCACTACTGAACCACAGTTTATGTGTTTAATTTTAATTAATCTCTACAGCCTATTCCTTGCACTTCGTTCTGCCAGGTTTCACCAGATTTTTGTATTCCATTCCTTCACTCCATTCCTTTGTTCTATACAGTGTTTTTTACCAACCAAAAAGTACAATTCAGTTACAAGAAAGAGGTCATAGGAAGTTATTGGGTAAAATATGAGTGGTGTGCTGACAGTGAAATTGTACAAACTGATAAAAATGAAAGGGAAATAGGATCACTTTGAGGGCATTTTAGGATAATAATAGAAATTTTAAAATTGATTACAGACTGGAAGTTTTTGAATAGAAAGGCAGATTGAGTATATTCCAGTTACTTTGAGATTAAATTTGGGGGGGAGGGGAAGTAGTTATGCAACTGATTAGATAAGCAGAGAATAAACATTATGAGCTGAGTGAGGAATGGAAGCAGATATGCAGTAGAACAGACTCATGAAAACCCATAAATTGAGAGCAAGCACCCTGAAATGACGATCCAGGAATAGGAACCTAAGGGTATGAGAAGAGTCTGGCAGGACAATGCTACACAGTAGAACAGCCCCAGCTCTAGCAGTAATAACCAGACCAACCTTACTGACTCCTTCAAAGAATAGTAATGGATTTGTGATGTATGATTTTCCTTGACAAGAAGCAGAGTTGGCTCTTCCCCATTATTTGATGTGTGTGCATGTAACTTCTGTGGTTTTTTTCCTTAGTGTATTTCAGTTTGCTCAATACAGAGTCAGATTTACTGGACGATTTTTGTCAGGTTGTATGCTGGAGGAAAACACTTTTTTTTAAAATACTAATTTTTCCCATCTTCCTTCTTTTGTTGAAGAAAGGTCAATGTTACACATTACTCAGAATTACATTTCTGCGTCCCCTTAGAAGAGTAAGGTGAATGCTGTCTGGGCAATTTTTCTACATACTGCTTTTCTAAATTTTGTTTTAAAGCATCTTTTATTGACACTTTAAGACAGTTCTTCTAAGAAGGGCTGCAACAGGGACATGAGTAAGTTTTTCCATAGAGAAGAATAGTGCAAGGAATTAATTTGATATTACTTCAATGACTGTTTCTGCCAATTGCATCTCTTACATGTCAATGATCCATCAGCACTGCAGACTTTTTAGTGGCTGTCTGATGTGTTTGAAAAGATTTCATCAGCAGTGCATGTATTTTTCCCATAACTTTTTCAACTTATCTTGTGGTTTCTCACTTGACCATAATGTAACTATTGATATCTTTTTACATTTTCTTCATTTGTATATGACTTGTGGTGAATACAATATTCTCAGTATATTTTCTATTGGCAGGCAGGTGAGTTTAATTCACTGAGGAATAAAATTATTCTCTTTGTTCTTTGAAAATTAAAAAAACTATTATGTTAATCTTTGACTACACTAACTTGACAGACATAAAGTGTTACGGTACCACCTACTGGAAATAGCAAGTATTCTTTCTGTCTTCAATGTTTCTTTCATCTTTTTGAACAAGAAGTGTAGGTACAGAAGTTTCTCAGATTTGAGCAAAATATTATGTCCATATATGTGAATTTTAGAATGCTTTGATGGTCTGTGTCATATGGTTGGTACTCCTCTATCAGCCTATAAAGCCACTTCTCTGGGATGGAGGAAGAAAAGGCTTGGTCAAACCTAATTAACTGATTCTCGTTTTGTATATTACACAGTTAAGCCAAGGAGATGTGATCAAGCCACAGCAAAGGGATGAAAGCACGGTCTTTCCAGTAATCCATCGACAATATATTTATTTCTTTTCAAGTAAAGAAAATAAAGAAACATTTATGACAAATCCCATCAAATATATTTGTCAGCCAAAACCTAAGCAATCTGTGCCAGTAAAGATTGCAATTGTGGGACTTCCAAAGTCTGGAAAAACTACAGGTATGAGCAGTTATCTATTTTAAAAAATCATTTTTTAATGACTGAAGCTGTATCTGTCCTTACTGCTATTAGAAAAACATAAACCATTAATATGGTTGGTCATCCTGCTTTTCTTGCTGGGCACAGATTCTGTTAGTAACATTCTGTGGTGTCTCATTTGACAGTCTGATAGTTATGCATTGTTCATCTGAATTTTATCCCAGATCCTTAAGATGTTAGTGACCTGGACTTGTACTTAACTGGACTTATGCTATTTATACCCTTTGTTGTATTATTTTATAATTTTCTTACTTTTTTGAGTCAATATAAGCTAATGTAAAATGAAGAAATAGTCCTAGGATCAAGGATGAAGACCCCAAACTCCCCATTCCTCAGTCTGTTTTGAAATTTCTAGATTAAAAAGCACCCAAGATTTCCATCCCTCTCCCGTCCCTTTCCTCCTCCATGACTCTGTCAATCCACACATTTCTGCTTTTTACTGGAGGAGGGAGGAGCACATTAAACTATAGTTATTGATTAGAATAGAATGTTAGGAAGAAAAGAGACAGGTTCAAATGATTTCATATTTAGGATGAAATTTTAGCATATTTCCCCTTTCCTGGATAAATGAGGTAGCTGATGGGCTGTTCTGTACGAGGAACAGCAATGGAGGCATATTTTCTAACACACACTAATAATATTGACTATATCTGCTGAGATTTGTTCTAAATTGAATAGTGTTAGCATGCTCTGTGCATAAGCCAGATTGTGTAAGTAACAACTTACCTTCAAAGTTGTGACTTGAAATGGAAATATTTTGCAGTTGCCCAGAGACTCGCGAGTGTTTATGGGTTCCTGCGCCTGTCCCTAGGAGATGCCATCCGCTTTGTGCTGAACAGCCGGCCAGAGAGCGAGCTGGCACTTAAGGTACAGTCCCACCTTCTCCAAGGACTCACCGTGCCTGATGAACTGGCCATCCAGGCTCTACATGTGGCTCTGTTAAATCACATGGATAATCCCACTGGGTAAGAGTTTTTTTGGGGTTTTGGGGGTTTCTCCAAGACATGTCAGTCTCTTCATAGGCATGGATTCCCATGTTACTGCTGTAGAACAATTTCACTAAAACACATCAGTGGTTTCTGCATTAAAAAAAAAATCTGTTCAAAAGGAGATTTTTTTTTTTAAATTTTACAGTATCTCTGGGAAATGAGACTGAAGCAGAATTTTCTGCAATTTCCAAGTAACTTTATTTCAGTACATCGAAGTAATATACTTTATGACAGTTACTTTTTTTTCAGCCAATAGGCCAGAATCTTCTACTATCCTTTGAGAACTACCATTTGGTCTCTCTTATACCAGCTCCAGAACCAACTTGGACACACCTGATTCTCTTTGATCGAGCAGGCTGTTTCAGTACTCAGGGGTTTTTTTGTTTTCTTAACAACTCAAGTTATTAAGGAGGAACTGAAACCAGTGAGTCTTATCACTTCATTCATAGGTAATCCTAGGCTCTTTCTCCCCCACTGAAACATCTTTGAAACTGGGCAGACTTAAAAAGCTTTATCATCAGTATTTCATGAAATTCAACTTCTCTCCTCAAAAAAGAGAACTGTTACAGAGAAAGGCAATTCTGCAATAATCTCTGAAAATTATTTGTGCTTGAGATCAGAATTCTTTCAGCTTCTCTTTGATGTTAAATCCTGGAATATTGTTTCAGCATATTTTGTTCCAGTATTTCCTAATATGTAAAAACTATTCTTCTTCAGTATGATTATAAAAACTCTTCAAATACTGTAGTAAATAATTGTACTTACCACTTTAAAAACTGCTCCTCCCAATCCATATGGAGACTTCTCATAGTTAAAATTATGTTTCAGAATTGTTCATGTGTCAGAATATTAAAGTACACCATTTTTATAACTCCCAGCCATCCACTTGCCTTTTGCCCTTTGTACATTTCCTTTTCTCATTACTATTTCTTCTTCTGCCTACTTGATTTTTTAAATTTGGTTGTAAATTCTTAGGAGTGAAGAATGTGCCTGTCAAGTGAGAGCAGTGATAACTTCATGGCATGGGTGTAGACTTTTGTCTCCATGGAAAATGTACTAGAAATATACATAGACTCCCTGGTTGATTGGAAACTCACTTCTTAGTGAGTTTCTTCAAAACTATTTTTCTGCTTCTGTTTGCGTGCAGAGTTGTACTGGATGGATATCCTCTAACAAGAGCACACGTAAATCTCTTGGAATCAACTAGGATAATTCCAGTGAAAATCTTTGAATTAGATATGGATACAAAGGAAGTGTTCAGAAGAGCACTGCTGGATAAGGAAAGATCAAACCGGTAGTGATACTCCCTGATAGAATTTTTTTATTTTCTACACAATATTGTAATATCTCTATTTATGTGTCTCAGTGCTATACCCAGAGATTGTGTCTAACCTGGAGCATAACTCAGCTGTCTCTGAACTCCACATATGAAAAACATGGGAAACATTCCCTCTCCTTTCTAATGCTTTGATTTCCATAGAGCAGAAATAGTAAGGATGTAAGGTGTTTGGGGCATGCTCTGGCCAGACCCTTCAATTGCAGGACTGAGATTACAAATGTGCAATGCTGTGCACCCACTGCTTAGTTTAAGTGGTTTAATGCAACTGTACATCAAAAATGTTACCACTTCTCTCTGGTGCTGAAATTTATTTTTCATCAATTATTATTATAAAATATATTGATACTTCATCGAATAAGCTGTCTTTTAAAAACTTAATCAGAGTTCTTTTAAAAATATGAAACTTATGCATATTTAGTAGTGTACAGAATTCAGGACTTCTAAGCCTTTCAATTCAGTTCATTTCCTTATTTGTTCTTCTGAGAAGATAAATAATCTGTTTAAAGAGCCATTGGTTGTTTTTGAGGAAGAACAGTAAGTAGTTTATAAACAGACAGAGAATGAAAAAGAACAGAACATTCACCTTAAAATTAAATTGTGTAAGAACCTGTTTCTCATTAGAGGAAGTGTTTCTAAGAAGTTCCAGATAGCTTGGAGCATTATTGCATGCCTCTTTCATTTTGTCCTTTTCTTTTTGTCTCTTTCTGTTTATCAAGTAATCAGTACAATGTTAAATTGTTTACTAAAAGACTAAAGACAATTTGCATTGCAAAAAAATTAAATCAAAGATGTGTTTTTGAAAGTATTTACTTTAAACTTCATCTTAAATACGAAACTAATTATATTTCATTGGCTTAAGTACAAATCAAATGTGCAATATCAGGGTACCATTTAATGGTGTATTTGTAGTGTATGTCAGGTAATATGTGTTGATACATTCCAAATCCTTTGCAAAATAATTCTTGAGTTGTATTTGGGACATAAATAGGAGAAGTTTTGTTCTTTGTTTTTGAACAGGACTGTCTGATCAAAGTACACTGCTTTTCAATGTAGCTGGTGGTATTCTTAAAAAGAAATTTGTATTTCTCAAATATGTTCTACAATGTCAAATAAGCAAAATTTGGTAAAACGAACTTATAGTGAATTCTAGAATTTACACTGAAATTCAATGAAATTATCTAAGCCTCAGATTTAAATCACTGTTATTTTTCATTGTCTTTAGACCTCCTTATCCTGAACATGACAGCCCACAGATTCTAGCTATTAAAAATTCCTGCTATAAACAGCACATTGATGATATTAGAACTTACTATATGAAGGAACATCAGAACTGGTGTGTGATTGATGCCAGTCATAGCAAATGGAGGGTCTGGAAGACCGTTCTGCAGAAAGTTCAGTCGGTTGTTAAACAAATCCAGATATACCTGGAAAGAAGAAAAGAAGGTAAAAGAAAAACAAAGTTTCCCAGAATATTTATTTCTTTTAAAAGCTGCAATTTACTATGTACATTGAAAACTTCATCTTTCTGTGGATGAGGCTAATTCTTGGCCACATACATACCCTTAAATTCTTCAATCTCATCTGCAGAGATCTTGAAGAGATCTCTTGAAGAGTGAAGGCAAAGCCAACTACAGGGCAGTCTGAGGCCATCTTCCCAAGAACAGGGTCACACAAATCTGCTAAAGGAAGTCAGAGTCCTTGGTCCATGGTAGATCTGGCATCACTGGGTAGTAAATCACAAAGAGTACCCCAAAGGTACAAGGGGAACTCACACCTTCCCTTTACTATTACTGAAGGAAGAGGAAGAGATAGAGAAGATGTTAATTTAAAATCTAGAAATAAGCTTCAATATGCCCTCTGAGTTAATTTCTGTGCTTTAGGAAGAAGATCACTTTATTCTAAAATGGCACAGTTCCCACTTGACTTTTTGTCTGTCAGCACTGGTTAGGATTAAATATGCCTTTTAAACATGTCTGTACTATTTAACTAGAATTCCTCTGAAGGGCAAATATACTTCCTTATCTTTATCCACCTTTTGGGTTTAATTTTTACAGCTCTGTGGCTGCACCCATCTTAAAAATTGGAATCATAGTAAAAAAATATTAAAAGACACTTAACTTTTACACATAAAGCTTGAAAAAGCATGATTTTTAAGTAATTTGGTTTTGAGATGACATTTTATTAAAGATTTTGAATGTATTTCCTCCTGATAGACTGTAGCATTTGCAAGATATGGTAGAATAAAGGGGAGGCTTTCATCACACCTTGTACTCATTTTCATCAATATAAAGACATAAAATAATGGTTGAAATGTCCCTTAGTAACACAAAGGAGTGAAACAATAAATCATAAAAAAGAAGAACAGACTAATAAGCTGAGCATGCAGAGTATCCCGCACCATTAATAATTATTATATTTCTTACATGCTAAAAAATGTTATTAAAATTAATTGGTAAAATGAGTTACAACTTCATTTCATTATCAAATTGATGTTTTAGTTCTCATTATCTCATATAAATTTCAAATTATTGCTTTCTACACTGTAGTGTAAAATTGTTTGATGTTTCTATGTCTCTCATAAATTAAACATTATCATTAATTGCTTTCATTAACAGGAAAAGCAGCCAGCATTGCTGGTTTATGTATCACTCCCCAGGAACTGCAGGGGCAGCTGGGGGAGTGTGGACAGTACTGTCCTGTCAGCCTTGCAGACAAAGGTGAACTGGTTGACTGCTCTGTAAGCCCCTCACTGGAGTTTGCTGCAGAATTTCAGGGGCACTACTACAGAATGGCTTCACAGGAAGAACTGAAAGTGCGTATCAAAAAAGCAGCTCAAAATGATGGGATTATGGGAAGAGGGAACATTGTTGCTTAGATTCTTTGATTCCATACAGAAATAGGTAATATGCAACTTGAATTAGACCACTGTTGTTAGCATTCAAGCTTTTGTTCTGCATACTTCTGCTATCACATGTTTCGGCCAACAAAATACAGCACAAACACCATTAAACTAAAGCTCATCTTACAAATTGTCACAGATCAAACATTCATTTGAAAACAATAACTTTCTCCTTTCTTTATCTGTTGTGGAGAGACTGAGTTATAAAGTGGCTTATGACAGCAGTAGATAGTGATGGATGGTGGGTGAATAGTGACTACTTCAGCTGAGAGGAGGTTGGAAAAGAAATTACCCAAGAGCAACAGCAATGCCAACACACTGTTGCATTGTAGAAAAAATAGGTATCTAAAGTGTGAGCCAGTCCTCTGGAGTTTAACAGTCCTACAGTGCTTCTTTCATTATTATAAAACCTTTTTTTTTTTCCTACAGAAATTCTTGTGCAGACCTGAGGTTTATGTATCATCACTGGCATCTCACCCTCTGCCACCCCCGCATATGCTACCAAAGAAATTGACTGAAGCAGAAGTGAAGGCCTTATTCCCTGTAAATCCTGAAATGCAGGGATACTGTCCAGTCACTTACCTAGATGGAAAACAGAGGTATGTCACTAGAATTTTCATAATCTGAATTACAGAATATGTGTCCTATATTAATGCATTAATGAGGAAATCTTTTCAAAGTACTTTTTAATGTTGTTCAGGGTTTGGACAGGAAAAGCAATTACAATTCTCTACATTGCACCTGTGGCTTTGGAAATCAAGATAAAATCACCTTTTAAAAGTTACATGGCTACAGGTTCTACAAGAATCTGTGTTGGCTTGGTGTCTTTCATGATGAAGATGGACAGATATAGTTTGAATTCTCTCTATCATAAGCCTTCAAAGGTTAAAAGAAATCTCATAAATCCCTAGTAGATGCAAAACTACCTATTATGATTTTTGTAGAGATCCATAAAGCTCTACCATAAAGTGACACAGATTTCCTCAGTGTGCAAGAATTTATCATCAGAGGAGAACCATAATAGCCAATTCTATGTTATCCCTTTTTAATCTCCTGAACAAATATGATTGACATTTTAAATGAAGGAGCTTTAAAGAAGCACTATAAAAGTTCCTTAATAAGCAGATTTTGAGGCAGAGACTCCATGAGATTTTTAACCTTGTAACTGTCCATCATGTAGTGGAAACTTGGATGATCCAATTGCTGGTATTTTTTGTAGTTGCTACACTTGCTGAATTACCAGAAGGCTACCAGTAGCTCATGAATTTACTCTACACAAATTATGTTTTATGTTTTCTGTGAATGAATTATTCTTGTTCCATCTCTTCAGGTATGAAGCTTTGGTGCCTGGCAACATCGAGTATGCAGCAAAATACCAAGACAAGGTATATATTTTTGAAAGTGATGAAAAACTTCAGACGTTTATGAGGTAAATACACTAACTGCATTTTAATCTTCAATCATGTCACTGTTCATACATCTTAAAAGTGCTTACTTTATATCTGGTTAGGTTACCAGAGAAGTACGGGAATCTGAAGCTTCCCCATAAACTCCCTCCAAAAAAAGAGCCAATGCTATTAACTACACTTCCTTTGCCTGGATACCTTGAACAGGCCAGTTTTTGTTTTTCTATTTTAAAACACGATTTTGTGATATATAGCATATCCCACTCAGTTGTTGGTTTTTTTTTTAATTTTTATTTTTAATGCATTTGAGTCTTATATTTATTAATGAGATTATATTAAATTGAAAATGTTTTAGTTATAATTGAGAGTAATTTTTTAAAGCTTTAAAATGACAGATGTTTGTAGCTTTAATGGAAAAAATACAAGGCCGTCAGAGAGGGATAATAAGCTGTAGTATTATATGATAGATTTTCTGACTTAGTTGTTTATCATATCTTGTAGGAGCACATTTTGGTTTGACTTTTAACACCAGCATAGACACAAACTTACTTGGAAAAATTTAAGAGTAGTTTGATACACTTTGACACATGAATAAATAAAGAAAAATGATTCATGGTTACAGCTCTCCCTATTTTATGCTAATTTGTTATCTTCTACTATTCACCAACTTAGGATATCACCCTGTATGGTTAGATCTGCATTACAACAGGATAAGGCATTACTCAAGATTTCTGTAATGGTCTTTTAAACCTATTTTCTTTCTTTAGGGAGTTGCAACTTCTCTAATAAAAGCTCTGCATGAAGTTGGCAGCCTTAAGCCAAAGTTTCCATTCCTAAGTGTGAAAGAAACTGCTCTGCTTTTTGTCTCCTTCCATCTAAAAGGTAGTGTGTAAAATAGCATGCTATAAAAATAACTAATTGTATAAATGACATATGTCCTCTGATACAATATAGATAGCCAATTAGTGTTCATATTTGCTTTTCTTTAGAATTTCTGTTTGGGTTTTTTTCAGCCAGAGATATCAGTTGCACGTAATAATCTTTAATAGTTTGCAGTCAGCTTAACTATTGCCAGCTTTCTCAATTTCAGTGTCCTTGTCTGCAGCTCTGCTATAGCTTTGGGCTGGTTTCTGGTACTGCTGGAGATTTCTGGAGCCAGACTGACATTTCTTTCAACCCACCACTTTTGTCATTTATAAGCCAACCTGTTCACTGGGTGAACTTCGCCTGGCCTTTTGTATTTTACGTTTTTACTTATTCTTTTAGATAATACCAATCTTAATTATTTTTTCAAAGCTCTTCACATCCTGTGTTTCCTCATGTAGTTTCCAGAGCCCTCCAGAATTTTCTTGAACTGTCACAGATTTTTTTTTTTTTTGCTAGCACAGCTTTTTGAAGGAAGACCATTGAACAGGGCAGGCACATGATTAAGCCCCTGTATAAATGTACAATTCCTAAGCCACCAAACTGCTTTTATACTGTAGTTTGCTTCATTTAAAAAGGCTATTTTCGTTCTATTGTTAGCATGGCTTTGCTAACATAAGGAAGCCCATGCTAGGAATGTTTTGCTCAAAAATTGCAACATTAAATCATTATTAGTAATGGATGATAAACCAGAAGGGTTGTGCAAGTGCAGAAATCTCTTTTTTTCATGCAGTGCCAAACAGTTTGACCATAGGAATCCAGGAAAACAAGTTATCTTCTTCTAGCACTGGGTAGGACTGCTTCCAGCTTTAAGATATAGCATTCCTGTACACTGACAAATCACTCGAACGTGACGAAGAACTTCTTTCATGTGCTAGTGACCAAACACTGGAACATATTTCCCAGGAAAGTTGTGGAGTCTTTATCAGTGGAAATATTCAAGAGCCATCTGAACACAATCCTGTGCCATGTGCTCTGGGATGACCCTGCTTGAGCAGGGAGGTTGTCCCAAATGACCCAATGTGGTCCCTTTCCAGCCTGACCCATCCTGTGATTTTGTGATTAGTTGCAAATACAGAATTATTTATTATTGTGCATCTCTTCAGAGTAGTCATGCCATTCTTGATTTAAAAAATTGATCAAAGCACCTTAAATTGTGGTCCCCTGGAAATTTCATCCTATTTCTATGTGAAGTTAGACCTTCTCATCTTCAATTAACATCATTCCCCAATCTCACATTTAAATAGGGGACAAGAAGCAGGAGTTTAGTTCCTGCTAAGGAACTAAAGCTCCTTCAGCCATACCAGACCTGGTCTATCCCCAGGATGTGCCACTTTGGGTTGTGTGCCACACTACCCTAATTTGTCACTGCCTGGAGTTTCACCAGTATCTAACAGTCTGAGAAATGAGAAGTTGACAGCAACTGGGCATGTTTGTTGTGTCTTCTTTAAGAAAAGCCTGATCCTTTTGATTGTCATAGCTATTTGGAATCAGGAACTTTCTGAAATACCAGGCTTGATCTTTTTGGCTTGGCACCAATACTCAAGGTGTTTATCTGTACCACAGGTGATGCCAACAGAAGTAGACTTGGTCCCTTTGAAAAATTTCTCTAATGTAATTCCATAAAGTTTATAGGAGACACTAACATGCTGCTTAAATTCTTGCAGCACACAACCCCCGGAGCTCAGAGCCGGTGCGGCAGATGTACAGGAAGAAGCTGCTGCAGTTTGTGGAGCACTGCCAACTCCTCCCGTACCTGGGGACTGCCATGAGGGGCCCGTACCAGGAGCCAAGAGATCGGCCCCGTGGCTTTGATGACAGACTGCAGACGTTTTTTTCCCTGAAAGGCACTCGCCCTACTTTTGTGTGAACCCTGTATTTCCACTGATTAACACATGGAGTGTTGCCATGAGGTACCAGCATGGCTGCAACATGGCCTGCAAATGTCACACGTTCTCGGGCCAGTTTTTTAACCATGAAATCTTAGAAATAAAATCTTTTGTCTGAAGTTGAGAGATATCAAGCTACCAGAGAGCGTCCAAAGGAAAGCTATGACCATAGTGAAGGCCCTTGAGGGAAGCCATATGATGAGCAGCTGAGGTCACTTGTTCTGTTCAGCCTGGAGGAGACTGAGGGGACACCTCACTGCAGTCTACAGTGCCCTTGGGAGTGGGAGAGGAGGGGTAGACACTGAGCTCTTCTCTGTGGTGCCCAGCGACAGGACGCGAGGGAATGGCCTGAAGTTGTGCCAGGGGAGGGTTAGTTTAAATATTAGGAAAAGGTTTTTCACCCAGAGGGTGGTTGAGCACTGAACAGGCTCCCCATGGAAGTAGTCACAACACCAAGCCTGACAGAGTTCAAGGAAAGCATTTGGCAGCGCTCTCTGGTACACGGTGTGTTTTTGGGGACTGCCCTGGGCAGGGCCGGGGGCTGGAACCGGATGATCCGTTCGGGCCCCTTCCTACCCGGGCTGCTCCGTGATTCCGTGCTCAAGTCCCGCCCGTGCTGCGCTCCCTGCGGCAGCGCAGGCGCGGTGCCAGCCCCGGCCCGGAAGTGCAGCGGCGGCGGCGGCGAGCGGTGAGTGCCGAGTGCCGAGTGCTGAGTGCTGAGTGCCGAGTGCCGAGTGCTGAGTGCTGAGTGCTGAGTGCTGAGTGCCGAGTGCCGGGCAGGGCGGGCGGCACCGGGCGGGTGCTCCGGGCCCGCGGCTCTCGCGGGGCAGCGCCCGCTCCCTGCTGCCGTCCCACGAGTGATGCGCGGCCTTCCCTTGGGGAGCGGCCCGAAGGGCTCACACGGTGCGCGGGGACGGCGACTCGCACGGTGCCCTTGGTCGTAGCCGTGGCGAGGCCCAGCCCCGGGCCGTGCGCTGCCCCCCGGGAGCTCCTGAGTCCTTCCATGGCTGGAGCGGAGCGTGTATCCGCACGCACTGCCGGCAGCGTGCGGCCTTCTGCGGAGTACAGCCTCACTCTGTGATGGTGGGGGGTTTTAGGGAAGTTGCGTGGTTTGGATTTTGCAGTCAAAATACTAATGCTGTCACCTCCTGGTTAAACATCGACGTCCTTCATGCGATTAGAACTCACAAAACACCCACTGCCTTGTCTGTGTGGAGGGTAGGGGATGCCTGCAGGCAGAGTTGGCAGCAGCCGTCCAGGAATTCTTATTGCACGATAAGGCAGGTTGGGTCACACCTGCAGCTGTGCTTTAAGGTGCTCCAGCAACAAACATCGGGCTCACATGCTTTGGAAATGAAAGCTCCCAGATAAAACAATTTGACTCTGCAGTGAACTATTTGGTAGCTGATTAGGGCTAAAGAATTCCTTTTTCACCATCTCAGTAGCATTTAGGTATCATCTGGAGGTAGTGTCTGCTGTTTGGTGGAGCATTTGTTCAGGTCATTGAAACTGTTGCACTAACTGAATACAAATATGTACATTTATGTGTGTTTAATGTGACACTTGTATTATCTTTAGTTTAGCTGAGTTTTATAAATAGGACATTTCGGGCATATCTCTCCCATAATATTTGGTGGATTCTTTTGAAATTGATGGATTTTTTTGTTTATTATTAATTTTTGCAAATTTACTGTTGAAGAAGCCTAGCAAGACAAATTGATCGTTAACAGATAACCTTAATGAGCCCTGTATTAGACAGAACCCTTCAAAACACTGCTGTTTCTGTGTTTGTATTACCTACCTTCTTAGGCTGAATCTTAGTAAAGTTAAAAGTGTTGGAAGTGTTAAAAAAGTGAAAGTGTTAAAAAAGAGACATTTTCAGAACGATAGATGGGAGGTAAAAGAGGTTATGAAGTCCTGCCACATTGATACCAGTGAAGTTTTATCACAGAATCACTAGGTTGGAGGAGACCTTTAAGATCATCTAGTCCAACCCATGTCCTAATACCTCAAATAAACCATGGCATCATTTATTACAGGATTTCCTAGCTTGTTCCTGAGTAAACTACACTGATCAAACTGCAGTTGACCTTTTTGTTTCCAGTGTGGTGGATTGGTGCTGGCTGGTCACCAGTGCCCACCAGAGCTGCTCCATCACTCCCCTCCTCAGGGGAACTGGGAACAAAGGATATAATAGAAGCTCATAGGTTGAGATAAGAACAGAGAGAGATTACTCACCAGTTTCCAGCACAGGCAAAACAGACTTGACTTGAGGAAATTACTTTATTGTCAGTGAGATCACTGTCAGGTAATGAGAAATAAACCCAAATCTTCAAACCGCTCACCCCACCTTTCCCTTCTTTCCAGGCTCAGCTTTAGTCCCAGTTTTCTCTACCTCCTCCCACCAGCAGTGCAGGGGGATGGAGAATGGGGGCTGCAGTCAGTTCATTGCACACTGCCTTTGTTTCTGCTTTGACTCCTCACACTCCTCACCTGCTCCAGCGTGGGGTCTCCCACAGGAGACAGTCCTTCCATGAACTACTTTAGCCTGAGTCCTTCCCATGGGCTGCAGTTCTTCACAAAGTGCTCCAGCTTGGATCCCTTCCATAGGTACATTCCTTCAGGAGCAGTCTGCTCCAGCCTGGGTTCTCCATGGGCTCACAAGTCCTGCCAGCAAACCCGTGTCAGTGGGGGCCCCTCTCTCCATGAGGCCATAGGTCCTGCCAGGAGCCTGCATCAGCCTGCTCTGGTGTGGGTTCCTCCAGGGGCTGCAGGTGGATCTATGCTCCACCATGGACCTCCATGGGCTGCAGGGGCACAGCTGCCTCCCCATGGTCTGCACCAGGGGCTGTGGGGGAATCTCTGCCTGGAGCAGCTCCTCCTTCTGCACTGACCTTGGTGTCTGCAGGGCTGCTGTTCCCACAGATTCTCGCTCCTCTCTCCAGCTGCAGTTGTGCACATTTCTTTCCCCCCTATTAAATCTGTTGTCCCAGAGGTGATACTACCATCCACTGATGGGCTTAGCCTTGGCCAGCAGTGGGTCCATCTTGGAGCCAGCTGGTGTTAGCTCTGTAAGACATTGGGGAAGCTTCTGATAGCTTCTTACAGAAGCCACCCCTGTAACTGCCCCACTATCAAAGCCTTGCCGTGAAAAGCCAGTGCTGTACTAAGGAGCTGTGACCAAGGAATTGTTTCTGTCTGATTGTTTTAGTTTCAGAAGCTAGGGTAGCAAATTCTTTTAGATAATACAGGGTTCACAGTACATCAGAGATTAAAAAAATAGGCAGTAATTCTAAAAAACTATCTGTAGCCTTTTCATAGGATTTTAAAATACTTTTTGAAGAAATTCCATATCAGCAGTAGTGTTGATTTTTCAAAAGCTCAGAGGATTCAGAATTGCTTCAGAAACTCTTGAACTCTGTTACTGGTATAACAAATGATACTTGGGTCTTATAATGCCGACTGTTAAAATAATTTTTTACTAAAGCTATTCTGTTTTTCTAGGCACCTCCTGTAATATTCATAATTAAAATGGCAAAAACAACTGATCCTTCTGAGAAACTGATCATCCACTCCAAAGCTCACAAAGATACCATTCTAGCTAATTTTGAGGAACAAAGAAAAAAGGATTTTCTTTGTGACATTACTCTGATAGTGGAGAATGTGCAATTTAGAGCCCATAAAGCTTTGCTGGCTGCCAGCAGTGAATACTTCTCAATGATGTTTGTAAATGAGGATGAAATAGGGCAGTCAGTTTATATGTTGGAGGGAATGGTGGCAGACACCTTTGGAGTTCTGCTAGAATTCATTTACACTGGTTGCCTCTGTGCCAGTGAGAAAAGCACAGAACAAATCCTGGCTACTGCACAGCTGCTGAAAGTAACTGACTTGGTCTGGGCCTGTACAGACTACCTGGAAAGCCGCAGCCCAGGCAGTGCATTGCCAGCTCCAGCTGAAAGTGTAGCCTCTGTTGTTGCAAGTGACAGGAAAAATGATGATCCACCAAAGCGAAAACGGGGGCGGCCAAGGAAAATCAAGATTGTCCAAGAGGAAGAAGAAGAAGAATCAGGAGCAAATTCTTCCGAAGATGGGCAGCTGAGAGAGAACAACTCTGTGCAAAATGAGCAAAATTATATGAAAAAACACACTGAAGTAGGAGAAACAGTTGCCAATGAACAGGCTTCAGTGAGGAAAGATGGAGAAGAAAGTGAACCTGCTTGTGGCTCAGAGGCTGCTGTTGATCTATCAGCTGAGAAAGATGAAAACTACGATCCCAAATCTGAAGGAATACAGAGCACTCAGAGCCGTTACAGCAAACGTAGAATAAGGAGATCAATCAAACTAAAAGATTACAAACTTCTTGGGGATGAGGATGAGGAAGGACTGGCAAAGAGAGCTGATGGAAAAAGAAAGCGTGTGGGTTCTGAAGCTCGCTGTAAAGACTGTGGCAAAGTATTTAAGTACAGTCATTTCTTGGCTATTCACCAGCGAAGCCATACAGGTAGGCCTTGACAGACTGCTGCTGCTTTTGGGTTAGATTAAGGAATGCTGCCAAAGGCAAGTGACTCTTGAGGTGTTGGTTGTTGACTACAGCAAGAATATCCAAAATAGCATGCTGGTCCGAATTATGGTTTGTTCTGTGTCTGCTGTTTTATTCTTGTCAGCAGATCTCAGAACCTTTATGTCTCACCTAGATTTCAGAGTAATTAATAATTTCATTGTTTAAGCACTGAATTATATGGCAATAGTGAAAGAATTATTTTATTCCTGTGTGAAGCTTGCCTCTTTACCACTAATCGAGACTAATTTTTTCAGTAGCTACAACATTGCAATGCATCTCACTATCAGCTTAGACTTTCTAGTGAGAAATGATGCATCTATGCCTAAAAATGTTGTCTTTTGCTTTCAGGGGAACGCCCTTTTAAATGCAGTGAGTGTGGCAAAGGCTTTTCCCAGAAGCATTCTCTTCAAGTGCATGAGCGGATGCATACCGGGGAACGGCCGTACACATGCACCATTTGCAGTAAGGCTCTGACAACAAAGCATTCTCTTCTGGAGCACATGAGCCTACATTCAGGTAAATACTTCAAGGCAAATGTATCTCTGCTGCAAGAATTTGCCTTTCTGAAAACAAGGTACTTCTGATTCATCTTGTGTATACTGGTGTCACATTCCACTAAGGGAAACTGTGAGGAGTTCTTTTAAAAATGGATAGTTGGATAGTCAGGAACAAAATAATGTCAAACGAGACAAACTTTGTATCTGAGAATCTTTTATTGGTAATGAAAAAACCAAAATGAAAATAAGTTACCCTGCTAAAGAGAGTTAGAGAAGATAGAACAAGAGGAAGAAATATGGGAGAGGAATGGGAGGAGAGAGGGGAGACATAGAGGGAAGAGGGCTTTACCACCAGAGGTCGGGGAGTGCCGTCAAGGTGGGGGATGTGGATGCTGCCAGCCTGGGCACGGCTCCTGCAGTGACAGGCAGCTGGACACAAGGTGAGGGGTGCTCAGGCAGGAGGTCCAGAGCCCTGGACACAGCTGTGGCAAGGATCACAGCAGTGGGCTGGCTGGGAGGTGGGCGGGGTTGGACGCAGGGACATTGGGACAAAGCAGACAGGGAAGTGGTCAGGCACACAGGGAGGCAGGACAGACACAAGGGTGAGCAAGAGCCAGCGAGGGCAAGAGAGCCAAAAGGCACACTGGGGCCAGGGCAGAAAGCATAAGACTCTAAAAGCGCCAAATCAAAACCAAGTTGCAAAAAGCCCCTCGAATCACCAAGCCTCAGAAGCAAAAGCACAGTCTGACAAAAGCCCCAAAACAAAAGCCCAACTCAAAAAGCAAGTTTGAAAAGCCCTGGGACTTGTGACACAGTTACATTTCATGCTCCAGCTCCTCCGAAAGTCCACCTGCTGACAGGAGACCATTGGCCCAGTCCAATGTCCCAGTGCAGTCCACTGGCAGAGACCTTTTGCCATCTGACTGGAGAGTGTCTCTGGGGTACAGTGTCTTCAGTGTTCCCCTCCTGATTGCCTGTCCCATGCCAGACATGAAGTGGTTGCCAGGAAAGGTCTCCCCAGAGGCAAGGCTTTCCTCCATCTTTTCCCAGGTGCCTCCTGGGCGTGGCTCATGTGCAACCCCTCTCCCATGTGCCTCTGACAGCCATTTTGAGGCAAATCAAAACTGAATTGGGTCCTCACAGCTGACTTTTGTATTTTATTTATTTCCTTACATTTACTTTGGATTACCTTTTAATAAGTGATTTTCTCTACAGGGCAGAAGGCTTTTACCTGTGATCAGTGTGGGAAATACTTCAGCCAAAAGAGACAGCTCAAGAGCCACTATCGACTACACACAGGTATAACAAGTTTGGGTTGAGGACCTGGCTTACAGTCCATGCTGATTTGTCCTCCTAAAGATTGACTTAGGCTGAAAGTTCTTTCTCGGTGATGTATTCAGTCTCTGCTACCTTGGTGTGTCCTGTGTTGGACAGGTATAAAACAGTGAATAGGGTGAAAAAGACATGATGGTGTGTAGTAAATGCAATGTGTAGGAAAGTGTTTAGTTGAGAAGGGCTCTTATGATGATTAAAAATTAGTTACACTGTATTTGACATACAACTTCATTATTTTAGCCCTGCTGTCCATGCTATATAGAAGCTGTGAATTGTATAAACAATTATGTCTGCTGCCTGGTATGCAAATTGCATTGTAGTTGCCCACTACTTTGGACTAGTAAAGGCATACAGGCTTTAGGAAGTGTTCTTCTCACTTCTGGAATGGGATGGAGCTACAAAAAGAGGAAGTGGTGGAGAAAATCAGAATTTACAAAGCTTCAGAATTTAAAAAGCTTCAAGTGAAGGTGTTTTTGGGTAGGAGCAGGTGTCAGTCCCCTCTTTTCCTGTGGTAATACTAAATTGAGAAATAGGAGTGTGACAGTTAAGATAGGGAGGAGGCAGTGAATCACCTTCTGTTTTATCCCTGTATTATAGCAAAGTGGTTATTTTACAGGAAAGTGCTTTAACAAAGATCACTGAAGAGATACAGGGGATCACTTATGCACTGACACTTTTTTTGTTATTGCGACAAGGCCGTTCACTGCCGGAATGCAACCAGTGTCGTCGCAAATTCATGGATGCAGCTCAGCTAAAGAAACATCTAAGAACACACACAGGTAATGTTGTACCTTGAGTTTTGTGGGGTTTGTGATTGTTTTTTTCTTGAAGTTACAGGGACAAAAAGATGTTAAGCAAATTACATTTGTCTCTGTGGCATGAACTTCTGCTCTACTTGTGCATAATGATGCCTGTGTTGCTAATGAAGAGATTTGACATCAAGAATGCAGGAGCACAAAAAAGCTTGTGTTACAGCAGCACAGAAGCAGTGCCTATTACAGGAAGAGGGCTTTTTTCCCCAGTTTTATAAAACCTGCTGCAGAAAATGCCAGTTAGCTTTCACATGATAGAATCCTGGACTGAGAATTCAGTTTGTTAGGAGAGTTGTATCCAGCATGTATCAGGCTTGCAGTGAGCTGACAAGCAACAGAAGGTGTGTGTCCTAAATGAGTTGGACACCTCTGTCTGTGAGGGATGGGTGCTTATGAAACATGCTGTGACCAGGAAAATAATTATTTCCATTTAGCTTTTACTGTGCCATGATAAACCAGATGTTGAGAGGAGATGGGCTGGGAGGGATGATTTAATGCAAGTGCGTCAGAGGGTGTTTTAAGAGATTTAGAGGGCAGGCTGGTAATGAATCACTGGATAACAGAGATAAAAATGTTGATCTATCCTCTCATAATAGCAAGGCATAAACTTCATAAAATACTTCTCTTTGAAGAATAAGTTCATAAGGTGACATGTGAATAATTTTGTCTTTTAAAGTAACTAGAAACAGTGGCAATTGTTTCCTCACAAAATCAAATTATTCTTAAGTGTGTTGCTTGCAGTTGTAATGCATAACTCATTCTCAAGCATACTTTATCTCATTCATTTCCTTCTCTTTTCTAAGTGAAAAAGATTTAAATTTTCTGGGATATGCTAAGGCCAAAACTTGTCCTTCTGGGAGCTTTTGGTTATCCAGAATAGTGCTAGCATATGATACCTACATCATTTTGTATGGAGAACTCAGTGTTGACACACACAAGAGTTTTGTATCTGAAGCTGATACAGCTCTCTAAATGTAGTGGGATATGAGTTTGGGGTGGGAAATGAGAAGAGGAAGCTTACTAGCAAGGAAAGTTGCAAAAATATATGAGCTAAGCTGATTTTTAGCATAAACTGGCTTGCAATATATTTTGCTACTAGAAAAGACAGGCAAGATACAGCCAGTATTAATTATATAGAAATAATAATTCACCTGTCCCATCCCAAAAGCAAAGTACAATTCCAAGGCATTTGGGGGACAGGGGTTCACATAGATAGAACTGTTCTACTTTGGCAGGAGTTTGGTAACACTGTTGTAACAAATACTGTCTACTTGGGAAGTTACTCCTGTTTTCAGTAGCAAGCTGGGACTGGGTGACCAAGGTCCCTTCTGACCAATGTTTCTTGTTCTCTCATCCTTTATCTATGCCCTCCAAAGCCACATGAAAGCTGGTAAGCATTGCAGTTCTATGCTAAATGGGAAGCTTCCTTGGAAACTGGCTGCTTCCCAATCCCTGGATTTGGTGTGCTTTGATGGTGTGAATTACCACAGTGGTGATCTGGATTCTCGTGTCTGGTGTCTTAAAGAGCCTCAGTGCTACAAGGATTTGTTATGGTGTGAATTAGGATTTGCTTTGGTTGGGTAGTATCTGTTTCTTATGAACTTTCTTATAATTTAATTTGGCCTCTCTGCTTCTACTCAATTATCATCAAAATTCCAAATGCACTGAAAAAAACCCCAACAAATAAAAAATCCCCAAACAAACTCACATTTTATTTAACTCATGATAATTTATTTTTTTTCTAACTGGTGTTTCCAGACTATCATAGGCCTAGTGTGATGGAGCCTTATAGAAAGCCAGGCAAGTTGTTAAGATAATGGCCTAATTTTCCAGCTTTGGAAGTTTGGGCTTACTCATGTGGATGGTGCTGCACATGAACGTGGCATTAATGCCAGGGTTCAGGGACAGCCTTTTTCAGAGTGTTTCTGTTCCATGTAGAACACACACATCTGTGCCATAGGTACAGCTTTTTGTTGCTTTGGGGGCTTGGATCACCTAATTCTTCATCTTCAAAGGGGAGAAATGCTAGAGCTGTACATTTAAAATGTTATACCCTCATTTTGACTAGTGAGTTCATTCAGTTTTGGATATCTGCCGAACCATGGCAGAAGTGTGAGGAGCCATCAGTGCACGCTTGATACTGTATATGGTAAAACACAAAATGTTTTTAATGAATTGATGAAAAGTGCTATCTCAAAAGGAAAGTCACATTTCTTTTTGATAGGTGAGAAGCCCTTCACTTGTGAGATTTGTGGCAAATCATTTACAGCTAAAAGTTCACTTCAGACTCACATTAGAATTCACAGGTAAAGTATGTCTTATTTTCATTACATTCTTTTAAAATGCGACTTGTAGTCTTATAACTAGAAGTAGTGCTTATTTAACTGTAGAACGGTCAGGACTTGTTTGCATTTTGAATGATTGTTAAAAATTTAACATTTTTGCTTAATCTATGTAAGGAAAAAATTGGTAGTGGAAAGTACTGAAGTCCTAAATGCTCATGCACCAAGATATTGTTAGAGTCTTCTTTGGTGTTTTGTGTCTGTTCACTGACAGTGTACTTACTGCTATACTATTTTTGTGAAAATTTTACTGTACGTTTTGTTTAAGAGCAGAACAGTAGCTATGGTGTATCAAGGTTGTTGGAGCATTGTCCTGTTGTCCCGTGAGCTATCCTGTCTCTTTAACAGCATTAGTTGTCTTTTACCCCTGTCAGTGCAGTGCATTGCATAAAGACATGTTAGATTTTAAATCACTGGAGAACTGTTGTCTAAGAAAACATTTCCAGTAAAATTTCTTGTCCTTTTGACACAGGCAGCAAGTTAGGATTTGGAAACTTCTTTTTGGTTTGAAGTCCACACTGTTAATGAATGTTCTTAAAACGGTCAGTGCTTAGAATTGTGCTATGTTGTTGCATTCTTATCAAGGTCTAGCAGCATAGAACTTGTACCTCTGTTTTTATCAGAGTAAGGCAGTTCTCGCTGTAGCTCTGGAGTGTATAACAGTTTGTGATGTCAAATAGAGATAATCAGGAGATCAAATAGAGGATGTTTTTAACACTACCCTTTAAGTACTTACAATTTAGAAAAACAATGTAATCATTTAAGTATTTTATTACAGAAGAAGTTTCAGAAAGCAGCATTGTCAAAGTGAATATTTTAATGAGATCAAGTTCTTTCCTTTTGCAGAGGAGAAAAGCCATATTCTTGTGATATATGTGGAAAATCCTTCTCTGATTCCAGTGCTAAGAGAAGACATTGTATCTTACACACAGGCAAAAAGCCTTTTGCCTGCCCAGAATGTAGTTTGCAGTTTGCTCGTCTGGACAACCTGAAGTCTCATTTGAAAATTCACAGCAAGGAAAAGCAGTTTCAGGAAGGCAGCGCCGCCCCGAGCGCCAACGCTCATCCGGAAGAAGTGCGAAACATTCTCCAGCTGCAGCAGTACCAACTTGCCACCTCGGGAGGGCAGGAAATTCAGCTGCTGGTTACAGATGCAGTACACAACATCAACTTCATGCCCAGCCACAATCAAGGCATCAGCATTGTGACCACAGAAAGTGCCCCCAGCATGACCACAGAGCAGGCTGCCAACCTCGCGCTCCTTGCGCAGCCGCCACAGCAGCTGCAAAACTTGTTGCTTTCAGCTCAGCAGGAGCAAGCAGAACAAATTCAAAGTATCAATATGATTGCAAACCAAATAGAGGCTGCCCAGCCTGAACAAATGCATGTCATCACTCTTTCCAAGGAAGCGCTAGAACATCTCCATGCTCATCAAGGACAAAATGAACAAATCCACTTGCCGGGATCTTCACATCCAGCTCAGCACGTGCAGCTGGCTCAGGAATCAAGTCAGCAGTCTCGCTCTAACCATGACACAGTTCCTTCCCATCAAGTCAGTGAGGAACAGAATCAAAGTGCACTTGTTTCTGAATCCCATCAGCAGCCTCTGTCAGTGAATGAGTCATCTCCTGAGCATCCTATCCAGGGACAGGCTTTCTGAAATGCTTGTTTGTCAGCAGACGGCTGGGCTAGAGAATGCTTCTCATCCCAGCAGGGATTACATGTGTCACGTGTGGTTTTCTTGCAACATAAGCTATCCAAAGATGCACTTCTTGGTGATTTTGGATGAGTGACTCAATTTCCTTAACCATATTTATTTTAGACTACTTTGTTTTTCTGGATTGGTATTTCTTTACCATACTTAGTCCTCACAAGTATCTCACAAGCAATTAATGTGGGGTTTTGTGCCTCATTCACATCTCTGCCTCCTGAGGAGATATTTAGCCCTTATTTGCATTTCTGAGTGACTCTTCAGAGAAGTTCACCTGGCTGATAGGAGAACAATGTTTAGGACATCTGTGGATCACAAAGTACCACTTCCCTGACAAACTTAATGTTATACCTGAGCTATTGTCAAGCTTAAGACAACCAGTACTTTTTGCAAAGCAAACACCATATTTCTTCTGTTTAATGAGCTATCTCTCTGCAGGTTAATGTATTATTCTCTATGTAATCATTCCCTGAAGTGCATTATGAGTTACTGACTACCAGATTCATTTGGTTTGAGTTGAAACTGTTTGCAGCCTTTAACTAGCCCTGAATCTTCCCTCCTGTTTACCATGTGCTGTACACATCTTTCTCCTCAGAAACATTTAAGCCATTGCACTTGAATAGTGGCAATGAGATGCAATGGTTACACTGGAGAACTGAAACCCCACACATTCTGCTCTGTTAGTTCTGCCACTCACTCTCTGTGTGACTGTGGGCAAGGGAGTTGACCTCTGTGCCTTATTTCATCATCTAGTAAGTGGGGGATAGTGTTCACACATTCTGCCAAGCACTTTGAAGAGCTCTTGATGTTGAAAGCACTGTCTCTTGAAGTGCAAAACCCTCTTCCTGACAGGATTCTGTCTAAGCTTAGGAACCACTGTATATTTAAAGTGTTATTTTTTGTACTTTTGAAAGAAGAACATAATCTTACTTTAATATATGTTAAGACTGGTAATTGTTTATGTGAGGATTCAAACAATGAAGAGCATCACTTCAGAACTTAACAAGTTACATAAATGGGGCACATGACTTAAAGTTGTACAGCTATTTTTGTTGACTAAATTAGATGTGTACAGATTGTTTTCAATGACTGACTGCTAACAAAAAAGATTTAACATGGTAATAAAATGCCTTGCCAAAATACATGCTTTCTGTTTTCAGGTTTGACTACTGGTAACACCTTTGCACTGGAGTGTTAAAATCCAGATAAAATGCCACTGTTAATTAAAAGAACATACTCAATTGTCACTTCAGCTTTAAAATGTCATATTTGTGATTTATATGAACGTTTATGTTACAACAAACAAAAAATTCTAAAAAACATGGTGAATTTAAAAGCAAAATTACCCACATTTTTTATATTTTTTTTTGTTCCAAGTCCAGATTACTTGGCCTGCTCCTGACTGCATGCTGCAGAAGTTTGGCTAAGTATCTCCATGTGGTCAAAGTACTGGATCACTTTTATATGAATGGATCATGATAAGGGTAGACAGTGGGAATAAATCAATGCAAAGGTGTTTAGGCTTTTCACCTTTCCTCTCAGAATGGAGAAATAAAATTGGCATCCATTCTGCCACCAAAGTGAACCAGCATATTCTGCAGTTCTGCCTGAGAAGCCTGAAGTCCAGATGTTGTAAGAGCAGATAAATAAATACAGTAAAGCCTGTTACAACACTTATGACAATGTTGCTGATTAATTGTATAAGCTTATAGTAAATATTCTGGCAGTTTAATCCTAAACTTCTGCTTTTATCTAAAACATTGTACAGTGCAGCCAGACTACTGTGTGGTCATAAGTTTTCAGGAACGTGAACAGAATTCATTGTCAGCCATATATTTATGAGTCCTGAAATGCTTAAAAACAGGTTACAAGCTAAATTCTGAGGCTACCAATCAAGGAACTGTTCAATACTTTTCTTCTTTGAACTTTGTTATGTTCGTTATGCAGTTATCCTTGCAGGGTTCAGTTCCATGCTGCAGTTTGAAAACACGGTACACTTCCATATACTGATTTCTCAGTGCTTTCCCTGCCACTAAAAAACCTGAAGTTTGGTCTTTAGAATTCTGTTTTGCTTTTCTGCAGATTACCAGTGAAGAAACAAGCTGCTGTGAATAGCAGGGCAATGACTAATCTTGCACCCTGCATTGCTTAAACTGTCAGCACATATTGTAGCTTGCACTCAAGAAGCTGGCGTGACTTCTCATATCAACAAATGTTGCTTTTTGAACACCATTTGCTTTCTTTCTAGTGAATGCCTTTCTCTTAAAAGATGAAAATTAATCCTTTTTCTGTGTGTGCATTTTTAAAAGGCTTCAGCTGAAGTCTAGGATTGCTTTGAATTAGAAAGGAAACCACTTCAGCCTTGTTTTTCAGTCCAGCTGCCACTAATAATGATTTAGGAAAAAAAAGCATCCCTTAGAAACTATGTTTCAGAACAGCTCTCTAAATATCTTTACTCCTTAGCCAGTAAATACCTTAACTTTGCTTTTTCTCACATAGACTAATCCTAACAAATCCGTCTCACTGCTTTCTACGTTAAAATGAGATTAAGGTTTTAGACGTAAATGCAGGGCAGTAAGAGGACTACAGAAAGATCTGGGTTTGTAAGCATTTAACACCCTTGTGTGTTACCTCTGCTCAATTTGTAAGTTACCTAGTGTGGTTGAACTCTGATAGGATCTCACTTTTTTTTTTCCAAATGCAAGTTTGTCAGATTTTGGCTTTTTCTGAAGATTTTGGTTGGTTCTCCAGGTGCAAGTTGAAACAAATCCCTGGGAGGGAAAGCAAACACACTCTGGAGCCTGCATTTGTCTGTTGTGTGTGTAATTCCCCTGCTTGGCTTTCCAGTCCAGCATCTTGGGTTTTGATAAATTAATATCAGAGTATTTATTTCATATAGGCTGTAAAAGTAAATTACCCTGCCAATAGGAAAAGAAAGTGCTACTAGGGATTGTACAGCAATTTTTTTTTAACATCTTAGAGGAAAAGGAGAGGAGTCAACCTCATCACAAATTCTTCCAACTCAATGCCTATTCACAGGTTAAAATTAAGGATATTGAGCCTGGCATTGATCTTGCCAGTTGTTGAGGAAAGAGTTTTGCTTGCATTTCTTTGTTTGTGAAAGACTAATTTCAGTGTTGTAGCTGGTTAGTCATCGTGGTGAAGGTCATGGTTGGTGTTTGCTAATGCCTATCCTGGTGTGCTTGGATGTGGGGTTTTTCAGTCTTTTCCCACTTCACCTTAACTGTGGAAGCTAGTATGGGATTCATTCCTAATCACCAACCCTGTGCCTGTGTGAGCACAGCAGCTGCGTATGTTTCCTGTCTCTCCATGTTTTCCAAGCCTGCAGCAGACTGTGTCCCTGCCAGTATCTCGTGTGAGTATGGTTATCCCAGAGAAGCTGAGTCTGAGCTGGGAGTGCCTGGGAGGAGGCCAGTTTGCACAGCAGGCGTGCCTCAGCGTGCGGGAGCAGCCAAGGCTCCTTCCTGGCCATGCTTATCTTCACATGGGCAGAAGTCCATCTGAGCAGGCCTTTCTCCCAGTTCTCCTGCACTGCAGGTTCTTGCTAAGAGCAGAGAAGGAAGAAGTAATGCCTACTCTGCAGAGCTATGATGTCAGGACCGCTTTTACTTAGTCATTACAGACTAATTAAAGAGTCTGCTTCTTGCGGAGTCGCAGTCCCATGAGCTAAAGCAGTTCTCTATGTTCTAGCCCTTTTCAGATCCTCTATAAAACACGGTGAACAAAAAATGGTGTTCCACAACAGAGGGACTACTGATCATATCTGTCCCAAGCAATTCTTCCAAATGGAAAAACCCATCCAGGCATATTCTCAGCATCTCACTGTAGGACGCTTACTGGTCATTTCTGGCTAATATTTTAATCCTACCTAATTGAAAGTATCTTTGGAATAGCAGGAAGCAGACTTTTGCTTTAGTTAGCAAACTTCCTACCCTGTCCTGCAAATTTTTCTGATATGAGGAAGAATTTCCCTGTGTGACTAACTGAATGTACTGCAACACATTGCCCAGAGAAATTGTGGAGTCTCCCTCACTGGAGGGAGAACTGCCTGGACACAATCCTGTGCCCCTGTGCTCTGGGTTGACCCTGCTTGAGCAGGGAGGTTGGACCAGATGACCACTGTGGCCCCTTCCAACCCTGACCCATTCTGTGATTTGGTGATTTTACTTGCCCTTCACCAAGATGTCTCTCAGTGACCCCTAGCAGCTCTGCTTTAGTATCATCATGTAGGGGTCTCTCTCAAATACATGTGTGTGTGCATATGTATAATTTTTTTTTTAATTAATTTTGTCTGCTTTCTCTTCTGTTTCTCGGTTTTTTTCAGATGCTATTTTGGACTGGAAGGAACTGAAACAGCTGCAGCTGCACCAGGTGGAGAAGTTTGGACCAAGAAAACCCTCTAAGAATCACACGGAAGCAAAACTCTTGGGTCTTGTGTCAGGGTATGTGTGAATTCTTCAAAGGACTTCAGGTTTCCAAGAGCACTGCTGCACATCCTTTGAAAGGCTTTCAGGATCATTGTTTAAAGGTGCTGCACAGTCTCATGTGCTTTCCATATTTTTCTTTGTGGTAATTGCTTTTCTCTCTGAACTGAATGCAGCACAGCACATGTGCCACAGCTGGCAAGCAGAACAGCACCAGGTAATTCACATCTATCTATTGCCACCCACAGAACATTTATCCTCACCTGAGTACTACAAACAGGCCTGCAGAACAATATCATGTTGTCATAAAGAGGTAATATAGTCTAAAATTAATATTAGTCACCCTGTTCAGGATTTTAATATGTCATTTTCATAATTGGCAACCTGTTGAATAGAATTTAATGCACCTGAATCACCAAGTGATGAGAAAAGAAGTGGAGAAATAATAAGCAGAGTAGATTGAGACAAGTGGTAGTTCTTGGCATGCTTTTTTTATAAAAGAAACCCAACATAAATTTTCAGAAAAATAGTCCTGTAACGCTTCTTAGGCTAATCATTGCTTTTCTTTTTGACTTTGACTGTCAGGTGACTATTATGTGTATAGCTAATTCCCTTTCTTGCCCACGATGACAGTGAGAATGTATAGAAATTATCAGTTAAAAAAAAAAGAAAGGTTTTTTTCAAAGAAAAAGGATTAATGGGAGCCAGTCCTATATATGTGCAGAATTAAATTTCAATAACAGAACTTCTTATGTGTAAGTTCAAGCACATTGACAAAATGAAGACATCAATCTCAGGATTTTTAAAAAAATTATATGTAGTGGATTGCTCTGGGTTTAATCCTTAAATGTTATGGTGCAAAAAGGAGAAAAGGGATGTTTCAAAAAGCCCAATAAACTTCAGTTGTATTAATCTGTATCAACCTAAAAATATGGATGTAGGGAAAAATAGATAGCCAAGACAGTATTTTCTGAAGCTGATTTTATATTTGACTCTGGGTACACTGCTTCTGCTCTGGACTTTACATAAGGCTGCTGTAGACATTTTTGGCTATAGCAAAAGCCATATGGTCTGGCTACCAAAATTAGATTCTGCTTAGCTTACAGCCTACAGAGGCTCCAGCAGCTGTGCTGCCGACCTTTGAGAGGAGGAAGGAAAGAGCTTTCCTTTGCATCACTCAGTCACAGCCCACAAAACATCCCTGTATTTGCATGAGCTGGTTGCAGTTACCTACTGTCACACCTCAGCTCATCTGCTGACACCCAGGACCTGGCTGTGAACTAAAACTGCCTTGTCTTACCATTTTAACATGTCTCCTTGTCCAAACTGTTTTGCCTGCCTCCTTTTTCTGCACTTTTTCAGCAGGAGAACATCATCACATGAAATTATAATACCTTGTGCATGTACCTTTCAAGCAAGGGAACAGCTGTGGTAGCTAAACACTGAGAATCTGATCTTCTTCACAGTCTCTGATATTGTGAGGATAGAGCTCTTCAAATTCAGCACTGCTACAAATCCCAACAAAACTCTAAAAAACCATTGCCCTAATGAATCACTGTAGCACACTACCACTGAGCCAGATCAGAGAGACTTCAGGGCTACCTGGAGGAGGCCCATCTGCAACCTGTGATTTCTTTCTCAGTCTGGGTTTTTTATAGACACTGTAATTTAGCAACATTTAGTTCAGAGGCTTTTTGGTTCTCACTCTGTGGTTATGTAAAAATGTATCACTTTCTAAAGCCAGTGGGATATACAGTTGGGAGAAAAGTGCACATTGTTATTAAAATGAGAAATCAGTTGGTTAGGGTTTTTTCAATTTTACATAGGTTTGTCTGCATGAAAATCACAACTGTCTCCTCTGCAACAGGACTCTGACATGTGAAAGTTCACGGTGCTCAGAGATGAGAAGTGACCTGACCCCGCTGTGCTGCCAGAAGCCCGAGCTGAACCTGCAGCTGTCCCACAAAGCAGCTTTTGCACATGCTGCACGAGGCAGGAGAGAGCAAAGCTGCCACGCTGGCACAAAGCTTTGCTGCGCGACCCCTCTGGAACGGCTCCGTGCGCGCTGCCGGCGGGAATGATGGCTCAGCAGTACCCAGCACACGCAGCTCTGGGTAGGAGTTTCTGCACCAAAAGGAGGCACACACTTTACACAGGGTGTAATTAAGCTGTAAATCTCATTGCCACAGAAATTTGTGGATGCCAGACTTTCACATTTCCCTGAAAAGCAAGGAAATTTAAGTGGAAAAGAGCTGCCAGGGGGAATTAAGCACAGAGATACCAGGAAATCTTTGAGCAGAGGCTCACTGGAGGCTGGGAGTGGAGTGGGGAAGCAGTTCTCTCATGTTTGCTTTTACTTAACACTTTTTGCTGGGCAATTGCTATTAGCAAAAGTCTCTTCATCCTTTAAATATTACTGACAGTATCCATCAAGAGCTCTGGAAAGAGCTGGCTTCAGTCCTCTGCTCTGCCACATGCTTTCTGTGTAACTTGGTTTTCCTTCCTTCAGGGGAAAACAGAAATTTACGCATTTTCTAACCTCCCACAGTGTTGAAATCTGCTTACATTAGGCTTTGGAAGTGCTTAGAAGTGCAGGGTGGGGTGTGGGCTGGTGTCTGGTGTTGCTGTGGAACTGGGCCCTGTTGACAGACTCAGACTCATGGTGGCCGGACTGCCAGGGGCCCATGATGGATGCCTGTTGCAGTGAGGGTGGTGGGGCTGCTCCAGCACCTGGTTTTCCATGTGACCAAGTTTATGGCAGAGGTGACCCCTTGGGCTTCAGCCCCAGCACAAGTTTGGAAGCCGCAGGGAGTGTGTGGGCTTGAAGCAAATCAATAATATCCATGTAGTCCATAAAAGCAATATATTATTACATTTGCTACTGTAGACGACCAATGATAAGTGGACAATGTCTAAACAATGTAGCAAAACCAGACTTATTTAAAAATCAAAAAAAAAGATCAGTTGTCCTTAGTGTCTCATTCAGCTGAACAGGAATTTCACTCTTATCAATTCTCCTTTCTTAGACAAGTTAGAGGCCTTAACTTACCATAAAATCACAGGTGCATTTTCATCCTTCTTTCTTCTAACCTTACTCCCTCTGACAGATGTCCTTTGGGGCACTGCTTCCATGGCTCAGCACTGCCAGTGCCATAGCTCTCCCACCAGGAGACACTGGACCTTCTCAGAGCAGCAGCAATTACACATACTGCAGGAAATAATTCATAGAGAAACTGTCTTCTGGAATGGAAGCAGGGCTCTGCCCAAAGGTCTGTCAAAATTTCAGTAGTGAAACAGAGATGGAAGAGGTTGTTTCCCCAGGCTGATGGGCAACCCATGTCTCTGACATCAACTGAGCTGCTCACTGACAACCCTGTGACAAATGCCTGTGATAACCATGGTCTCTGATGATTACTTTTTTCTACCCTGCAGATACCTGGAAAGGGAAGGGAAGGAGAGTCAGTTTATGGTCCTAGTTTTGAAGGTATGTCTCCCCAGCTATCTGACAGTGCAAATTATGAATTTCCACAAAAATCAAGTTGTTGATCTGATCTTATTCACATAACAACCAGGGAATTGCTTTTCATCTCCCAGCAAAACGGTTTGGTTTTCAGTCAGAATTATAATCTGTTTGTACTAGCAAAACTGCTTTAGTGAAAACACTTTGATTATAACCTTACATCCTCTTATGTTCCCTGCCTGAGGCTCAGTACCTTGTCCTTGCCTAAATGACAGCTGATGGTCACCCACTGCCTACTTCAAACTTCAAATACCTTTGTGGACAGGACCCTAGAAATGCAGAGGTAAATTAACTACAGATCTCCAGGCACACCTACCACCTGTTTAAATGCCTTTAAAGGAACTGAGGTATGTCAGCTTTACCTCTAGCAATTTCCTGGACCTCAGGCAGCTTCTGAGGCTTGGGCAAGCATTAGGCATTACTGCCAGCAGGCTCAACTCTGTAGAAGGGGAATTCTGAATCTCATATAAAACCCTGAAAGTTGAGAAATTACAAACATGACCTAAATTTAACAGAAAATGTTCCCTCATACTGGCATAAAGTAATAAAATGTAAGAAAAAAAAGAACATTCTAACTTTTAACTTATGATATTTAAGAAAAACAACTCATATAATTGACATAGGCATTTGGGATTTTCTGTTTAGATTAAATGCTACCCATTAAGACACTTTATGACAGTTAAAGCACTTTTGAAAATTATTTATGTTCCCTTATATAAAAGCTTTCCTACTGGCAATGGTGCAAACCATTTGAGCAGGTTGGGCAGCAGCCAACACTGAGATCAGAAATGCTAAGTGCAGCTGAAAAGTTTCTTTCCCAAGATGCTGAAGAGTCTGCCTGTGAGGAGAACCTGCTCTCACCTCAAGGTCCCAGGTTGGATGGAGCAAAATGTAGTAGCACTGGCAAGCAGGAAAGCTGCGGGAGATGGAAGCCTGGCGTGTGGGATTTAAAGCACTAAATGCTATGAGCTTCCTGGAGTGGAAAGAAAAAGGCAAAAGTCAATTTGATGCTGGAGCTCCTGGAACAGGAGCAAGCCCAGGTTCCCAGGGCATACATATCTCTGAGAACATAACATAAGCTGGTATTGGAAAAAAAAAAAGGACTGGCTGTTGAATTGTTTCCAAGGTGGATGGCACCAAGGACTTAAAATTTTACAAATCCTCTTTTCCAGCAATGTTATCCAATCTATTTGTGCTAGAGCCCATCTTGCACCTTTTGCACTTTCTGTTTGGGTAGAACTTGTCATTTTTTTATGACCCGTAGATTTTCTTGATTTACACATCAGGTAGAAACAAGTTTGCATGTACCCAGGCACCTCTGCACACAGGGAAGCCGTGGCAGCTCGCATGTTTGACTCCAGCTCCATCATCCTCCCCCAGGCAGAGCTTGTGTTTTCCCTGTGCTACTCAGGAAAGAAGCTGCCATGTCATGTGGGAAGGGACAATACACCGAAAACTGCTTCAGTAAGTTTAAGGTGGATTCCATTTGGAATTGGTCAGCCTTGAATGTGTCCCTGCAAGAGTTTTGTTACCCATATTGCACACATGTGTTGATGCCTTAAAGGAGGAGATTGCTACTTCTTGTTCTCCCCCTCTTTAATTAAAAATTGCTTTCCACCCTTAAGAAAGGTGTTCCCTTGGGGATGCCTTTCTATTTTTTTAGATTGCTGTCCCGATATTTCCCGCAAACCTACTTTACCCTGAGGGCAGAGGACAAATAACTTTGATATCTGGAAAGGGTGAGCAATGCCTCTGTGAGCTGGTAATGTTCTGGGAGACTCCGTGCTTGGCACGTGTCTGGGCACTGCAACCAGCCCCTGCTGGAATTAATGGGACACAACCTCCTTTTACTGTAATGGGATGAGAGGACTGAGGCAATTACACAGAATCACTCATACGGGAGCACTGTGTCAAAGGACAAAACATCCCACTCCAAAATTAGTCTGCTGAAGTAATTTTGCAAGCCATAAGGCAGAGTAACTTTTCAGTTAAAATTTAACTGCCATTTTTATTAATCAGTTTCTGAGAAAGGATCTCAAACAAAGTAACAAGAATAAAAAAAAAAATCAGAGAAAAATAACATCTAAATATTTCTTCACTTTCCTTAAAGCTTGTTGAGAGCTTAATGGAGCTCTTGACTGCTCAGTGTGATCAGGTCAGATGGTAATGGAGGATGACAAGATCACTGGACCCTCTATTGCCCACCTCAAAGCTGGCTCCTCTCCACAGAAAAGGAAATCAAGTCCTTGCCATAATCCCCCAAACCCAAGCACACCTAATGCTTGCTTCTCCCCAGTCATCACTCTTTAAAGTCATTTTTTCTCTCTCACAAATCCTTTCCCAGCCAGAGTGGAGGATCCTCTTCACCTCCTCACAGCTCTCACTCCCATTGCCTACCTCCTCTCCTCACCCTGGAAAAAATCTTCTACTCTAGGAGCACCCTGGCCTCCTTAACTCAGTACCTGCTCTCCATTTATTCAGTTCTGTCATCATATTTAGATAAGGAAGTATCCTGCTAGCCCTCCTGTGCAAGTTGCCAAGGGCTGGGAGCAGCTGTGTATCCTACCCCAGCCAGCCGTGGGGGTCCTGACTGTGCTCTCAGGAGCCTTGTTCCTCTGGCAGTGGCATGAGGGGAGGCAGAGCTGAGCCTGTGCTTGGAGCACCCCCTCTGCCTCCTACCTTCCCATCTGTACAGTGGCAATAATCACCAGCAGCCATAGGGAATTGCCATGATCAGTATCTTGAGCTACTCTGGTGAGAGTCATTACAGACCAACAACAGGGATCCAGAGTGCTTTTTTATGGGGACATTTTCATTAGCTTCTTTACTGGCTAAAAGATGGATTTAAACCAGACTTTGCTGGCATAAGACTCAGTGAAACCTCTGAGGGAAAGGAAAAAGGTGAGAGCGAAGGAAGGAAAGAGAGCTTGAGGGAGCTGGTAAAAGGGACTTGTACAGTGAATAGCAGCCAAGGGAGCACCACAACTGCAGCCCTTCATCCCCCAACTCTTTCTCTGGATGAAAGTTTCTCCATTCATCACAAAGGAAGAGGAATCCCCAGGATGGCCAACAAGAGTCACCACAGGAACAGCTCACAGTTCCACATCACCTTCCAGCCAGCGCTCCACCTGGACAAGAAATATCTTACTCAAGCTAGAAAACCCTTCCTTGGCAAAAGCAAGGAAGCTGCCAGGACATCTCCAGGACCAAAGGTTACAAACTTGTGGCTGCAGAGCTCAGTGTCAGCTCAAGGTGGGCCCTGACAGACAGGAAGGTGTTTCACAAAACCTCCAGGCTCTGCTCTGCCCTCACAAGCTGAAAAACATTGTTTTAGCAAATGCATACTAGAAGTTTGTTCTCAGTAGGTTAACATAAAAGGACTAGCCTGTTAAAATTTTTAGATTTTCAGGAATGTAATAACGAAGAATATTGCTTTGAGCAGTTTGCTTGATGGAAGAGAACAAAGTATTTAAGTATTACCACAGAGAGAACAATTCAGAGTGTAGTTTCCTTGTTACCACACCATGCAAAAAGACAGCACTTTTAACAGTAGCAAAATAGCTTAACTTTCAAACCTACAGAGAACAACCAAAAGCTGGATATATTCATAACCAGCAACATTTACTTCAAGTTGCTGCCTTGCCACCAGCTCTGTGCAATCTGAAAGGTGTAGGATCCATGATTTTATAGCCAGGCCCTCCTAAATCTGAGTGGGAATTTAATCCTGAGGAAGCAAAAAGAACCCACAGTGTACAACAAGGACACAGACAAGGTACAACAAGGACAGCCAGGGACTTTCCAGGCTCTGCTCTGTTCAGATTTTCTGATGTCCCCACTTGGACAAGGGATGCCTGCAGCATCCTCCTTGCCTGGTACCAGTCTTCTGGATGGGGTGGGATAGAATGGGATACAGTACAAAGCTTTCTGGAGCTCTGCTGGCATCCATCGCCGTGACGGCGCCTGCAGGAGGCACAGCTTGTCCTCCCACAGTGTGAGAGAAGGACAGCCTGAAAATCACAGAGATCGCAAAATGCTGAACTGCTTTCAGGATTCAGATTAGTGCTGTGAAGGAAGGAAATGAAGGATATTTCACAAAGAATCATTTTTAATACTGTCACTTCTCACTGTGTCTCCTGACTATATCTCAAAAGTACTGGCCATTTGTAGTTGAGGCACAAGGAACAGCACTTGCTTCTTTAAATAAATGTAGCTGCATAAAGCTATAGTATTTTCACCTCTCCTGAAATGTCAACTGGAGGCTACTTAATCAAAAACTGACAGCACTCATTGTGAAGAAGAATTTTCTGAAGACTGTAGTGAGTGTAGCCTGTCCATAGGAAACAGGTGCCTGGGTTTCAATGGCCCCACACAAAACAGAGGCTGCAGAGCTTGGCTTTGGATGGAGATGGATCCCATGGGCACTCTCTCCTTCCTGTAGGCAAGTGATCAAGGACATGGAGATCTTCCAAACACTGGAGGCTGTACCTACATATAACAAAAGGCCTACAGTAGCCTGAAAGATAATTAACTGTGAGACCTTCAATTCGTGATTCCCAGATGGTTTTCTTGACTGCAGTAAGGCAGAGCATTATTTTCCCACTCAGCTTTTCACAGACCATGATGACTTTCATTTACAGCAAAAATAAAACCATGTCATCTTGCTCATGTGAATGGCTTGGAAACGTTTTTTTTTTTTTGGCTTAAAAATAAATGTTCACAAGGTGTTAAGTATTTTTACAGGAGAAGATAAAAGGACCTATGAACATAGTGCACCTACAATTTATGGGAAATAATGTTATGATGATTATATAGTTACAAGCACTGATACGAGATAATGACATCTCAGACAAAAAAAGAAGAAAAATACATTTGTAGGACTGTGGCCTCAGTGAAGGCCAAACATTTGATCCTGCTGTGATTACTATAAACTAAAAGTAAAGTCCTTGAAATCAGGTTGGCTGCATGAGGCTAAAACCAGGAAATGCTAAAGCAGGCAGAAGACTTAAGTAATTTTTTATAGCAGATGCTCTCAATTAAAAAGAAAGTGACTGTTACTGAAACAGAGGAAAATATTGTTTATAAAGTTATTGCAATACTGTTAAGGTTATGTTTGGATGTAAATACAGAATCCAAAATGACTGCCAGTGTCAGTGATTTCTTGTATGCAAGATCTCTCTGACACACAGTGCAGAGCCGGTGCATGGATGGCTCCAGGGCAGAAGGTGTGTCAAAGATCAGAATGTAGGCTGGAAGGAGAGGCCATAAGCGAGTGCACTGGAGGTTCAAAGGAAAGAGCTGGGATGCAAGCACAAGGCTAAACCAGCCCTGCTGTGCCAGGCCAACCCACACACCATCAGAGTGCAGCTCTCCCACCCCACTCCCTGCTCTGCCAAGAGGGCTGTGCTGAGTGAGTGACCTTTGCTCCTGGGCTCACTGCATGAGCTGCTAAATCTCACAGAACAGCACCAGGGTAAGATGGGGAAGGCTGAATTAGGGAAGTATTTGGAGAGACCTGATTTTGTCCAAGCTTAAGTCCACAGATTTCATGAAAAGTAATGACCTTAAGTTTACTTGATAAAAGGGAACAAATTTAGAAAATCAGCAAATGCTTAACTGAATGCCTGAAGAGGGCACAGACCCAGAGTGATCTCCAGAGGCTCTGAGGATGAAGATTGTGTTCATTTTAGCAAGGGAATTTAGGTTTTTCTTTAGCGATGATGCAAAACAAGAAGATTATTTAAACTAAAATACTTTTGTATATCTGCAGCTAACTAAGAAGCCTGTAACACATTTCATCCTTCCATTTTCTAAAGCATTCTGCAATCTATACACAGACTATTATACAGGAATTAAATCTTCTGTAGGAACATTTCAAACCAATCTGCCTTGAGAGTAATTTTTTTCACTTCATAGTTCTGGGTTAAATATTAAAATAGACTGTGATATTTTCTTCATAAAACTCACATTTCCTGACAAGTTACTTTTTGTAAGTAACAGAGACTGCGGCTATGAAAAAATATAAAAAGGTTTTGCATACTCATATTGAGACAGAGGTTAGTGGCTCTTATTTCTTGCAAGGATTTTAAATTATACTCAGATGTTTAAAGTCAGGAAAGCAATTTTAGTTCTGAAGACTATCAAGTTCAATGTTAGGAGGCCAGTTAATTGATTTTTTATTTGCTGTTGGTTTGGTCACCCATGGCGGGTCTGCTCTGTGGCTGCCACCCCAATGTCTCAGTGTTCCACAAGAGATCAAAGCAGAACACAGCATGTGATTTGTGTCCAAATGACCTCATCTGAGCAGATGTCAGAGCCCAGAAACTCATTTTCTGACAGTGGGCAACGTTCAGGGACTCTGAGGGCAGGCAAATGCCTCATCACATCAAGTACCAGAAAGCTGATGCTATGCCAAAAGTCACAGACCTGGTGACAAGGATGATGGCTGGATGTCCAGCTGGATGCCATACAGACAGGATCTAGGACAACAATGCATGGGAACTGGGCAGGGGACAACTGGCTGAAGTTACACCACATGAAAAAAAGTTATAACGAGAAGAGAAGGGTACAACCAGGAAATATCTTGAATTTCAGGCATAACAATTCTTCAGGCAAGCCATAATTACAATGTATTTGCATTGGTCGTGGCAGGACACTCTGCCAGAAAAAACATGGTAAAATCTTTCATCCAGTATTAAGAGGTCATCTAAAGAAACAAGTGTGTCTTTCAAGCCTGGTTCCCTAGTGCCAGCAAGTTGGAGTCCAAGGCTATGAACAATGAAGCAGAAATGAAATATTCATCTTAATCCAAAATGATGTTTCATGACATATTTTCTGCTACAACTTACATCTCTGGTCAAGTCACTAGGAATACAGTGCTGCATCTCAGAGTGCCATACCAGAGGAATAGCACACACAAGCATCCAGAGGACATGCAAGGCCAGAGGCAAGCCATAGGGCCTCCAAAAAGTCAGGAAATTCAGAGGCAGTTGGCAAATGGGGAGGTAAAGACTTTCATTGTCAGCTGCTGGGTTTGGAGAAGTTCCCTTCCCAGCAAACATATTAAAAAACTCCCTTCTACAACGAACAGCTGGCAGCTACACACATTCTGAGAAAACTATTATCTTACCAGATTATACAGTGTTTCATTTATGTAATGTGTCACCGCTGTAAGAAAAACTGGTATCTTTCAAGTTGTGCTTTATTGGGTTTTAAGTTTATGAGCTTCTTACTCCTGCAAAACACTCTCTTAGACATTGCTTTAAATGAAAATTGATGAAAGAAGCCCTCAGACTACACACCAGTTTTCTTTACACAGGTGTATGTGTTAAAAGCACAAGGACATGGTGTTAATACAGCACAGACAGTCGGCTCCAATCATTCCCCCTACTTATTCAAGCACTGATGAGACAAAAGTTGGAGGCCAAAGTCATTATCTACAAGGTAGTTTACTTTATCTGAAGCCAGAGGGTTTCTGAATCTGATCCAGGAGGGCTGCTAAAGCCAGCAGAAATTGTTAGTGTGGCTCCTCAGCTGTGGGGGTACTCCACACGGATCTGGGGAAGCCCTGAGATCTGTGAAGTATATGTTCATTTTCATGCTATCAGACAGACCTCTGACAACATATTTCACCTTCCTACAGACCAGCCTCACCTTCCTCTTTAGACTATCACAGCTACAGCTCTCTGCTACTGCCCTTCATATACTTTTTTGCTTGGGATACCCCTCACTAATTCACTGTGGATCAGTGATCCCCATGTATAAGTCAGACAAAAAATTCTGGGGATTTTTCTGACTACCAGTTCCAGGGAGGAAAAAAAAAGGTGCTCAGAGGGACTGGTTTTGAAAAAACTTTACTGATAATATCAACTATGCAGCACATCAAATGGATCAGAATGATGTGGTACAGCTATTGCACAAAGAAAATGCGTAAGTGGAACGACTTTACAAACTTCATAGAAAACATCTTGATACTAAAATTCTGAAAAGATTTAGGATGTTAAGAGGCAGTAATGGGTGGCCAGACCAACAGAGCTCAATTGTGCCTGTACCTCAGTTGCTGTGTGGGAAGAAGCACTGGTCCAGGCCATCAGGGCACAGCAAGAGCACAGGCAGCCCACAGGTGTTACATCTCAGGCAGGGGCCAGATGCAAGAGCTTCAGAACAAAAACATCTACCGAGAAAAAGTTGTGGAGACTCTCCTGAAATTTTTTCACTTGAAAAACTCCCAGGTTGACCAAGGAATTTTTATCAGCCAGCCTGGAGGACACAGCTAAACTCCTAGGGAATATGCTCCTGCCCTGACACAGGCCAAAGCCCACCACTGTATTACACTATCACCAACTAAAAAATGCACATTAAAAATTGAGTAAAAATGGATGTACTGTTGCAAGAACTCCATCTAAACATTAGCATTATTTTCTTTTGGTCACCTAAATCAGCCTGTCCTCATTCTCTGGTTGGCTGTAGCTGCACAGGTGAAAGGTCTATTCTTTCCACTCCATCTTACCCCTACCTGTTGTCTTATATTCTTCTTCTCATGATATGTCTCTGGTTTGCCTTAGGCCAAAAACATCAGCCTGTATCTCTATCTCTAAAAGAGTTAAGAAAATGTTTTTAACATTATTTTGTTATCACTAACCACTCTATTATTTTATTTGTTCCTTATGTTGAAAACAGCCTTTCCACCCCACCTGGTGGGACTGAGTGAGTGCCTGTAACAAAGAATTCTTGTGTACCAAACACAGCTCCACCTTGCCTGCCTCAGGCAAGCAGCTGGTACAGTGCAGGTGCCACTGTCCTCACCCAGAATTCCTGCTGGGGACAGACACTCAGACATCTTAAATACACCCCTGATGTCATGCAGCACAGCATGCACCACCCTAGATGTGCCTGGGGCTGTATCCAGCCATGGCTGGACACGCCCTAAGCGGGATTTACTGCCATACCTGCCTCGGGATGCAAGGACAAACAAAGGTTACAAAGCTCTGGGCACAGGAATCAATGCATTATTTCTGAACAATTCACCATTCTGGTGAACGTCACCAGGACACAATAATGCATCATTATGTAATGGTAACAAAGACCTCAAAACCTCCTTGGATGCTGTTTCCCCTGCTAAAACACCCACCATGTATTTACATTTCACATGCACTTCTCTTTCCATGCACTTGAAATGACAGTATGGAAATGAGAACCAATGTTTACAAAATGAAGGAAATATATTCCCTTCAGTTTATCTACTAAATTTTGGTTTTCATTTACTGCTGTCATCCCAAACTGCTGTATACTCCTGTGGAATCTCTTCAATCCATTATCACATCTTGCCAAGCACCAATTGATACAACACAATCTGCTCCAAATCCTGGGCATTTGCTATGTTTCAAATGTGCTTCCCTAAAATGGGCATCTGCAGACTCTTAGGTTTTGCCCATTTTGTCAAGGATTTTACATAATTTTCCAGTAATGCAGTGCTTGGAATTCCTTATAGATTCAAAACAGAGGTAAATGCCTTACTAACCACTAAGTATATAACAGTGCCATGAGAACTGAATCCCGTGATGAATGTGGTGTTTTAAATCCAACAACAACAACCCAGACTGCCATGATCCTGCTGACTATATGCTGCAACAAAGTCCCAAGATGCTGACTATAAGAAAAAAACAGACAAACCACATTTATCTTTTCCCTGGATTCCCACGAGCCTCCAGAATGATAAACATGTTTTCACTTGTTTGTGGAGATATTCTTGCCCTTGCTAGTAGTCTTAGTTCTATTTTTTAATGTACTTCATTTTCTCCCACTTTTTCCATACACATAAACACTGATTAGAGTCTTGTTTTTTATCTTATTTAACTTAATTGTCCTATTACTTTCACAAAAGAAGAGATTTTTAGTATGCACTCCTGATGAAATGTAGATTGCAGCAACCATTACACTTCATGTGTCCAGCACATCAACAGAACTGCCACTGCAATCCCTCATAAAACACTGATAACTACTGAAGATATATTTAACATTATAACCCACAAGACATGCAAAAAAGAAAACCTCAGTTCAAATAATACCACGTGTCTAGTGAAATCTCAGTAGACCCTCTGAATCAAGCCCTGATCCGAGCAGAAGACCCTTGTCCCAGAAGGACATAAGAATCTCTGCAGGTATGGCCAGGATGAGTGGAATCCATAGAAAACTCAGTCCATACTCCCTGCAATTTTGGTTACATTGCAATTTTTACTTATGCTGCTCCTCATCTTATGCTGTTTATTCAAAGTAGAACAGAAATATCATATATTGATAATCTGTGTGAAAAGTATTTTTTATTAAAAGGCCAGAAACTTTCATCATACTGTAGAAATAACTAAATTATTTGTACAATACCACTCCAGTAAAAATGGAGAATGAGAGATAACTAAAGTCAGCACGTGACTTCTGTTTCCTTATCACTCTTCAGAACTAAATTCTGATGTTACTGACATTTACATACAACAGAACATGTTTGGTCATTTTAATGCAGCTGTTACAAGGTTCCAGTTCGTATCACAAAACTGATTCTCTTTTGTTTCTTTGCAGACTTTTTTTTTTTATGTTTTCTCCCTGAGGCTTCTTTGCAGGAAGGCAAAGCATTAGCCATCCTCCCTGCTAGCAGAAAGCACCACAATGGATGACAGCACAGAGCCTTGTCAGAAAGCTCTGTACCCAAATGATGTATTACCAGCAGCCCTACAGGCCTCTCCATAGCTAACACAGTAACCATGATAGGTAGCTTGGCTTAAAACTTCTCCATTTGTATCAGTCTCTTGGCAATATAACACCTTCAGGAAAGTAAAATGGGAAGATTAAGCTAGGAATTTATTTGGCAGTTTCCTCTTTACTGCCAAAGTCCAGCTCACACTTAAGAGAACCAAGGAGAATTGTCCTGATTATAACTATTCCGTTTGTCCTTTGACCTAGACCATAATAAAATATGCTTTATAGCTCTAGCTTAGCTCTCCTTGAATAGAAGCACACATGAATGTTTGCCTTGGTTTCCCAGCATTCACCTGTGTTGACACTGCACAAAATGCTGAGGCAGATTTACACAAATAAACTTTCATTTGCAGAGGGTCCACTGATGATGATTTATGTCGACTCAAGCTGCCTTAGGAAGAAACAAAAGGGAGGAGAAAATGTGATAGAGGGAACTGTACCCTGCGTTTTGGGGGGAATCACTGATTCTTAAAATCACTTAGGTTGGATACATCCTTCAAGTCGACCTGCAAACCCAGCACTGCCAAGTTCACAAAAAGAAGTGGTGGGATGACCAAGGAGCCTTCTCCAGGTGCTCTCCACAGCACAGCTGTAAAGCTATGGGTTACAATTTGTGCCACACTTCCCTTCTAATATTGCAGCCATTTCATCCTGGACCTACACAAACTCCCACTTCGCAGCTTCCACGTGTAATGGAATCAGTGCTGCTGGGAGCGCAACTGGACAACACTTTGCACGTGCTGCACGCACACTGCTACGGTTCGCGTACGATTCATTTTCACTGCCATTTAAGTACAATTTAAGTACAATTCGCTGTTTTGTCACGGTAGGAATGGGGAGCGGCAGCCGGTGGGGGCCCGTGGGATCATCTCTCTCCCCAGTGCGACCCCCAGAAGCGACACCGCGGGCCCAGCGCGGCTCCCCGGGAGAGGCACGGCCCGGACACCCGCGCGCGGGAAACGCGAACCCGCGCCTCTGCCCCGCCCCCGCCTCGCCCCCGCCTCGCCCCCAGCCAATGAGCGGGCCCAGCGGGAAGGAGGCGGGATCTCCTTGGTGACGTAAAGGCACGTGACGCGCGGAAAAAGCTCCCTCCCGGGGGCGCGGCGGGGTCACGTGGGGGAGCAGCGCCGCGCTGCAGCGTCGCGGACCGTTCCATTACCCGCCGGAGGGGGGGCAGGAGGAAGCCGGGCAGAACCACAGCGCGGCGGGGGGCGGGGCCAGCTCGGGGCGCTCCCGTGACGCGAGGCGGCGGCGCGCGGCGGGAGCGGAGCGGGGCAGGGAAGGGAAGGGAAGTGCGAGCAGGAGCCGGAGCCGCAGCCCCCTCGTTTCACCGCATCGCCACCATGGGCCGGACACTTCGGACATTTACGTTCCCGCTCGCCGTCCTTTCCGTGGCGTGCTGCCTCTGCGGGCTGGCCGCGATCGCAGCGGCGACCGAGGGTGAGTGATCCGCGCCCTCCCCCCCTCCTTTGCTCGGGAGCTGCTGACGGGGCAGCCCCGCCCCGCGCCGTGGGCAGCGAGGCGGGCTCCGCGCACCGAGCCCGGCGGGGCTGTCCGTCGGTCCGCGCCTGCTGCCGGACCTTCTGAAGGCGGGAGTGCCTCGGAGCCCCGGGACGCGCCGGGAGCCGCCCGGCGCTCGCTCGGCCGCCGCCGCCGCTTCCTGGGCGCCGCGGCCGCAGCCCGCCGAGCTTTTGAGCCGGTCTGGGACCCGTTATCCTGTGTTATCCCACCTTGGAGGAGGGAGCCGGTGCCGGGGAACCGTGCGCGGCTTTTTCGCGCACCCTCGGAACGGGTCAGGGAGCGGGGGTGCCTTGGTGCAGCCGTGTGGTTCTGGCCCCGCTGCCGCGTGTTCCTCATCCCGGTGCGAGCCCGTTACTCGTCCCGCGGATGTGCCCGCGGTTCGGGCCCTGTGGGCTGCTTGCCGAAGTGTTTGCGGGGCCGAGAGCCGCGAAATGTGACGCGAGCCCCAAAACGCGGGGACGGCAACAAAAAAGACAAAACAAAAAGTTGTCTGGAGGCGCTTCAGTGTTCCCTGGCCCCGTTCCGTGGCTGCAGCCCGGGGTGCCCGGTCACCGCTCCCCGCAGCCCGGAAGGGTCTCCCCGCAGCCCGGAGGGATCTCCCGCAGCCCGGATGGATCTCCCGCAGCCCTGCTCCGCCGGCGGCATGCGGGACACGCTGCGGGATCGGCTGCTCGGGACTGCTCCGCCGGTAGCACAACGTTGCTGTAACAAAATCGCTCCGCTGCGACGGGAGAGGGCACTGTTGGGCCGGCAGGACAGACCCCTCCCGGGGCTCCTGCTTTCCTCCTCCAGTGTAAGGGGAGTATTCGAATTTGCCCTGTGCGAGAGCCAGTACAGCGGGTTTATCTTGGGAACAAACGTCATCTTGGCTAGGCTGAAAAGTTGAGTTCGTGGTATCAGAGTCTTTTTTTTTTTTTTTTTTTTTTTTTTTTTTTTTTTTTTTTTTTTTCCTTCGGTGAAAAGCAGGCGTCTGCTGATGAGTAGAGTTCGGGAACGTGCTGTTATCCCATGTAAAAGACCCCACAGAGCCTTTCACAGCAGGAGGTGTCATTGAGGCAATGTCTGAGACCTTGCCACAGATTCTGAAGTTAACAGCTCATTGATAGAAGCATCTCATCCTTTACTCTTGCAAATCTGATCCTTCACGGTGTTAGTCTGCGAAGGCTGTTCTTGAAACTAAATTAGAAGTCCTGGTGTACCTGGTATAAGTTGGCTCTACCAACTGTCTTCCTGTCTTAACAGATGTGCTGTGCTAAATATTCCCCATACTAGTAGGAATTTACAAAAGTGAAGGTTATTCCCTTGTCAGAGGCCGTTGTGTGTGCTGTGATCATTCCTCAGATGCACATCCATCATAATTGACTGATATTTTTTTTTCTCCCTGAAATCTATTATCGAGAAACAGCCATAAAGCTCTTGAAGTGCTTTGAGTGCTGCCTTCCTGAAGGGAATGGGGCAGCTCTTGCACACCTCACTGATGCAAACCCACAAAGGTCTTTTTATATTTTCTTGTGTGAAAGGAAATGTGCCAGCCTTTCTGCCCTGATAGTAGAGCCATAACCAAGAGAAAGCCTGAATCCACACGGCCTTACTTCAGGTTGTCAGAATACTGAAGTTAGTTAATGTACTTGTAGCTGTTATTTGAGAGGTAAATGAGCGTTCTGCCTGCCAAAGATCTGTGGATAGCAGCGTTCCTTTCATGGAGAAAAGTGAAAGGTCACCCCTAGGTGCCTGGAGTGGGTGGATATGATGTGAAATGTGCTGGAGAGCATGCAACAGAAGGAGTTGTGGGTTGTATGTGGGTTTGCTGAGTATGATGGCTGTATGAGTAAGTCTCAATTAAAACTAATGTGATAAAGCTGTAGATTATGAGAAGATCTTACTTGATCCAGTTAGTGGATGTGGTGTTGTGTTTTGAAGGGAACAATGTTTGACCTGAGATTGACGTAAAAAAGCCGCTGGACTGGTTAGATTGCTGGCTTCTGCTGCGATCAAAATACAAATAGATTGACTTTTTTTCTGCTCTCTTTTTTTGCATGTGTACATGCATTTCTCCAGGTTCTTGTCTTTATTTCCCATACTTTGATTGCTTTCTACTGCGTTTATAGCTGGCTGCTTTACCTAAAGCTCAGGTTCAGTCTCAGTGAGGCTGGGAAGCAGTGCTCTGTACCTGCTGCTCCCTGTGTAAAGCGTGCACAGTTTCTGCTTGGACAGCAGGGTTCTTCTCACTCTGGTTTGCTTTGAGGACTCTTGAGTTGCCAGTTGAACGCTGGCTTGATTGGGCTGCCTGTGACAAGATTTTTCATGTATTCACTCATGCAAATTTTGATGTTAGTATGGTGGACTCAAAAGCTTTGTCATTTCAAACTCAAACTGCAGCAGAACTCAGTGCTGGATGAAATTCCTAAAGCTATGCCTGCTGACGTTTTTGTTGGCTTGTTTTTCATTTCAATACTGTCTCTAATGTAACTTTATTTTTTCATAGATCCCACAGTTTCTCCCCCTACCAATGTCACTACGGCCAATGCCACTGTAGCACCTACTTCCAATGTCACTGTAACACCCACCAATGCCACCACCGCGTCTTCCAATGCCACCACAGCATCTTCCAATGTGACCACGGCGTCTTCCAATGCTACCACAACCAGTTCTGCCACCACACCTCATACTCCTATAGGTAATACAGAAGCACTGAACTCAGAATGGCAGGAAACTAGCAACTGGTGGATAACAGGAAAGACAGGGGCTTCTTCCAAAGGTCACTGTAGTAGCTTGGCTACTAAAAATCTGATGTGCAGAATGCATAAAAGGTTACAAGGTTTGGAAGAAGTGGATTTTAGAAAACTCTTATTTATGTTGGCAGGAAGCATTTTCTGTGTTAAAAATTGGCTCAGTGGCAGTTGAATTAGTAATTGCCACTAATTATGAATTCTTAGGAGTTCGGGGGTTTTTTGTTTCTTTTTTTTTCCCCAGAAATTTCTCTGCCATCTCTACAGTGGAATTCTTTTATAAAAAGTCACCTAATCTTTAAAAACTTGCTGATCAAGGGAGCTGGGAGGTAACAAGTTGGTACTTGATTAGGCTCAGAACAAACAGCCTAATGTATAGTAGGGTGATTAGCTTTGAGCAAACCCACAGATGTTGACAGTTGTCCCAGACACCTAGTGGAATAGTGATTAATTTTTAGTAATACTGATCTTTAGGGGAGGGGGAAAGGTCAGAGACCCAGCTTACCTGGCTTGATCATGAAGTTTTTAGGAGACAATTTCCTTTTAGGTGAGTGGTTTTATTCCAGTGATGGAATTCACACTTGGTGTTTTGAGGACAGGAGAAGAAAGAGTGTGTATCTCCTGTCTAGAGGTATTAGATTAGGTACTTTTTTAGTACAATTAATGCTAACTGATTCTAATGAAAGTTTAATGAAAGTCATTTGCCTTGTTACAGATTCTCAGTTGTCTTGAAGCAGTTCTCTTGATTATTGTTCAAATACCAGCATTTATATGAGTGCTTGAAAAAAAAGTCATTTTGTCTGAACAAAGAATCACTGATCTGTGGAGAACCTTGAAGTATTTGAGTAACAGTAGTATGCAAGTTTGAAAATAATCCTTGTTGCAGAACCTTGGCTTAATGCCATGCAGTTCACCACCTAAATCGTGTGGGATACAGACTGAGGGCAAAGGTTATCCTTGTTAAAGCAGAACAGGAAAAATCATTTGTATAGGAATGTCAGTGCTTGCAAACTTTGCTTTGGAGTTCATGGTGTGTATGTACTGTCTTCTCTCAAACAGCCAACGTCACCAATGCAACTACTCATGCTCCTCCTCCTAAAACTACCGTGACTTCAGCCACCACGACGAGCACTGCTGCAGGTAATGCTACAGCTGCCATAATTAAAGTGGTAATTGCTCAGAAATCAGTGGCGCTTTCAGAGTGTTATCTTGAAAGACTCACCAAGTGACACCATTAAAGTAGTACTGGTGTGTCTGGTGTTGTCACTTCTAACTTAAGGGCAAGTCTAATTTTGTTAAGGTGATGTATGCAAGTAGCAAGGTTACAAAGCCTGAGAAATAGAGCTAATTGGTGCGATATAAAAAGTCAGAAACACGTTGGTCAAAGGAGATCAGCTGGATGATTTTAATATTGTGGTTGAAAGTCCCTTGTTAACTCCTCTGTCTTTGTTTTTGCAGCATAATAATGGCATGGTTGGGGTTTTTTTGTTTTTGTTAAATGAAATTTTGCTACAGTGATGGGAATAAGCGGAAGTATTTTATTTCCAAGTCAGTCCTAAGTATGCCATTTCATGAAGAAGTCTCACAAAGCAAAGCTCTTTGAAACTACCCATCAGCAGATGGCTGTTATTTCCAGCTCTGTATTTGTGACTTTGGCTGGTTTTTAAGCCTAACTCTTGGGGTGAAGTACAGTAGCTGGAAGATAACAATTTGTGTTAAATTTAAGCAAAACCCCCCCCCCCCAAAAAAAAAAAAAAAACAAAAAAACAAAAAAACAAAAAAAAAAAAAAAAAAAAAAAAAACAAACCCAAAGAAAAGGAGCTTCAGTTTTCCAGACTGGAAAATATGTCTTGAATGTGGGCATATCAATAATATATTCTGTGCAGAGGAGGAAGGCTTTGGCTTTTTGAAGTACAAATAAAGTCCAGCTGGGTATTGCTCAGTTTTGAGATCCAGAGCAGTTTGTCTATAAATAGCTCTAGCCCTGTACAAACAGCATTTAATCAGAATTTCAGTACCAGTAATCTAAATTCAGATGCTGGCATGGCTTCATTTTCGATTATTTTTTGTTTTCTTATTGGTGTTTGGATATTTTGGGTAATCCTAATACAAAGTATCCAGCACTAAAATCTGTAGAACAGTTGTGAGCATTGTGCACTTACAGTTTCTAATTTGGTGTTTAACAGGTTCAAATGCTACTGTTACTACTGTGGCTCCTGTACCCGTTGCACGCAAATCTACGTTTGATGCTGCGAGTTTCATAGGTGGGATTGTCCTTGTTCTGGGTCTGCAGGCTGTTATTTTCTTTCTGTACAAATTCTGCAGATCTAAAGACCGAAATTACCACACGCTTTAGGACCTGCCCCTTGGTAATGGACTAGTAGCCCAACACCTGTAGTTCACTGAACCAAAATATTTTCTGTTGCTCGTGGAAGACAGCAGTTCATAGTATCCTTTAAATCTCTAAAAGAAGACTTCAAATGAATATTTTTGCAACATTATACTTGGCAAGAAGTGATATGAATCTCTTCAACAGGATTACTTGCAATATGCTGCATGGGTTCTAATGGCTGTTTTATTTTCCTTTAGTGGCTGCTGATGTGGGACTTTTCTTGATACGCCAAATGTAGAATGTTCAGAGATTCTTATTCAGTGGCAACACTGTCCAGTAGACAATCTTAAAATTACTTATTCTGAAGGCTAATATAAACAACATCTGATACAGTATCCCTTCAGTTTTATCAAGATGTGAATTATTTGTGACTGATTTCAGGGAGTGAAATAGCATTTGTAGTAGCTTATGGCTCTTACAGTGTGTTGCTAGAAAGATGGACAAAAATGTAGAATTAAATAATGTCTTAATGTCTTAACAGAATAGCATAACCCCTTTTTTTTTTTTTTACACAAGAATATAAGTTGCCTCATAAAATACTTCATTCCAAACAGAATTCCTATGCCATTTCCAATTAATGTTGAGGGTGGATGTAGGAATAATCCCTCTAATGGGGAAATAAATATTAGTGCCTTAAAAGACTAAATTTCAGTAGACTGTAAGCATGTCCCAGCTATATGAAAGATAAATAAAACTTCTAAGTATTTACTTTACATAGGAATATAGAATACATGTGACTTGATCATTCCAGTTTAAAAAAAGCTTTCCCTAGAAAAACTGTCCCTTAGTGATTTTGTTTTAGAGTGAGGAGTACGGTACAGCGATGTTCAGCCACAGACCAAAGCTTTGGCTTTTGTTCTGGCCTGCAAAGGCCAACCATAAAACCAGTGATATAATTCAGTTCCCTCCCTGTAGAAAAAGGCAGCAGCTCACATTTATACTTGAAATACTGATATTTGGGAAATCCTGATGTTTTTGTTATTCAAACGGTTCTTAAAACTCGTTGCAATTAATTTCAGGAGCTTGGGTTGTTGTTGTTTTCCTTTATTACCCTCCTGTATGTCTGCTTGCTGAGGGAGCAGTTAAGGGTCCTTCAGAGGAACTGCTGATTTGATCCTAGTCAGGATTGCTGTAATCCTGGGACCACAGGCTACAGCTTTTTTCTGTCCCTTCTCCCCTTCCTGGCTTCAGGTTCATGCCACCTTGCAGTGAACTGGTTAAGGAAATCTATTCAGCCAAACAGTTCAGGTTTTTGCATTTTTTTTTCCTCTCTTGGCTGGGTCAGCCATGTGATCTGAGTATCAAAGGTACGTCATCTCCAATGCAGACTGACTTGAGCACCTGTGAAAATAAACCCACAGGAAAAATGGAAGTAGAGATAAAATCGAGTAGTGGGGGTAGCACATAATGTGTAGCTTCTGATTATATCCCCTGATCCTCAGTTTTGGGATAATCTGTAGTACTGTCTTACTAGCTCTAACTTGACTGGAATTTGGCACCCAATACAAAAATAGCTTTGATAGCAGATAATAGTCATGGCAGTGGGACTTGAATTATGAAGCAAATTAAGTGCATTTCAGTTGGAAACTTAAGGTGTACAGCGTTGCTTTCTTGTGTTCTTCTAGGTTGAATGGCATTGTTTCTATTGTGCTGCATAGAAAACTCAAATTGCTACAAAGTGCAGAGGTTACTCACCAGTACTGTATCTTTGAGTTCATTAGCTTTTGGTTTTCTAAACAAAAATAAGACAATCAGCTCAGGTTTATGAAAACAGCAGTGAGCAGCCAGTTTTCAGCAACAGTATGTATGTGAGCTAGATGGTATATCCTTGGCCTTATTGTGAAATCACTTAAATCTGTCCTTTCCCTATTATAAGAGCTATTTTACTACATTTATTTAAAAAAAAAAAAAAATCCATGAGCTTGTATTCCTTGCTTTGAAGTGAACAAAATACTCTTTTGAAATATGGCAGTTTGCCTTCAGCTCAGCAAAGCAAATTACACCTAGTATACAACTTTTGGCCTCAAAGGGCTCTTTTGGGAAACTTGCAGAAAAGTCCTACTGAACACTTCAGAGCATGGAAAACATGGCCACAAAGAGGTTGCTCTGTGAAATGTTGCTGAAATGCTTATTCATGAGCTTTGCTAATCCTGATTTAGGTTGCTGATAAAGTATGCTGGTAAAGCAAACTAAAAATAATGTTTAAAGTGCCTTAAAATTGCTTACTTGTTTGCCTCAAATTTTGTTGCAAAGGGTAGAAGGGATACCTTGCCTTAGTTACTAAATTTGTTGTGGTGCCAACAATTGCTATTTTCCAAGACTTTAGGAAACCCAGGATCTCTGGCATGTACAAATGCTTATCTGAAAAACTCAAGTTTTGTTCTATCAATTTAGTCACATTCTGGAAGACCTGCACTACACACCTCTTGCTCATTAGCCTTGCCTGCAAGGTGTAATTCCACAGTTCAGAGTTGTGGCTTGAATTGTTTCCCTTTTAGTTGTTTGGGGGGAGGGGAGGCTGGGTTACACATCTTCACCATGTGCTTGGCTGCCTCACTGTTGAAAGTAATGACTCCTCTGTGAAATGCAGTATCAGCTGATGTGTGCTGTGTACTAGCAAAAAACCTGAAGTAACAACTTGCAGTTTTTCTTGGCCTTGTGTTTTGAAGTGGAAGGTAGCTCATAGATCTGTAGTTGTACTTGCCCCTAAATCAGTTTTAGGCACTGAATTGTAGTGACTCTTCAAGTTGTCTGGCTTTTTCTTTGAAGCCAACTTGTGCAAATATCAAGCTGTTACCTTAAGAATGTTCTCTGCAAGTGTTGCTGTAAAAATTTGTATCTTGTCTTCAGTGGAAGAAAACTGAAGCAGTTGTAATCACAAAACCAAATTGATAAATAAAATCTGTTGAATGGAATTTTACCTGTGAACTTTCTTTAATGTGAGCAATCCCCAAGAGGAATGTCTGCTTGGTGACTGGGAGATGAGCTGTTTGCCATGGGAATTGAGAAATACTAAGGGAAAGAGGAAGAATGCAAGGTTTGAAGAGTTAGTTCCCCTAAAAACAGTATTAACTTTGTATTTAACTGTACTGATTCAGATTTGGAATTATCTCAAAAAGAATTTTCATTCAGGTCATGTTTTTCCATGTTAGCTTAATTCTTGTTTTCTGCTTAAAGCCTAAGAGGAGCAATGTATGCATTAAGTGTTACACTTTTAACAGCCTGTGGGGCTTTATACTCCTCTTTCTAAGCAAAGTTTGTGATAATGGATGTCAGGTGGAAGAGGGACTGCTGTGTTTGCACAGAGGCTGTTAGAACTTTCATGAAAAAGCTACTGCTCTGAGCCTTATTTCTTTTTTGATTTCACAGAACTATGGAGTGGTTGCTATTGGCAGGGAATTTGGGGATCATCTAGTTTCAACTCCCCTGCCCTGGGCAGAAGCACCTTCTGTTAGATCAGGTTGCTCCAAGGCCAGGTTGGATAAAGCTTTAACATTTCCAGGGATGGGGTATCTACAGCTGCTCTGGACAACCTCTAGAGTCACTCCTGCAGGTCTGATGGATGCAGTACTTGAGGTGGGTTCTCACAGGAGCGGGGTGGAGAGCAAGAATCACCTTCCATGACCTGCTGATCACACTTGCCTTGATGCACCCCAGGACACAGTTGTTGTTCAGGGATGTGAGTGCACATTGCCAGCTCAGATTGGGCTTCTCGTTGACCAAAACATCCAAGTCCTTCTGCTCAGGGCTGCTCAGTCCATTCACTGCCCAGCCTGAATTTTTGTGATTGTACTGACCCAGACACAGGACCTTGTACTTGGCCTTGTTGAGCATGACAAGGTTTGCACAGTCCCACCTCTCAAGCCTGCCAAGGTCCCTCTGGATGACATCCCTTCCCTCCAGTGTGTCCACTGCACCACACAGCCTGGTGTCATTGGCAAACCTGCTGAGGGTGCCCTTGATCCCAATGTCTGTCACCAACAAGGATGTTAAACAAGGTGCTGGTCCCAATACTGAGCCCTGAGGACACAAATTTTCACTGCTCTCCCCTTGGACATGGAGCCATTGACTGCAGCTCTGAGTGTGGCCATCCAGCCATTTCCTTATCCACCCAGTGGTCTGTCTGTCAAATCCATGTCTGTCCAGTTCAGAGACAAGGATCTCATGGGGGACAATGTCAAATACTTTGCACACGTCAAGGTAAGTGATGTCTGCCACTTTTCCTTCACCCACCAATGCTGTAAAGCTCATTGTGGAAAGCCACCTGATTGGTCTGGCATGATTTGCCCTTTATGAGGCTGTGTTGGCTGTCACAAATTGCCTCTTTATTTTCCATGTGCCTTAGCACAGATTCCAGGAAGGTTTGCTCCATCTTCTTGCCAGGCACCAAGGTGGCACTGACCAGCCTGTAGTTCCTTGGGCCTTCATTTTTTTTCTTTTTGTTATTAAAAATGGGGTTACATTTCCCCTTTTCCAGTCAGTGGGAACTAAACCTGACTACCATGACTTCTCAAATATGATGGACATCAGCTTCATCTGCCAGTTCCCTCAGTCCCCACATGCCAGGGAATTTATCAGTATGCTTGAGCAAGAGAACAGAGGGTGTGCAGTTCTGGGGTTGCTGACTGACTGAAATGATAACCAGCTCTGGGGGAAGAAACCTCAGTTTCACATCATGACCTTGATGCTTATGTGGGTAGTGTATCAGGTAGGAATGTGTATTGACATGACTCAGTTGTATATGATGAGAAATTGCAAAAAATATAGCTGTAGTTCTGGAAAGGCTGTATGGCAATGAAGGAAACCTAGAGCTTCCTGATGTTATTAAAATTTCTGTGCCTTCCAGAAAATCATCCATCTGCTGCATGCAGTTAAGGACTGAATTCAGTTTTTGTTACAATGCACCACTGAAAGTCTGTGTACAGTGGTTTATCCCTGTAGTACCAGTCTGTGTTGCTGTTGCTCTTTGAAGACTATCTCCTGTAGGTATAATATTCTTCCTAAAATAGTTTTTGAATTTTGCTATATTGAGTAATACTTCAGGTGTTTTAACAAGAAGCTGTGATTACTGGAGACAGCCCTTCCCTTTTTGCTACTGCAGTGGCACCTAGGTGCTTCATACTGATGCTATTGCTCTACTTCCAAACTGGCATTTGGTTTCTGGAGTGTGCTAAAATCACATTTGATGACTTCTCTAGTGACAACTGACCTTGGATAGTTGTCACTCACCTTGTCCTTCATTTATTGCATACCTTAAAAAGAACTGATGTTATTTGATACCTGATTCCACAGCATTCTGGGAATAAAGTTACTTGTTTCAATGTAGCAGCAAGCCTGCATGAATTAAAACTTGCTTCAGTAATGGTGAAGGATGTCAGCCCTATTCTAGGAATCCTGTGTCTCTACATACTGCAGCACTTCTAATGCAACTTTGAGCTCTTTTAATCAGTGTTTAACCAATGCAACGCTGTTAAATTTTGCCTGAATTTAATTTTAGATCTTAGTTACTTATAAAAATAGTGCTTAAGTGTTTGATTGTTTGTGTTCACAAGCATCCAGGCATGTGGATAATGCCAAAAGACACATAGATTAGTATTGTCACTGATCAAAAGCTGCAATACAATTTGATGCATCTCTGAAGATAACTCTGAGACCTTAATTGACTAGGCTATAAAACCAAGCTTTTTTCAATGCAAGGTAATTGCAGATATGAACATTTTCTGTTTTCTTTTAGGTAGTGTAGCATTGTGGAAGGAGCTGCACTTCTTCCCCTTTCTAGGTGGAGAGCAGAGAAGGTGCTGGGGCAGGTCAAGACAGCACTTTTGATGAGTCATCTTTAAACAGACATGAAAGGTTTAATGTGCAGGCAGCAGCCTCTGGGGGTGAGAGCAATGCATTGGGCAGGATGTGGTAGGCAAGGGTTGCAAATAGGATAGCAGTTAAAAAAAAAACAGACATCAATGTTTTTCTGTAAGCACCTAGCTGTGTTTTGTACCACTATGTTCCAAGGTTACCACAATCAAAGGAAGCCTTTTAGCTATAACTGGTGCCCTTGCCTTTCTGTACTGTGCTGCACTGTCTGTGAAGGGAGGACATGAAGTGCTGCTCCTGCTCAGGAGGGAGTTCTGTATCCCCCGGTACCTAAAATGGATTAGCAGATTGAATGACTGGAGCTGGCATTGAACGCTGCATCCAGATGCATTGAAGGATGTGCACAGCACTGGAGTATTACTGCCTCTCTTTCATTTGTGTGTGAGTTTTTCTTCTCTTACTTCAATGTTGTCAGTTCAGTGGTATTTTCTAAAATGACCTGGAATGATTATAAGACTTATTTAGGTTTACTTCTGGACCAGCCTTTGTTGCTGTAGCTACGTGATGATAGTAGGAAGAAACTTTTCATTTAGGTGTAGTAATATCCTATGGCCTGTTCTCTCCTTCCATCTGGTAGGCACCTGGAAGCATAAGTAACATATAAAAGCTTCCATTAATCGTGGTACAGTACTCAAAAAATTACCTTTTAGACCATTGCTAACTAAATACCTCCTTCCTGCTCCCTTTCCTTAGTCAGGTTTTGGAACTTCTTTTCCCCATTTACTAATGATTCATATTGTCACCTTGCTTTTGAAGGTAAATCTTCAAAGGCCTTTGACTTATTGTCCACATGAAACCTACCTGAGTCTGTATACAAATCACAGCTTGCAGACTAGCAAAAAATCTGCTCATTCTGCAACCATATCAACTGATTATCAGTGCCATCATTACTTACTGTCTTTGGTCTCAGTGTTTCCTCTTTTGTTATTGCTGCTCCTTGGGTCAAAATTAAAAGGATGTTGCTGATAATGCTGACATCTTGTCAAAACCTGCAAAACCTGAAGAGTTACTGATACAGAGTTAAAGCAGAGCTCAAGTAAATGCAAAAGCTGTTGTTTCTGACCTCGAAGAAAAGTGTTAGGGTAGAGGGGAAAAAACCAAAGAACAAACCCCAAGCTGTGAACATTCAGCATAGTGTATTTGAATAACATATTGCTTAGTCTGCAAAAACCAATTTATGGATGATCTTGACAGAAGGTAAAAAAAAAATTGCAAATAGTTGCAACTACTCACAAAACCTGAAATTTTCTGCAATTTTTACAGCTCACCACATGCCCTTTCAATTCATAGTAATGAATGTATCAGCATTCATTGCTGCAGCAGGAGACATCTCCATGGAGCAGAAGATTCCTGCTGTCACAAATCTACTTTATTATCTGAGACTATTTCCCCTACAACTGTGTGTTTTCTGGTCTTGTTGAAAGCCAAGACTAAAATGTGTGGAGACGAGTTAAATGTGGAGATCTGTTCCCAGTGTCACCAAATTCCCTAGTGAATTCCAGTCTTCTAATTTAGTTTCTGAAAAACAGAGATGCAGCCCCTCAGTACCAACCCTTCAGCTACCAAGGAAAATCCCCACTGACTCAAAGGCTTTGCTTGCTGTCAGCTTGGATGTGATTTAGCCCTGATTAATACCTGTGTGCAATGTGATGTGATTGTACTGCTCCTCACCCTGTGTTAGCATCTCCCACTAACTTTAGCTAAAAAGATGGGGGTGTTTTTGCAGTGTATCTGTAATCCTGCACTTAATATGCTTATTGAGACACTTCTCAGATATGATCTAAGATGTTAGCTGTGGTTAGCTGTTTCTGGCATTATTTCAGGGTGCAGACCCAAGGGACTCTGTCCTTCTGAAGCAGCAGGAGAGCAGCTGGGCAGAGTGCACAATGACCCAGGCTGGCCAGATGCATCAGGTGTCCTCACATTCTGCAGCAGGGGCTTGAGAGGGCTGCCCACACAAACATCACATGAACCAGGAAGAAGAGCAGCAACACAAGAAGACAACAAGAGGAAGATGTGAAAGTGAAAGGAAGAGGACTGGAGAAAATACCTAGAGGACACAGGTCAGAATCTAATCTGTAGATTATTCTTACAAACTGGCTGAAGTCGTAGTCCACCTGGGCAATTCCTGAAGTTGACATGATCTGTTTCAAAAACACCTTTGCCTTTACAGTCACAACACAGCTATTGCACATAAGAGTTGCCACCCCTAAATACACAGATCTGGCCAAGTACTATAGCTCTGAAGTCAGGTCAGTAGCACAGTGCAATCAATTTAACAGTAAAGACAAACCTTTACATGATGCAAGCCTTATCGGAAGTATTAATGCTTAAAAAATTAGCCATTCAATATTGACTCATTATCTGGAAAATTACTTCTTACACCGTTTTTACTGTGGAACAACAGCTGGGCAAGCTTCCCTCTACCTTTTTGAAATGGAAATAAATCAGAACTTCACAGTATCAGTTAAATGTGAGACATAGGAATAAAAATATCACAGGTGAAAAGATAGCTACAATACGTTGCAGGGTTTTAATGCATTTTAGGCTCTGTGTCTAGACTTTGATGGCAACCCTGTGTTGAGCACAGAGCTCCAAGATCCTCAGACAATTTTTTCAGCTCTGCATCATCTTTAACAATAGTAATTTACTGCAGGAGAAAAAAATCTATCACAGCTGCTCTTCTTGTGCTCAGTGACATCAATGTGACTTACAAGTTTTGCACCAACTTTTCCCCTGAGCTTGATTGGCTTAAAGCCAGAGAAGTGAAGTATATTTGTGCATTAAGTAAAGATATTTCCCATTTCTTGATTTCCCAGATTTGCTTTGTGTCTTGTCTTCAGCAGTGTGCTAATGAGCATTTCTCAGTTTCCTGCAGCAGGAACAGCTAACATGTTCCTGCAGGAGGAAACTGTAATTAAATTTGTTGTACTTTATACTCTATAGCATAGAAATGGACCTTGAAAGATCATTGGAGTTTTTTTTCTGTGTACTTAACTTACTAGGATTTCGGTATTGCCCATCAATTTTTCTGCCTGCATTTGTCAGACTGACAGTAGGATTTTAATAACACAGAAAAAGAGCAGAAACTTCAGACAGGTAGGGGTAGAAATCCCTAAATAAGCTTTAAAAACTACATGAATTGCATAAGCATTACATTTAAAAGATACACAATGTACAGCTGAAATAAATAAACAGAAGAAAGATTTTTGTTAAAAGGTATAAATTCCAGGTTAATTCAATTAAAAGCTAGAATGCTCTCACTGCTGTCTTGAAAGCCTCTAAAAAACTTCTGCAGTCACAGGCATATTTCTAACTGAATTACAAGGATGCGGTCTTGTTTGACTACCCCACATGGTTCCTAAGTAAGCTCTTCCAAGACCAGCACTACTACTGAAGCCTGATTTCCTACCACTTAGGATCCTTTGTCTCCCAGTTGCCTCCCCCACTAAATGCAGTTCTCCTTTTATTTCCCATTATATCCCTGCAAAGCAAAAGACAACACAAATTATGGTTTAAAATTATTAACTGTGTGTGCTGTGCTGCTCCAGCAGCTGTGGTGTCAGAAAGCATAGATATGGCTTTTGAGTTATCTGACTTTTCCTGAAGGTTGGTTTTGGTCTTTCTCCTCTACCTAAATGCTTTCATTACAGAGCAGGTTTTCTCCTCTTTTATGTTTGGCTTAAGTTCCTATTCCTTCAAAGGTTAAAGAGGCATTCAGAGACAAGGACACATAACTCACAAACTGTCTTTACCTGCAGTCACATTCCTCTGGGAAACTGCAGCTTCCAGATCATCAACTTGACATTGCAGATCATCAACCTATCTCCTGTTTTAAACTGCACTCTTGGGTTAACTGACTTTGTATCTTAAAGGTGGTAAAAGGATTAATGGCAGCAACAAAAGTTCATAATCTGCTAGCTCTGCCTCAGAGCAGGAGCCTAGACTGAAAGGGAAAGATGTTGCCTTGTGCACTCAAGTGAATGAGTTCTCTCTGGTTGAAATAATCCATAATTACAGCTCTGCTAAACATACCTATAATCCCTCTGAATGCAAGGTACAGCATGAATAGTGCAAATTGACATTCTCATTGTTTAAGAGGACATCTGGGTTTCAGGCATTGCTGGAGGAAGATAAAAACAATAAAGAGGCCTTTTTCTCACTGTACTCTGCAGATAACCTTAATTAGACAAGGCCCTACATCCATTTGCAGGGCAAAGGTGTGTGGAAAAAAACAGCACCTCTTCCCTCACCTCTCACATAGCCTGTAATTTGCTAACTAAATTTATATTTGAGGTTTGTTAGTGTTAATGACCACATAGATGCTAGGACTCTTGTGTGATGATAAAAGTATGAACACTGCAGTTACCCTTTTCTATTCTGCTCTCCTCCTTTGAGGAGCTGTAGCTGTTGACATCTCTGATCTCTTGAAGGGTTATTCTTTAAACAAAGCAAAACAGTTCAGGGCCCCATCAAAGGTAGACACCTACGAAATCAGTGGCCTCACGTGTCTGCACCAACTGCTGTGGCTGTGTAAAAGTCTCTCATATGATTTTGTTTAGAAAACATGCCAGAAGCCTGAGAAATTATTTCCAGCAGAATGACATTTGTCATCCTGACTCTGGAAAACAAACAATTCATGCTTTCACCTTGATGCTGGAAAAGATTGAAGACAGAATATATTTTGCTCGGTTTAGGGGAGAGACATTCAGACACACTTAGAAAGCTTTTTTCTCAATAGACCAAGAAAGCAAGGGTAAGGAGGCTTTTGAGGCAGCAAAATTGTCGTAGATGGATTCATCTAGTTAAAGTGTAATCAAGTAGTTTCCAAACAGTAGTTTTTTTCTGCACGCTGTACTACAAAAGAAGCACTCCACATTTCACTGCCAAGAGCCTACTCTACCAACTGTGCTAAACACAGAGATTGTATTTACTTGGCCAAAACAGTTTTTAGATTGAAGCAGTCAAAGCTCTACAGCACCTTTCACATGGAGACAGTCTTAAGAGTGGATCTGATTTCAATTACACTAAATCAATTATTAGCAAATATGCACTAAGATTTAGACTCAATACATCAGTTCAGTACAATGGCATCAGTTTAATGAAAACTAATGCCATTTTTGAGGTCTGGTTAGATTAAAGCAGTTCCCTTCCCAGTACATTCATTTGGTAGTCCAGAGTTTGGGGAACAGTGGTGTAATGTGAGACAATGTGAAACAGAGGTAAGGACAGAGAGTTCATGTCCAGTGCAGAGTAGATAAAGCCAAAGGACAGCAGTTTGTCAGCTCTGCAGCACTGGTGTCAAAGCCCTGCCTGGAAAATGTCACAGGCACTGCAGACCCAGGAACATGGCCCCAGCAGGGAGGCAGTGTCCAAGTGAGGCTCCAAAGTTCCTTGTTTAGCCTGGTGATGACAGAGACCATTATGGCAGAGGGCTGGGGCACATCCAAATCCCCCAGATCCACCAAACCCAGCCAGCTCTGCTTCAGCTTCCCCACCCTCAGTCTCCCCAGGGCTGCCAGCATGTTCTGTCTGACACTGCACACCCATTCCCTCTGCACCAGCATCTCACACAAATTCCTAGGCAGTTTACCTCTTAAATATGGAGAATACTGCTCATTTTCTAGAGCAAGGATACTGACCCAGGGTCAACAGGATGGTCCTCAGAAGTAGCAGAAAGACTAAATAGAATCCTAAAATATTGATTAGCAGAGTTGGAAGGGACCCATCAATTTCCTTGAGCCCAACTTCTGTCTCTGCACAGCACCATCCCCAAGAGTCACACCCAGAGCATTGCCAAATGCTTTTCTTGAGCTCTGTCAGGCTGGGTGCCATGGCCACTTCCCTGGGCAGCCTGTGCCAGTGCCCAGCCATCCTCTGGGTGAAAAACCTTTTCCTGATATCCAACCTGAACCTCCTCTGACACAACTTCAGGCCATTCCTTCATGACCTGTCACTGGTCACCAGAGAGAAGAGATCCGTTCCTGCTGCTCCTCTGCCCCCCATGAGGAAGCTGTAGACTGCAATGAGGTCTCCCTGCAGTCTCTTCTTCTCCAGGCTGAACAGACCAAGTGACCTCAGCTGCTCCTCCTTCATCTTTGTAGCTTCTTTGGACACTCTCTAACAGCTCAACATCTTTCTTATATTGTGGCACCCAAAGCTGCCCCCAGCACTGGAGATGAGGCCGCCCCAGTGCAGAGCAGAGCGGCACAATCCCCTCTCTTGCCCAGCTGGCCCTGCTGAGCCTGATGCCCCAGATGCCACCAGAAGTGGACCATGACCCTAAAGAGCCCAGCAGGCAGGGGCTAGCCCAGTCCCAAGGCTCTTTCTGCAAGACATATCCAGCACACTTAGATGGCTCTGAAGTTCAGACACTTGAAGGGACACGCTCAGATATGAGGTCAGTGTTAAAACTTGAGACATCTCTTCATAGATGCTAGTATTTCCTTTTTCAACTAGCATTAAGAGTGTATCTGCTGCATTTCTTTCTTGTCCCCTTTTTTGTTGAATATAGTATGTTTTAGGAGTTTTTTCAGCTTGTCTCAAAGAGGCATTTCACTCTCTGCTCTTTTTCTTTCTTCTCTTCAAACAGCTTCTATATGTTTTTAGCTTTCACTGCACACATTACTTGTCTCTTGGAAGTTCTTGGCTGTTTGTCACTTCCTCTATACTACTTCCAACAGCTTTTGTTTCTAAAACATGCTATTATAAACACTTCAGAGTTAATTACTTTATCCCAGTTCCCATACCCATCTTTTTGATTTCTTTTTAAACCCCAATGATCAATCCTCAGATGTCATGCCCAGCTGAGCTGAATGAAGAAAGGCATTGTCTTCATTGGTACTGAAGATAATGAATTATTGGTAAACAAATCTGAATTATCCTAATATCTAAAAAACCCACTCAGACCTAAACCCAGCATAAAATCTGGGTTGTGAAAATGGGGAGCACAAGGGAAGGGTAGGGCGAGTTAGAAACAGAATGCTGTATTTATATCATCGCTTGTTAGAGAGAGAAGCCTCAAAACAACATTCACATGGAGAATTCATTCAATTGCAAATAAAAAGTTCATTTGCTTCCAGTTTCCTCATTCTGTTGTAATTTGCTTTCTGCAACCAGCCTCAGCTCTGCATGAGAAACTTGTTTTTAAAACAATGTATAAAAAAGGAAAGGGGGAAATGAGCACAGCTTTTTCAGACGTTGGTGTTTGTACACAGTTTGTAGACAGACAGTATGGCTACATGTTAGAATCTGCACTTCAATCAAATGCAATGGTATCACAAGCCACCCATATCAGGACAAACCCTCCTATACAGGCAAGGCTGGAAGCTTGTTGTTGGAAAATTCCATCATCATAATGGTAAGAAAGGAATTAGAAAGAAAGGAAAGAACCAGAAGCTGATGTTAAGAAACCAAAAGAAAACAAAACCAACAAAAACTGCTGCTAGAAAGATGATGGATGAAGTGGGTCTTCTGGAAGTAAATTGACAGCTTGTCAGTGAAGAAAACCAATTTATTAATTCCACTCTGCTGCTTAAGAAATCTGAGCATGTAGAATTTAAAGCAGTCACAGCCCAAGCATTTTTCACTGGGGAGCTCTCTCAGCCTTACTAAGGTTGGAGTTTCATAGATAAGCTCAGAATGGCACAATCAATCTGCCAGATGTGATTTTTTAACATCACCTTTACCTTCATTACCCTTGTACTGGAATGAGTAAGTTGGTTTGGCTAATCCATGTTCCCCAAAAAGGCATTTGTTTTTGATGATACTCCATATTGCCATTGCTTAATCTAAACATTTTGAAAATAATGTTTCTAATTTCCCATTTTTCAGTTTTTCTGGCCTCAACTTTGAACCTTCACCTTCCCCTAAGTACTTTCTAATTTGTCTGATCTTCTCTCTCAAAATTATTATCTGTAGATTGTAGGCATGTTACTCTTCTTTCAGATAAGCTAAACAGATTGAGCCCTCTGCTAGAAAGCATTTCCTGCAGCCCTCAAATAATTTTTGGAACTCATTCTTTTTCTCATCTGTTTTACGTAGTACACTCTGGAGCTGACAGCAGTATTTTTGTGTTGTACAGAGAGCTACAAACTCTTTTTCACTATATCTGCACTTCTCTCCTTTTTATAAACTAAGAGGTTGCAGCATCCATCTTTTCCAGTACCACGCTACACAGCCACTCATCTGTCTGTTAAACTCCCCGTCCTGTCCAGGGATGCAGTCACCCATCTCTGCACTAGCCCTGCTTTCTTCTCATTCTTCATCTAAGCAGGCTCTGAAATATCTCTCAGAGGGAGAACCAAGTTACTGAATTACCTGTGTGATTGTGTCCTCCTGCTCTGCCCACCTGCCCATCATTATTCACTGTATGTGCCTTATCAAATTCACTAACATTCCTCCCCAAATATGTCATTTGTTATTTTTATCATCTATAATTTTATATTTACTTCCAAGCTGCTGACAAAAATGTATACTGATAGCTCTGCTACCAACCCTTGTAGAAACCCATCGGAAACCAACTAAATTTAATGAAAATGCTGCATTTTTATATGTAAAAAAATCTAGCTCTCAATCCATTTAGCATTTTTATTGATATGGTGAAATAGTGAAATTTAAAATACAAAATTTATGTGCAGCTAACCCACACAGCCCTTCCAAATATATATTACATCTCTAGCATAATGTTTATCTATCTAACTGGTAATTTTATCAGAGGAATGAAATGAGGTTGGTTTGACAAGACTTATTTTCCATACAGTAATGTTGCCTGGCATTAAGTATATTGCAAGTGAAGGATGTGCTTTTCAGTCTGACTTTGAGGAATGGGGCATTTCAGCATGTGCAGCCGTGTGTAGAAGTGAAAGGCAGCTTGCTGGCATAGTGATATATCCATGAAGGTGTTCAGATTGAAAAAACCCCAACCAAAAAACCAGGTAATTAATTTATTCTGGTTTTAATGGGAACGTCCTGAATGTTCCCTTGAAATTTAATGATTGGGTCGAAGACTACTAAACCTCAAGATCTGTAATTTAATTTTTTTTTTAAATCTATGGAATAAAATATTAGTAGTGTGTTTTGCACTACTAAAACATACATCCAGCACTGTTGATGACAGACGTAAATGTAGGTGTCATTTTGGTAAGTAACTCGAACTTCTTCCAAGATGCTGCAGTTTTTTCCTTTGTTTTCTCTGCCTGGGATGGTGAGAACCCCCAGAAAAATACATTTTTTCAATGCCATAAAATTCACATCCAGCTCCAGTAATTGTACTGTGTAGTTAGTCTTTAATCCATTTCTGTCAAGAATAACAGCAGGCAAATTGCTCATTAAAGCAAGTGAGATGGAGAGGAGAATTCAGATACCAGTTTACATTGCCATTTCTTTAGCTTGACTGTGTCTGCTTGAGATTTTGCAAGAGCTTTCCTCACAGACATGAGCTGCCTCTCAAACAAAGCAGCATTCAGACACTCTTTTTTGTTTTGAAGAGCTTCCTGTAAACAGAAAGGACATAACAGAAACAATATGAGAGCACTCATTTTCTGTCTTTTATAGAGAAGTGAGTTTCTGGAAAGGTAAATCTCTCAGAGAGTTTTGAGTAAAGTGGGATTAAATTGTTCCTACCTTCTAACAAAAGCTGGACCTTTTATAAAGCAGGGATGGGAAGAGGATGGACAAGAGGGGTCCCCTAAAGGGGAAAGTGTAGGATGATGTTTCCTATGGGTACAACTGCACATGTGTAATTATATTTACACTTCAGCAATTCAAATTCTTGTGTGCAAATAAGCTCAGAGAAATGCAAAACTTGATCTCCCATGCATTAGAAGGACTTGTCCACCTACTAATCTGTTTATCCCTTCATTGTCTCTAAAGCAAAAATATGTGTGATGAAGCTTGTTTTCCTTCCAGGCAAGGTATTTTATTTCTTTTAAATACAAACATAAATGTGTTTGTATTTAAAAGAAATAACATAAATACAAACATAGTAAAATCTTACTATGTCAGGCAAGATTCAGCAGCCCTCTCTCCTTTCCCAGCCATTTGAACTGGAAAAAACAGGGTCCAGGATCCTCTGTACTTGAAGTGGGGGACAGTGAAATATAAATTCTTAGATCTTTGTGACCATTCCAAAGTCAAGAAAGCTCTGCCACAGTGAGGTGAGCTTGCTTCTAATCTTAAAAAAGCCAAATTCTCCCAATAATTTTTTCTCAGTTTCAGACTTCCCTTTTAAATCCTGTGAATATGGCTCTCATTTCTTATTTAAATCCACCAATTTGCAATAATTCAATCAATGTTTGACTGAGCTATTTAGTAAAATATTCTGATGATTTAGCATCTCCCTGGTACAGCTGAACTAAGTCTATCCATTTTATTAGGGTTTAAAATTACAAGAACACAAAGCCCATTTTTTTCACCCTTTTAAAGTTAACAAATATGATGCATTAGTTTGACATGTGCAGCTAATTAGCCACAATAACAATCAATAGCCTGTTTGTCCAATCCTAATAATCTTCATTTACAGCAGTCATGTGCTTTTCTTTCCATCCATCTTCAGTTTAATTTAGTAATTTTTGTCCTTAATCTTCTATTTCTTTAATTAAATTTATAAACCTCATGCTGTGTTCTGCTTCATTTAAGCAGATACCAATTAAAACAAGAAAACAAATGCTACCACTTCCCAAACAACAATCTAGTTCTTTTTCACTTCATGTCTGCCTGTCTTCCCTTCCATACATTCTGGTCAGTTATGAAATAGTAAATTTTGATGCAGTGTCATAATTCATCTTATGAGTCAATGATAGAATTAGGAATATTATAGCTTACACATACTTCCTAAACTCTTGCTTCAAGCAAGTGTCAGATATTTGGTCCACATTTTTTTCCATTTGAAGACTGACTACCATTATACCCGTAAGACAGTGGGGGAAAAAATTAGAATTTCTACCTAAAATCTGCAATTACCAAGATCTCCTACAGGTTCACCATTATTCCATGGGTCCCTCCAGCCTGAACATGAGTTTTGCAAAAAATTAGATGTGGTAAAAAATGAAATGGTAAGGAAGTATCTTTGCAGCATCTCTGAGCTTAGCAGAGAGCTGTGCATTCTGAGGGTTTTGCTTTCAGCAGTTCAGAGCCTTTAGCTTACACACCAGCTTGCTAAGCCTGGTATTTTCATCTTGCATGAACTGCAGCTGTTCCTGCTAAAGAAGACATTGTTAAGAGTAGACCTAAAAGGATTATTTCCCCAGGAAGTAACATGGTTTGGAAGCAAACACAATTGCAAAAGCATGCAACTCTTTAGATCACTTTTTAACTTTCAAATGCTCAAACTTTGCAGTATGAACCAGTGCAGCCTTTGGCAATAAATTTCTATTACTGCATCTCTGGGGAAACAGGAAATGTGAATGGGAAAAAATTGAAGAAATTTAATCCCAGAATGCAAGCAGTGAACCCCTCCAAAATGAAGCCCTGTTAATGGTAATGAACACTATTATGCCAAATGGGGATTCAGGTTCACACTATATTCATATACTTGGTTGACCCTAATTACAGTGTCCTCACTAAAAACAAAATTAGTGGATTCGTGAAAGGGATAGTCACCAGGTTTTCCTCTTCTTTGTTCCAAAGAAGCTGTGGATGCCCCAACCCTGGCAGTGCCCAAGGCCAGGTTGGATAAGGCCTTGAGCAACCTGGTCTAAGGGGAGGTGTCCCTGCCCATGGCAGGGGGGATTGGGACTGAATGGTGTTTACGGTCCCTTCCAACCCCTTCACATTCTACGATTCTGTGTCTTCCTGCTGAAAACTCTTACAGAAATTCTGGAGGACTGCTGGAGGTTCTGGCCCTCCTGGCAGAGGTGTCTCTGCAGAGAAGGTCTACCATTCAGTGCCCACTTACCTTCTTAGCCTTTGTGCCCCATATTAATTTACTCTGCAGCTGGGCTTTGGCCTTCCTCATTTCATCACTTTGGGTCTGAACTCCAATACTCCAGCTCTGTGACCTTCCCACATTTCTACTCTTTGCAATCTCCCTTTTCATATTTCAGTTCCTCAAGAACCTCCTTGCTAAGGCAAGCAAGGCCAAATTTCTGCTAAACTCCCTGGTCTTCTTGCATAACAGGGTAGCTGGTTATGAAATCTCAGTTTTATTTGAGAATCAACCAGTTTTCCTCTGCACTTTTTCTCTCTTGACAGTCTTTCAGGGAATCTGCCAATCAATTCCCTAAATAAGTCACAGTCCACTCTCCTGAAGTACCAAGTCCTAAGTCTGCAGCATAATTTTGCAACCTTTCTCCTGATCCTGAAGTAATTTCACAGTCAATACAGCCTCACATGGTTTTCCTTGTTTGTGAGCAGCAGAAGTAGGGATTTACCAGAGTTGGCTCCTCTAACATTTGCTCTTAAGATATTATCACTAGTGCTACCCAGGAACTGCCTCAGCTTTCACAGTGCTGTTTTCCCTTTCCAGTACATTTCCAGATGAACTCCAAGGCATCAAATCAAAACCACTTTTCCCTGTCCCTCTGTAGACAAATCCATCTAATTTGTTCTCTTGACCAGGCAGACTGTCACAGGTTGCCTACCACAGTCATTAATCTTCTCTAACATTCCTCCCTCCTCTGACCTTGACTCCTAGGCTGTCAGCAGTGCCTCTGCGCACTCCCTCACGAGCTTTGTGCAGGGAATGAGCCCCTTACACAGAACACAATCCCCACTCCTCTTCTTCCCTGCTGATCCTTCCTAAGCACCCTGCAAGCAGCCCTGGCTGTGGTGGGCAGCAGCTCACCGAGTTCCCTTGGCTCTGCTCAAACACAGCCTGTGCTGCACAGGAGCTCTCCACTCTTTGTGTCCACTGCATCTGCACACTGTCCCTTCCCAGTGGGGACACCACGGTCTCCCTGCACCCTTCTCTTCCATTTCCACTGATTCCTTCTTTACTTCTGGCTATGCTCACCTCCCAGGTACATTTGGGGTGCTGAAAGCCCTTCTCACCCTGATGGCACTGCAGTTATACCCTGCTTTGCAAGCTTCTCTGCTTGAGTGAGCTGCAGACATATTTGCTTTAGACAGAAGTATATCGCCATTATCCATTTGATCTCATTTGTATTCACTGGCTTACTACCATAATTTCAGCACAAATTGAACTTTGCTGAGGAGGAATATGTTTGACTATAAAAGAAATTGATCTGGAAGTTGCAGCTTGGAAATAACTTTCCAGGCTTTAGTTGATAATTCCCAGAAGATCAGTTTTGGGGGCTCTTTTTCAAAACAAAAAGCTGAATATATTTTTTATTCTAAATAACCACTAGTGTGAAAAAGGATTCTGTCCCCATTCTTTTATGTGACCAGCCTGCACAAGAAGAAGATAAAACTCCTAACAACACATTTATCAGTGTCACTGAAATACCACAGTCTCTTTCCCCTGCCCAGAAAAGGGACAATGGCAGTACATGAAAACATTGACATTATGACTGAGTGTGTGTTTACATTTATACTTCCTCAGATCCAAGTTCAACCTCTCTGATGTTCACCTGTGTAAGAAAGCATGGTGGTGGTTTCGTTCAGAACAGTTTGAAAGTAGAGTTTTCAAGTGAGGACCCAATCCAATTCAAATACATGTAGTTATTCAAGTTCTAAGGGCCCAACATTTTTGCACTTGGAGCATAAACACGCAAAGATTCATGACAGGAAGTAATGAGTGAACAGAGTCTGGTAATGGATCACCTCCAGCCCTTCACCCAACCCCTGTCCCAGGCAGGATGCAGTAACAGCAGCAGTGAGCTCAACCAGCACATTATCCTTGTCTTTGCTTACTGACACACAGATGTATTACTTTGCCTTAGAAAAATGTTCTTTCAAGTCACCATTATTTTCAGTGGAGCCAACCTTTGCCTTCAGATCAATCATGCTGTTGACTCGTCCCTTCTCACTTCACTGCTGATTTCAAGCAATGGTTGCTCAGTGCTAAGCTAATAGACATCCAACTTTCCCTGCAATTACAAACCTGTAAGAGATGGAGTGTGCACATATGGGAAAGCGACGCTCAGAAGATTTCAAAAGTCTCTCAACTACAACCAGATGGTCTTTCTTCTTTACAATTTTCCTAGAATCAATGTATCAGGAAGACAGAGCAATATTCTTCTTGCCTCCAGGCACTAAAAAAGTGGAATTTTAATTGTGTCATTTGCAGGCAATCTGTTGGCAGTCCTGGGATGTATGTATTTAATGGAAGTATCAGCAGCATGGTTAAAAATCAGGCTCTGGTGAAAACTGGATTCCCTCTTAGAAGTGCAAAAGTAATCACAATATTCCTAGAGTCACTATTGACATTAATGGGCTCATGTACCATCAAATCAAAACTCTGAGGATCTGATGCAGGCAGTTGCTCTGTGGCCCAATCAGGCCAGCTTTTATAGACTACATTGGGGTGTCTTATTTTTGCAAAGTAATAACATATGCAGCCACAAAGAAATCAGTGCACTACTTGAAAACAAGGGCATTGTTATGAGTGAGCAATACAATTATGCAGCAGACATAAAGTTTCCAAGAAAAATAATGCAGAATATTACAAGCTGAGGTATATCCAAAGTATTCCCTCTGCTATAACTAAAAAGAGCTTCCATCACTCTCTGTAATGTGGTACCTGTTCCATTGAGAATACATCTTTCTCGGAGAAGGTACATTATTTTTCCACCAGACATTTTTACAAGATGCTTCTAGCAGCAGGAGACAAATGATTCACACATTCATCCACCTGGTACGCTGCAGCAATTTATTCCTTTGAGTGCTACACTTGTGGTGAGTTATACAGCAGAACAGAAACACTGATTGAGTTCCCCCTCTTATTTTGTGCTTTTAGATGGACACAAGTCACAAAAAGGTTCTGCACTAGAGATTCATATTCATCCCTTACTTTACTAAGATAAAGTACTGTTTTTTGAGATCAAGATTTTCTTCCTCTCAGTCATTGAGCTGGGCTCTGAGAGCAGTTATTTCCATAATCTTCCCATGGCACAGCCCCACAATCTATCACAGCAGGGAAAGTGAATGAGCAAAGCTAGAGATGAGCAAATAGCACAGCTTAGGAGTAAACAGCCCAGAGCTCAGAATATGCTCTGTGATACCTATTTAATTAGAGCAAGAATATTTTCCTAAATGAGTGGCTTGGTTAAAATAATCCTTTGATGATAGGAAATAATCCATTTTCTTTTTCTCTGTTTGTTGAATAGACACATTGACACCCTGGAAGCAGCAGGAAATTCATGACCAATATTTGAAGGTGACTTTTGCTTGAGCTGGGAGGTTGGACCAGATGACCCACTGTGGTTCTTTCCAGCCTTACCCATTCTGTAATTCTGTGATTCTGTGAAATGTGTAAATTTCATACATTATCTTAAAATGTCTCTTTCTAGTCATCAGGAAGGAAAGATTTCCTCACTGGTAGGTTAGAGAGTTGACAGAATGAAGTGTGTCCTGAAAACAGAGGAGCAGAAGGACTGGGGAGCTGGATTAGGGAATCCAATTTTTGGAGAAGATCCTGTACCTGGTTCTGCTGCATCAGTGACCTCCCCTGCCTCCAGAGACAAAGTTGGAACAACTGTGACCAAGCTTCCTTCAGCAAGCTGTGAGGTAATGCATTTACCAGAACAAATATGCTCTTTCTGATAAGCTTGTACATACAGACCATTTAATCATTTAATATATGACCATTTTTATCATTTAATATATGATAAAAAAATTGTGTGTTCCATTTGTTGATATTTTGCAATCAAGCTGCCCTCAGAAAGGGCACACAGATTAGCACAAGTAGGAAGGTGTGTGATAGAACTTAAACAGATTTAAATGGCAGTATTAAAATTTCACATAGGTAGGTCATTGCTAGGTATAAATGTTTGGCCATTCTCATACCACTGAACAGCACTCTCAAGGAGATAAACACAATGCAGGGAAGCTAGAAGTCATTCCTAGCATATTATGCACCTCAGATAAGAAAGAGGCACAACTGCAGACTGTGGGCTCAGCCAACAGCACAGTCTGGCACCTCTGCATGCCAGACCTAAGCAGTAAATGCTAATAACTACGCTGGGTTCTTGCTGAAATTTTCTGCAGATTTTTTTGTTTGGTTGGTTGGGGTTTTTTTGGTTTGATTTTCTTTGGGTTTTTTGTTAGTTTTTGTTTGGTTGCTCGTTGTTGTTTTGTATTATAATGAACATTACTAAGAGATTTAGCCCTGCTTAAAAATTCTGGAGATCTTTGTTCAGAGCAGCACTAGCTTTCCTCTGATTTGGGTCTTTTTTTCAAAATCAGCAAAAAGCTTGTTGAATCCTAAGATTCTACTGGAGATAATAGAACAACCCATGGGGTTCATACATGTTCTTTAGATACTTTGTTTTTCAACTTTCTGCCATCCCATTTTAGCTGATCATGCCTGAACATTTCTTGTGGCTTCTGAAAGCTCCTTGGAGCATCTGAGTTTGTTCTTCAGACCTGCAGTGGCCTCTGTTGATTGCTTTAGGATAGTGAGAAGTGGAACTGGGAGGGGGATGTCTCTTCTGAGGTTGAAGCAGAGTGCAGTGACATTAGGCAGCTGGTGACCATGGGCCACTTCCTTTGAGTACAACACAGGTGACACAGGGATTTGGTGGTGGTGGGCTGGCAAAGTGGAAGGAGTCGGAGGAAACTCCACTGCCCATAGGCTACAAGGAGGTCCAAACTTGGACTCCTCCTGTATTTTTCCATCCAGCTGAAACCTCACATGCATTTCTCATTTCTCTCTAACTCGAGCCTTTTCAAACATATGGAACAGGACAGTAAGTAAGGCAAGAAGAAATGTTGCCAAACAGACAGTCTACAGAAAAGGATGTAGGAGAAAAAAAAAAAAAGGAAAAGCGTGAGAAAATGCAGCAAAAAAACCCTGATAAGAATCTGAGAGAAGAACTGAAATCATGTAGTCAGTAATGAGGCCGGATTAGAGTAGGAACCCAGGAACAAAATTAAAAGTGCAGGTGTTCTAACTCTGCTGTGCAAACATCCTTGAAACCCAAGCAGTCTTGTCCCTACTGCAGGTTTCTGTAGAAGCTGACATGCCTGCGGCAGTGGAGTTTCTGTTAATGGAGCCCTGCCTCCAAGTCAGCTAGCAGATGACATGGATGTCACGATTCCACAAGACAGCATTTCTGATTTATTGGCTGGGTTTACTTCTTTTCAAAATTCCACCCACACATAGTAGCTATCCTAAAACACACAACTGAAGCTGCACGGCTTAGAGCTCCAGAGTAGCTGGTTCTGCAACGATACCTGCAGAATATCTCGTACTGACCCTGCAGTGCCTGACCCATTTCTGTTTTTCTGTTTTCTGTCTCAGTCAGTGCACAGGACTGAACTGCTCTGGGACAATGCCTTGTGAAAAGAGGAGACCCAGGAGCAGAAGTTCAAGTTAGAAGGTTACCAGTGTAAAATCCATTGTGCACATAACTATGGAGCAGCAGGCCACTGTCTCTGCCTTTGGGTTATCTTTGTTTCACCAAAGACAGCTGGTGATAGTTTCAGCCTGTCCTTCTGGCATGACTAAGCAACAGCCCCAGAGCCTCTGTGCCTTCCTTCTCAACGGCTGTCACCATGTGTCTGTGCAGTGGGACTCTGTCCCAGCTGGGACTACTGAATGCTGCAACTCAATGGAATGCCATCACCAATTTGTGTCATAGCTGTGTCACCTGGGCTGCCACCTCCTTCCACTGTGTGCAAAGCACAGACATGCACAGTGACTGTGCTTGTGCAGCCCAGCTCCCCTTCAACAACTTCCCAGCCAGACAGCTTGGCTCCAATTTTTACTTAGCAACTGCCTCCCACCCAGAGAAACCACCTTCTCCTGCTCTCAAATCAAGGCTCTCAACATACTTCTTAGTTTTGGTAAAGTAAATGATGCTAAATGATTTCACAAATCATGGAATGGGGCTCTAAGTTGCTGCACTCTCTGGCTGTGATGCCACAGCCCAGTACAGTGAAACACTGCTGTAAATGACTTTTTTAAAAATAACCCAGGCAAACAAAATAAGAAACCCTGTGGGTGGCCTGAGTCACAAGAGTTGCTATGTACAACATGCATCAAAATGAAATATGGTCACTTTATTGTAAATAAAGTGCTTCTGCAATACCAAAATGAAGCAAAATCAAATAATTCAATGTAAAAGTTTGTGCCCAACCTACAATTTCAATGAACTAATGGAAAACAGATTTGTCATTTTTTTGACTGCTTCTAGCTGCAACTGTATAATGTTGTTTTTTCCAATTAAAGCTAAAAGAGAGTTTTCAGTAAAGAAATTAAATCCCCAGCATAGAAACTGACTGGATTGTAGCAGGGCTCCAACATCCCTTCCCTCACTGAAAAACATGGTTTTTGTTTTTTACCAGAAGTGGTCATATTTTCTTTTTCAGATTTCCCTGAAAGAAACTGATTCTGCTTCCTAACATCATGACTGACCCCTGATTTAGCAATGACTCAGGAAGAAGAGTTCCCACTACTGACTCTCTGAATAAAGTCCTGCAGTTCTGCATTGCAGTTGCATATAAGCCTCCAGCCCTAACTCATCTTCACATTACTACAGACCTGAAAGCTGAAATAAACCTGTCAGAAGGCAGCTGGGCACTGCATAAGTTTGCTGCCAATGCTGCTATTACAAACCAACATAATCTGCATCTAAACTCATAATCTTAAGAAATGTGTTTCTCTTTTAGGTCACTGATTGACAAGAGCTTTAAGAAATAAAGCTGTAAACATGATTTAGCTGTTTCTTAGCTAGAAATGCAGAGTATTTACCTCTGTATCTGATTCTTGGTAGTTATCCATCAACCTTTGAACAACTGTTTCAGCTATCTGGGGGTGTACAACTGAGACATTTTCTTGCTTTGCCCTGTGTTTCTAGAGCTCTGCAGGGACAGAGGGAGAAAACAAAACAAACAAAAAAAATCCAGAAAAAAACCACACATCAGAGGGTATCACTGTCACAAAATATCAATCCTTCAGTAATCCCTGGGATTTGACACTGGGTATGCTTTATAGCTTAGTGCTTCTCAGCTTTCCTAAAATGTTTACAGCAAAAAGTAAATGTCATTGCAAACAGATTGCAAAGCCTCTGTTGAGCAGCAATATCAAATTCATTCTGGTATCAAAGCCAAAATGCAATTTCATTACAGACCAGTTCTGTCAATAATGACCTGGCCCACAGTTGTATATTGGAGTTCTTTGTAAATATTGAGAAAAAAATATGGCTTTTCTTTGGAACTGAGCATTTATTCACTAATTACAACCACAAGGAGTCACAGTAGGTCACATTTTTCATACCTTTTATTTCCTCTTTTTCTTTGTTTTACTATCTGTGTCCATGAATACTCAAATTGCCCATATCCATGCAGTAATTTTACTAACGTGACATACCTAAAATACTAAAAATTCTGACCTTTAAATTGCTCTGCTAGGCCTAACATATTAGCACTCCAACACAAAGGAGTAGAGAAGTAATTTCCTATCAGTCCAATTCAGCCTGCCTGCAAACTCCAGTGGGGAGCTGAGAGCAAATGCATTGACACAAAGGACAAGGCTTTGCTGCCTTTATGCAGCAAGGCTCCTTTTCTCAAGGAAATTTATTAAGCTCCCATATTCCCCAGAGAGGGTATCTTAATTTTCCTGACAAAAGAGGAGAGCTACTCTTGCCTGACTCTTTCAGATGTCACTAGAGTCATCTTCTGATTTATTTTCTTCTGCACATCATGGATCATGTGGGTTTTGGGGCTTTCCAGAAGCTTTTTGAAGCTAGAATGAAGTTTAATACTTAGCTTTTACTTTATCTCTATGTAGTTAATACAGCAACTTGCTAGCAAAAAGTAGCAGACTAAACCAAAGTAATTTTCTTGCTACAGAATTTCAGAATGCAGAATTTTCCTATAGAATAACAAGGTTAATATGATTTGTGGGTGACTGTATGCCTAGGGCTGTGCCACAAACACTCTGGACAGGGCCAGGTTTCACTGCTGCTTTGGGCTCTCGCAGGACCCACACCTGGTGCCACATGGCAGAGGTGACATTGCAGAGCCTCCAGGGTCACTCATATCTGCCAGAGCTCCCCTCCTGAGAGACCCTGGGGCCCCTGCTGAACTTCACTTATCAAAACTTCCTCTTCATGCCTGTCTGGCTGTGGCTTTCATGGCTGAGCACAGTACACCTGCACTAGAATCACTGAGATGTGGATATTTCACACATTCTCTCTCAAAATTACTGTGTTTGCATTTCCTAACCTTGGACCTTGACTTTCCTGTGTCTTCCCCTGCCCCTGTCCCTAGTCCATGCAGAATGTGGTTAAGTCTCAGCTCACTGCCTCAGCCCCACTTGACCTACAAGTGGGTCAGGATTGTCTGTCTCTTCTTTGCTGGTCCTGCCTTGCCACAAGGTTCAGTCTCTCCAAGTTAATAATAACACAAAACTAAAAGTGAGGGGAAGAAACAAAGGGGGGTCAAGCACATAAAACAGGGAAATTTGGTCACTGGTAAGAACATGTCTATCAAATACCCCAAGAAGCTCTGTCCAGCTCCTATTCCTGCTCTCCCTGGTATCTGATGATGGCTTTGCTAAGTGCTTCTGAGAGCCAAGGCAGACAATTGTTGTGCTCTTGGAAACGGGAGGCATTAGCAAGCCACATCCCTCAATGCAGTTTATGGCTTTAATCAAGCAGCATTTTAAACACTTGGTGGCATGACACAAAGGTCAGCACAGAGCACAGAGAGGGAATTGGAGAGCTCTTATCTGTGAAAGGAGATGGATGGGGATCTGGAGGAGGGAAACAGCAGGATTTTTGGATCCAGAACATTTAGCAGATTGCCTGCTGTGAAAGAGCATAGCACTGCCCCAACATTGTTGCCTCCACACCTTGTGCTGCTACTCCTTGGCACCAGACATGTAATGACCACCTCAGCTTCAGCAAAAGGCTGCTTTTACTGCTTCACTTAGGGTTAGGGTTACACTTAGGGTAAGGGTTGAAAGAAACACAAAGCCCAGAGCTCCAGGAACACTGGAACTACAGAAAGCATGCCAAGGTCAGCACAGCACTGCCCCAGTGTTGCTCCCTTTGTACCTTGCTCTGTGGAACAAACCAGCTGCTGAGCACCTCAGCCTTAGCAAAGGGCTCCACGTAGGGTTAGGGTTTAAAAACCTATAAAGCTTCGACCTTCAGGGAGACTGGAACTATAAAAGGCACACCAAGGGTAGCATGGTGCTACCCCAACATTTCTCTCTCCTGTCTTGGTTTAAAAGACAGGTGTCTGCCAAGGAAAGTGGGAACCATCCTGAAACGGACCGTATGACCCCTTTTCCTCCAAATTATTACAATTACGAATTTATGGGGCTTTCAGCTAAACATATAGGAAAAGGAATAACTGCTTTTTCCTAGTTTGTAGTGTATAACAAGGCAAAAAACCAGCAACAACAGCAGCGGCACAAACAGAGCCGCAAACCCGGTCCCAGCGCTCCGCCTGCAGCAGGCGCTCCCCCTTCGGTGCAGTTCCGGTCCCAGCCAGCGGGGGCGCTGCTGGCTCCCGGCCGGGCATGGCAGTTGCGGTGACTCCCCTGTGCCGGCAGGGGGCGCTGCGGGCCGAGGGCGGCCGCCTCACACCAGGCAGTAATGACGGCTCAGTCATGAGGGAGAAAGAGAGCGTGGCTCCCTTTGCAAACTCATGGGGTGCAGCCGGCTTCAGTGCCACTCCCAGTGGTTAAAGAGACTGCAGCAGGAAGCTCAGAGTGGCAGCTGGAACAGCAGAGCTGAGCAGACCCCTGGGGCTGTGAATTGAATTGTAGCCCTGACCCCAAATCAGTGGCAGAAGCAGAAGTAGCTGGGGGTCCTGGCAGACACAGGGCATCAGGCTAAAGTGTAGCAAAAACCCCAAAGCAGTGTCAGAGAACAACAGGACTGGGCAAGGGATTGCTACTTTTCACAGCTCACCATGATGGTTTGTGGAGGGATAGAATGTAAGAAAATAGTGCAGAAGGTAGTCTCACACCTGAGGAGTTGCAGCTGTACTAATCACCAAAGATTAGGAAGAGGCCTGCCCTTAATAGGCCACAGCTGTGTCCAGTAAGAAGCCGAGTGCCACAAAAGAGTGGGTCAGCTGGGTGAGGAGAGAGTTGGAGTTTGTTGCTTGTGCTGTGAGGAAGAAAGAGTCAGTGCTGCAAGGAGCCGCCCATGAGAAATCACCGAGAAGGTATGGGACTTCTGCAGTATGATGACAACAATGGTTGGTCCTGGTGATGCTGCTTGGGTTTTTTGCTTTTTTTCCTTTTGTATTTCCTCTGTATTCTTTGCACATGCATTTGTAGCTCTGTAGCCTACTGTATTAGTGACTTGTTTTCCTAGTAGTTGTCTGTGGCCTTTCCCTAGGCAGAAAGACAAAACACATTCCAGAGCTCCAAGCCTCATGGGGTACAAGGCCCCAGTGCTGTCTTGGTTCTTCCTGGGAGCCAAGGCTGAGAACAACTCTTCAAGACACACTTCATGGGCAAAGTACAGCTATGCCAAAGGGGGGACTCCAGAGAAGGGGCTTGACTAGGGGGGGAATTGCATCAGTACTTGTCCTCCTAATTGATGCTTTTTATCTATTATGTTAATTTCCTACAACCTGCAAAAATATACTCATCCCTGCGGGATGGGCTTTTGTGGGCATCTCTCCATAACTGCCCCTAAAGACATTAAAACAAAGATCTGCTCTTACATTGCCTCCTTTCTAAAAGCATTTTGAGTTTCATTTACAGGTTGGGAAAAAGGCAATGCTGGGGTCGGGCTGCCAGGCAGAGGGAACAAAGGGAATCCTCCTTGGTCCTCTTGATTTTTAGGTAGAAATGAAAGTAAATGGAAATGAAGGGTCCTTTAGGTTAAATGTCACATGTAAGTTAACCAAAACCAAGCCAAATTTTCCAAGTTTCTGATTTTTTTCCAGCCCACCAGTTTGTGTAGTATTTTCCCTGCCCCTGTGCACACTGAAATTTTCAGCTAGGCCCTTTTTGACCTCTTGACTTATTTCTGCAGAAATATGTAAGGCAGGGAACAGGAGGGATGTGGCACCTGGTGGGCCCTGGCATGTGGGAGCTGGGAGAAAGGACTGTGAGGGAAGGCTGGCTGTGTCTGTTTGAGTAAATGTGAACACTGAGGAAAGCAGTTGTAAGAGATGCTGGGGAAGCAGTTTCTTAATCAGAAGCTGTTTCATTAGATGGAATGGTGAGAGCTGGGAGTGATACTCAGAACCTCAACAAAACCCAGTGGCTGAACTTGCTCTGGGATCCCCAGTGCCATCCCAGCAAGGTCTTATTTGGTCTCTGGGAGCAGCTGTGACCCAAGAAGCAAAAATATTTGCTACTTTGGTGGGTGTACTTGGGGACAGTCATCTGAAAGGTTTTATTTGTGCCTTTGTCTTGTCTGCAGGCTGCTCTCAGAGTTCCTCACCTAAGCCTAGAAATGGTGGACACGTTTTACCATGTGGTATCATATATCCTGGCCTGTGCTCAGTTAGGAAATTCCCCAAACTGCTTTTGTGTCCTAAATCCTGACCCCAGACTGGGAAGTGACCAAAAGGATTGAAAAGTGACCCATACTGAGTGCTTAAGCAGATGGTTCCAGGTGCTAAAGAGTGTAAAATGCTGATAGTGAGAAAGGGGGAAAAAGGAGGAAATTGATGTCAAGTGAAGAATAAAGTCAAGATGAAATTTTATCCTTTTTATTTTCTTTTTCCTTTTGCATTTTACTTGAGGAAGGCTGTTGTGTTTCCACAGCATCACAGATCTGTCATGATCTCACAGAAAAGCAATGCACCCACCAGGCCTGGGAGGTCTGCTCCTGCAGGGAATAGAAAACATGGTCCAAAAATTGTTCTTCCACCTTTAGCAAGCACCTGTTAAACCATCTGATCAGCCAATGATGAGTTTCTCTTCACCAGAAGATTTGAAATGGCAGGCTGAGGTTGCTATAGTGAATGTGTCATTTCCTCTCCTTTCCAAAGGGTGAAACAGCTGAGGTGTGTGTCATCCTGCAAGGAGGCAGATAGGCCTGGTTTCCCTAAGAGCTTTGGCTTGTTATTCAAGTCAAATGACTGCAGGCCTGGGATTTGCCTGCCTTTCCTTTAGCAGGTAACAGCAAGGGGGTGTGTGACATCTCAGCACAGGTTTGGTACCTCTGCTGTCACTGGACATCTCTGCAGGACACTCTAACAAAGTAAGACACCTTCAGCCAAAATGTATTCATTGTGAGTGAGATGAAAGTCCCTTTGGAGGTGCCTGAGATTGCAGGAGCCCAATTAAACTTGATGTATGATAATTAGGCAGCCAAGGTCAGTCAGATAATCCCATCCCAAGTACTGAAGTACTCTTTTGGCATTCTGCTTTTCAGCCCCTGGAGTATTCTCAAAGTATAAGGAGCTGGAATTTCAAACCATGGCATTTCATGTGTACCATTTTCTCTGTGGGTGTGAGTGCTGTGTCTGGGCTGTTTTCCTGTCACTAGGAAATGCCCCTCTTGCATTATCTGTACATTTGGTGCTGCTCACAGGAGTAAAAAGTTTTTCTGCACAGCTTTCCTTTTGTCCTGGTATCTGTTACCAAATGAAAAATTTATCACAACAGTTTAATAAAAACAATAAATTCTTCAATAATTACTTAAAATATATAAAAGACCAGCTTGGTCTTTTAATATCTCCAGATTTTATCCTTTATGTATTTTTCTTCTTATGTGAGGAAGATTTTTATTATCAGTTCTGAATTTATCTTCCTGAATTTTCATTTTGGAAGGAAGAAAGGAGTCAGTGAATCATAAATACTTGTTACAGCTTTTATTTTACTACTGTGCTTATGAATGTTTGATGTTTGAAGTGGGTTTATTTTCTCTGACAAAAAGCCCTTCCTGTTCTGTGGTGTGCACTCATTGTGCAATCAAGTGCATATCAGTAACTTCATTTGTATATGACTGAGAAAGCTCACGTAAATTAGCATGCATAATGAGCTTTGAAACAATCAAAAAGGCTGAGCTCAATGATCAGCGAGAAACCACATAACCAGATGTAGGAGGAATAGATCTAACATGTGCCTAGCTACTACACTTTTAAAACAGAAAATATGGGCAATGCTCTGCTTCTCTGTAACACTTTTTGTAACAATTTTGCGCAGAGTTTTACTCCATTGCTCATAACCAAGAGATCTTTCTGGTGGCTGCTGCTGAGGAATAATTTCCCTCTCCTCCAAATCAGATCATTTAACTTCCCTGAATGATGGCAGGCCCTCCAGTCTGACAGAGAGAACATTGGGTTTCTATAACAGGTAGTTCTGAGTTAAATCACTTCTGCCAGGGCTGTCTTGGGAGCCCGTCAAGCCCTGTGTGCACACTTCCTGCAAGCACCAAGAAAGAGCAGGTGCTCTTGCAAGGATAATGACTTGCACAGAACCATTGCTTTGAGAAGTTTTCCCTACGCTTAGAGGGAATAAAAAACTTTGGAGCCTCAGAAGGAAAATATTCTGCAGCTTGCATGATTGAGCTGAAAAAGTATTTCATTAAGAAACTGTTGGAAATGTTGTCCTTCTCATCCCTAATCAAGTAGTATCTAGTTTAGGTCTTTGGAGTAAGCAAAATGCCATCTCTGAACATGATTCTGCTTGTGTCTGACAAACCTAATCTTAACATGATAGTTAGGAGAATTTACCACCATCCTTGCTTGGATTTTATAATGTTTAACTTTTTAATGGGAAAGGCCAGTGAAAGAACCGTTCTTTTGAATTGCCTGCAACTTTCTATTACTATGCCTTTTCCTCCCTGACTTTACTGCATCCACATAATTGTCCACCTGCCACAATCTCTATTCTTAAAGCTTGGTTTTGTAATGCTGAGGGGGTTCTAAACAGATTCTTCTCCATCACAGGGGAGGATGAAAAATTGAGATAGTCCTGAATACAAAACCTCTGGAGGGAAAATGAGTTTACAAAACTGACATATTTTTATGTGCAGTTTATGACACCTTACCTGATAAATTTACTCTTCTTGAGATTGCAGGGACTGAACTTCAAGACACACAGAAAATTCTTACAGCTTCCAGAGTTTACTGGATCTCAGCAGAGTATCCCAGCTGTTAGCCATTTACAGAGGAGTGGTGTTTCTGCAGTTTGATGCAGCAATCAGGCATCAATTATGGTAAGAATTACAACTTGTTGGGGATGGGACTGGCACCTTTTTGGTAAATAGATGCTTTTTTCAGTGGTTCACAAAGAAAAAAAATGTAGGAAAGATGAATTTAAATTTTGTCCATGGTGTCTGTTCCAAGATCATGATATGTGCCTTCTAATGTGCTTTCACTTAAAAGCATTAATTTTATTTAACTAAAAGTGCTGAAGATCCTTACATGCCTCACTGAGGGAAATCTACACATCATGTTGGTACAGCTGTCCTATTGCCTGAGCATTATATCACCTTTATGTTCTGATTCATACTTCATTACATCAGGTAGGTTGGTGGCTGCCACAGATGTTGACTTATGAGTTTATATTTTTATTTTTTTGTAGGATCTATGTCTAATCTTCTAATTTCTTTTATCAAAGTATGCTCATAAGCGTACTTATTAAGGTAGAGAACTTACCCACTTATGGCAACTTCAAAATAAGAGGCTACATAAAAAGGAGAATACTTGCTCAAAAAAAAATCAGAAGGCTTAGTTGGGGGAATTCAGTCCTGGCAGATGGCATGGGGACCTTTTGGGGACATACTGGAAGCATTCAAGAAATGCATACCACATGTGAAGAAAGCCCTAAGAAGGGGTGAGAGGATGCTGGCATTGCCTAACAGTAGGATTAAACAGTTTATTAAAGCAAGAAGGCATACTTCAAAAAGTGGAACTTCCTTTCAAAGGGAGAGCTCAGTGTGTTGGTAAAATGATGCCCCTGGGGGAAAGAAACCAATCCCAATATATAAAATTACAGCCTCTGACTTGATCATTACATGTCAGTGCATTCATCATGCAATACCAAAATCTCAAAATTACAACAGATAATTCTGTCAAAATTTCATCTCAGTGGCGATAAAAAGAAAATAAAATTGATTCCCTTTCAGTAAAAAAAAAATTATAAGAACACCACCACTGGATAAATCTGTGCTGACAAGCCCACACAGTTCTGGTCCCCACCTGAGGAAGGAGAGAGAACTCTGGAAGGTTCCCAAAGGAGACACATGGTTGGTGAAGAGTTGCTGGGTGGAACAAGAGGTACAACTGGGAGCCTTGTAAAATTGTCAGTCAAGGTGAGGGGATAAACAAGGAGTGTTTGCTCACAGTCTTTTCCAGTCTAAGGTGCGAAGGTGAGCAGCAGGTATCCAGCTCTCAACAACAATAACAACAATAATAAGGTGTTTCTTGCACATAGTCTGTAATTAGGCTGTGGGATTTCTTCCTGCATTGTGCGGCAGGTGGTAAAAGTTTATAGGACTCAGAGCGAGCCTGCACAGGCTCATGGAAAAAAAATTACCAAGATTAAACATTCAGCAGTCATGTCTGGCTGAGGAAATGCCTGAGGAGGCCGTGAGAACATCAGTGGGAAATACCATCATATGCTTGTTCTGGAGATTTTTGTAATCTTCTCACGAGTCTGCTTTTGATCACTGTGGGAGGCAGGACTCTGAGCTGATGGACCTTTGCTCTGACCCAGTATGATCATGCTTGTGCTATCCAGTGGAGTTGCAGGTAATTGTAGAGTGAGGACTTTTCTGCAGATTTGCATGGAGATAAAACTACAGCGTGTTTTTATTTCTATTTTTCTCTGCTGAAACTACTACAAAGGCACTTTGTGAGGGAAATGTTTTCCTCAAATAAGGAGTTGTGTGTTAATAGGAAGTAAGAAAAAATGCAAATATCAGATAACTCATCTTTCTTGTTCCTTGTTGCTGGTGCAGTTTCCATTTTCTTCACACCAGAGCTTAGTGTGACACTAAATCACATTTAACCTCATTTGGACTTCTCTGCCAAGTTCAATCCCAGAAGCTGTTATTTGCCCCTGTAATTTTCTTGCTAGTACTGCAACTGATATAAGCTCCAGGTCACTTTAAAAAGCACTTGTGTGTGTTTGACAAAAACGAAGAACAAGATCCTTGCCTCAGAATTGCCTTTCAATTAGGATGTGCAGCTACAAAAAAAGTTACAGCGTAGATTGCTTTTTATATTGCAAAAACTGGTCAAACAGAGACTCTTTTTTTAAAAAAGCATGAGAATGAAGTACAGAAGAATTGAGAGTGACAAAGAGGCTGCAATGAAATGACAAAATCATGTCTAAGCGTGGTTGAGTAGTGTATTTTCAAGATGCATATGGAGTTCAATAAAAGCTTTATGTGTGGCATTGCACAAGCACAGTGCAACCCAAGCATGAGTCAGCTGGGTCTTGGAAGTGCTTGTACAACTGTATTGGAAGAGGACTTAAATGATTTAGCTGATGCCCCCTCCATTTCTGTGTGAGTCCAGGTCTCATGAAAATCAGTGCAGAGTGCTCCTGCTAAACCTGGCTCTGGACTTCCAACTCCAAGAGTCCTGTCATTTAGTTTCCAAAGTTTCACAGGCACTTGTGAAAACTTTGGATAGCTTTAGTAGCTCTCCTGTTCTGTATAGGAAATAATCTTAATACCAGAAATAGGAGGCAGTAGAGCTCCTGAATTATTATCCAGTCAATTGCTACAGTAACATTCCTCTCTGTGCACATTCCTCTCAGACATATGTTTTGCTCTAAGTGTCCCCAGTCAGAGTCACTTCCAAATATGCATCTAGGTCACTAATATTTGTGTCTACTTGTTTTTATCAAGTCTGCCACTATCCCTCTTAGTTGCCACCATGTTGGGTCAAAATGAAGTGCAAGTAATTTTGTTACAGAGCATTTGGAGAATTTTGAAGTCACCTTACTTCCTTTTTTATTACAAACATTTTGATTTCTTTTCCGAGAGACATTTTAGTCCCCAGGGTATGTTTCAGCCTACCAGACAGGGTGCACCATGAACTGCGTCTCTTGAGTAACTCTGTGATTCAGAGAACATTTGCTTCACAGCTATGACTCCCACAGCTCCTGGATGCTCAAAGCTGAAGGGTGAGTAAAGCCTATCCTCAGAGGCACTCTTCCTTCCTCCATTTGCCTTGAGCTCCTTGGAGAACAACGCCCTCTGCACTGCTTACTCCTTCCCTAACGTGGGCCAAAGAATCTAACCATTAACAGCTAATTCAAAAAATTCCCATGATCACAGCTTATTAACTTGATTCTCCATCAGGAGTTCTAGAAAGCATTCTCTACAAAAGGCTATATAGAGAATAATAAGAATCTGAGACACAATGTAATCATACTGATGTCACCAAAATGGAATTATTATTATTACCTGCATGACAGATGTTGGTGTTTCTACTAACTTTCAGTTTTGGTTAATTACCCTTCTGAGCTCTCTTACTGCCTGGCAGCAGTTTTGATTGATCAACATGTCTGTCATGGTGGTGTACCACATATTTAGGTGGAGCGGTTTTCTCAGATATAGCATCAAATGGAGTTACATAATGCCAAAATACACACCTATGTGCTCAAAGGCACCTTGAATGACACTGGCAAAAAAACCTGGTGTCTTGTTAGAGAAAGTAAAGATGAGTCTTGCTGGCAATACTAATATGTTCCAAGCTAATAGGCAGCTTTAAGTAATCATTCTCACTTCATCTTTCTTCATTTTAGTGCCATTCAGATACTATGACTTCACCTCTAATTATACCTTTCCCAAACAATGATTTATAGGAATACAATTTTCTGCCTTGATTTAGGTCCAATGACACGTAGTACCTACTTAGCATAATTGAGAAACAGGATTTATGCTGGCATACAAAATCTGGACAGCTTTGATGAATAAGATGTTCTGATGCCTCTGAGGTTGGACCAGCAATAAATGATTGACAGTGGCTCGGTGAAGACATGGGAGCTATTCCATGGAAGGAGTAGTCCAGCATCTTGGTAGGACACATATTCTGGAATTAATTTTATTGGGTTTTTTCACAAGGATTGATAACAGATGCTTCTTTCTTTTCTTGTACCTGGCCTACCTTCAAAGTCAGAGCACAGTGTACCACATATCAAATATCAGTGTGGCCTCTGAGTTGCCTTTTCCTCATCATATTAGATGGGACTCCCATAACTAATTGAATGTTGTTCTTATTTACAAAAGTAATCTCTATTTTTTAGGCACACATACATTTCCCTGGAGGATGTTCCTAATGGATGAAGGATTTTTTTCCAGTCACTATCAACAGTGCAATTAATTTAAATTACAACATACAAGTACAGTGAGACAGTAGCCTTGTACTTATGTCCAAAGACAAAAAGACAAGATGATTCTATGACACAGGAGGAAAGTAAACTAGGACTATCTTTTTTCCTGTCTTTGTTTAAAGGACAGAAGTGAAAAAATCTCCCCCCTTTCTGTCCAAAGCCCTTTTTACCATTTGCATCACATCTGATATTTCTTCAGGAAGAAAAGAGCATTTTTATTGAAAGGTAACCTACACCTAGCATTTTTCTAGTGTGCTAGAGCTAGACAATTTTTATGTATGGGCATATGTGTTTTAGAACCATGGTGCTAAGAACTTGAAACCCATTTGTGTTTGTAACACAAAGACCCCTGAGCTGACAGTATGAGATTTGCTATTGCTGGTGAAGCTCTGACAGCAGACCTTCAGAGACCTTGCCTTCCTCCCCAGCTGTGCCTGTGCAGCCTGAAGAGTTGCTCATGCAGAGCTGGTGGTGATGTACTTTCTCCTGGAGGGTGTCCTGCAGCCATGGCCATGGTGTGAAGGGGCACGCTGTCTGTCAGGCCTTGTTAGCTCAGAGCAAGCTGGTGTCTCTGACAGCTCAGTTTATTTGGGTCTGTACAAATTCTGTGTAGGACTCCTCTTAATATTTGCAACCAAATCTCTGTGAACATAAGTGATCTAGATCTGAGTTGTGCCCTCACCTACTCCTGGCCAGCTGCTAAGAAGCAAAGGGAACAGTGTTGTCTCACAAACCCTGAGTAGTCTCAAGAGAAGCCCTAGTGGCAGATGCCCTTTGAAAACCTGCTGGTGTCTGCAGACTTGTGGAGAAAGCAGAGACCCCATACTCCACCAAAAGACCAGCTCTTTCTTGTCAAGAGCTACTCAGCACTAAGGGAAGAAGAACAGGCTGGCCTCTGTCTAAAACCAAGTGAAGGAGAGGAAAGGTCCTTCCAGGCTGTGCTTCAAGTACTTCTGTTCTGGATGTGTTTGTGAGGAGTGGCTCCTAGGGGCACCTAAGTCAACCAGAAACTACATAAAGATTTGGTTCAAGGAATGGGGAGAGATTCAAACTGTTTGTGATGGAAAACAAATGCTAAGATCAATCTTTAAAGTAAAATGAGTGGCAGATTTCTGTAACGGCACTTTTCACAGCAACCAAGCAGAGATGGTGTTGATGGAATCCACTCGAGGAAAGCAGCAATAAAACAAAGGATTTAACTTCTTTATTTTATCCCTATCTCTTCTGTGTTTTGAGTTCCCACTGCAGTCAAAAAATAGGCCCTTTTTCCCTGTGCCATGCTCTGAACTATCCTGGTGTAAGGCTGCAATTGCACAATAACCTGCCGCATGTCTTGTCTCATTGCACATCTCATGAGATGATTTCAAGCAAAGAACTCATTTCCTTGTGACTTCCAGTAGAATGTGGCAGAAATGCTTGACTCAAGTACTAGCTGGTTGCAGGATGGCTAAAAGGCATGCAGACATTTGCTGAGGGTTCATGATCTAGTTGTATCACTTAAATTGCTGAGACCTTTTCTGACACTGTGGAAGCAACATTAAAGGCAGAATGGGGGCCACTGAAGCTGAGGACTGAGTATCAATACAATTCTTCTCTACCAAGAATTTTGTGAGCCATGAGGATGCAAGACTATTCCAGAGTGACTGAAAAGATGAAAAATAAGAAAAGTCTCTGCCTTGTCCATGCATTTTCCTCCTGTCCTCCTCTTTTACTTTCCTTTTTTTTTTAATTTCTGCCTTTCTTTATTTTTGCTTATTATTAGCTAAGTAGTTTTGCTTTTCTCTAAAGGCTCGAGGGTTACCTTCTGCTTCAATACAGTTGTTTATTTCCCCCCCTTTCAATATCAGTTCAGCCTGTTTGCTGATGCTGTATTCTAAGTACATTCTTCTCAGTCATGTGAATCACCCCTGTAATTCAGGTTCCATAAACAATGTTAAATACAGTACTTTAATAAATGGAAAATTGGGAAGCCCATTAGATGAATTGTAGCAGAATTCTTCTTAACCCTCCCACTTGGCTCAACTTTGAGCAGTCAAGAATAGAAATTTGAAAGATTGCCATCAGAGATGTTCTTCTGAAAGCAGAAAATGAAACATTGCCTTTTAAAAAGCCTTGTCCCCAGAAACCATGAGAAAGGAAATGAAAGTGCAAGATGACACAGTGAGGGTGAAATCTGTGCACGTAGGCACTGAAAAACACTGTTTTCATGCAATGGGTCAGGGAAGAAACAATGATCAGTGGATATGTCCCTATCAGGACAAGACATTTTATATCGCCAAGTCTGTATCCATCACAGAAAATTTGTGTGTTTGCGTAAAGAGCTCGTATCAGATTTGCTCCATTCTGGTCTCCAGGTAGCTGTATCCCAGTGCTGTCTCCCATGCATTACTACCAGAGTGGAGGACACTCAGTACAATCCTGGGAGCCCATGATCTTTGCTTCTAACTAATCTATGAACTCTTTTGAGGGAACAGCTCCAGGACAGAGCAGGGCTGGGTTGCAGGAGGGCTGGATGTCAGGGATGCAGTTTCTCTGTATGGAATGAACAACAGCTTGTGCATCATCCTGGAACTGGACAGCTGTGGGAGAGCCCTGGCCTCAGTATGTCCCAGTCCTACACACAAGAGATTTCTTGTGGTGATTCCTGAGATTCAGTATAGCAGTTATTGCCTCCTGAGAGGAAAAGTGAGCTCCATGACCCTGCCTTACCTTGCACTCGCCATTGAGCATGATGAAAATCTGTAGAGACTTCTGCTTTTAAAATTTCAGTATTTCCTGGAGCTCTAGTCTTTGTGGTTTTCTTAAAGCATAAATCAATCCCTAAGACCAAACCTAAGCATAACACTAACCCTAAGTGGAGAAGTAAAAGGAGCATGAGCTGATGCTGAGGTGGCCAGCCCATGGCTGATGCCAAGGAGAAAGGTGTGGACGGAGGAATGTTGGGGCAGTGCCGTGCTGCACTTGGCATGCATTTTGAAGTTCCAGTGTCCCTGGAGCTCTAGGCTTTGTGGGTTTCTTAACCCTAACCCTAAGCAGAGCAGTAAATGCAGCCTTTGTTTCAAGTTGAGGTGGCCATGACCTGGCTGGTGCCAAGGAGAAAGGTGTGGAGGGAGCTGTGTTAGAGCAGTGCTGTGCTTCCTTTGGCATGCCTTTCGTAGCTGCATCAAAACCCTTCATCTGTGGCTCACACTGAGTGCATTCACATTGTCACTGTAATTGTTTCCCCCGTGTCCAGTTGCAAGCCATATTGTAATGCCTGTGAAAAGCCGTGGATGACTTAGTGTCTAACACAAATTCTCTGTTAGCATTCATACTGACCTTCTCTTGAAGTGTTTTGTACATGACCAGCAGTTTGTTAGTGTGAGTCATTATCCACAAGTTCAGGAATGTGTGCCCATACTTAGTGGAGCATGTTTGAGATTAGAAGGAGTAACTGCATGGAGTTAGATGTATATAGTGTTTTGAGGCTTCTTTGTGCCTGTCACTTCCCAGAAATCCTGGTTTTTGGTTCTATTTTAGTTAAACTTTTACTTGAACATAAGATTTGTCTCTCAGATTTGAAGCAAGTGTATTTTAGACATAACATGATTTAGCTATGATGTGTAGAGTACAAGGTAAGGGTTAGATCTTCAAAACTGCTGAACTTGAATGACATTTGGAAGAAACTTTCTTAAAGCATCTAATATATAAAGCAAGTATGTGAGCTGCTGCACTGAGGGCATTCAGGGTCTCTTCCTCCAGGAATGTGCTTTTGCTGGCTGGGACAGAACACAGGCAGGAAAATGCAATTGAAACACAATGCAATTAAAAATCTGCATCATTATTTTAAAATGTGATGTGCAAGTAGGCAGCCCACTTTTTTGCTAGAAGATGTGAGGAGAATAATTTATTACATGAAAAATGCATTATCCTGTTTTTATATACAATATGCCATTTCTCATCTTCATATACATGTAGGTGAAGTACAATATGCAGTTAGTACATTCTAATAATGTACTAAATGAAATAAGAGACAGCAGTTAACCTTAGAGATTAAGTTCAGGTTTTTTTGAAGTGAGTTTCCCAGGGTTTTAATGTCTTCCTTTTTCCTTTATACGCTGAAAAAAGAACAAAGTAAATCTGAATGCATAAAATTAGACCTTTGATTTGGGTGGAAAGGAGTAATGAAAGGTTAAGTACTCTGTGTTGTAAGCACAGAAATTATGATTAGGCAGGGTTTGTTTAACCAGCTGTGACCTACGAACTTTTGCACAAGAATGATAAGCATGATAAGCTCAAACCGTACCTGAGGAAACCAGATCCTTTTCGGGGTGAGGTTGGTATTCACACTCCCCATTTCCTCTGCTTTACATCACAACCCGTAAATGATACCAGCAGAGTGAGAGCAGGCAGGGCAAGCAGGGTTTCCTCCCAGGGCAGAGGCATATACAGTGTCCAGATGTGTGTCAGCTTCACTGATTTTGGTGGTCAGGGACTGTGAGCTGCCTGTCACAAGTGCTGTTCTTCTTCACCTCACTGCAGGACAGTAAGGGTGGCTTTGCTGTAGCCATGTTTGCAGAGGACTCCCAACACCTTGTCACTTTCCTATGATGTGGCACCTGACTTCCTCAGAGAGAAAAGAACATCTCACTGCTTCTAAATCAGCCCAGAAATAGGAGAAAGACTTGCAGTACCATTTCCCAAGAAACAGCTAAACACAGTTTAATCCCAAATAAAATGGATTTTCCATATTATATGAAGAAAAAACCCCAGACCCTAGCCCCTCCCCCAACATACTTTGTCATGCTCACAGAGTGACTAGTACTTCTAAAATATGTACAGCAAAAGAGCTTTGGCATAGTTTCATATGCCAAATCTTGGAACAAAGAAAAAGTCAAGAACACCACTGCACTAAATCCACAGTTCTACATTGTCCTCTTTCATCCTGCTTCCAACATCTACTTTTAAGACAGCAGTTGCTGTGGGACTCCTTTCCTGTCTTCTGTAAGGTAACATTTCTGCTGCACCCAGTGCTTCTGCCTTTCACTCAGAGACACTCAGGGCCTAGGTAAGCCAGTAAGGGTGGATGCAGACTACTATCCACAGTCTTTCCTTCATCCTGCTGCAGCTCAACTCTACATAACGTGAAGACGGCAAAATCAGGAAAGTAAGAGGATTCACTTGACCAAACACAGATTTTGGCAATGTCAGCATCTCCCCTGAATCCCTGGGGAGAAAAAGAGGGTCTTCCAGGACACAAAACAAGTAATCCCTTTGAAGCACCTCTTGATGATCAGGGGAATCTTCTCAGATACAGGTGACTAGAGTGAGATGGGCTATTCTCAAACAGTTCCTATTAACACGAATTAATTTTAGTCTTATGGAAATGCATATTTATATTTCCAGAAAGATCTACATTATAACTGTCTTCTGGTCTCCCCTAGAGTCAGTAGTTGGTAGCTCATTTGTTCATTCATTCACTCATTTGTTCCATCCATCCATCCATCCATCCATCCATCCATCCATCCATCCATCCATCCATCCATCCATCCATCCATCCATCCATCCATCCATCCACCTAGCTGCAGCTCCTTATCAGAGGGAAGAAGGGAGAGAGAGACAGGAAAGACAGGGCCTGCTCACCCCAGAAGCACCTGGCAATCAGAAATGCATGTAGCAAGAAGAGTTCAGAAGATAAGAAAGCAATTGAATTAACTCCTGTTATAGCCCTCCAAATGCAGGCAAGCTGGAAGTTAAATTTCTGCTTTCATTATAACTAATTGGCAGTTGTTGTCTACAAGGTGCTTCTTGGCTTTGGTTAAAAAAAACAGATAATGAAACATTAACTGATAAAGCAGGGGTGAAAAAAAGACCAGAGGAGTGGAAAGGGCAGGAGCAGTTCTTAATTAAAACCTTTTCTCCAGCAACTTGCAGCTGCCTTTCTTGCACGAGTGCCAGTTTCTGTGGCAGCCTGTGCAGTGCAGGTTGACACAGGTGCAAAAGGTGTGCTGCTGTGGTCCCCAGGCTGCAGGGGTCCCTGAAACCCATACTGAAGCCATCCCCAGCTGCCATGCTGCAGCTGTCCCCACTGCTCTCTGGACACCCTCGCATCTGCCTCCCTTCAGTAGGTGAGATTTTGATCTCAGCATCCTTTGCATCTGAAGCACAGAAAAGCAGCATATCAAGTGATAGGAAATTGAGTGTGGCTGGGCCACAAGCTGATGGAGAGACACAAGCAAGTGTCAATGCACAGGAGAAGAACAGCAACTTTAAAAAAATCAGTGCTATTAAAGAAATAAAAAGGCATTCATATGTATACACACCTTTTCTAGGATGTGTCTGTTTCTTGGATGTTTCATTTTAAAGTGTAAAAGGACAATGTGTAACGTCTGTAAGTTAAACATTAACTTCCTTGAAGAAGTGTAATAGTAGAAATCTACAAAATATTACAGGCTACTGAAATATTTTCTTGCTGCCAACAAGTTACAGGTTCAAGAGGCACAAACCAGTATCTGATAAGGGTGCACAGCATTAGGACTTGCAGATCTCTGCCTTGATCATCCTAGCAGAGTCAGTGGTCTGGAATGCCTTCTCTGCCACAAGATGAATGCTCCTGAAATGCACCATGGCTTTATTCTTTACTCAAAATCCTTGTGAGTCCAAGAGTATCAGGAAGTGCATGTCATGAGCTGCAGGTGGATAGGTTCTGCAGCTGAACTCAGCTCCTTGGTATAAATAAAGCATGTTTGATTCAGTCCTTGCTGATAAACTACGATGACTATCAAGAGTTACTTTGGCAAGCCGCCACACTCTTGGTCCTAATTCCCAAATGAGTTCAGGGTAGGAGGACACTGAGACTCCCGAAGCCACAGACTGAAACAATCTGAGGTGAAGGCAGCAGGACCTTGAAACTTAAGTCTACTAAAATAATCTGCTCTAGGATTACTATTATCTCTTCTCTTATTGCTATTATCTTTTCTCTTATTTCCAGAGAAAACTCTTTCTAAATCTAAGAGTAAATGTGCTATGAATGGCCTGCATGCAACTTTTAATGATAATACATAAAATACTATGAATCTTAAAAGCTTATCAGGACAGTCTGAGACAAAAATACAGCTGCTTAGACAACACCCAACAAAGCTAGGCAGATAAAGGAAGGAAACAAAGCCTGTACAATAAGCCTGTGATGGGGCTACTTTCCAGCACTACCAGCCAGATAAGAGCTACCCCAAACTGGTGTAGCTTCACATGTCTGCAGCTGGTGTGCAGTTAAACAGCAGGGGAGGGCTGACAAGCACCTTCTCAACTTTCACAGTTTGCTGGGCTTGTAACTACAGCTTCCAGTCTCAACACAAACTTCTGCCTGAATCTTAACACGTGCTTTCCTGTGTTTCCTGCTGAGTCTCTCTATTGCTGGGGAACAAGATGACCAAAAACAAAACCAGTGTGCTGTGGGGCTGTTTCTAAACCCATCTGTCTGCTGGTGCTAACAGTCACACAGGAGTCAGCAGGAGGGCACGCCTTGCTAGACACAAGTTTTGAGGAAGGAGATCCTTGTGACATGGTCAAAGTCACAAAAATTGTGCTTTCTCAAAGGAGCAGTTGATACAGGGTCATCTCCTAAGCTGCTGTGTGCTCTTTCTCTCCTTTCTTAACTTCCAACAAGTCACATATCTGCAGCTTATTAACAGGTTTCATTTAAATCTTAAATAAATAAAATTTAAAGAGTAAACACCCTAACTACCTAAGCTTAATCATTAAAGAAGTGGATTTACATCCTGAAAATGAGATTATCTGTTTGCTTTTCCCATACACATTGTGCTGGGATTAGAAGCAAGAACATTTTGAACATTTTCTTTCTCTATGTGCTGGCTTTTGCAGGAGACTGTGCACATTCTCCATCCACCAAAAATTGCCTGAAGACTGGCAGAACACACAGCTCAAGGCACTTTCAGACTATCACTCCCTTTACAGACATGTGTTTACCTTTACTTAGCAACCTGCACTGGTTGAGGACTCTGGCCCCCCCAGGAACACTTTTGCAAACGTAATGCAAACCTGGCATTAGCTGCAGGGTTTTTCTCTGATGACAGGGACGTCATCTAAGAGGCTTCTTAGGCTATAGTGGTGCCCAATGATCTGGCCTCTCAGGGCATGCTGGGACATACAATGACACAGCCTAAGTATGTATATGTAATTTTGTGCAGAGCGTCAGATAAGCCCAGATAAACTCTACCTTTTTTTAACTTCTTTCTGTATGGACATTCTTGGCATCTTCTACAGCCAAATTTACAAGCTATGCTTCCTCTGTATTGTGATGACCAGCATGATAAAAATTGTGAAGGTGGCATTTAAGAGCTAAGACAAATTTTAGATTTAATGCTTTTCACCTTACATGTGTCTTTACAGTGCTTTAAAAAAATCCACAGATTAACACAGTAGTCACTTAGTGGTAGCTGTTGATACTTAAGTTACAATAAAGCAGCAGAAGCAGGAAGGAGCTGAGTGAGATGACGAGTTAATTGCAGTGAGTGTGACCCTGAGTCAGATTTCACTGCATCATCAGCTGAAACTCTACTCCAACCCCAGGCTGCAAACTTCCTGGGGTCCCCTCAGTGTGGCCTTACCCCCCCACTGTTACCTGGGATGCAGGCAGTCTGCACCTGCAGCGTGACACAGACCCACACTGTTTGCAAAACAGCTTCCTGGAGCAGCTGTCCTGCTCACAGCACTCTCCTTGCCGAGGTGTTTCCCAAGGCTACACCTTTCAGATGCACCTTTCCATACCTGGGCATATGAAATGGCACCTGGATGCTGCCCACATGCCGTGTTCTTGCCCTGCCTTTAGACAGAGTGGAACTTGAACTTCTAGGTGGCTTCACCACAGGCTGCACACCCAGTAGAAAGGACACACATAAACTAGGCTGTGGGGTTATGCCAAGTGTGGTCTGTTTCTCAGTGAAAATAGACTAGAAAAAGCCCATTTCTGGTTTTAATTTCTTCTTTATTGCCATTTGTGCTCAATCTCAAGATACTGTGTGCAAGAGAAAGGTCTCAGAAACATAAACTTATCTGGGAATAAAACCAATAAATACTGAACATTTACATATGAACACAGAATTAAAAAAATAAAATCAAGTCCAACTCTGTTTGAACTTATGTTTTCTCACAAATTGTTTTACAAGCTATATTGAATTCATGGGATAGCACATCCCACTCATTCATTCTCTGGTCTACTGCACATTATTTCCACTACAATTTATCACTCATATCAATGATGTTTATCTGGTATTTCGCTGAAGTACCAAAAAAGTGTTGGTGTTGTTGCTTAGCATCCCACCATCAATCCTTTCTTCTCATAAAGAAACCAAGGGGCATATTTCCTACTCTTCAGCATGGCTTGTACTACCTGTATGTTATCCCACTAAACCACTGAAAATGTTCTTTTCCTCACCTTGCAAAATAGCTTACAGGTATATTCATAATATTCTGAATAAAGAGTCTGTAAGTTCATACTGTGCACATGAAAAGGTGACCTCAGAACAAGAGTTAGGTTTAAATTGTGATACATTTGTATGGAAATGGCTGTACTAGGCCTATATTAAACATTTATTAGATGTACAGCAAACATCTATATCAGATATACTTACTTATGAATATACTTAATATTCAACAATAATTCTTCTTTTGAGTTTCAGAACTTTACCCTATAAAGAGACAATATTTTCTTCTTACCAACATGTAGGACTTACATGCATTCTGAATCTAGCAAAACCAAAACACTTGCAACATTTTCTATTAATATAATTTTAAAAACCCCTCTAGACTATGTACAGTATTACAAACATCTGAACTATGAAACTCCAAAATCTTAAGGAGGTTAAACATTAAAAACCATTTCAACCAGTATGCCAGGCCCTGTAGACAGCTAAAATTTTTTTTACTGAAGTCTAGTTCATACAGTTTTGTTCACAAATTCTGTAGTATTTCCCCAAAAGAGCCTGTGGCTTGCAGATATTTCCTTGTGCACTCACAAAGCTTACTGAGATGGCAAGAACTTTTGGAGTACATTAAGCTTAATAATTTATGCTTAATAATTTATTTTCAAAACAGAATAAGCATTAGGGAGTTGTGTAAAAGAAGTTTGATTCCACTACCTGGTAAATTCTTAAAGGCTGTGCCTAATCTGTAACACAGGACGAGATTCAGAATCACAAGCAGTTTAATAGAGGTTTTATGTTCTCACCTTTAGACACTGGATAAATAAGAATTTGCAAAAGACATAATCTATAGCCATAACTGTATATTTACATTTGTTATTTTTTAATAACTATCACATCTTCTTCTAAAATTAAAATATTTATAGAAATATTTATTAGAGGAGTCTTTGTCACAAAGTGTCCCTCTCTAGCTAGAACCACTGTTGGACACTTAGTATGCAAAAGCCCAGAGCAGTTATGCCCCCATCAGCAGAGCTACAGCCAGAATTGATGTCCACACCTAGGCTGGAAATAATTTAAGAGCAACGTTCATTGGCATTCACAGCCTTTATCAGCCCTGTGCCTGTGGACTGCTGCTGTTTTCCATGCCCCTCTCCATCCATCATGAGCCTTGCAGGAATTCCCATGGGGGACCACGGGGAGACTGTGCAGCAGAGGAAGGAGCCAGGCCACTGTCTGGACACCTGGCCACATCCCAGCCTCCTCCTCTCTGCTGGAATTTCCACACCTGCCACTGGCTTACCCTTCCCCTTAAAGTAACCACTGGGAAAGTACAAATGCTAACTCAAAGCTGCCACTTCACCCATGTGCCAAAACCCAAAAGTCCCTCTCAAAATCACTTGGGGGTGTACTGATGTACTCAGAGGGCTTTGCAGCCTGCTGCCCAGTGCTCCTCTCTTTTGAGTGAAAACATTCAGCATCCTGTCTTGGGGTCTGAAGGTAAATGAAAGCCTCTGGAAGGCTAAAGAGGGAAGAAAAGCATGGGAGCTGAGAAGTCAGCTTTTGAAAGGTGAGCTGACAATCTACTACTGAACCACTCAACTTCTTTAGGTAACTTCTCCAACATCATCCATTTTACTGATTCCTTATATATCACAGGTATAAATACACAGGGCCTTGTGGATCAGCTGTCAAAGATTAGATGAGTTCTGGAGAAAGTCACATAGTTTATGTGTTTTTAATTTCAGTGCAAGCATAATATATGGTGAAAGAAATAACGACAAACCAAAAAACCCCAAAAAACCTCTTCATACTGACATTAAGGTAGTAATAGGAACCACGAGTCTGCCTGGGCCAAACTAGACACATTGAATGCCCTTTTATTTGTATCTTCAAACCAGGTGGTTCAATTAGCACACAGAGTTCTGTGATCAGTTTCCAGCTAATCAGCACTGAATAATATTAAAAAATATATCTTTGTCTTGCCAGTACCTTGTTAGTACACAGTACCCCATGTAAAAGCCAGGAGGGAGTAAGTAGGCATAAAACTATTGAGACCAAGCTCTGTTCTACAGGAGGAGAAAAATCATATATAGTGGCCTTATTCTGGCTCACTTATTATTTGTCAAAATTTTACAGTGTTTTCAATTGTAAACTTGATGATGCTTAGAAGCTCCTGAGAGGTATCTGGATTTTCTCCTTTAGTTAACAAAAGGTTTTCTCCGTAGGTTTTAATGTGAAACCAGAGTCGTATAGAATCATAGAATGGCTTTGGTTGGAAGGGCCCTTAGAGATTACACAGCCCTGCCATGGGCAGGAACATTGTCCACTAAACAAGGTTGCCCAAAGCCCATAAACCTGGTCTTGAATGCCATAAAAGCAGCCAATCCTCTATTTCACTCCCAGAATTTTTAAATTTCTTTCATCTGCTGAACTGCTCTGACTTGTTAAACTTGTCATTCCTAAAATATCATGAACATCAATTGTGTGCTTGCTGTCATAAAGACTGGTAGCTCTTCCTACTAAACCATTGCAGATTTGAAATTCTGTGTGTTTTTGTTTACTCTGGTTTTATGCTATAATAATTCACTGGGATTACTGAAAGTCACCAAAGAAAAACATTTCTCATTGAGGACAGGCATAATGAAACTGTAGCAGCAGCCAACTTAGAGGCAGCACCCTATTTATAACTCAAACTACATTCTCAACATTCAATCAGCCACAAATAAAATGTGAATATTTACAGGTAGTCACATTTTTCAAATATGTACAAATAATTGTTTTTCTAGATTACTTGTCTGGAAAATCAGTTTGCCTGCCCACAAATGCAAAAAACTACACTCATCCCCTCAAAACTCCTATGTAAGTCCCATTGGATCTTGGTATGATGGAGCTTCAGAAAGTTTTGCATATTTATATAAAAATAATCCTAATTTTCAAATAGGAACAAATGGTAGTTTTCCAAACAGTGTAAGTCATATTTCAAAAGTGTCACAGGCACTCTGAAGTCCAGGAATGCTAAAAAATCACACTAATTCTGCTGTGGATCAAGGAGAACTATTTTTGCATGTATAGCAGGAAAGGGAAAGATCAAAGAAGGAAAAAAAGCCATGTTTTTGAGGATTGACTTCCTTCTCTTAAGTACTAACTTGACTTGGGTTAGTGGCAGCTTGCAGATAGGTCTACCTTTGGCTCTGTTGTGGAAAATTGATTTATTGCCCAGAGAACAATTCTTCTGAGCATAAGGAATATAAAACATATTAAAAATCAAGAGTCAGCAATTGCCTGAGGAGTAAATGGGCAGACATGAGCAGTGTCTTCCTGAGAAATAGTTCAGCCTATGAACAAAGGCAATATAGTAAAGCTGTAACTACTATAGCTAAAGCTATATAATAAAGCACTGAGGTTTCAAATATAGGGAATTTCATCATTCTGAAGGTCCTAGGCCACCATCAAACAAACTGGTCGTCATGAGGACTTACTGCACTGAACTTACTGAGTCTGGCCTGGTTAAGCCTGTGCCCTTCATGGCACAGCCCATGTGTCTTGGCTATCAACCAGCCAGGCCCTGGCAAGTGCTGCAGAGCACACAGCTCCCTTGGCATCACACAAACAGCTTTCCTTCACACAGGCTGAAGGGAATCACCACAAACCTTGCCCTATTTTGGGTGGGCAACCATACCACTCATGGCACCAGCAGGTGCCTCAGTGCAGACACAGCATGTGACATCCTGTATCCATCTCCTTTTCCTATGTAAGGAGGTTTAATGAGATTTGTTCCAGTTTTACATATTACTCGAATAACAGATGCATGACCACCTTATCACTGCCTCTGTTGGTTGTATTGATTCTCTCCTGTATGTGAGTTTGATAAGTTAGCTAATGTCCACTGACAGTAAATCAGCAAAAACTGATTTAGAATGGATGCAGCAGCCACTAAATAATTTACAGAGGTGAGGAGACATCTGAGAATGAAAAAGACAGTTGCTGCCATTCTGTGGCAAATAAACTATTCCACATTTAGACAGTAGCAAGTTCCACATCTTTGGAAGATCAGTTCTTTTCAACCAGTTGCTCAGTTCCCCTTGAAGACTTCAGTGCTGCAGGATCTGATTAAAAATGGAGACATGTCTGTAAGAGGGAATGGAAAGTAGTCTGTTGGATGAAGCAGACCCTGGCTGGCCCAAGGAGGCTGCACAGCTGGTCTCAATGCCTGGGTGCCCACCAAGTAGCTGCAGAGTGCAGCATCCTCCAGGGACATGGGCTATGTGCTGCCAAAAGTTGCATTTCAGCGCTGTGAAGGTTCCTGCTCAGCAGTGAGCAGGCAGCTCTGACTACACAGCACTAGGCTTTTTTTTCTGGGGAATTGTCAGGGTATCAGTTTATATGGGCCAGTGGAACTCATCCATATAGTGCAGAATCACTGTCCTGGGACAGGATGCAAGCCATGTAGTAGTGGAACAAGTCTGTTCTGTTGCAGTTGACAGTCTCTGGGGGCAGTAATGACCCTAGAATTTCCTTTACAATCATCTCTAATTTAAGGAAAGACAGTGTGTAGGACACTGCTCTAGAAACAGCAATTCATGCTCTGAAGCTTGCCAGTCACAGCTGCAGTGCATGTGGCATCTTTCCCTCCTCTCTTTACACTACAGCTTTGAGTGACCCAAAATGAGACAATGGAGTGTCATGATAACATCTATTTTTCATTTTTAAACTCAGAAAAATACTAGTGGTGTGTCACAGAGGAAATGGTTTAGCCTCATTCCCTTAGCTGGTTCATCTCCAACAACTTTTGAACCCGCTGACCAATTTTAAATACATTTGACATAAGAACAGAGGTCTCAGGGGTAAAAAGTTCCTTCCAGTTTTGCAAAATCAGCATTCAGCTAGTGAGGAGAACTCCCTGCTCATGGAAAAGGCAAGGAGGGTTTGATCCCTGGCTGTTTTGTTTGGCTTGCTCAGCTCTCAGGAGGCAGCAGCCAGCTGGGTTCCCAGCAACACAGCCAGGCAGTCAGCACATGCACAGCTACAGACCTGCTGCAAAACACAGTGTGTTTCTTGCCTGACTAGAGAGCAAACCATGGGCACTTCCTACACTCAGGAATGGGCTGAGGATACTCCCTGGTGGTGAGGGATTGAGCACAGAGTGCATCAGGGATGCAAGAGGGAGCTGAGGGGAGATAGAAGAAGTGTACAAAGGATCATAGAAAGGGATGTCAGTATAAGCACAAAGGAGGCACAGCAAGCCCCAGAGAATCTCTCTTTGCTTATGAATTCTATATTGCACATGAGATCACTCAGCTCACCACTGTAAGGCAGCTGTCTCTGGAAGAGACACAGCAGCTGTGCAAGATAATGCTGCATAGAGCCCTACAAAAACTTGGCATGTATAAAGCAAGGGCAGCTCCTGGACACCATGCATTAAATACAGGATGTTAAAAAAAAAAACAAAGGAAAACCATATATGAGGAAGAGTAATGTTGGTAACCCTATAACCCTAGAAGGTAGCTTTTGAACCAACATTATGGAATCAAACTGACATGGAGATTTCCCATTGCAAATAGCATTGATCATACTTTTCTTTTTGGAAGACAGGACAAATGAAAGTAGTGGGAATTCATGGTTTCACCATGCCAGAAGAATGCATATTTCAAGGTCAGGTTGTGATTGCTAGCCTTTTGCATATCACAGGCTTTAAGATTTCATGGTGCCTTTTGAACACAAATCATCTCCAACCTCCATCAGTCCTCTCTTGTGTATTTTTAGCTATGCTTCATTGCTAACCTAACTCATAGACTTTGAATAAATCACTGATGTGACACCATTTATTTTTATGTCATCTGCTAATACACACCCACTACGGTTCTGCAGTCATCAGTGATGCTGTTCCAAGTATTGTGCAGTACTGCCACCCAACTGATTATAAACAAAATTAACAGATACACTCTGTGGGCTAAGTCTGACAAACCCCATTATTACTAGGGCAGCGTGAGGAAGAAAATGCTGCCATCCTTTCTGTCCAGGATATGGGGAGGCTGGATTCAGTTACACAAGGAGGCTTGCTGAATGTCTGCCAAAAAGCATTTTTCTGAATGACCTGACAGGCCAGGATAAATTACATCTTCTTTATTCCAGATAGACACAAGAGCTAAGGAAAGGGAAAACAATGTGTTAGGCATTTCCTCTTCTGCTCACTTTACATAAACTGCTCTCTGTTTTGTAGTACTTCAGCAGTTTAACTAAAGAAAGGAGGAATAAGGGAGGGCATTCTGTTATATTTGTATGCATTGTTATCATTGAAACATGACTAAATGTAGAGACCAAGGAAACATTTCATTCATTTGTGTTTAGTGAGTTGTATGCTCAGTTCTACTCGGTAGAGCAGAGTGCTAGAGACTGCAGCCAAGTGCAAACAGGTTGGGAAAGGAATAGATACCAAATTAAACCTATTTCCTTTTCCTTGGTAAATTTTTAATTGCATGCCACCATGCTGCTAAGTACAAGTCATGACTGAATTGATGGCAAGAAAGAGGCCTTGTGGAAAGCTTTAAAGAACAAATGTCCATGGCCTGCCAGTCTGTGATACTGTTTTATATACACCTGTGCAAAGAGGGAAGGATTAAGTATGCAAAAAAAAAAACAACATTGAAGACTAAAGTAATCTCCTTTCATAATTTAATACACATATTTTTGCTTATTCTGCAAAATAAATCATTCTCCTGCCTTATGATCATTTGTGCAGACACAAAACTTTCCAATATGACTGTCATTTTCTTGAATGCTTATTGGTAAGCTACATGGAAAATATCTGCAATAAAAGCAAAAATATTTATCAACATGGAGTATGACAGAAAGAAGCCAAACTGAGAATAAAAGGAAAATTGTAACAAATTCAGAAACACTTTTTATTTCTTTCCCCCTTTAGATTAACAACAATAATGGAATTGATCACTCTAGTCCTTAATTTAGTGATATTAGGATGATGTTTTTGTTTTCAAAGGAGTTTTGTAAGAAAAAGAATATGTTCTCATGATGTTTTGTGGTTGACTTTAGAATGATTCATTAATGGACAAATGGAACTCCCCCAAACCTTCTTCCACTGCAAGTGCCTTATATAAGCTAAAACCAAAACCACATGGATGCATTTGAAAAATTAACTTTCCTTCAGCTGTAAACGATTCACATCTAGAAATCTGCCTCCATCACATTCACTTCAGTGAGACCCCTGCATTGAGCTTAAAATATTTCTGGGCATCTGAAATGGTGTGATGGATACAAAGCAAACACGTGTTGTACCCAGATAGCTGATGGTGGCTCAGGATTGCCCATTCAGTTGACACAGACAGCACTCCCAAAGGGCAGCTACTTGAAAGCCTGTAAGGGAAAACAAAGGGAAATAGGCTAACTGTTTTATTTAGAAGGGATAGCCTTTGGCAGAGATTAATAACATTATTTTAGACTAAAAACTGGGCAGAGGACTGATTGCCAGAGAGGAAACCTAAACAGACAAGTAGAGCTCATACACATTATTACCATTAAAATAGAGATTTCACAACTTAAGAAACATTTATTCTAGATAGTTGCAGTATGACATAACCCTAACACAACCTCCCCCATCTAATGAATTATGAGGGCAGTGCATCAGCAGATGGTAAACACATGGTCTGGATGCAACCACTAGCTCAGGAAACTTCTAAAGCACCAAGCGCCAGAAGCTGGGCACTATTCTGCTTTTACTATTCCCTCCCTAGAGATCCATCACTGCACTCCTTCAGATGCAAGACCACAGAAATATTGATCTGGTCTGTGATGCTTCATCTCATATAGTGTAAGAAGATGTCAGAAGAAAAGGCTTTGACTTTTCGGTACAGAGTGCAAAGGAGTAAAATACTGCCTTGCTTCCTCCTAACATCACATAAGGTGTTTTATCAGTCAAACAATCTGGTCACAGAGAATCTATGTTGTGAGAATGTGATAAAAACACAAACAGGACCTAGAAAACATAGCTCTTAATCTTTTAAAATCAGGTGTCATTCCCTGCCTACAAAGTAAAGAAAAGGAGAGGAGACAAAATAATACATGAAAGGCACCATGTGCGTGAATAAAGAATCATATGGGGCACAGCCAAAATGAAGTCTAGGATCTTAAAACAAAGAGCTCAGTGTTATTATTATAAATATTGCTCACAATTAACCAGTATAGACATATAAAGAACCTGTACAGGACAGCCATCAGCACACATGTCAGCTTGTTGTTATCATGTAAAGGGGAAAAATAGAAAATAATAAAATATATTTAAAAGGTGACTTTGTCAAACAAAACCAAAAAGAAGCAGAATTTGACTAGAGCTGCACTGTCTAGCTCTATTGTTCTGCCAAAGGATGTCCCTTGTCATCAAATAGTAGAAAAGAAATACTGAGAAACTGAGAACTGGGGAAACACTGAGGAACAAAGAGGAGCTATGGGGGCTGGAAGGAACAGTATGTACAATATACATGTGTACTTTTAACTGGAAATGACCTTCCCCTCCAGGAGTGGAGAGACAATCAAGTAATGGCAGTAATTCTGACAGGTCTGACAAAAGCTATTTTATGAGATAGAGGAATCCATAAATTAGCTACATTTAACACTGCATAACAGGAAAAGAGATCACTAACCTTTCTGATGTTTCAGTCTGAATCTAGCCTCTACCAGTTCATACTGTAATGAACTGTGAATTTCATAACATCAAAAGAAGATGTAAAAACCTCACCTCCAAGTACCACATTAAATAAGCTGTATAGGTTTATATTAATATTTAGACAGGCTTAACTATCTTCTCTGAAATGAAGATAATGTTATGCTTACTGGTCTTACATATGCATCTGAGATCTTACTTTCTGTCATAACTTTCCACTCCATTCTCATACTGGAAAATGACAATTTACTGCTATTTCTCAGGGATTTGTAAGTAAGCCCCTCAGATATGTCCTCTTAGTCCTCTTCCAAAAGAAATGCAGCCAGGCAGTGATCTGGACTGCCCATCTGTCTGCTCCAGATGACTTTTATAGAAATTGGTGAGTATTAATGAAATCTGATATACAGAGACAAATTTTTCATGATACTAAGTTCCTATAAGTTTCATGAAAAAAAGGCAAGTGAAAAGTTTCAATGCAAGCTTACTCCCTATTAATTACCAGAAAATATTTGTGTTTGTACATATGCATGTGTATAATTGAAGGAAAAGCTCAACCAGCAGTAGCTTAACTAGAATTTCTGTTTTATTAGAAAGCTGAGTATCCAGACAAGAAACAAAAACACCCAAGAAAAGAGACCTCCTTGCTTCATGGAATTTTTTTGCTGAAGTATATTAACCTGTTTGTTAGTTTGGTCAAGAAAGTTCCATATATCAGATTATAGTTCAAGAAGTTCTTCTTTCAGTGAAAAAGAGTTGTGACAGAAAATTAGATTTTCCATCAAACTAAGTTGAGTGGTCATGGCTCACATATCTTAAAGATGTCTAGGTTTTCAACTGCTGAAAATAAATGCTGCTGACTTTTTGATACAGACTTTGAATTTTTAAGAGGAAAGTTAGAGAAAGGATTAAGAAAAAAAAATTGTGACTGAAATAATATCTATCCTACACACCCAACTTTGCTATTGCAAGCAATCACATCCCACAAATCCTTTCCATAAATAAATCCAACCCCACTTTAAAACTGTTAGTTTTCTACTGTTTGCTCTTTCCCTTCCAGAATTTAGTTGTCTGTTTCTTAGAAATCCCCTATTAATTTCAAGATTAAATTTATTCACAGTGATTAGATCCATTTGTTCTGCTGCCAAAATTGGCCTTTAGTTTAATAGCTTCCTTCCATTCCCAGTGCTTATCTTTCTGGTGTATTTATGGAGAAAAATCTTATCTTCTCTCAGCCTTCATTTTTGCTAGGATAAACAAGCCAATCAATTTCATTTGCTTTTGTAAAATGTGTCCTGTATTTTGCCCCCAGCATGCCAGTATATCATCTTTGCCCCCACTCCAGGCTGAATTGATCTTACCTGAACACAAATCTCCAAATTATACATAGTAATGCAGGTAAGACCTTACCAGAACCACATACAGGCATCAATTTCCCTCTATCTATAAACTCATTGCCTGACTCACAGTAAAGAATAATGGCTTTCCTGCCCATCACAGTTGTGATATGTTGGCAGTTTACATGGTTAGCTCTACACCCAGTTCTTTCTTCTCCTCTGTTTTTTCCAAGTAATAAGCTCAAAGCCCACAGGAGAATTTTCTATTATTATTCATAACTTTAAGATTTGTGTTATTGATGCTTATCTCCTCTCTACTGCTCTAATCCTTAGAACTGTGAGTTCTTCCTGCAAGGTATTCCATTTATTTTCCATATCAGTTTTATCTGCCAGCACTGCAATGTCCTGGATTTAATAACACTTCCTTATGTTTTCTACTGACATCATTAATAAAAGTGTCAAGCAGTATGGAGCTGAGCAAGAAGAATTTTCACCAATAACCTGCCTCCAAGACAGCAGTTCAACATTTCCCTTTGTAGTCTCCCCGTTACTTCAGTCCTTATCTTCTTTGTCTTCCTGTACAAATTGTCATCTCCTCCAGCTGATAACTCCATAAATGACACTGACTTCCCTTGCCTATCTTATTTCATTATCACTGTGAAGATCAGCTGAGCTAGAGCAATTTTGATATTTTCCTACCTCTGGTGGTGAACAAAACTTGCACTTTCTGTGTCCCTCTTCTTATATTGCACTACCTCTCATAAAAAGGCTGTTAAAATATTTAAGTGCATAAAACCCAGCAGAAAGGTGCATCTTTGTGGTTTTTTGATTAGTGAATTCTGCCTGCTCCTTTTGACAGAATTTTGGTATTTTCACTGGGAGAGAGTTTCTACTGCCAAGGAGCTCCTTTTTGAGGAGCATCATGGCCTTAACTTTTGGAATTAAACCTATTTCCCCATCTCCACATGCAGGCAAACAGCTCCCACAACAAAAATGCAGGCACTCTCCTTCTCTCTGCATTTTTTTCCAACTATAGTCGGTGGCCTATTTAAAAGAAGTCATTTTTTTTTCCCTTACAAACTGCACCTCTCTGAAATCACCTCAGCTAAACCAGCACTAACCTAGCTAACCATGCCTTCTCTGTTACCACCTTCATCAGCCAATGGCAGAGTGAGACAAGGTCCAGGAGAGTGGAGAAGGAATCCAGGATAAAGAAGTGTTTTCCTTTGCCTGACTTTTTCTCTTCCTCTGCTTCCATCTCTAATAGTGACAAAGCAACATCTTGCACCAACACAGGTCTTCTCTCAATACCCATCAAATAAGTGCTAACAAAGGGATAATAAAAAAGGAAACAGAGAAATAATTTATATACAGATAACAAAGGCCTTTAAATACTTTAGAGAATCATTCAAAAATAAATCCTAAATTGTGACTGGATTTGTTTCTGACTTGCCAGTCATGCAAGGCCAGAATTGTGCCCACTCTGACCTATTCTGGCCCCTAAAAATATGTTGACATTTTGTCTTTTGCTTTGAAGGTAAAAGACATTGAATCTATAAACCTGGCTTTGCTCAAAGCTTATTTTATCCATAACAAATGTTATTTTATCTATTTTTTATATCTAATGCAAAATATTTACCTTTTGAATCAAAATTCAGTAGGCTTTCCTCTGTATATACCTCTCTAAAGTATAAATACCTCTGTAACCTGGTTCCCTTATTACCAGCTGAGGCCATTCCTCCTCCAAAGACCGTGCAGATCCCAGCACATGCACCAGTGTACCTATGGTGCTCCCAAAATGGGGACAGCAAACACTTATGGTCTGCAGAGCTGAAGCCCTTTTTTACTGATGATGGAAGCCTCCAAAAGAACAGAAATCCCAGAAAACAAAAAAATTTCAAAATCTGCAGATTGGTCATGTGGAAGCTGAAAAGACAGCAGTCCATGATGTGTTGTGCTGTGGAAGTGGTGTCAGGAATCCTGACTCTGTGCACAGAAAGATGCTCCTTCTCTCTGCCCATCCCAGCCTGTACAACTGGGCCACCTGGATCACAGCAGATGTGGCCACTGCTATGGCTGAGTGGCTTCACACTTTGCCACTTGTGACCAATGAGTCACAGGTCATAGGAAAATGTGAACACGGCCATGCAGTTATTCGTAATAAATGTTTTGATTTCAACACCAGCCATTCCCCAGACCTTCACGGCTATACTAAAAAGGAAGAGTTTGGAAAGACAGCAGCCCAAAGTTCAGTGTCAGAAGCTGTTCAACTTTATTCTGTCCCCTCTACAATGTGCTTTTGTAGCTCTGTGACTCTGGATGGGTGGGACAGGAAGCTCATCTTTACACCCTTCTTCACAGAGCTACTACAAGGAGAACAGCATCTTTCCTGTTTCCAGTGAGGACAGAAGTAGCAAGAAACAACTAAGCTGACTAATTAAAAAAACCCCGACCTGCTAGAGACATCCAACGTCAGTAATTTCATTCACAATAATTAGCATTTATCAAAATTATACCCAACCACATTTGGAGTCCTACACCAGGAAATGGTAGATATTATAGTAATAATTTGCTTCAACTATAACAATATTTGCTTTAATGTCAAGTCTTTTTTTTTTCTTTGCAGACTGTACCCACACACACAAGCAAAAAATCTGGAGACTTATCATGACCTCACATCAGTATTAAACATGTGTATTTCCCTTCTCATTAAGCTGATTGTTTCTACTTCCTGCCACTATGAGGTCAAAAGTTCTACCTTTCTGTGGTCATTTGCAGGAAAAAAATCTTGTTTTAAGGGTGGATAGAATGTATATTCACCAATTTTAAGCAACAGATAAATAAATTAAGGATCACATAGCTAGAATTTAACCAGGAATTGTAATTGAACTAGCAAGATCACACTGGGGCATTTGACTTGAAAGAGTTAATACTAACATAAGCAAAACGGAACTTATGTCCTTTGGAATTCAAGAACTCTAGAAAGCTTCTGGGTTTTCCATAGTTAGCCACTTATCAACTATTTGCTGCAGTACTTATTTTTCTAGATTACTTCATTTGTTGTCTGTTTTTGGTCTGTAGATGCTGTGAAATTCCTGGTAGACACACTCAAGAACTTTGGGTATTGAGTGCAGTTTAGTGCAAACTAAGAGAAGGGTGAAACTCCAGCTAAAGAAATGTTCCTCAAAGTAGAACTTAAAACCAACAAAAAAAAAGAAAGAACAAATAGGTATTTTATTAATTTTCTACATAAGAAACCTTACAATGGGTTCATTTGCAAGAATAAACTGCAGTGCTTTAGTGCACATCAGATATCAAACATCAAATATGAAAATAGAACTGAAGCCATAATAAACATAATTATATTGGAACACATCTAAGCAGTCTCATTTGCTAATGAAAACAGAAAATGTTTAAAATTCTCTTTTGTTAGCTGACATGGTTTATTAGCCACGTTGTCACATATACTATGATTTTGCCTGCCCATTAAAACTGACTGCACTGGGAAATAAACCCTCAGATAACCAACACAAAATCACAGGGTCTGTGGGGAGAGGAATATGGCACGGGGCTCAAGACAGGGGCAGGAATCCAGAAGGGACCTGAGGCGAGGAGCTCTTGGCTTCTGGCTGTGTATCAGCTGCTCTGGGGCTGCTCTGTATGGCCCACAGCGTTGCACAGCTGCGGGATGGGGAGCGAGGGGCAGGCGTGTGGTGGGTGGGTTCCAGATGTGAAATCACAGTGCACACACATCCAGTTGGGCAGCTGAACTCAGAGGGGTAAGGGGCTGGGGCCAAAGGGCAGGGAAAGTTGTACCACCCGGTCAAAATGCTGATGCAGTGACCCTGAGGCCAGGCTAACCTCAGTAATTCTATCATTACTGTTTAATATTCTGTACCCATAGGAATAGTAATGCCCCAGTGCACTGCAAGATGCAATTACCAAATCCATTGTCATGAAAGGACAGTGTAAAGCTGGCAGGGGAGGAGTCACTTTTTCTCCTTTTATTTTCTGAGCATGTAAACAGCATGAGACTTTTTCTCTATTGCTTGATTCACCATAAGACTGCAATTTTTTCAAACAGTCTTACTTTTGGGTGTTGGGTCCTAAATTTTTTACAGTCAATGTGGTGGTTGGATGCCCATGAAGTTGCTCTATCACTCCATTCCTCAGCAGGGCAGGAGAGAGATGATATAATAACATTCTCATAGGGAGAGATAGGAACCAGGAAAGATCTCACCAGTTACTGTCATGGGCAAAACAGACCTGACTTGGGGAACATTAATGCATTGACATTAAAAATCAGAGTAGGGTAATAAAAAAAACACCAAATCTTAAAACTGCTTCCTCCCACCCCTTCCTTCTTCCTAGGCTCTACTCCATTCCTGATTATCTCTAACTCCCCCTACAAGCAGCAAGGGGACAGGGACCGGGAGCTGCAATGAGTTCCTCACAGGTCTTTGGCGCGCCTTCCTCTTCAGTGGCAACACTCCTCATGCTCTTCCCCTGCATGGGGTCCCTCCCACAGGAGACAGTCCTCCACAAACTTCTCCAAGCCAAGTCCTTTCCCCAGGCTGCAGTTCTTCTCAAATTGCTCCAGCATGGGTCCCCCCACAGGCTCACAAGTCCTGCCAGCAAACCCGTGTCAGTGGGGGCCCCTCTCTCCATGAGGCCATAGGTCCTGCCAGGAGCCTGCTCCAGCACAGGCTTCCAGCCTCTTCCAGGCATCAGCCTGCTCTGGTGTGGGTTCCTCCAGGGGCTGCAGGTGGATCTATGCTCCACCATGGACCTCCATGGGCTGCAGGGGCACAGCTGCCTCCCCATGGTCTGCACCAGGGGCTGTGGGGGAATCTCTGCCTGGAGCAGCTCCTCCTTCTGCACTGACCTTGGTGTCTGCAGGGCTGTTTTTTCTCGCTTCTCACTCTGGCTATAATTGCTGTTGCACAGGTTTTTCCCTCCCTCCCTAAATCTGTTATTCCAGATGCACTACTACTGTAACTGAGGGACTCAGCACTGACCAGCAGTGGGTCCATCTTGGAGCTGCTTGACATTGGCTCTATCAGATGTGGAGGAAGCTTGTAGAAGCAAAAAAGTCATGTGGATATATTCCCTCTGGGCCTCTACATAAAACTTACTAATAAACACAGTGATGTCGGCCAACAAAATTCACATATATCTAGAAATCAAGGCAAAAATCAACTATTCTTTATTTAATTGAAGTTATAAAATTACATATATATATATATGTATATACAATATATATGTATATATACATATACATATATATGTATATATATATGTATATGTATATGATTCATCTAGAGTGGGTACATAGATAACTGACATGAAAACTCATGTCAGTTATCTATGTACCCACTCTAGATGAATCATTCATACTAAAATTATTTTGAGTCTTTCATATTGTTTCAGAACAAAATTTGAGATCCATTCATGCTGGCAACATTTTATTTTTATTGCTAGTAATGTGGAAGCACTGGTGGCAACAGCAGCACAACAAGTGCCTCTTGTACCAAACTCCCAACTGCCATCTGTGGACTCAAAGCCATGTTACAAAAGTTAGCTAATCAAGCTTCCCAACCTGCAGAAATCAAAGCCCAGAGAAAGGAAATACCCTGTGACAGGATACAGCAGAAAGCTGAGGCAGATTTTTAAACCTGAAGAAAAATGTAAGGATTTGAAATGCTGTGCTTTAATTATTAGTATAGGAATTCCCAGCTATCTGAAATTTTTCAAAGTGCACTACAAAGTACAAGCTTTGTTTATATTCTCTTTAAAATCTCTTCTCTCTTACTCTAAACATGACTAGTCCCTTATCCACTGCATTACAGAAAAATATTAGATTCTAATTTTATTTACCTTCCATGCCTCTCAAATACTATTTCTGGTTGTCTCAAACAGTAGCAGATGGGGGTTTTACATGACATAAGAAGCTCAGCAATCTTTCCAATGTTTTTTTTTTTATGATGAGGAAATGATATCTTACCGCTCTTGAGCTTCAGGCCTTTTATTTACAAAACATCCATGACTTCATTTTTAGATTAGTACTGATTCATCTTAACACTGTAAATCCATGCAGGCTTTAATCAAAATTTCCCATTATGGATTTCATCTACTTGCCCGAGATGGCTACTTTGTAAATTCAACCTACTTGTTGGTTTGCTATGTCCCTCAGCAGTGGGATGAAGTTGCAAACACATATGTTCATCTTTGTAGGCATTCACATACACTGAAGCTCAAGGTCAAGCCCTGGATGTTCATGCATGATGTCAATCATTGCTCAGGCCAAAGTGAATCTTTCCTCTGAGTCCAAAGCATTCTGATAAACCTCAAAGTAAACTTTTAAAAGCTGAAGAGACAGTCAGAAGCACATTTTGAAATGTTTATTTGCCCAAATATTCTTTTTTTGGGGGGAGAGATTTCTGAACATGGAGGTTGCTGCCTGTATCAAACCACCAGTAACCTGGTGTAGCATCACATTTATGGTACGGGATATTATTGAATGCTTCATCAGAAGGCTCAAGAACAGAACATAGAATAAATCACTCATGGGAGAAATTTCTTCCAAATCTTGCAAAGTTAACTTTTGGTTTTTTTCTACTGAAACAGGAAGATTTTTATGATACACGTTTTTCTTTTTAAAAAGTTACAGGCGGTGTACTGCTTTAAAAACACCTGCTTCTTTTGACAACTGGTTTAAAAACAACTGCTTCTTTTGACAACTAATCTATTTTCATCTATCTGAAGAGCTCCATTTCCCTTAGCCTGAAACCTGTTGACTCTTCCAAGACTTCCCATTACCACATTTGGCAAAGACTGTCACTGTTACTTTATAGTTTTGGAGAAACTCCAAATTAAACGAAGGTGTAATTAAAGATGCACAAAGACTCAAGTCCTTTTTAGGTTCCTCTATCAAGAATAGCTGTTAAGTTCCTTTTAAATAAAAATTTTAATTACAAATGCCCACAGCCTAAGTCAGAAAAATAAATGTTCCAAAAACAACGGCATGTGTGAACTCTTAAGAGTTTTTTTAAAAGTATTGTAATACCTTTTGGTCAAATGTTAATTAGGAGATTGAAAAGATGAACTAGTGCTCTTCCTTCTGGACATACCAGTAATGCCTCTATGCAATGATCTAGATCTGACTCTTTTGCATTACACTTAAGCAGAAAAGCATTCGTGTTACTTTCCATACTGAAACCAAAGGATTCTGAAAAAGGAAGATGCAGAAAGGCTTAGGGTGACCTGGTTGCTGAGAATGCAGATTTCAGCACTCAGTTTCTCTGACTTAGACCTGCCTGACCTGAACTGTTTTGAGGAAGCTAGGAGAGTGCTTGAGCAATATACCGATGGCAAGTTTTGTATTGGCTAAGCTAAGCTGCTGGACAAAGTGCTTTTGTTTCCTAATTCTTCTGCATGAACTCTGTCCCAGATGGAAAGAAAGCTAGCTAAAATTTCAGCTAAAAGTGAGACCTCCAGCTACAGCACATCTGTACATTTAATCCTGCCTAGATAGCTGGGTTGTGGGAGCAATTCCAGAATATACCCTTTAATGCTTTTGGAAGAGAATTACTGTATTGTTGCTGTTGAGATTTCATTTTTCTCTAGCTGGAGTTTTTTCTTTTTAAAATAAATCAAGTTTCCTTGTATAGAAGAGCCATGATTAAAATGAAAGTTAGATTCACAGAGGTAGGATGATTATACAGCCCTGGAAAGTGAAGTCTGTTGGGATGAGGGCAGAAGCTTAGTGAACTAGGCAATTAGACAGTCTTTTACATAGCTCTGTAACACCCATGTAAACAGGAGAGTGGCCTTAGGAGATTTCCTAAACTACATACTTTTAGTTTTAAAAGGTTTTCTATTTAGAGCCTCCTCAAGGGTACCCAGGAGATTCCATAACACCCTCTGCTATTCCTATTTTGAGAGCTGCCCTGTGTTGTTCCAGGACTGAGAACAAAACAATTCAAGTGTGTGAAGATGACCTCAATTAGTGCCATTTCTCCCTGCTTCTGAAGTGGTTTATCTGCCCCTTTCCACGTCCTGACCCTCACATTATTGTCCTTGAGACTGCTGAGTCCCCTGGGCAGAAATACCCTTCCAAGCTTCTCTGGGTCCATTCCAATAAATTTCTGCAGTCTTCAGCTTTCAACACTGAAGTCTCTGGGCAGAAACCCTTTATGCTTCCCTGGGCCATGGTAAAATACAGCCCCATCTCTGGATTTCTAGAGAGGAAGGGGAGAGCCCCAAGGATATGCAGCAGCCCTAGTGAATAACAGGGCTACACATTGCTTAATACACGTTTTAGTGTCGGTTTGTTCATTGTTTTTCGTAACTATTTAATAAAGTGTGGCATGTTTTCTCAGATTAAATACCAATGAAGAAAATAAATATATAGTAAATATAGAGTGATATTTATAGAATATATGTAGCTGATGGCTCTAGCATACATGTGTATGCACAACAGGAAACATTGAAAGGGAATCTTATGCAATCCAAAGCAAACTGATTGCAAATCACTGTTTTCAGACCAAAAATCATCTGTACCTGATTTTTTTTTCCAAGAGAGCAGTTTCACAGTTCCAGAGGTCATGCAGCATAGCACATTGATACACAGAGGCGTGTACCCAGCCAAGGATTGGCTTACTGCCACTGAATTGCTCACAAGTTACGTTGGCTAAGACAAACCAAAAATGGAGAAAACAAGCAGATGTCAGTATCACAGGGATTTCCACATGCCTACAGTCCCAGGGCTTGTGGTAATTTGGTTTATTTATAGCACAGGGTTGTGGTTTTTGCTTGCAGGGAACCCCAGGCCAGGAAATTATTTCAAGTTCCATAAGCTTTGGCGCACCCCAGAGTATTCTACAAGAAATGGAGCAAGCTCAGCAGCCATTTGGTGTAAACATATCTCTTCCATCATCATTTAACAAATATTCTTTGTGAGGTTCAGCTTCAAAAGACACACATCAAGAAACATAAAGCTAGTGAAAACACAAGAAAACTAGGAGAGGAAAATGAAGAAAAGCTTAATTGTTTACATACCAAATCCTGTTGGTATCATCTTCATCGTTTCACTTCTCACTCAGATCAATGAAAAGCAGCACAGACTGCTCAAAAATAAATTTTAATAAGAGGTATAGGGACAGAGAGTGGATCAAGGGGGTAGACTTTCTTTTCAGGTAGTTTAGTATCAAAAAAGTCAGTCTTCATAATTTAAAAATTACTGTGAAAGGAGGAAAAAACAACACTACAAATGTTTCAATGCTATCAGTCCATGAGAAATCCTTAAAGAACAGATGCTTTTGTTTTCTTGGTTGTATTGCTATCTAAATTAGAGCTATTTTTGACAATAAATTATAAATCAAGTAGAGTGAGTCTGAAAAGTTTAGAGCTGCAGAGTTAAAAATCAGCCATGGGGTTTCCAAGCTTCTTCCTCCTCACCCTTCTAGAAGTAGAGCTGGTCTTATTTAGAAATCTGTAATAGTCTGACTTTACTCAGATCTTACTGTTTAAGAAAAACAAAGTCTGGAACATGAAATAATTTGTGGATTTTAATTTACAACTGAGAAAAACTTAAAATCGTAGGAAGTTAAATATAGTTCTGTGGAAAAAGAAATTCAGTACATTAATTAAAGATATTCAGAAAAAAAATTAATATTTTTCTTTTACAACTCTCTGTGCTAAAAGATGTGCTTGCTCATTATATTACTGAACTACATCAGTAAGTGCCCCTTCTCTGTTATTATTCCTTCCAGGGTGACTTTGTTGTCTCTGACCCTGAAAAAGTACAAAACTGTGACATTAACAATATGTGACAACCAATTCCTCATGTTCAGTTAGGTCTTTGTGGAACATTCATCACCTAACTAACTAGAAGGATAAAGAAAGGTCCCAGAAACAGAGTCAGCACATAGTCTTGCAGAAGTACAGCAACAATTCAAGTCCTGGACTTGGCCTACCTTGAGAAGAGCAAACCTAACATAGGTCTTTTGGACCTGTGGGTACCTTATGTTTATCTTTTTTGATATACTGGCTGGTCACAAGCAGCAGCTGTTCCCAATCTCCTTTCAGTCCTCTATATTCACATCATATATTATGTAAAACCATCACTGGTCCTGTGTGTGAATATATCCATCCTCACTAGTGTGAGAGTTGTCATGGTTTTCCACCTCTGCAAACTCCATGAACTGAGTGCTGTGGACCTCTGCCGTGAAAAAGAGACACCCAGGAAACAGCAGCCAGCTCTGCACAGATTTCAATCCTGTATATTCAAACTAAGAGTGGATCTGGCCTCAGAACACGGTGTTTTGTCACTAGCAGAAAACAACTAAATAAAATACCACCAAAATACTACTTTTTTACACTGTGGCTTCATTTATATTATCACAGAGTAAGACATACTATACAAATTTTTTATTGTGCCTAGTTTTTCCTTCGGTCATATAAATTCACAAAAAAGCACCAAGAAGGCATTAAAAAGCGAAATATTAGCTCTTGAACTAAGGTAGAACTTTTCTTCTTTTATCTAATTTAGCTAAAGTTTGAAAAAAGTCTTAAATTCTGATATTCAATGTCAACATATTTTTTAAGTCATCCTGGCTAAGTTCCTCTTGCAAGATTTGAAGATAAGCTCATACAACAAAAGAACTTTAGCCCTAATTAAAAGGAACACTCCTTGACTGGTGTCCCAAATTGCTGTGACATCAGAACTTGTTCAGTAGATTAGTTTAACAATGACATTTTTTTCTAAAAAACGCATCAGCATGTTCAAGAGAGAATTGTCTACCTTGGCAGTGAGTCATTAGTTAGGCTGGTAACACCCCAGGCAAGAATCCAGTACTGCAGTCAGCAGAAGTGGTGTTCATTTTCAAAAGATTATGTTTCTTTACCAGGAATGCCACAAAGAGAATTACACACATACATCACTGGTGTATAATTCCTGAAGTTAATCTTCCAGTATAAACAAGCACTTGGTATAAGTGTATAACCATGGAAATTTTTTAATGGTTCTCCATGTAAGAATCTAGCAAGCAAATGCAAGGTCCTGGTTTTGCTATTTCCTGTTGTGCAATGCACCTTTATTCTCCCTTCAGTGCCAAATAATGATGCACAATGTACTGCAGACTGCCTCTTTCCACTGTCTGTCCTAACATCTGCCTTGACAGGATCTCCACTGCTTCCCAGGTGTCTCCAATTCCATTCAAAGAAAGGATGGAGAAAAGGAAAAGTTATTTGCCTTAGTCATTGAAATCTTAGTCAAATTTAAACGTGCTGGGAAGAACAGCTTGCCAGCTTCACAGGCCTATGCTGAATTCATTATTTACTATAAAGTTTATGAGGTACCCCTGAAAAATGTTCACCTCATTTGAACATCATGTTGGATCAGCCTGGTCAGATTCCCTTCCTTTTTCTCATACAATTCTCGGCACTCTGTTCTTCCCTTGTTCTTCTGAACACACTATCTGTTTCACTGCTCTTAATGATGGTGCGCAGAGTTTGCTAAAGGTTACATCAAAGCCCTTAATAGAAGAATTAAATGCACTTGATTGAGGTAAATAACTGAGCAAATTCTGGGCTGACTTTACTATAGCAGATAGAAGAGGTTTTTGATTGTGTTTTTAAACCACCTTATGGAGAACATTCATTGAAATATCTCCATTTTCAAGATCTTGACTCTTTTTTTCTGGCGATTCCTGCTCTTAGTCCTAAACATCTCAGTCAAGACTACTGCACTTTGCAAAAGGGGTACGTGACTACAAAACTAGAGACATTTTACTAAAAAAACCAAAACAAAACAGAAGAAGAAATGAAATCTTCTCTCTGTTGTTCTTGTTTTGAGAGTCATATTTTAAATAAACTACCCAAGCCCCTTAAGTACTATTTATGCCTATACAAAATGTTAATGCCCAGTTATGTATCTTAGCAGCAAAGCAAGTAACTGGATATTTGTGTGATGGTTTTTTGCTGCAGGTTTTGGATTTTCTCCTCTCATTCTGCTCAGGCTTACTGGGCCCTAATAAATCCTTTTTGGGTTATAAAGCAACACTTACACACCAACGTATATCTTATCTACTTTCTTACAGGCTGAATCTCAGAGTGGAATAAAAAATGGTTTTAATGTAATTCACTGGTTTGCAGGGCCTTCTGTCAGTGTATCCCACACCTCTGATCATCCCAGCATTCTAGGGAGGGTGCAATGCTGACTCAGTCTCAGTTTCAGATAGAATATGTCCTGAATTGTCACACTGGCTCACAGCTTACAGTGTGGAGGGATTCGTAACACAGGTACTCCAATTATGAGCATTGATTAAATGATAATGTAGTTAAGAAACCATGCCATACATTTTGTGTTTATGGCAAATGCTACCTACATGTTAGGTAGGTCTCAAGTAGGTTGCCAGTAAATTGACTTTCTTGTTGTTCTAGTTCTTGAAGGACAGTCTGTGCAGTATATTAAAAAAACCCAAAACAAACAAAACATATTAGAGACTGTTGTTAAGGAAATACTGCTGCCTCTGCTTCTAAATTCACTGCCAAATAAACTGTAATCAGCTTAGTAAATATTTATCTAGGCTTCAGTTAAAGTTCAAGAGTATATATCCATATCCATGTATTAGTCCAGGGGAAAGACGGGCCCCTGTGCAATAATGTCTCTCTCATTGCAAGGGCTCTCTGAAGTATTTCACATCTAATCTCCAGTACAGAGATTGCCTACTTGGAAGGTCAGAACTGATCTTTGCATCATTTCTTATGCCACTGAAGAAAAGAGGAATGAAAACAAATGTATATTATCTAGAATTCAGGAGATTTGTCGCAGTGCCTGCTCCCTGGAAAGCTGACACCTCCCATTGGAAAGAAAAAGTTTTCAAATTACTTTTTCTGACTTGAAAATTTGAAGATGGAGCACTCTGTTCAACATTTCTTTAGTGGAAGAATGTCATTTTCTAGTGCCACGTAGCTTTCATTTAGGAATTTTACTGATTATATTTTTAAAGGATAAATGTGATCATATTAGAAATAAAAATAAACATAAAATATCACCAATTCCATGTCTGTCCCCCACACTTTGTTTATTTTCAAAGAAGTTTAGGATTTTTCATGTTTCCGGATGAGGGTGGTGTGGGGTTTTTTGTGTTTGGTTATTTGATTTTTTGTTGTTGTTGTTTATTTGAGGGTTTGCTTGGTTTGTTTGGTTTGTTTGTTTTGTTGGGTTTTTTGCTGTTTTTGGGGGGGTTTGGGGGGTTGTTTTGTTTTGTTATTTTCTGGGGGGGGGGGGGTGGATGGAATGTTTGAAGTCTTACACAAGCAAAAAATGGGGGCTGGAAGCCTACTTCCTTTTTGGTTATAGCCACAGTTCCTCTGCATTGGTCTTTACTTCTATGTTTCTATGGAGAAAAACACACAAACAAGTTTCCAGTAAATAAGAAATAAATATGAGTTCAAAATGCTGAAAAAACTCCTTTTAGAATCCTCTCATGCTTCTTCAGGCTTTCTACATGAGAACTTTGGGATGAGTGTTAAGTGGCACAAGTTCTACAGCTCAAAAGACAAAATACTATATATCTCACATCAAACCCCTAATATCCGGATGAGATATCAATTGTTTGGGGTATCCCACAAAAAAAAAATGGAAACTTGTTTGATAAGCCTTAGGAATTATGTTTGGAGTTATTTTTTCAAATCTGTGAAGTAAATGTACAAATTATCTCACTTTGGCCACATGCCTTCATTCAAGATTAAAAACCAGTAAGTCCTAAGGTCTACCTAAATCTAATAGTAGATTTTAGAAGTCATTAGGAGTTACTTAAACAAATGTTTCCATAAATTGCAGAATGCCTCAGATTTTTGGGAATATCTATGTAGTATGATAGTCCCAGACTTAAAAAGGTTGTAGTTTAAGCACAGCCAGCAGCACATATCTAAGTGAATGTTTATCTGGCAGTCATTATTGACATTGTTCTTCTACATGCCTGAAGTTTCTCAGGTTTGTTACAGACCACTGGTAAATACAAGTTTTTGCTGGTAAGGGCAAGACATAGGTTCTGAGGAATGGGTTACCCTGAATCCCTCAGATCATCCAGCAATTGATCAGAACACAGCTGGCATGGAGAGATCCAGAGCACTGGATAGGGTACTCCTGGGGAAGAACATGCTTTGGAAGACTTGGGTGGTACCTCACCTTGGTGTGTACTGAACATGTGGCTAGGAACTCAGGTCACCAAAAACCCCAGTGCCTCCTTTGGCAGCATCTTCTGTGCTGGGATTCAGGCAACCAGCCTTTAAGGAGTGCCCAGCAGCACTGATGGTCAGGCTTGTCTCCACGGACCTAAAATACTTAAGGATCCTCAGGCACACTTGATGGAATAAGTGAGCAGGTGCATTTTCAGTTGGATGGCCCTCTTAAAAAAAATAAGTCTGATCTCTGCAGATTTTATGTCAATTTTTTTAAGCATTAGCTCACAGACTCCTCAGGGCACATAAGAGAAGATGGGACAAGTAGGCTCTTCTCCTCACCACATGCTCCCTGTGGGCAGGAGCTGTGTCACCTTCTAGCCCAAGCAGCTGCAAGCTGCCTTTATAGCTATACCTTTTCCCTGACAGGAGAAATGTAATTACATTTTTTACTATTCAAGAAGATTTCTGAACCTCTGCAAAGCAAATAGTTTGGCTGTGTCTGTTGTCTAAAAGAAGACTGGTGCTGCCTACAGGACTGAAAGTCATGGAAATCTGCAGTATGGAATAGTGAAAAAGGATGGCACTACTGCTTCTCTTAATATGTTGATATAATTGCTTTTCCTTCTTTTGGGCTTTATTAACTATATATACAAAACCAGTTTTCTGCATAGATTTTATAATAATAAAAAGAAAAGGGAAGGAAGTTCCATACTGGACAAAATTCATGATCTATCTGGCAGTGAAATTATCACAGCATATAACTTTACAATATTTTATTCCTTTTCAGTCCTTTGTGGTTTGTCCTTGGGCCATATGAAAGCACTGTCCCTGTTTCAAAGACAAGACTGTGGCAAGGGACAGAAAAAGGGAATTTTCCAAAGAAATTCAGAACATCTGTTTCACTAAAACCTCAGCACAGCTATGCCTAGTGACATGTCTGACCTCCTAGTTCCTCCTCATTCCTCCAGACATAAAAGCAAAACTAATTTCTGGGCTCCAGCAGATCACAGGAGCAGCATGGGGTAAAATCATAGTGTGGAACAAAGAAATAACATCGAACTACACTGTAGGAAAGTTTTACTGTGACATACACACAACAATCCCAAAACAAGCTTATATTAAATGCTCTATCAAACATTCTGTAAAATGAAATTAAATACTTGATTTGAGATTTTTTCCTCACTGCTTTTGAGCACACTCAACACTACAGTAGAAGAATAGCAGAAGAACAGCAAGCAAGAAAACAGCTACACCTGCCTTGGTATCAATTCCAAGGCTTTCTCACAAACATGAGGAGTTACTCCACCACTATCAATGGAATTAAACTGGCATTAGTACCAGTGTATGTGAGAAGATCACTGTGAGCCATGCAGTATTTATTAATTGTGGGACATTATGGACAGTGATTTACTTGGCATTATCTGTTCCATTGTCTCAGAAAATCAAGTACATAAGAAAAATTCTTATATCTTCTCTAGCCAAAATTATTTGAATGCAGTAAATTGGAATTCTTTTCAGTGTGCTAAAGGTTAAGCATTAATCTTGGCCTTGGTTTTTTCTGATTCCAGAAAATCCTGTTAATGTATCTTTACAAATGGGTGCTTGTCAAATTTATCCTGCTCAACATGACACATTCTAACAAAGCTTCTAATAAAAATGGCACAGATAAACTTAGGACTACGTTGGCAGTTCTGTAAATTTGCAAGTAGAAATCATGAGTGTATTGTCTCCAAGAATTCCTTCAAGCCAAGCAAATCTTGATGACAAATTGTCAAGCAATGAATTCATTACATAATCCTTGCAATTACAGATTATCTGTGAACCAGTTTCTCTGTCTTAGTATGATCATCCTCACTCATCCTGTTCTCATTGACTCTAAAGGTCTAATTTCTTAAATCTGAGAAACTCTAGATCCTGCCATCTCTATTACATAAAACAGCATGAGGTCAAATAGTATTAAAATATGTTTTCCTGAATCAATAGCATTAATTGTGCATCTCTGTTAAGTGTCAGGGTAAGTATATGGACTAAGCATGGGATGAAGCATTTCCATTTAAAATTTTCAATCCAAAACAACAGACAGTGCTGTCTGAAAAACGTGAGTGACATGTGGAAAAAAATGATGGCACATTTTTGGCTAGCAGCTAAAGTTTTATTTTAAAAGAGAGAAACCTGGGCAGCACTTTTTTTTTTTTCTTTGTGGAGGATATAATTCTAGTTCTTCAGTAACCTTGATGACTAGACTATTTTAAAATTTAAATCAGTCATGTTCTTTGCATTGCCCTCAATCAGCTACTCTTTCCCAATTGTGGATTTAGTGCACTTGACAAAGGATGCACTGGACAAGCCTGTTTTCTTTCCTTTTTTTTCCTTTCTTTTCATCATTAATTTTCATGGTGCTTGCAGAGTCAACTCAATTGAGGTTTGGAAGTTTTTTCTGAAGTTTTCATTTAGGAATTGAATATTTCCTGGTCTAGGTCAGCCTGAGGTAGGAAGACCTGCAGTATTTTTTGCAGGTGGGAAATTTCCTGACAAAAAATGTGGTTGTATTTTTAAACACAGAGTTGGTATCAAGCTTGGGACAGATTAATCAGCAGGAAAAAGGGAATGAGACTAAATGCTCTCTTTCTTTTTCTGTTCCCTTTCCCTTACTCCTGTATGACTGCCATGCTTGATGCTGGCCAAGCGCATGGGCTCAAGATCTTCTCGTGAATATTAGGGCTGCCTCAGCTCCAGTGTCTGAGACCCTTCCTCTTCAAAAAAAAATCAGCAAAGTAAAGAGATTTTTCAGTTTTTTCTACCTTGCTACCAGGGCCAACTGGTGCAGGCATGGGTAGAGTAAGCCAAATTGAAGATTGGGCTGTAGATACAAAAAATTCTGAGATGTAACACTTCTGTGCAAAATGCAGCAGTTGTGAAGGGCTTCTGAGTCCAAAGAACAATAAAGAAACATGGAATAAAAGCATCAAAGGGATAGCTTCACATTCAGAGGATGTCATAGAACTTGCCACACAGATACTGTAACTTCCCCAGATACCAGAGAAGTAGGTCCTACTTTTCATTCACCACCCCCACAGTGAGGCCATTTGGGCTTTTTCTCCCCCTCTACAAAACGTGGGGATTTCTTGCAGCTTCTGAGCCTCTCTGAGGCAATGTCCACAGATGCCACTTCCTCCTTCAGAGGAGGAACTTGCTACCACACCTGCCCTGCACAAAGCAGGCATTTGCTCTCAGGTCCCCAGGTGCTCAGCTGCTGGATGGCTCCTAGCAACCAGGTCACGCCGCAGTCCTTCCTCCCCTTCCCTCATACACACATCTAACCCATTCCCTAAGACCATTACCCTTCAGTAAATACCAGGGCACACTTCTCATGGCCAAATCCACTCCTGAGCCCTGCTGCAGGCACATGCCCATGTTGTTTTTACAGAGGTGCAGTTTCACACTGCTTGTGCTGCACTGGAGCTGGTGAGCACAAGGAGCAGAGGACACCTTGGCACACCACCGTACACTGCAGCTGGGCAGCTCCTGATTAGCAGCAGTAGCAGGGACTGAATTTGGAAAAAGGGGAAAGCTGGTGTCCAAACAGAAATCTGTAACAGAAGCCCTCTCTCAAAGCTTACAAATGCCTGCTGGGAGTGTTAATTGTCCATTATCCGTAATTTCTACCCTTCTAAGTATCTGGTGGAGCTTTCCCCCAAACATGACCGTAGCTCTGCTGTTCAGTGGTGTGAAAAGAAGTGGTAGAATTTGACCACACAGGATGTGTTTCAAACACTGCTGCTGCATGTTGCTGGGGATCCTCCATCACTCTCACACCAAATACAGACAAAAGATTCACAAGGCCAGTGAGTCAGCACACCAGACCCCATCCCGCAGTGAGTCAAGATCAATTTAGAGCATCTGGCCTCTGCAGCACTGCTCCTGACTGCTTCTCCTTAATTTGAGAAAGTTCTCTGCTGCCCCCTCTCCAAGGTGAAAATGTAAAATGGATTTGCCTGTTATAGCATATGGAGGAAGTACACCAGATTGGAAGGAATGTGAAAGTGTTTTTTTCCTAAGATTTGTAGAGGGGAGGGATTACCTCTCTCATTTCCTGTTACCCCTCATCCTTAAGGAGTGATGATCAAAATCAAACATACCATATTTGGAGAGCAAATCACTACAGACAAAACAAAGAGAAAGATTTTTTTTCACTGTCTCAGTGAGCAGCAAAGCCAGTTTTACTTCTGTTAGTGATGATGGCTTGTACCCAAGCTTTCCAGAAAAACTACCTGCTGTAGCAAGATTTGAAAGAATGGTTTCTTTGTGAAGTGTCTGGCATGGGGAAAAGGTCTGAAAAGAGGGATCATAAAAGAAAACTTATTTCTGTCCTATTTTTTTTAAGGCTATAAACATACAATCTTTCTAAGAGTATAATCAAAATCATCCTGTTACATTAGTTAAAATTCTGCTGTAAAGCCTACATATCCAGTTTCTGAGTTCTGCAATTTAAGACAAGTCCTGTCTCAAATGCTTTGTGAGGCCCACAAAAGGAATAATGAATGTTAAATAGGAACCAGTGAGAATATTAATATACAGAGTACTGCCAAACCCTAGGTTAAATAAAATTAATGATAGTACAAATGTAATTTTAAAAACACATGTTTCACCTTGCAGGAGTCTTTTAAATTGCCTCTTCTGTCAGAAGTATAATATGAAGAACATAGTCATGTTTTAGCAGTTATAGTATCCATAAAATTTTCTTGATACAACTTCTAGCAAAGCATTATAGGAATTGCAGGGATATTAAGAACAGGAGTTTCATAAGACTCTTTGTCATCTGTTTTGAACAAATGGAACCTTGCTTAACACAGGAGAAAAAAAAATAAAAAGGAGGGGGCAGGGGACCTAGAAGCCTTTAATAAAAATGCAAATTAGATATCAAACTCTACGGAAATTACATTTCCATTACTTTCCCAACTATTTACTTTATTCACTTTCTTACTGGTTGGGAGTCAACAATTTCTGATCCTTTACTGCTTCTCTACTAAACAGTTAGCAGCCAACAAGGGTCCCAAAGGAAAGCTTGCCCACAACTCGAACACATCCACAGCATCATCTGCTGCTCTTTGACAAGCCCACTACCCCCTTTCTAGACAGCAGGGATTTTCAAGCCTGAGCACAGAAGTATTTGGATAGAATGCAGTTTTCTATTCTTTGGGAATAGAAAACTTAGGAGCTCAGCAACATTTATGGGTTGAAACAGCCTCACATGAGCTGGAGACACAAGTGATAAAAGAAGAATATCACCATATCACCACACAAGTGATAAAAGAAGAAAGAGCATACCAAGAACTTTCCATTTGTCAGGAATGTGATTGTTGATAGAAAAGGGCACATAGAGGCACAACTCCATAGCTTCAGAGAAGGTATCTATTTTATGTAGAACTGGGAGAAGAGCTACAAGGTGCTCATGCTTTCACAGTGCTTCAGGCTCACCCAGGGGATGAGAGGCAGTAACCTCATGTTCTGACACCATATCAGTGTCACTGGATGAGATATTGATACAGATCCATGTCTATTGTAGCAGTTCACCATCTCAACTGCATTAGTTTTCCTCTTGTTTTGGAGGCAGAACACACCTGTTTTACCAGTTTTACAGATGAGGATACCAGACCTGCTCCAATTTCACTGGGATAATGTGGCAAAACCCCAGCACACTTGACCAGCTGTCATACCCCACATCTCGTTCAAGCATCTGCAGCAGGGTGAATGAGCAGCTCTTGCTGGGCAGGTGCAGGTCAGATTGAAGGGTACACACAGTGAATAAAATGCAATTAGGACAAATGAATGAGAGGTGTTAGAGGTGCCTCCTGCTCCCTGCAGATGCAAAAGACACCTGATCTCTGAAGACACATTGCCATTTTTCCAAGGAGGCTGGGTAGCAGGTAGCACATCCTCCAAATGTCCCAAAATGGCATTATATCACATAGTCAAGAGAACCTGGGAAGCCAGAACTAAAATAGAGACACTCAGTAGCCACTCCCTGGGACACATTGTGCCCCACCAATTTGTACCTTATTATTAAAGCATCTTTCCTTGTCTTTTGAGCACAGGTCTGAACCTTGGTCACATAACAAAAAGAGCTGTTCTGAGCAATCCTTTTGACACAAATTCCAGGGCTGATTTTGACTTGACTTGGGTGAACTTCAGAGTTTTTGAATATTTATGCAAGAGTTTGAGCTGCATTTTGAAATTCCTGAACTGGAAAAGAGGGGGGAAAATATCTCCATAGCACCTTAGTAATGCATCTTTATGAATCCAAGCATAAGAATATGATACATAAACCTGAGGCAACCTTTCTCTAGAGATTTCAATTTCCCTGGAAGTGTCCAATAAATAAATTAAAATAGCTACAAATGAAATTACTTTAATCACTTATATTACCTCTACAGATTTAGAAGGAAGGTCTATCAGTTTATCTCCTTTTTTCTATTGTTGCAGTTCCATCAAAAGCTTTTGCTGCCAGGGATCTACTTTAGGATTAATCGGGTTGACATAAAAGTAAGCACAAAACTTAGGAATATTGCTAAATGTTTTTATATAGGAGGCAATACATAGTAAAGCAAGAGCAACACATTCAGTTTGTATTTTCAGCAGATATGAATAGGACTTCTTGGCTGTACAGAAGTATTGTAGTTTGATAAGGCCTGAATTTTTAAAAAAATCATCATTCCATTTGTCAAAATAAACATTTTAGACTTTAATCACTGAAATGTATCTTGGTACATCCTAGAAAACTAGAAGACTAGTTAGGATTAACACAACTGAAAAAGGCA